>NC_141357.1:11102278-11714778 GCF_057382095.1 Aulonocara sp. 'chitande type north' Nkhata Bay
TTGTGTTCCCACTAGTGCTGTTAGCGTTAATCTCATTAAAATGACATTAACGCCATAACGGCAAATCTCCGTTAACAAGTTACCGCGGATCGCCCCGTGCATGGGGCTGGACGGCGTCAACACGTTAACAAGCCAACTGCGCTAACGCACTAGTTCCCACAAATTGAGCATTGCGTGGCACATCTGACATACCATTTTACTTTTGTCCATGATGCACTTACCATCAGGGTCATGCTTCACATGAAAACCAAGATAGTTCCAAATGCCAGATCTGAATGAGGGTGGGGGAGGTTCAGTTTCGGGTAGCGTTGAGGTAGTTGCCATGTTGCAACATGCATGTATGTATACGTATATGTGTATATATATCTGTCAGGGTTCAGGGTTATTTGAATGATTTATATATGTACTGATATTATACCCATAGACATGAGAACATAAAAGGAAATTGGAATGATGACTGACTTTTATATGAATGACCAAAGTGAGAAGTATAATTTAGACTCTCCCTGCAGTTGTCTCTTAGCTCCAGCTGCCTGGAGAAAGCTAATCCCTTTTTGCATTTCCATTAACCAAGTGACAGAGCTGCTCACTTAACCAGTTCTCTCAACAACACATTAAATCGGAAAACAAGATCAGGGAGTGTGGGGCAGAGTACTATACATAAAAATCTCCAGTATTAAATTGACACTAGAAAGTGTCTATATGTGTCCACTCTTTTGAGTGTTAAATGCACACTTTTGAGGGTTAAATTAATACTTTTGACAGTGTTATATTTCTAACAGTAACCTAGTCAGTGTTAAAGATTAACAATGACTAACATTAGCAGTGTTGTTTTTCTAACACTGAAATATTACTAGCATTTTTAGTTATTTTCCAGTGATAGAAAATCAGCATTGCTCAGTGTTAGTCATCGTTAATCTTTAACACTGACTAGGTTACTGTTAGAAATATAACACTGTCAAAAGTATTAATTTAACCCTCAAAAGAGTGGACACATATAGACAATTTAACACTGGAGATTTTGCAGTGTGGTATAAAAACATTCAGAGTTTGTCTCATAGAAACAAGAGGACCCATATGGAAAAGAAATAGGAAAAACTTATAAAAGACTTGCATCAGATTTGGCTTGCTTCATATAGTGAATCATATAAGGCTTATATGATTTACTCATGAAAGTAGCCACTTTCTCATTGCTTTCATATATTGTTTTAGGAAGTATCCAAAACATACAAGTTTCATTTATATAATTTTTCAAGGGATCTTATATCTGTTTTCACTTTTGTAAAAAAAAAAAAACTCACACAGTTTCTGAAGATGTTACTTAGGTCACTTTCAACTGAAGCATAATTAATTTGTCCCCAGGCCATTCAAATGGCAAGTTGTTCTTAGATTGCCATTCCCATGTGCTATTATGTATTAATTTGATTCACTTTTTGTCTTTTTTTTTACTGGGGGAGCATTTTGTGTGGGGAAAATAAGACTATCTAGCTTCAGTGAAATTAGGAATAGTGTCAAAACAAATGGAGTTAATGTACTCATTAATCTTTGATAGCTTGGAGGGCCTGAGTTATGGATGCAATAGAAATGTCAGACTGCGTTACATAAGTCACATCATTCACTCCTCATTTTGTTAGCAGACAAGTATTCCCATTAAAGAGCTTCTCTCAGTTGTCGACTGTAGTGAAAAAAAGATTTTGATGCAAAAAGCTAGTTCTTGCTATGGACTCCATTTCACCATAGCTAAACTTGTTTAGATGGAATAAAAGGACTGATTGAATTACTTGATATTAATCAAATGAATGAATACAGGAATCATTGCATGAATAGTTTGCAACCTAAGAGTAATCAAGATGTATTGGGGGTGGATCTTGAGTATACTATGTGCCTAACGTTAACACCCGAGCCAAGATCATGACCCTTGCTTAACCTATTAACTTTAAGATTGTTTATCTGTTAATATCTCAAAAAAAGGTAAAACAAACAAAAAAACCCAAAAACAAATAATTAAATACATAAATAAATAAATAATGCAATCAGGTACCCAACCCTGTAAAAGTGAGAATACAATGACAACCAGCCATCACAGCAGGCAAGACCAAGTGACTTTAGCGAAGAAAAACCCAAAATATATATTTATATAAAAAGTGAAATAACTATAATTAATTAATAACCATGATAGTTTGCACCAATAGAAGGATGTCTGTCATTCAGTTGATATATCCATATGTTGTTCAGTAAGTCCATTACTGGAGTTGGCAATGATGCATCATAGCAAATAGATGCTTTGACCGCTGTTGACATTGGTCTAATGACAATTTTCTGAGCACATTAGATAAACTCTGATGACTGTGACATTCTTAACAAAGGCTGTGCTGTAGTGTTTTAGTCTGAGAAACAAGCCACCACAAAAACATTATTTAGGTAGGAGTAAAACTGAGAAATGGAAATAGACACTCAGTCAAGTCTACCTTAATGCTAGCTTCCATTTAAATAAAGTCTAATTAATGTCTCTCTGTTGATCGTTGTGTCCTTGGGCAAGACACTTCACCTGTTGCCTACTGGTGGTGGTCAGAGGGCCCGGTGGCGCCAGCGTCCGGCAGCCTCGCCTCTGTCAGTGCGACCCAGGGTGGCTGTGGCTACAATGTAGCTGCCATCACCAGTGTGTGAATGGGTGGATGACTGGATATATAAAGCGCTTTGGGGTCCTTAGGGACTAGTAAAGCGCTGTATAAATACAGGCCATTTACCATCATTCAAGTCTGACTGATTTGTTCTTCACTAAGGTGTTAAATTATCTGACATAAATTAATGTGCACCATGTGGGAAGAAAATAAATAAATCATAATCAGGATGGATCATTTACTAATGCTACACAAGCTGTGTTTGACTGATGAAGCTCTACTCTCTGGGAATCTACTAAATGTATCAGTCACGTTTGAAAAATGAACTCCATTTTCTTAACACTTTTAAAGTGCTCTAGAAATTTGCACTTGTACATAAAATACACATTTGTGAGCCGTTGTCCATTTATAGCCGTGTTTGAATTCACTGTTTATATAAATGAATAAATGAGACAGCATCAGCTAAAAATACAGTGAGGTGTTTGAGCTGTCAGAGGAGTCTGGCTGGAAGTCTCATGTGTTACTTCACCCAGCTAAATACAGGGATATAATACAAGTTACCTTAGTTGGGGCAGGAATAGCTCAGTAGTGTGGTTCCCCCATGATCGGAAGGTCAGGGGTTTGAATCCATTGAACAGCTAGTCTGAGGTATCCCTGAGCAACGTACCGTTCCTACACACTGCTCCTGGGCGCCTGATTAGTGGCTGCTCACTGCTTCACTGAGTGAACGGGTTAAATGCAGAGAGTAATTTCCACACGGGGATCAATAAAGTATACATTATTATTAAATAAATTATAATTTAATTTATAATTTCCTAATACCATATACAGTAGGATTTGAAAATACATGAAATAAACGTGAAAAATACAAATGTGGCAAACTATTTCAAAAGATCTGTCCCTCTTTAATCCACACGTCTCATGATATCTGGACATTTACACTTTCTCATCCCCCTCAATGTAGTACAAGGCGAAATAAAACCTTGGTAACAACTGCCATTTAGTGTTTATTGAAAGTCACAAAGGCTAAAATCTAGCTCAATCCAGAAAACAGCAACTACTTCATTAGCACACCAAATGACTGACTGCATATATCAGCAATTATACGGTTGTCACGCCTGTGTGTCAGATGTGCCAACACTCCTGTTTTTCTCAGGTTTCTGCCAATATTTCAAGGCCATCTGGCATCCTTTTGTATTGCTTTTTTCTCCTGAGATTTTGAATAACGATCACGATCTCCTTTTTTTTTTTTTTATAAAATAGCAGCTCAACATTGGTCCCCAGAAACCTTTAACTTCATCAATTTAAAATTTATAACATATCCATTACATTCAGGGATGTCTCAGTCCTAAAGCCTAATGGCATGTGAGATGTGAAAAAACTTTCAAAGTGTAATTAAAGACTGATTGAATATTCCTAGTGATAAATACCCTACAAATACAGGGAGTGCAGAATTATTAGGCAAGTTGTATTTTTGAGGAATAATTTTATTATTGAACAACAACCATGTTCTCAATGAACCCAAAAAACTCATTAATATCAAAGCTGAATGTTTTTGGAAGTAGTTTTTAGTTTGTTTTTAGTTTTAGCTATTTTAGGGGGATATCTGTGTGTGCAGGTGACTATTACTGTGCATAATTATTAGGCAACTTAACAAAAAACAAATATATACCCATTTCAATTATTTATTTTCACCAGTGAAACCAATATAACATCTCCACATTCACAAATATACATTTCTGACATTCAAAAACAAAACAAAAACAAATAAGCGACCAATATAGCCACCTTTCTTTGCAAGGACACTCAAAAGCCTGCCATCCATGGATTCTGTCAGTGTTTGGATCTGTTCACCATCAACATTGCGTGCAGCAGCAACCACAGCCTCCCAGACACTGTTCAGAGAGGTGTACTGTTTTCCCTCCTTGTAAATCTCACATTTGATGATGGACCACAGGTTCTCAATGGGGTTCAGATCAGGTGAACAAGGAGGCCATGTCATTAGTTTTTCTTCTTTTATACCCTTTCTTGCCAGCCACGCTGTGGAGTACTTGGACGCGTGTGATGGAGCATTGTCCTGCATGAAAATCATGTTTTTCTTGAAGGATGCAGACTTCTTCCTGTACCACTGCTTGAAGAAGGTGTCTTCCAGAAACTGGCAGTAGGACTGGGAGTTGAGCTTGACTCCATCCTCAACCCGAAAAGGTCCCACAAGCTCATCTTTAATGATACCAGCCCAAACCAGTACTCCACCTACACCTTGCTGGCGTCTGAGTCGGACTGGAGCTCTCTGCCCTTTACCAATCCAGCCACGGGCCCATCCATCTGGCCCATCAAGACTCACTCTCATTTCATCAGTCCATAAAACCTTAGAAAAACCAGTCTTGAGATATTTCTTGGCCCAGTCTTGACGTTTCAGCTTGTGTGTCTTGTTCAGTGGTGGTCGTCTTTCAGCCTTTCTTACCTTGGCCATGTGTCTGAGTATTGCACACCTTGTGCTTTTGGGCACTCTCAGTTCATGGACAGTTATTTGGCGCCTTGGTTTTTCCACACGCTTCTTGTGACCCTGTTGACTATTTTGAATGAAACGCTTGATTGTTCGATGATCACGCTTCAGAAGCTTTGCAATTTTGAGACTGCTGCATCCCTCTGCAAGATATCTCACTATTTTTTACTTTTCTGAGCCTGTCAAGTCCTTCTTTTGACCCATTTTGCCAAAGGAAAGGAAGTTGCCTAATAATTATGCACACCTGATATAGGGTGTTGATGTCATTAGACCACACCCCTTCTCATTACAGAGATGCACATCACCTAATATGCTTAATTGGTAGTAGGCTTTCGAGCCTATACAGCTTGGAGTAAGACAACATGCATGAAGAGGATGATGTGGACAAAATACTCATTTGCCTAATAATTCTGCACTCCCTGTAGACTAATCAAATGGCTTTTCTTTGTTGTATTTGCAACATTTCCAGCAGTGTAAAACAGATGCAGGATAGAGTTATATGAAAACATATTTACACATTTACAAATTCCATCCTGAACATAAACAGTGATTTAAACAGTGTAAACAGCTGTAACTTCATGCAGTGCTTCTTCATTGGTGTAAGTACTGCACAGCACAGCATGTTGCATGTAAAAAAACAAACATATTCCTCTATTATGGAATCTATGCCACACTTCAGAATACTGCTGTTAACAGTCATTGATACTGTGATGTTTACTGGCGATTTTAAACTAAAACTTAACATAACCTTCACCAGGTGAAGAGGGTCACCATTAAAAATCTAACTGTGAGGTTGGCATACGTCTCATTAATTATAGATTACAGGGTTTTGCCACTAAATATCCTTCACTGTTCTCCTGTTAATTCAATTCAGTTTTATTTATATAGTTCAAAATCACGGCAGCAGATGCCTCAAGGCACTGTTTCTACATAACTTTATTTTAGGGCTGTTTTTAGGTGGGAAAATATTCAAAAATACAGGCGGCCACCAAAGATCTCTATGCCTCAGCCTCCTAGTATATCCCCCTATGGTACAAATTTGAAAATTGTCGGTCATTTTTCAGAAAAGTTGACCAGCATTCAAACTCCTCTGAGATCTTTAGTAGCTGGACCAATGATATCAATTTGAAAATCCTGTATCACCCCATTCTTGAGTTATCACATTCACAAACAACAATATCCCATCAACCTTTTATAACAGCACAGCCGAACCCCCTTCTTACTACTCCACCGCTTACTTACTTACCTGCCCAGTGGGATTTTTAAACCTAAATCTTGGCAGGTATGGGGTGCCAATTAAATTCTATTGTGATAGTAAAACCATAACAACCACACATTAATCATTACATTAATATATCAGCCCCTGGCAGTAACCACAGCCATTAAACCTGTTTTTTAAACACTCCTCAATAATAATATGTAGAAAAATAATTAACCCTTTAAGACCTACCATAGAACCAAGTCCGCCAGAGCTTATATTATATTTTTACATATAAATTATTACATACAGGGGCGATCGTGGCTCAAGAGTTGGGCGTTCGCCTTGTAATCGGAAGGTTGCCGGTTCGAGCCCCGGCTTGGACAGTCTTGGTCGTTGTGTCCTTGGGCAAGACACTTCACCCGTTGCCTACTGGTGGTGGTCAGAGGGCCCGGTGGCGCCAGTGTCCGGCAGCCTCGCCTCTGTCAGTGCGCCCCAGGGTGGCTGTGGCTACAATGTAGCTTAACATCACCAGTGTGTGAATGTGTGTGTGAATGGGTGGATGACTGGATATGTAAAGCGCTTTGGGGTCCTTAGGGACTAGAAAAGCGCTATATAAATACAGGCCAGGCCATTTACATGGCCTAACCCTAACCCTTTTTTGGGAGCATTTCAAGTTGCAATACATCAATACAACAATTATAGCCCAGATTTTAATCATATGTATTCATTAACCCTTGTGTGGTGTTCATATTTTTGTTACTTAGCCAGTGTTCATGGGTCTGGTGGACCCGCTAGAGTTTTGGCTTTCCAAATTAACACTATCAAACAATTTTATGTTAAATTACTCAACAGATGTTTAGTTCATCCCAATTACAAACCATATGAACAGCAAACATGGTTAATTTTTTCCCTTTACCTTTGTTAGATCACATTTATGAATTAATGTGCTTCTCGTTTTTTTTTTTTTTTTTTATAAAATGTTATAAAAAAAAATAAATCAGTTATACTTAAGTGGAGTGAATGGAAAGACACAACACATTTACACGTGAAGCAACATGTTTCACAACTAAATGGGATCAGCTGCTCATCAATGGTGACATTAGGCCCAGGGTTGTAAGACAGGGGGAGGTGGTGCACACACTTATCCCACACTGTCCTGATGGCAGCTAGCTTGTCTCTCTGCCGTCGAGCTGGTCTGTTGTCTCGGTTATCAAAACGGATAATCCTGGAAATTTTGTGGAAGTTTTCCAGAGACATTGATGCATGGAAAGGTTCTTGCCGGTTTCTGCATCCCACAGGGATTCTGTGGATTCCCCTTTGGACCTGAAAACTCCTGCAAGGATAAAAACCCCAAAGTAGGCCTTTGGGGTTCTTAGATGAATTTGGTCCATCTCCTTCCTTCTTTCCAAAAACACACCTTCCTTCTAGATTACTGCAATCCAGAATAATTTTCTGGATGGAATCTGGGATGAAAAGCTCAAATGAAGACTTGATGTCCTGCACATGAGTAACTGTCAGCCGTGTTGGCCCTGCCTTATCACAGTAACAGCTCTGCAGGGTGGCTCATTTCTTGGGCAAGAAGACCATTCAATTTCACCAGTTATTGACATCCATATTCCTTCACTTGCTGTCTGGTGGGCTTGTTCTGGTCCTGGAGCTGGCTGCAGATGGGGTACTCATCTTCGTTTTGTTACTAAATGGTGCTCAACCTCATCCTCTTCTTCAAAGTCACTGTCAGACTCAGAATTTTCAGAAATGTGAAATATTCTGAAACCTCTTTGTCAACATCATCATCCGAAGCCCTTCTCTCTTCCAAAATCAATTGGATGGCCCTCGCAGCAGATAATCTTTTGCCATCTTGATCAGTTGTGATAAAGAACCACACTGGCAAAGTCTTATTTATAGTATTATGCCCCTAATTTGCAGGTGGGACAGGGTATGAGAAAATAAAATTTGGATCCCTCAAGAAAGAGGGTAAAATGTGTGGGAATGTAAGAGCAGACGGTGTTGATAGTTGAATTTTCAACAATGTTGCAACTTTGTGCGGGAGGAGAAGAAAACACTATCAGCAGCACCAGAAAGGAGAAAAACAGAGTATGGGAACACAGGACCTGCACTTTCAACACTTTTATTAGGCCTGGGTCCAGTGGACCCGAACACCTTGTATGTAATGTAAATGCGTGGGGGGAGGTACAGTATGAGGTCATTGAAAATTAGTTCGGATTTATGTTCTTCACAGAAAATAAGCCAAAGCCAATGAATTTCAGTTTGAAAAAATAATTAATTGTTTAATTTTTCTTTTGAGAAAAACTGAAAACGGGTCTCACAGACCCGAACACCATACAAGGGTTAAGTGCATAGTAATTACATAAATTGCAAAAAAGTGCAATAAACTGCAAAAGAATTGAAAATCGTTTTTGCTTTTTTAACATATATTTCTAGTTAGAGAAATTTAAGAGGCTTATCCCTCAAAACTGTTAATACAAAATAGTTGAACAAAACAGTTTCCTACCACAGGAAATTTATTTTGAGTGTCTTCATAGTTTTATTTTTGAAATATACCAATTTTTATATACTGCAGGAAAAACGAAAATAAATATTGTACTGCAAATTTGCAAAAAAAAGCAGCATATGCATCAAAATAAACTATTTCCAGCAGTGCAATATGAGTCCTAAGCATCCCAGAAAAGACACAGAAAGTCATAAAGTCAAAGATAACTTTTAAAAAGACCAGTATAGGCCCTGAGGCCCTGATGGTAAAAAGAACTACATTTCCGCGAAAATGACGTCACTTCCGGTTTCGGGCAGGTAATGGCGGACATGCAAAAGTTCGCGCTGACGTCTATTCCAACGTAGGAAGTGTTATGAACAGCTGATCGGATCGGCAAAGCGTGTTTCTGGAATATTATGTTTTTGTTGCTGCAAGTGCTTTTTATGCAGTTTTTGCAAAGCTATATGTGGAAGGAAACCGTGACTGAGGACAAGCTGATGGCATAAGATGTAAGTACAACTCCTCCGGTTTCATATGCAAAAAAAATTATTGCGCTAGCTTACGTGGTTGCAGAGCTACCGGGATTTAAAAATAGTTACGCAAAACAGAGCGTGCCCGCTCCGACCGGCTCTAAAGGGTTAACACAAGATGAAAGATTAAAATAAATGAATTGAGATTTAGAAAATAAGCCAAAGATCTTAAAGTACACAGGAAAATAACATGAATCCAATTAAGAAATCACTTGGCAACAGGGGGTCGAAACTTTTCTTTCAACGGGAAGAAACCCCCCGCAGAAGCAGGCTCCTGCTTCAGGCAACTTGCATTTTACATTTACATTTAGATTACAAAGAAGTCCTTCATGTTGTGTAGTAACAAGTCCTTTATGGTTGTGTAAATTAGCAAAACATGCCAATGAAGCATATCAGAAGATCAGAATGGGGAAACAACATACATCATAAAATGAAGAGATACGGACAAAATATAGAACAAAGCAATGACAAATTTGGCTTTCATAAAATCCTCCCCAAGGCTGTGTGACGACACAGGCTTGGTCATACCTCTACATGTTGCTGCAACACTTCAAGGGCTAGATTTTTGGAATAGAAGACAAATTGAAGACAGACTGCCAATCTGTTGTTTGTGTCCATGCATCATGTGTACTTCATGTTACTGGTAGACATAGAATTTTTGTGATATGGTGAATGTTAATAGTGAATGTGAATGTATGGTTTTGTGTTCAGGTGAGGCCTTTCTTTAGTTATTTCTTGACAAATGAAGTAGAGCTGGTATTGATTAGAAGGGCTTTTCCTGTAACTTTCAATATGATACCCAATGAGGAAGCAATGTCACTGCAAGTGAAGAAGACTTAATTAATTAATTAACCTATCAGAGCGAAACTTTAGGAATAGCCAAATCAGTATTCTGCTACATTCTTTAAAAGAATGATGCACAGGCCAGCTCAGCAGCACCTAAAGACCTGAAAGACCACAGAAAACAGCTAAAGCAAATGATGACAGAAATATTTCCATGCTTATGAATAAAACAACTCCACAATATCTAATCAAGTCCCAACCACAGAAGGTCTTGATCTACAATAAAGACCATTTGGAAATACAGAGGGTTTAAGTAGATGCACGCTACTGGTTTATTCACCCACTAAACACTAAACATTCAATAGACATCCACATTACGTCTTTTTTGAGTCCGTCAGTTCATGACCAATTCTGGATATCTATGTGACATCCAAACTAGTTCCACAATTTGGATGTCTAAACAGTGTGTTTCATAAGTTTAAAAGAGCCTTTGCATTATATATAGATCATTTTTACAAGTATCCTGTTTTATAGTGGAAAGGTTTCTAAGAGGAAGTGAGTGTGTTTGTGATTGGTAGCCTGCTCTGAGAGAAGTTGCGACGGAAAGTACGAGACGTTTGTGGAAGTGTGTATGTATGAACTGGACTATCTGCTCGACAGTCTTTATCGATGTACACATTTTGCAAACTGCCTGTGAGAAGCTGGAGACATTTCTGCTCCAAATCCAGCAGCTTCTTTCTTCTTGGAGTGACATCTTGGAGATGTCTGCTGATCATTCTGCAATCCTTCACACATAACTGTTTCTGTATAGAAAACACGCCGCCCACCCTCTGGAAACATGAGACTACAGAGTCTATACACTTAGAAGCATCAGAAAAACAATGTCTAAAATGAGTCAAAGTTTGATTTTGAAAAGATGTCCACAACTATCACATTTGGACTCCGTACACGGACAACAACACTGGACTAGAGTTTACTGATGATGTGACTGACTGCAAATGGATAATGACCCAAAGCAAACCCCAAGAGTTTTGAAACACAACGAAATGCATGCTCTTCAGACTTAAACACAAAGCTAAATGCAGAAAGATGCACTAATAAGCAGAAATTACAGCAACTGAAGTAAAGGCCTCATAGAGCATCTCAAAGAGGAAATGTCCACGGATTCCAGGCTTCAGGCAGTCATTGACTAAAAGGATTTTTATCCAAGTGCTGCAAACAATTCTTATATATTTAAAATTAGTATTTGTCAAGTTAATTTTCAGTGGAGTTTGCATGTTCTCCCAGTCTTTGAGTGGGTCGTCGTTGTTATTGCAGTTAGTGGGGTTAGGTTAATTGGTGGGGTTAGGTTAACTGGTGATCCTAAATTGCCCATAGGTGTGAATGTAAGCATGAATGGTTGTCTGTCTCTCTCAGCCCTGCATCAGATTCGCAGTGTGTCTAGGGTTTACTCTTCCTCTCACCTTATGGTAGCTGGGATAGGTTCAAGCCCCCCGTGACTGAAATATTAATTTGTGATTATTAGATGAACATAACAAATTTAATATTTTCTGCATGTGACTGTGAACCTCTCAGAGTTCAATACAAACTAACAACCCTGAAGAGGATAAGTGGAAATGAATGGATGGATAGATGGACATTGATATTCAACACTGCAACAATGAAAAAAATGAATCTTTCACATCCGGTAAGTTCTCATTAACCTGTGTGTGTGTGCTGTAGTAAAGGTCCACAAACACTGGGCTCACTGTGATCCAGACTGACCCTCTGTAAAATCTTTATCAGCTGCCCAATATAAGTGGCACTGCGCTCCAGACATTGTCCAATTAGGAATGCTTAGACAGACAAAATGCCAGGATTCCAAATAAATCTCCATTTGGCAACAACAGCATATGGAGTGTCCAGAACTCCAGAAGAGTGTCCCCACATCGAGTTTATGTCTGTGAAGTAGTCACACTCGAACGTCAAGGAAGGTGGTAGGGAAGCAGACTATGCAGACATTTTGGGTTTCCAAGGTGAGCAATTTATTTGCAGTGAACTTAATTTAATGTATAACTTAACAAAACTTTCCCCAAATCAATTCATTTAACAAAACTCAACATAACATGGCTCTGGTGACACAGCTCACCTCTCCTCTCTCCTGCATCTGGTAGAGACTGGCTTTAAATAGGGCCATCAATTTCCCTCCAATTGCCCAGCCAGTACCACTCACTCAACTGAGGGATCTAAAACTCTACTCAGGTTATCTAAAAACACAAAACCTCTACACACTTCTAATATGCACATTTACACAACTAAATAGCAGTATTAACAAAAGGAAAAACATTCAACAAATCCCTTTAAACATTAACACAGACAAAAGGAAGCATCTCTCTGGAAAAAGAAACCCCTCCACATGGTTTGACCTGATGATGTCATGTGTGACATGATCAGGACTTTAAAATGAGGAAATGCCAAGCGGGCGTTTCCCCACACCTGACACTCATGATGACTGAAAAGACAAACAGAGTAAGTATGAACAAATGACTTAATCTGTAACATAATAAAGTATAAAGAAACATAACTTAGTATTTGTCTTAATTTGCAGAATGTTTGATTTGCCGGCAACAAAACGCTTACACAAACAAACCCGGGATAGTGAGTGAAGCAATGTTACTTGACAAATAGCAAATCATAGCAAATACATAGAAACAGAATAATGTGTACAATGTGCAAAAAAAAAAAAGGTAAACACATATGGGACAAATGGAGAGAATTACAACTGCTTCTCCACTTTGTCACAATGTCCAGCTCTGACTCCTGAGATTCATCTGCTCTTAAGCATCATTGAGGCTTCTGATATTGCAGTTCTACATATTCAACAGCAGTTCACAAGAATCTGTTATTGTTGCCAAGTATATCTGCTTTGTCTGGAAACTGCTGGCCTCTATGCCCGGAGAGATGTCGTACAAAGTGACTTCCAGCGAACAGTCAATCTTTACATTAGCTGTCCTGCCAAAACCTAAACCCAAATCACAGAAAATGGGTATCATGTGTAACTAACAGTGAAGTATTCCAATGTTTTTCCTTGTGTTTATATTTGTAAGTTTCCTTTAATCGTGGAACTTTGTTTTGTAATTGGCAGTAGCAGAAGTGCCTGTTAATTTGAGTTTCAATGAAAGTGCCATAAAAAGGCATTTATGTGTTTATACCTTTGTTTGTTTGGATTTACTGTGATAAGAGTTATTTTAAACATGTTGCTTATTGTAATGGTTTTGTTTGGGTAGTTCTCACGATGATGATGATGATGATGATGACGACGCTGAGTGATGTTGTCGCCGAACATTGAATAAATCATCTATAAACAAGAACTTGTCCGCGCAGTGGCTGACGGGAGCTACAATCATGGGTATCACATTTCTTTGCTGACCTAGGTTTCTTTGTCAGAAATATGAAATATTCTGTTTTAAATGGACTTAAAAAGTGTTGCCTGCCTCGGCAAAAGTTCACGAAGAGCTATAAATATGATCTCAACAAAAATGGTGGCAAAAAATAGTTCATGTTTTAAATAATTAATATAATTGTTTTATCCTCATCCAAGTGACTTCTTGGATGAAAAGTCACAAATAATGCTAACCCATTAATCTTGCTTCATAGACCACCCGCCCTGTTGTTTGAGAAACATCTTCCTCATCAGCAAAAAACCCCCCAAAAAAACAAGAAAAATAAACAAAACAAGAAGTGAAAAGCGATGATTATATATCAGAAACCACCAGCTTTACGCAGCACGAGACATGTTTTCTTCAGAAAGACTGCCTAGCTGCATAAAGGATTAATAGAAGAGAGATATCTGGATGCCGTGGGTAAACACTTAATTCAAGCAAAAAGCTTTAATCCTGTAATCCTGTGACACGGTGCCACCTATGATTTTTGTTGTCTCATAAGAGAACGCATTGGTTTACTATAGCAGAAGGCAGCATTGTCAGCATTTTGGTATATGCTGAAAAAGGTGCTTTAGTAATATCACACTGTCAGTAAATGTAATCTTATATTTTGCTGTATTTACTGTATTTTTTTGTATTTCGATTTACTTCCCCAATACTGTAATCAATTTACAAAATTGAGGAAATTATGACAGATTCACGACTGGGAGACACATGAAAAAAATAAATTTTTTTATGCTATATGGTAACAGTTTCATATTTCCAGATAGCACAGCTTGATTTTACTGTCTTACAATGTTTAATAAGATCTTTGTATTAGAATGAATACAAAGATACATGCCCGACGCAGTGGTTGGTCATCAAAAAAACAAAATCAATGGCAGCTGAATAATAATATTATTATTATTAATAATAACAATAAATTGATATAGGACTTTTCAAAGCACAGAGTTACAAAGTGCTTCACAGTTCAAATAAAGGTAAGCGTATATGTTAAAATATAAAGGCCCATAATCAGCCATATCAACAGACATTTATTCCAACATACACATGTACATGCATGAGTGGTTTCAAACTATTGATGAAAATGAAGTGGAATAGATTCAAGAAACCCAATCTTGAGACAAATATGTTTGACTTTTAAAAAAAATGACCACAACCAGAAATGGAGACCCAGGAGGGAAAAAGTTCCAACATTTTATTTGCTTCTATCCACAACCACACGCTAATTAACACATAATGCACAACACACATGCATAAATGCCGGCTACTTACATGGGGTACCATCATTAGGTCTACACAAAGATTCATTGCACAAATCTAACTCAGGCCTTAGTACACATGCTAATTTGATATACAGTCCCTGAGAACAACAAAGTGTCCTGTTTTAGCATCATATTGCAAGGTGTATAAAACAAAGGTGTTTCAAAATTTCTTGTAGTCAACAAAAAATATAATCAGAGGATAATGTTGCTTCTAAGGATTCATCTGTCTTTTTAATGGTAATTAGGGAAAGACAAAGACTTTAGACCCTCTTTCTAACCACATCCAAAGAATCTTCCAGGAATGGTGATGAAATTTTTCCAGAGAACTTATTCTTCAGCAGTTAATTATTTCATTCCTCTTGCTCTTTTATTTCAACTTAACTCTGTTCCAGAGCAAGTTACATCTGCAATACAAGTTACCATGATGATAAGTACCTAAGTAATAAGTACCTTTACATTACTAAACACCCAGGATTAAACCTGAAGTTACCTGTCTGAGGATCTTACTTGAATCTGTATCATACACGTGGCATACACTGTAGCAGATCCATAAGTTACAGCACTTTTCACCACTGCTCAGGAAAAACACAATAAAGAGTGCAAGATTCATAAGGCTCAACCTCACAATGCCCCAAGCATTTTAGGTAGGCTCAAAATTGGAAGCAATCATTTTATCCCAAAACGGCCCAGAACAATAATGTGTCATGGAAACATCAATATTCATACACTCCGCCGGCAATAATCCAGTCCCAGAAACACACATACAATGGTCCCGTGTCTATTTCCCAAAAGGCATTGTAGCTGATCCGTGTATATGCACAACTACTATCCAAAACAGTTCCATTAACTCTTACATATGTTTTGGGCTGTATAGTAAACTATATATACTATACATTAATGCTGGTTCAGGTCATACATGACTCATATCTGATGAGATGGGTTTTAGATCCACCAGTGTGGCTTACACCAAGGAAAATGGTGATTTTAGGGAAATCTTGAAACTGTCATAATATTATATTAGAAAGAGATCTGAGCTCCCATTTCAGTTGAGTCCCACACATGTAAGCGTTCCTGCCACTGCTTTGAATGCACAGGCTACTTTTCAATAACCATTTTTTATGTTTTTTGATCTAAGCATTAATCATATGTTAAATTAATACTGACAATTACAGATTGTGGATTAATTTATGACATAACAGTGAAGATGGTGCATATGGTTATATAATAAATCCTAACAATTACAGATTGCTTCGCCATTTTCACTTTCAAGAAAATATATTTAAATCATTATAGCTGTTATATTTTCATGTCTAGGGATTTAATAGGATATTTGTCGTTACTCTCTAAATACACTCTCCCTGCTCTCCAAAACATTCATTTAAGAAATAATCATCCAGTTGTTAATGTAAGATGCAGGTTATTTGTAAATTTTGAACAGAATAGTAGTTTAAAATGTGGTATAGAAATTAATTAAGAATTGTGTAAAGGCATGAAACATCAACAGTATGTAAGGGTCAAAATATTCACTGTACTTTACTGTAACTGATAAGAAACATACTTTTATGCACAAGCAGAGTGAGTGATTAGTGCTAGCAGGGCTAAAAGGCACTACTACTAATAATGGTTAAAACATTCTGTATGAGCTGGACACTCATCAAAATGTTTGCCAAAGAAACTTCTTAAAAAGAGAAGGCAAAACATGAGCATCATGAGTGCTGATAATTAAATGGTAGATAAATATCTGGGTTCTTTCTATCCATCTCTTTCTTTCTTTGGTCCACATGTTTGACACAAAGTACAGAAAACCGCTTCTGCTTATCCGTGCTATGCTCCACAGCTGTGCTGAGGAGACTCAAATGAAGCTCTTGGTTCTATCAACCTCCAATGCTGCTGTTTTCTGTATCACAGGATGCGTACTGTATGCAGACTGCTGCCAGCTCAGCTCTGTGAAACCCATCACCAACTTTATTTTGATCAAACAGAGCTCTATTGTCCCAGTAAAGTGAGAAGCTTCATCGTGAGAACTGCACACCTTTCTGCTCTGTCAGGAAGGGAATTCTCTTCACATATCTTCATAACTCGAGTCAGCATCGTACGGACAGATGGAAACTACATATCCACTATAGCTGTCATTTTCCTCTTAACTTCAGTGCTTCAGGGGAAAGCAACACCAGTGATCCACACGCTATGTATCCAGAAGTGTCCAGGTCCAAAGGCGCCATGCTGCTTTAGATGAGGCTCCAGAAGAAAAGAGAAGAAAGGAGAAAGTGCTGCCAATGAACCCAGACAGAGAAATACTACACATACCACTGTATGTGATTGTATTGACATAAAGCCAGCTGTTTCAATAGACTGCTCTGGTAAATAAATGTCTACAGTTGTTTGCTGTAATATTCATGATGTGGGACAAACAATAGGACTTACAAAAAGAGCACATGTTCATCTACCAGGCACAAAATATCAGTATGGCAGAGTTTTTGGATTTCTGCCATCAAACAGAAGAATCACACCTGTGTGGCTCTAATTGTTTTATTTGTACTTCTGTGTATTTGGATTCCCAGTTTTGTTTCTTTTTTTATTTTCCATCTGGTTAGCTTTCAGCCGTAAGACCCTACACTGCTGGGAGACTGTGTTTGGAGGGTTTATTTTACATTCCCCACCTGTTTCCACCATCCAGCTTGTTTGTATTTTGCAGTTTTCATTATAACATGCCAGCAGCAAGAGGGAAAAAAAACAACAAATATACGAGAAAAAAAAAATCCGACTTAAACAACACAATGAAAAATATGGGTTGCTGTCTGAGAAGTGAGTGTTGATTGTTAGAGATTGATAGAGATTTGTGTTGGGGTCAAACTGAAAGGAATAAAAAAAAAATAATTGGCCAAGTTGATGAAAAGTGTACTATGCTAGCCTTTTATGCATTATTCATGTCACTTCCACATAATATCAGAGCTCTGTGCATGCGGATATCAACCTCAGGGTTCACACATCTTCACGCCTTCGGTGGTGAATCAGACTCAAAATGATAATCTTCAGTCTAAGTCACACCTGTTAACACACTGTGATCACAGACTGCCATCAACTGAAATTGATTTTTTTTAACTATACCTCCATTAGGCAAACAAGAGCGCACAGAGAGTGCAACTTCCCCCAAAGAGCAATGGCTATAATCAAACCTTCATGTTTTATGATTTTTTATTACAACATGCTAATGTCAGTCTGTTTTGGCGTCATTGTGGTGTTGTATGGTGGCGTATCAAAAAATTTTAAAAGTGTGTTGCACAGCTTTCTCAATGCCTTTTTAAATGATATCTTACTCGATATCATTTCTTGGTATTTTTTTTCAAGGTCAAGGTTGACCCTGTTGCTAATTAACTAATAAGGTCAAGGCCTAGGGGAGTACCCTAAGACCTAGTGTGTTCTTAAGTTTCAACACAATCCATAGAAAATTACTGGCAATATACAGTTTTTAATGAATTTCACATCTGGTGTGACCGTGGCCTTTACCTTGTCCCAACTGTCAAAGTTAAATTATTTCAGGTTGTTATTGGTACACTCTAAAAAACGATTCATGGGTTTAGTAAGTAAAGCTTAAAATCAATAGCTTTTTCTGCATAAAAAATTAAGTTTGTTGCATGTACACATTGTAATCAGTTGATAACTTAATTTAATGAGTTGGTCGAAATGAAAATAAAGAAAACAGTCTTAGCTCAGTAATATATCGATTTTGAACAGACATTTCTGTGTTAACTTAACATGAAAGTGTATTCAGTTAATACAACTTAAAAATCTCGTAAGCGTCCTTTAAAAGCTGAGTACAAGGCTGACTTGCCCGGACATGTTGTGCTCTCAGACCACTGATCGAAAGAAACGGAGGCAAAGAGAGAAAGCAGAGAAGCGGCATTTTGTACGGAACATTATCAAACGTTAAAGCTTTGTGGTGAGTACAATTTTTTGCCTTGTTTTATTCACAGCAGCTAATAACTCTAACTTTAACTCTATCAAGACGCACTGCAAGAAATCTATTTTTACACAACACTAAACTCTTCCTCGGCGAGTGGTGGTGATAAGCTAGTAACATTACACTTCTGGCTAACTTGTGAAGTAATTCGACCGTAACATTAGTCTTTGTTAAGTTTTGTTTTACGGTGGCAGCCAAATGGTGTTAATTGACACTGAGCTTCTGTAGCCGTAGTTTTTAACTCTGCAAAGACAGGGTAATACACGTTTTTCTTCTTTCTACTTTGAAATCGTTGCAGCGTTGATGAAGGTTTGACCAGCAAAAGGCTGGGCCATTTTACATTCATGACTAAACAAATGTAGGTTACTGAGTATACATTCGGTTTAACATCGATGCATTTTGATGTTTAAGTCCTAGAGTTATTTTTATGTGAGATTGAAGTTTGTTAATTGAGCCCTAGCTGAAGAACAGCCTGTGTCAAAGTTCAGTCAAAAAACGCGGGCGAGGAAGCGAACGCCATGTTGTAGAAACGCCACACGAAAGATCTTAAGTAACATTCATAAACTAGTTGTTTTAATGACATTACATTGAATGTGCATTAGCACATAAAATATAATATTGCTCTTTTGGGTGTTAACTGCAGATACATAAGCGCAGTTGTATCACTTAAGAAAAAATATCTTTGATTTGGAAACATAAAGCAACTTTTAGGAGAAACTCAACACTAAAAATAATATACATAGTTTTAACTTTTAATGTCATAAGGATTTCCTGTGAGATAATGATTAGACTAAAGACTATAGTTAAAAAAGCGTGAATATTGATTGCGTGTAATTTGCCCATTTCTTTGCAGTAGTTTACAAGCATTTTTCTTGTTTTTCATCTTGAATATTCAAAAACAATGAATTAAAATTTACTGTAATGCTGATGTAGCACAAGTTGTTTGTACTACAGCCTTCTGAATCACCCAAGTTAAAGTAATTTAAACTGTTTGTTTTTAAAATGAAGTGGATCTGTAAAATTTGCAAATTTGAAACACCAAGAAAGACATTCTCCATTCGCAGGCAGGAAGTTGTCAATCAAGCACCAAAAATCAATGACCTGAAAGAAAGATGGCCTGCTCTTTTTGATGCAGTTCAGGTAAATATTTTTCCATAAGATAATTTGCAGTATGTATTCTTTTAAAGTAAATTGTATACATTAACATGTTGTGCCTATTTGTGCCTTTTTTTTTATACAGATAAACCAAGAATTCAGAAGGATCACCACTGTTAACCTGGAAACAACATTCATGGCAAAGCTGGACCAGTACTCTCAGAAAATAATGTCCTTGCTGTCCTCAAGAGGAGGGGCTGCAAAAATGCGCATTCGGCGCATCCAGAACATGCTGCTAGTGGTATGAATGAATGAAATGTAGTTTTTTTTTTTTCCAATAGGTGATATTGAGTCTTAAAAGGTAGCTGTTTACAACTCAACTATGTCAAATTATTGTTTAGAGCTTGAGGCACAAATATCAATTAAAACTATAAATACTTAATAATAAAACAAATTATAGGTGATGTGGATCATGATTGGCAGAGTAATTTGCAAGATTTTGCAGTTTTTCTATTTGTTACCTGGATTTTTCAAGTTCATGAATTGATCATTTCAGAGAAATGGCTCTTTGAAATGATCAATTCATTATTTTGATTATCACTGGAAATCTATAATTGGTACAGTTCAGGCCATATAAAGTCAATCTTTTTTTTTTTTTTTTTTGATGTAATTATCAAAAACCCATCCTCCTCGAAGAGCAGTTCGACATTCTTTTTCTTATTCACAGGATGATTCTGTGGAGAGAAGGCGAGAGGTCGCTATCCGTGGCTTAGTGGTGTATCTCAGGGAAAAGGAGGAGGATCTCTTCAAAGAGCAGGTAAATCAGACATGACTATACTTTGTATTAGAGCTACGATCTAATCTATTATTAATTGATTTCTAAATTTTTACTCAGTTGTATATAGTATTTGTATTCTATTTTTATCTTATTGTATATTTATTTTATTCTACTGTATATAGTATTTTATTTTATTCTATTCTGTACAGTTGTGTACTGTATTTATTCTTATTGTATTCTAATTTTTGCCTCATAACTTTTGCACTGTCCACTCCTGCTGTGACAAAACAAATTTCCCACGTGTGGGACTAATAAAGGTTATCTTATCTTATCTTATCTTAATTAATCGGCAACTATTTTGATAATTGATTGATCGGTTTGAGTAATTATTTTAGAAAAAGAAGTCCAAATTCTCTGGTTTCAGCTTCATAAATGTGAATGGTTTCTGGTTTCTTTACTCCTCTATGACAGCAAACTGAATATGTTTGACATTTGAGGTCATCATATTGGGCTCTGAGAAACATTGACATTTTTCACCATTTTCTGACATTTTCTGGACCAAACAACTAATCAGATAATCGAGAAAATTGTTAGTTGCAGCCCTATTTTGTGTTACTCTCATGTATAAGTATGATTACTTAAAACATTTATATTGATTCTGACCTACCAGGATGGTGGCGGGGATATTACCAATGAAGTGATGAAGATTGTAACCAGAGGTGCCACAACGTCTGATCCAGCCAACGCAAGGATCATACTTGAAGGAACAGAAGTCCTAGCAGACCTGGATGTACCCAGAGCCTGTGCCTTGCTAATGGGGCTGATATATGCACTCAACCTCAGCTACCCAAAAGAACTGAAAAACACTTTTGAAGTGTTTCAAAAGATATTCCTCGAGCTGGATGATCTGAAAGCCAGTCCTAAGGTAATGTCACTAAAAAGTAAACTGTTGTACTAAAAAATGTGAAGAGTGAGGCTATCCTCAAATTAAATGGGAAATGTTCCACTGTTGTTTGCAATGTGTTGTGTTACATACTGTACAGTAGGCAGTAGGTGTAAAGTTGAGCGTTGAGCATTAAGTACACCTAGTTCAAAATAATGCACTTTAAAAGGATAGCTCGGGTCTTTTGAAGTGAGGCTGTATGAGGTACATATGTATAGTGAGTGTATTACACACAGTAGATGGCAGTCAGTAAGCTCCACCTACGGAGAAGCAGACGGGGCCACCGGCATGCAAGATGAGCCTCCATCCTAATAAAACTGATGTCAGTTTAAATGTACATTATATCAAGAATATGTTTACTGCTTTATTTTGCTATCAGACAGCCTTTTCTGTGAGGAAAGAGAAGTTCTACTGCTTGTTGTTTCAATCGCTCTGGCCCACCAGCGTCCATGGACAAAAACAGCAATTTTACCTGACAGCACACAGGAGTTGCTGGTCTCCTGCTGCCTTGATCAGTAAGTGTAATTGTGTTATTTGGTGACTTTGGTGTTAGTTCGGGTTAGTTCAGATTTACCAAAGTCACACAAACAAACTGAGCCTATCGTGCGTGTCGGTGGCAGGAATGTGCTGACTGCTGTCTACTGTGTGTAATACACTCACAATGTACTTCATACTTAAAAAAACCTAAACTATCACTTTAACACAAACAAACTTGAATCAGAGCATGACTGTCAAAATGTTCAGTCTTTTTGAGACAGATTTACAGGGGTGTTTTATGTCATTTATTTTATGGAGGCAACAATTTTGTCTGCTATTGAAATGTCAATGAGTCTGGAATGGTGGACTGGTGTTCTAATAAACAGTTTGATCATAAAACTGGAATTTCAATGCGTAATTTATTGTATAATTGTAAGTTATAAGTTATTGTAAGTTATTAGTACTCAAAAAAATTAAGGTAACAATTTGCATGGATATTTCTGAGTAGAATAAAAGTAAAAAAATAAGTTTTAATAACTAAATGGAGTAATTTTTAAACAATTAAAATTAAGTTGGTTCAACTTAATTAAGCTTGTAGAGGACAAAGCAAATCATGTTGTTTGTACGTAAGGAATAGAGTTTGCCTAACTAAAGAACTCTTGTGGCATTTACGCTATAGTGGCTAAGCTGAAGTAACTTAAAAAGATCCATGCAAATTGTTACCTTAATTTTTTTACGTTAAGCCAGCAGATCTTTTTTTAGAGTGTATACACAATCACACAAGATTTGAAAACTGGGGGTGGAACGGTGGTTAGCAGTGTTGCCTCACAGCAAAAACGTCCTGCGGTCAAGTCTACTATCAGACCGGGGTCCTTCTGTGTGGGGTTTGCGTGGCTTCTCTTTGGGTACTTTCCAAAGACATGCAGTTAGTGGGGATAGGTAAACTGGGACCTCTAAATTGACCATGGGTGTGAATGTGAGTGCAAATAGCTGCCTATGTCTTACAAGAATTTTAAAGGGTTTCCATAGATTAATGTTTCCAGCAGAAGCAGATGGTGCAAATTTTAAATTAGTGAGTCATATTGAGGACTGGAAGAAGATATTAACTTTGATTTGATCTGGATTGTTTACCAAACTAGCATCATTAATCAGAGAGTTTATTTGGAACAAGAAGCGTCCCCGCATTCGCTTGTCTTTGTTTGTTTCTTCCCTTCGATACAGGGGGATTGAAATGCCCCAATTTTTACTGGTACTATCTGGCTATTCAACTAAGGACAATAATGTTTTATTTTTCATCCCAAAATACCCCTTCTTGGGTGGGGATGGAAGCAAATTCTCTTAAAATGCCATTAAACTTGTACTTATACTCTGCACAGCCAAAACAATTAAAGAAAGAAACAAATAATCCTATAGTCCGAAATATGATTGAAGTTTGGTTTACAATAAAAGAAATGATGAATATTAAGAATAATCTCTCTCAGTTTAGTCCTATTTGGCGAAATGCTTTATTTGCACCAGGAAATTTGGATGCATGGTTCCAGGGTTGGGCAGAAAAAGGTGTTAGGAAAGTGGGTGATCTTTTTTGTGATGGAATAATGGTTTCATTTGAGGATTTAGTCTCAAAATTTCAAATCCCCCAAAAAACATTTCTTTAAGTATTTACAGATTAGAAGCTTCATTTATTCATATATCATATATTAGTTAATGGTGTAAAAATGTTGTAATAAAGGCTTCATTTCAACATTCTATAACTAGATTGTCTCTGCCTCTCCAGAAACATCAGCTTCTAAGTTAGAATCTTGGAGAAATGACCTAAATATGAATATTTCTAAGGAGACATGGAAGTCAATTTGTTTAAAATCACAAAAACAATCGATTAATAGTAACCTAAAGCTATTACAATACAACTGGATCATGCAAACATACGTAACACCGGTGAAATTGAACAAATATAACAACAGAATTCCAGACACATGTTTTAAATGTGGAGAAGCCCGTGGGACATTTTTCCACTGTATATGGGAATGCAGAATTGTCCGCGCATTTTAGCAGGAGGTGATGAACAAAATAAACCAAATTTTAACTACAAAGATTGCTTTAGATTCAGAAATCTTGCTACCATACATTTGTCCTAAAAATCTTAAACTAAGCCCATCAAATAAGTTTATGGATTATTGTACATTACAGGCAAAACGTATAATTGCATTAAACTGGAAAAAAATCAGATCCTCCTGCTATTGGTGCTTGGATAAATTCTTTGGCACAATGTATGGCAATGGAAAACACAGCCCACTGTGTTTTTGTCCTCAGGCAAACCCTTAGATGTCAAAGTGAAAAATCCTCAAGGTAATTCTAACGAATTTAGGGCTATAGTGACTGTGATTAGAAGCTGTTGGGTCCCTCTGAGGAGGAAATATGGGACCATGTGTCACTAAAGGTATGTCCAAGATACAGTTACAGATGACTTCTCAGGGTTATCATTTCTGTTAATTATCATTTCTGTTTCATTTCCTTTTTCTGCACACCTCAGAGTGTAGATAAAGGAAATGAAACAGGACATGAAGACAGTGAAAGCAAGATCAAAAAAGTAAATCAAATTAAAAAAATTTGAAAGAAAGGAAATTAAAGGCAGATACATTAACCAAAGAAATACTAAGGGATCTGTTCTAGTTTGCATCACACATCTCCTCCTACTGAAAAGACAGATGTAGAGACAGATCCCTCCCAGCAGTGACTTGATGGATACTCCATTGACAAAAAAGCTTAAGTGGAAGAAGATGCATGGATGGATATTCGACTGTTGTTTCATTGCTGAAAAGTAATTTCTAGAAACCTGTCAATACTGCCGTTTTAGGTCTTCGTTTTGAGGCTGATGTTGGAATTTTACTGAACAGTCTGTCTATTTAGTTTTATATATACAAGAACTGGGTGACTGAGTATGAAAATGCCAAAGTCAAGCTGCACCCAAGGCATTTCTGATGGTGCCTATTTTGGAATGATGGGACCATTGATAACCATTTCTATGATTACATTATGTAAAAGCTTGAAACCTCAAGCAAATCTATGAAAAAAAGTTCACATCATTTGTCAAAAATAAAAACATTTTCGGCCACAAGACACAGAGCTGCTGCTAATACAAAGCATTCTGTGGTGCGAAGTCCAGAAGTGAATCATTGGTAGGTAAACCTATAGATGCTCTGTGGTATTTATACTCTGATGCTGACTTTTGGAGTCCAGTTTTGCTGTTGCTCTCTGTCCTGAATAGAGAGCTCCTGTGCGTCTCTCTCTCTCTTTCTAGTGACTCCACCCCAGTGTTTTCCACCACACCAGATTCCAGCAGCTGATTTATGGGTGGTTGCTCTTATTAGACTCGAGCTCTCAGCTGCAACACTGCAGCTCTCAGCTGCCATGAAACAATCTGAGATCTTCCCTAAGGACTTCAAGGCCCAACAGAGAAATAACTGCAGAGCAAAGCATCACATTGTGGTTCAGATACAGTGTGTTGGACTGGGACTTTATTCCCAAAGGAGAGATTGCTACCAGACATACTACAAAGGAAGGAGCAGGAGAGAAAGAACAGACAGGCAGTTAGAGCTACAAAAAACAAAATCAATCAAAAGAATCCAGAGTTCACATAGGAGTGATTAAGAAGATTATGGTTCCACTTTACTTAGTCTCTGTTGCTGCTGTTTCATTATGTGCACATAGTCACCAGCTGCGATCTCACCAGTGAGTTAACAGTTTTGCATTTATGTTGGGTCCATTTCTAATTACAGCACACAGGTAATCAGTGATGAATCCTTTGAATTTAAAGTAGATTATGTATTTCCTAAACTCGCTGAACAGAAAAGTAGAAACTTGAGTCACTCTCCTGCAGATTCACCTGCTAAGACCCTATAGACTTTAATTCATCTCCACATCTAACATCAGAGCAAGTCTCCCTTTCAGGTTATCACTGCTAACCAGATTTTGTTATATTGGTGAGTAGCCTTGAACTATACGTCAATAGGCTGTTTGCAATTTGATGGTATTGTCCATGTATGATTGCATACCTGCATGGCTTATCTTTGAAACAACTGCTACTTGTAGGATCAGCCAGATATCCCCTGAGCCATCCTGTCACTCTTTTATAGATCCTTGAAACACTTGTTGCGTAATGCACCATGACAGAGGATTTTTTTCTCCTCTCTGAGCATAGAACACCAGCTAGAGACACCAGCCTCTGTAAAAAAAAAGCTGTGAATTTGAATGATACTCAGGTTGTAGCCTGTACATCCAAATACTCAGTGAGAAGTAAATCGGTATGTAATGATTGCTGCTGATGTGTTAGTAAATGGTGATGACGAAAGCAGCATACAGACCATCTGATACCAGTGTTGGAAGTACAGTTCTATTCCCACGTGTATCATTCACATGAGAGCTGGTCATGCTTACATGCATTCAAAGATCCACGTGAACATTCAGGATGGAGCAGGTCAGGTTACAGCAGCGGTCCAAAATGCAAAAAGCAAAGAGAAAGAATGGCATGAGAAATCTGGACAAATGCAGAATATAACTGATATAATATGATAATAAAGAATAACAACAGCAAAAAGGAGGGAAGAGAGAGGAATGAGTACCTGATGAAGGATAAATATTAATGTCTTATCTGTTCAGCCAGGAATGTGTGTAGGTAGAAAATTGGGATTTTATGTAAAATGCTGCTCTTCAAACCATTAATCCTACACATTGACAAAAATGATCTTTATAATGATGCTACTTCTAAGCATTAAAATGGGATGGAAAGTGTCATGAAACGCTGTGTAGCAAGCAGGAGTAGGACCCAAGATGCAGGCACTCAGACTCGAAGGATGAACTCAAAAAACTCAGCTTTATTTGCTGACAGAGGAAAGGATACAAAACTAAACAGGGAAATATAAACTTACACTTGACAGAGAGACGCAAGGAAACACAGCTTGAGGGACAACACGACACTGACTCAGAGAAACACAGGGTTTAAATACACTGGGAAGTAATGAGGGGAATGAGACACAGAAGGAGAGCACAGCTGGGAGAAATCAGGACTGACGAGACAAGCAAAGCAGGAAGCATTCAAATAAGACACGGACCTTCAAAGTAAAACAGGAAGTATGACACAGAGACGTGAACTTGACACAGTGGAGGCAGCAACTAAGAAACACAGAGACATAAACCATAAGGCAGAGGACTCTAAGGACCGAAAAACACAGAGGGAAACTCAAACATGCAGACACAGACTTACACAGAACAGAGGGGACACGAAGAAACATGAAGGGCAAGGGATCGAAACTAGAAACCATAAAATAACTCACACAAGTACAATAATACAAAAATCACAAAGAACTAAACATGCTGGGTCAGGAGACCCAGGACCCTGACAGAAAGGAATATGTGGTTTGTGGAATTAAGAGTCAGCACTGTCTCTCTGTCTCACTGTGATTATTGACCCTGGTGTGTTCCAACACTAAGGTCAGAGGACACCTTTTTGTAACTCTGAGACTCCAGTGGTTTAGACAGAAAAGCAACATGAACAACAACAATGTCCCAGCAATGAAAGATGTGTCTACAAGTTCAGATGAGGCAGCGTGGTAAATCACTATCATTCATACAAAACCGCCCCCTTATTATTATTATTATTATTATTATTATTATTATGGATTACTTTACATCTTCAAAGAGAAAAAGGAAGTTGGAATGTTATGGTAATTGTGTTTTTCATGGGCTTCAGGATGAAACAAAGAACAAACAAACAAAGAAATCACTGAATGAATGTGTGATTGTGACGACTAAAGGGAAGATAAAGTAGAACATAAACTGCCACCTAATAAAAGACAGAATTTCTGTTAATAATAATAAAATAAAGGGATAATATAATAACCTCAAAATATTATATTTATAGGAAATCAACTTAGTAAACTGCTTATCACCCGTATTTACTCGTTTACCTTTCGGTCTGTGTTCAGGCTCTGTTGAGCTGAACCTGCTGCACAAATGAGTTGATGTTATTTCTTTTCACAACTAGCAGCACAGTGGTTAACACTTGTTACCATACTGTCTGTAGCTGCTCAGTTAGGAAGACTGTCAAAAGGAGCAGGTGGTAGAAGAAAGAAGCAGAAGAAAACTGAGCAGAGGGAGATAAAGATGAACAATTACTCAAGCTGCAACTTCAATGGAAGCCTGGGAATGCTGGGAAATTTTGACTCCTTAAACACAAATGCAGCCATCAGCCTATTTCCATATCCTTTCCTCAGCCCTTTCATAAAAACACAACTTAAAAGAGTTCAAAACAAATAATGCATTATTCAATTCAAGATAAATCTTTTTTTTCTGTCACATTAGTTGTAGATGTAAAGGTAAATGGCCTGTATTTGTATAGCACTTTACTTAGTCCCTAACGACCCCAAAGCGCTTTGAACTACATTCAGTCATCCACCCATTCACACACAAATTCACACATGGTCAAAAATATCTCTAAATATTTTCATTAGGCACTGTTGTTTTATTTATTTTATTCAAAGCTCTCTGATATGAAGCAGACAGACAGGCAGTGACATGACTGAAGGAAACTGAAGGACAGAACATGGAAGTCTGTCTGTGCTTGTTTGCTGGAGGTGGACTCCCTTGAGGTTGTGTCAGAGATGTTGTCCAAGATAAGGACCGTGCTGCACAATACCTCCCACCCAATCCATGACATGCTCTCCAGCCACAGGAGCAGGTTCAGTGAGGAACTCAGGTTACCCAAAGGCACCACTGAACAACACAGGAAATCAAACCTGCCTGTGCTAAAACTCCTCCATCTAATGCACAGTACAGTACACAGTGCACTAGTTACATGTTTTTACATCCTTTACAGTGATTTTCACTGTAAAGGATGTGTAAAAGTTTTACAGTTCAGAGTACAATGTCAATCATATATATTTATTATCTGTATTCTTCTTGATATTTATATTTAAGCTATTTGTATATATTAGAGCTATTTATTATAATTTGTAACTTTGCAATATATTGTAATTTTTTTAAATTTAGTTCAGGTTGTTACTGTCCTTATTGTCTTCAAGCACCTGTAACTACATAATTTCCTTAGTGATTGATAAAGTATTCTGATTCTGAAATTGTCAAGGAGACAGAGGGAGTCCCGATGTTTGCATAATGGGATGATGTGTATATGAGCTACTGTACTTTGCCCTGTTTAAAAAAAAAACTGGTCTGAACCACCATTACATTAGAGCGGTCACATGCACTCATCTAATTTCTATTACCAAGTGATTTAATCCTCATTTTCTTCATTATCAACAGTCATCAGCTCACACTCTGCTGGGTTCCAGCCCTGATCAGCTAAGCAGACGTGTTGTGGTCTAATAGGATCAGACAGGTGGGGAGACATGCTGAATAAAAACCGTTCTGCTTCACTGAGAGTAGCTGAACCAGAAACAGGATACAGATACCTGCTGCATGAACACAAACCGAGATGCTCGTGGACATGTTCAGCAGCTGAAGGTCCACCTTTGTTCTTATCTACCTTTTCCTTTATTCATCTATCCATGCATTCTTCTGTGCTAATATGCTTTACTACATTCTATTCAGGTGTTTTCCATAGCCTCCATGTTTTCCTGGCAGTATGGGGTTGATAAATGATGCAGATGCACAGACAAAAAAGTTTTCTCCATGTTACTAAAGTCAAAAGCAAACATACAAAGCACTATTGTGCACAAGTTCACTATAATATGGACAACATCATGTAGTCCCTGTGAAACCACTTATTGCCTACCTGGTAGACAATATACAATACAAATACAACAATCATAATAGATTCAAGTGAATTTATTTGTCTGCAACTTTGAACACACACAAACACACACACACATATATATACATACTTTATACATTTTCCACATGGTGTGGTGTTGTATAATGAGTGTGCAAACTGTGGAAGCAACCGTCACATTGACTGATTTCTCCTCTTTGCTTGGTTCCACTCAGCTGCCTGTCACTGACTCGTCATAAGAGAGTGTTGGAGAGCTATTTCCTGAAGCCAGGGCTCTTAACAGTCCATATTATGACAAACACAGTGAAAAATGATACCAGATGATGAAGACTGTCAACAATCTGGATATGTGTGATTCTTCAAATCTCTCAGGATTAAACACGCCAACAGGCTGAGTAATGAAGCTCTTTTCCGCTTGAGCCTCCCTCCTTCAAAAAGTTAGACTTTACTGAAAGGGAATCAATATTATTGCGTAGTGGAGATGCAAAAACACTGAATAACAATATCTGCTTCCCAGAAAACCAATCTGTTTTTAAGCCAAAATCAATTGATATTATTATTATTGTTGTTGTTGTTGTTTCTAACAGTGTATAATTTGAGTTGCTTTGCAAGTACACAGTAACAATGAAGATAAAATAGACAGACAAGTACTAAGTCATATTTTGCTTGGAGATCGAATACTTATTTTATTCAGTGACCTGCATATTAATTTGTAACTTTTATGTAATGTGTTTTTTTTTGGTTGCTATTCTGTCCATTAAAATTGAACCACCATAAAAATTAGAGACTGTTCGTTTCTGTATAATTGAGCAAATACACATTTAGCAGGGAATCAATAATTATCCCCCCCATATACTCATACCCCCCAATTCCCACCCCCGTTCAAATGCACGCACACGCACACACACACACACACACACACACACACACACACACACACACACACTCACAGAAAAACAACTAAAGCACAGAGAAGTACACACAGCTATCTAAACCATCAAATGAGCTCCTCTAAACACCACTGTGACAAATCAAACTCTATCTCTCTCTGTGGAACATCAAGTATTTAAATGTGGAAGATTCTGCTGCTGGTAGAGTCACAGATGTTAGAGTAACAAAGATTGGATTGAAATTGCTGCGTGCTTTTGTGTATGTACACAACCACAAATGATATGCACGGCCAAGACTGTTCTTCCTTACAGACTATAAACCGATTTATGCTTTAATGAACAATCTGTTTCATGAGATCTGTTTCCGGTCTTGTCTCACTGCTACGTGAATGAAAAGGCAAGATTTACATACACATCTCGTCAAAAATACACTTTGAAACAAAACCTTTGGCCCATTACTTGTTTACGTGGTCCACAACAATGATACGAAATCCTAATTGTACCAGCTGAATAGGAAAGGCAGGTGTATAGTCTCAGCATTGTACCAGAAGAAAACATTACTGTGTTTCCACCTACAGTGCATTCCACTTAGCAATGTGTAACCCTGGAGTAGATTGTGACAAAGGCACTCATTCATATTTCCATCTCGCACACAGCAGAAAAATGATTGAGGTGTCTCTCTTGACTCTGTACAGGTGAAATCCCTCTGAGGTTGAATCAGCTTGTCATGGGTAAGCATTAGCATGCAGATTGCTGTGACCTGAGATGACAGGATGAGCAGCTAAGCCAATAAAGTCTCACCGAGTGAGAATTTGATGCCATAATACACACATCTTCAGTAGGTTAAAAGACCTTTGGAGCATTATAGTTGGTGTGAAATTATTAAATTTAACAGATAAAGGCAGATTTATTGAATTAATCTGAAAAGGTATTCAGAAATGTGTGAAATAGTGAAAAGAGATTAACAGTCATTGCTCACAATTATGCAATTTAAAAGCATTTTGGAATAGATCTAAGACTAAAGCAATGAACTCTGTAAAAAGAGAAAAAAGACACAAAAAAGAAAAGGAAAAAAATGATATCTCTTTTCCCACGAGGCTTATAGAGTGATATGTGGCTGAGACGGAACACCGCTAGATGGTGGCATCATCTGTTTAAATTGTAAACTTGTTGAAGGCTAAAGTTCTTTAATCTGCATCATTTCTTATTGTTGCTGCAATTACTGCTTAGTTGCAATATTTTAGAGGAGTCACTGCATAGTATTTTTTAACTGGTCCAACATGATGGTCCAATGACTCAACTCATTTCCCATGAAGGCAGCACTATCAGAAACATTCGCACACATCATCAACACATTATGTGATACTCAGGAAATGCTAATGTTGTGTATCACACCAGAAAATGTAAAAAGAAAAATGTACAACAAAATTAGAGAGCACTTAACAGGCTTTCAGTGGCAGTAGCCGTTGAAAGTACAGTATGAATTACCCACTAAACTATTTCCATTTAGTTTTGACTCACTGATTCTTGTTCTCTGTATCCCTTTTCACTGCACTCATGCACCATGAAAGATCCCTGCTGCTCTGTCCCGGTGCATGCTGTGCCACAATGTTGTGGAAATGCCTAGTAACCTCCCAAAGACCTTTTTTCACAGCATGCATTTTAGCTTGTCACTACAGGAATAGCCCATGTATAATTGATAACACTGAAAAAAGATTTTATTCCACTTTAGTTCCAGTCTATTGATATTGTGCGTGGAGTCTACTGTCTTAAACATGGCAGAAGTGACTCACTGTTTAGTTCTTCTTTACTTCCTGCCATGATGAGTAGTTCAACTCCTTGCAGTTGTTAGTCTTCTTGCCTATTAATCCACTTCAGCTTGCCCTACACTGTTAGAAAAAGCATCTTGAAAAAATGGTAATATTCCGCCAGCTGGGGCGCCAAAATACGGTCGTATAATTACAGAAAATAACTCCCGCATAAAAATACGGTTATTTCCAGTAATGAAAATACAATTAGTTGCGCTAATTTGACATGGGATCTCGCCCTTTGCAAGTGCCGCTAAACATTAAATTAGGAACATGTTAATGTGATTAAACAATGAAATCATCTATAAATAGGAAAAAAAAATCTTAAAAAAACGGTAAACTGGGACGCCAAAATACAAACATAAAATAACAGAAAATAACTGTCCCATAAAAATACGGTCATTTTCAGTAATGAAAATAGAGTTTGTTGCGCGAACCGGCAACCTTCTGATCACAAGGCGAACTGCCAACTCTTGAGCCACGATCGCCCTAACTAGCAATGATAAAAATACTTATGTGATGTAACACAAGCTTATAGGGATCATGTTATATACTTTTCCATAGCATTACATTTAAATTCAACAGTTCGATCTTTCAAATAACGGACAGATATTTGTGAAATCATGATACATTTGTGAATGTGTTTTAACAATCTAAATATGCATATGTACAGACAGATCCATTTAATAATCATGACAATTATGTTGTATTACAGCACTCCCTCTACAAAACAACAACTGTCAGTGACTCTGCACCACGGCGTAAACACAACATTCAAGATAACAGTTAAAAGTAACGTAACCATAAACAATAAAACAAGAACATCTAAACAGCAGCACATGTCCCATGGCATGATGGGAGAGAACTAGCTGTTCCCCCAACACGCCACAATATGTTTTTTTTAGTTTTTATTCCTATTTATTAGATTTTCACATATTTTACCTCTGAATTATTGAATCAGACCTAGGTGACATGAAATTTTCAGCAAAATTATAATTCAAATACTCCTTTAATTATTGATTATTCTCATTAATTTTCAATCATTTTATATATTTTTCCATAGTATTACATTTGACTCATTCTCTCACATAATAGAAAAATATTTGTGAAATTATGATACATTTCTGGATGTATTTTACAATCTAAATATGCATATGTACAAAAAATATATTTAAAAAACAAGTAAATTGTGTTTTATTACATTTACAGTGATGTTTTGTTATTTTACATTTGACGTGTCAGATCACAGTCTACTTATGTAAATGTAATGATATTCTAGAAAAACAGTACACAACTGTAAAATACACAGTAAAATAATTTGACATTACTATTTTTTGGAACAGTGTACAATCAGCTGATTTCCCTTTAGAGCATTAAATTAGTAGTGCAGTCTACAGTCTACAGCATGGATATTACTTTTAATTTTATTGCACAAAAGGATGAGAGCACAATAGTGAAGGGCAGAAACAACCGCATTATGCTACTAACACGATTTTGGCTCTTTGCAAGCGCATTCACTAACAGCATGCTAAAGCTAAGCTAGGCAAGAGCTCAGAGTGACGTTAACCCTGAGTGAATACTTCAAGGGGACATACATTAGACTTCTGTGGGAAATCTACATCCTGACTTACGATGTAAGTGGAATCAACTTTTAACCCTACACTACAATATTCCACACCATTCAATTCATAACCCCTGCGCTGATTCGATGTGTAGTTAAATTACTTGGGAGTTACATGTCAGGTCAAAAGCTGAAGATTAATAAAATGAAATAAATTATTTTCCGTTTTAAAAACCTTTGCAAAGCCTTCTCATAAAATGCCTGATGAATTTTGTGTTTAACGTCACAAAATCAGCAGGATTACACGTAGAGAGTGGTCAATATTTAGAAGAAAGTGGTGTTAGAAAAGACTGATTTTGACAAAATTAATATTTATGCCAATGGGATTAAAAAAGTCTTGTTAATAAATGTACTTAGGTGTAAAGACTGTGGTAAATGCTGGGAATTTTATCAACATTAATTTGAAACACACTGCTAGCTGGAAAGCATAAAGGACTGGCAATAAATCCCACCACAGGGAGCAAGCTGGCATTCAGTGAACCGCAGCAGGTGTCCAGCACCACACAACAGGGAGGTGGAAACACTGTCTCAGTGCATGAATAAGTCCAGTCCTTGCCCACGCTTCTGTGCTGTGCAGTGATTATGGAGCAAAACATGAAGGCCTGAACAAGAATATCATTACATAACTGAGAGGGGGGGAGACAGTTAAGAGTGTGAAAAACACAGGCAGAGGAACGGTAGACCCACATAAAGTTCATTCACATATCATAAGCAGGCAAACTGACTGTTATTTGAATCAAAACTGTCAGCCAACAAAAAAGATTATATCCAGCATAAATTTTCATTTTCATCAACAATACCCACTAACATTCTCAAATTATTCTAATATTGTTCTCAAGGAACATATCAAAATATTCCTTACTTAAGAATAATAGATGCTGGTAAAAACATAAGAGGAACATATTAATCAGTCCATTAAATAGGGCAAACACTGGCACATCTGTGGTTATCTGGGTAAGATAGCTTTGCGTGGCATGTTTGTCTCAAAAGAACTGAGCAGGTCTGAGAGATGCTTGAGTCAACATTAAAGTCTTATTGAAGACTCGAGTGATCTGATGACTCTCAGTCTGACACATTGTGAAGAAACACTGAAGAAATTCAATTTGTAGAGCATTTGCCATGCAGAAGATTTAGATAGCTGCACATTTAAAAGGGATTAATCCGTATATAAAGATGCTATGAACACCAGTCCATTTGTTATTGAATCCTATTCACGCTCTAGTTTGTTTCAGAAGATCTGACCTAATGGTTAAAGGTTTAGTAATCAGTTGCTAAAAAGAAATCCTTTGACTGAGAGAGAGAGAGGAAGAGAGAGAGAGAGAGAGAGAGAAACTGTTATGATTTCTGCAGATGTTTTACCAAATCTTTACAGTATTTATAATATTGATATTTTATTATATAAATTGTTGCAATGCAAAAAGTAGTAGTAAAAATGATTATAATGGCTTTTGATTAAGTGCTCATGATTGGGGGGGGGGGGGTAGTGTATAGCCATTTGCTCTCTCTTTAACTTCTGTAATTACTGTGCAAACCGCTGATACTATATGAATAAAGATGGTAATGAGGTTCTCTTGGATGGAGCTTAAGTGTAATGCTTGCTGGGTAGCTTCAAATACAAATACAACAGTGTCAGGATCAAAGAGTTGAAGGAAATTATAAAAGAAAAGTCTGCGTGAGACAAGTGAATGCAGAAATAAAGACAATGTTGGATAACACCTCCCACCCACTCCATGACATGCTGGTCAGTCACAGGAGCACATTCAGTGAGAGACTGAGAGTACCGAAAAGCACCACTGAACGACACAGGAAATCTTTCCTGCCTGTGGCCATCTCCCTGTACAACACACCCACTTAACACACTGGTTACTGCTACAACTACACGTTTCTTTTTCAGCTACTTATTAATGAGTGACTTATATATATATATATATATATATATATATATATATATATATATATATATATATATATATATATATATATATATATATATTAGGGGTGCAACGATACACAAAATTCACGGTTCGGTTCGGTTCGATACTTTGGTGTCACGGTTCGATATTTTTTCGATACAAAAAAATGTTCATGCATTTTTAATTTGTCATTTATTAAAATTATAAATATATATTTTAACTCAAAAGTACAGTTTTTAAATTTAACCCTAACCCTTGTGCGTGTTTTTTATTTTGACAGCGAATGCGCACCTGCGGACCACTTCTGTGCAGCCCTGGTTATTTAGCTCATCATATTGCAGCCACAGAAATTCTTTTGTCCATGAAACCATAAAGCTGCACTTTCTTTTTGCCTCATAGTCTGATTTGTCATAACTTCTCCGTTTTGTGGTAAGCTTTTCTTTGGCTGTCACTTCTTCACCCTGACCTGTCTTATTTGGCTCAGCAGAACTGAAATGCTTTTACACACTCACTCACATAAGCTCAGCGATTCTCTGCGCGATCAACCTCTCACATGTTTAAGCTTGCTGCGGGAGATTTCACTTGTCATGTTTGCATAGTAAGCTAACGATTAATAAGACGATGTCAGAGGAATTGGTGCACAAATTATCATCACTCACAGATCAGTGCTGTCGCTCTCTATACACAGTTCGCACGATTGCAAAGTGAAAGCAAAAAAACAAGCGCAAATTCAAACGCGACTTCAATATGTCACATATTGACAGTGGCTCACTGATGCCAATGACATAATTACCCAGCTACATTTCCGAAAGAATGCCAAAGCATTGACATATATTTTTCCTACAATAGCCCGACAGGCAGGGAAGAGATAGATTTTGGTAGCCCGACTGAAAAAATCGCTAGCTCCCGGACGTTGGGCTAGCGATATTGCAAGCCCTGTATCTGATTGAGGAATCACTCATCTTTGGAAAAGAGAGTTTATTACAGAGAAATGTCTCTTTCCAAAATAAAAGCTATACTATCCGCTTCTTCTGGGCTATATTCTCAGCAGCATAAGGAGAATCATGTGCTAACAGCTGTCTAAATGACTCGGCTAAAGTTAGTAGCATGCTTGCTTTTTTTGTCTGCTTCCACTTGTCTTTGCACTACGATGATGTCGGCGTAAATGTGCAGTCATATTCGTTGTGTTCCCGCTAGTGCTTTCAGGTTAATCTCGTTGAAATGACCTTAACGCCACATAGGGTTGCCAACTCCCTGAAAAATAAATAAGGGACACCTCGTGGCCAGGGCCGGGCAACCCAGTTGTCTTCACCCTTCCCAGTGTGGTAGCTCTTTTTTTGTGTGTGTGAAATTATTTTTTAACCATTTGACTTGAATTTGATTTAAGCAGATGCATATTCTTTGTGATATGACCATATGGGAAACAAATGATCATTTAGCCATTTATTTTTAGCTCAAAATGACAACATTAACACAGTAAAACAGGTCTCTTTCTTAAACAGAAGCCTGTCATGCTTAACTTTTGAGAATATAAGTAAATCTTTCTTTAAAAGAACTCTGTCCTGCTTAACTTAAAATTATATAAATTAATAGAAAGCAATAGAACGAAAAATATTCTTGTAACAGTGCACATATAGTGCATTTAGTACAATTGGCTTCAGTTGAGGTATTATTTCAGCTTTTCTAATGCTAATCAGCTGCTCCTGTTTGTAAACCCGCTTGTTCCCATGATTACGCACCTTAACTCATCATCATTATTCATCTATGTATTACTTTTATGTATTATTCATCTATTTGTTGTAATCATCCATCCTTGCAGTTGTTTATTACACAAAATAAATGATATTATCACACTTCTGGCCACATAGCGCTGATATTCACCGCACATGCCCATATTAACCTTAACCAGAGGGTTTAAACAACAAACCAGTGTTTACATACCATATCTGCTTCTGCCGTGGCCTGGTGGACAAAAAATTGGTTAAGGGTTCCCCGAGCTTTCACGCCCCTCATGTTCTTCTTGTGCCCACCACTAGAAGCATGCCTATGGAAAAAGTGCGCCGGCACACAGTGCAGTGCGCTTTATAGGTGTTATCGTGCACTTTCCCAGCCAGGTGTTTTCCTTTTCCCAGTCCTCCCTGTACTTTTGCAGCCTTTTTTCTTTTCTTTCTCTGAGGGGAACAAACATTGCTGCTCTAACGCTGGGCTCACACTGTGCAATTTTTGGCCCATTTTGAGCCGATTTTTGAGTCGTGCGACCGATTTGGTGATCGGCCCGATTTTGGCCTTCATCGTGCATCGTGTAGTATACGTGGGGTAACGAGAAGCGATTAACACCTCACGACCAGCTCCCGATCATCAATCGCTCGTGAGGGTGTCACCACAGCCGCTCACACTGCTCATGCGCAAACACGTAAACATCGGTGAAAAAGACGGCGCAGCACGGCTGTGCAGCGTGTGATCTGGACACAAGTGATGGAGGCACAACTTGTAGAACTTTGGAAAGCTCATCCGAGCCTTTTCCATGTGGCATCACAAAATTATCACGACCACAACAACCGTGAAAATAGTTGGATTTACATTGCTGCTCAATCACAGCTGCCTGATCATGTTTTTCATTAGCAATTTAGCAAAGTTGATGGTGGTGTGTCTGTGTGAGTGAAAGACAGAGAGAGCGAGCGACAGATTTTCTGTTATAACCTTCATGTTATGTTGGCACAGTGTGAGCACTCAGGTCGCATCAGAGCATCGGGCCGTATAGTGTGAGACCCTGCATCGTGACCTGCAAACTTCTAATCCCTGCGAGTCAATCGTGCAGTTTGAGCAAGAGCTGAATAACGCGACTGAAAAAAATCGCAGTGTCTGCCCAGCTTTAGGTGTACTGTCGTCCGAGACGTGCACCGCAGTGTCGGCGTTTGTTTCCCTGTTGGCCATGCTTGTTGTTGTGGTCATCTGTTGTCTTCCGGTATTTTCTCCGCAAGCGACCTTTCCTCGACCAATGAGATAATCTGAATTGTCATACTCGAATTGTCATAAGTGTGCTGTCAGCTCATTGGTCACAAAGCAGGAGAGGGGCTGGGAATTATGTTTTCAAACAAAGCGTTAATTCCATTAACATTTATAGACTACTTTTGATTCTCACTGTATTACGGGACAAAGTGCGTCCCTTATTAGCTCAATACGGGACGTGTACTTTTGTTTCTAAATACGGGACGATTCCGTTTTTTAAGGGACGGTTGGCAACCCTAACGCCACAACACGGCAAATCTCCGTTAACGAGCTACCGCCGATCACTCCGTGCATGGGGCTAGACGGCCAACACGTTAACGAGCTAACTGCGCTAACACACTAGTTCACACCAATGTAATTGAGCATTGCATGGCACATTCAACATACTGTTTTACTTTAGTCCATGACTCGCTTACCTTCAGGGTCATACGTCACATGAAAACCAAAATAATTCCAAACGCCAGATCTGAATGACGTTCAATTTGCCTGTTGCAAGGAGAGCTTAACTTCTGTCTTGCTAGCTTGCCCTGCGCTCTTCCTTCTGACTATGCTGTCTGTGTTGAGCGCTCAGTGGATCTGCGCTCGACAGTGCAGCCTAGGCGGAGTAGTCGAACACAGATTCACTGAGCGCTCAACACAGACAGCATCGTCAGAAGGAAAATTGATAAAATAAATTACAAATGTTGTATTGTTTGATACATATGCGTACCGAACCGAAAGCACTGTATCGAACGGTTCAATATCGATACGAATATCGTTGCACCCCTAATATATATATATAGTACTATTCTTAGTTAACGTATTGTCTGTCTTGTTAATGTTGGTTTATAATGGAGCACTGTAACAAAAAAATAATTTCCCCCAGGGATCAATAAAGTATTCTGATTCTGATTCTGATTAAAATGGCATAGTTGTGTTACAAATTTATGTAATTTATGTTCATTTGTCTGCATGATCTTATTGAGCATAAGATAATCCAGACAAAACAGAATTATGTATACATTACTATGTACAGTGCAGTCTGGGAAGATTCTCAGTCATCCAGGTCAACTAAGTGACTTGTCAAAGTCAGTGAAAATTACACATTTTGCTAATTATTATTTTATAAGTGCTGCAAATGTGAAAGTGTAGCATGTGTCCCATTCTTTGAACACAATGTCTGCACCTCTGACAGCTCACAAAAAAAAACCTCTCTGTGAAAAATTGGTTTTCATGCAGCATGAACTGTCACCACACAATTAAAATGATGTCTGTTCCCTGTATGACCTGTGTGACACCGCAGAGTCAGTGCCTTCAGTTTTCTGATGTCTTTTGTTTTACTGCTCTTGAGTCTCACTTTTATTATAAAGCATTAATACAGGTGGCTTAAATTATAAAAATAGCAGTACTCAGATCAGGGGGGAAAATCACTCAGCTGAATCAAATTAGTATTAATCTCTTCAGGCACATTTCCAACTCACACGTCCTCCATGGGTGGAGTTGATGATATGACCTTTTTTTGTTTTGTTTTGTTTTTTGTTGCAGGTAGGGTTTTTTTTTTTATCCATCCCCTTGATATTGGATTTCAAACATAAGTGCAGCATGAAATTATTGCAAGTGGAATTGGTGAATTATTATATTTTCCAAAATGACCACCTAAAAGACTCCAGAGGGGAAAGCAATACTTACAGAGAGACATAAAAGCCCGATGTACCAATTCAAATATAACTATGTTCTCTCAGGTTATTCATTTTTTATGTATTTGTACCTTTTTGTGTCTGAGTATATACAGAGAATGAGTCTGTGAAGGTTCTCAGTCATCCAGATCATGGTAATCTAAGGAGTGTTTTTCAAGCTCCTTAGACTACACAGAAAGGTAAAATGTACAAACTTGCAGCTGACTGATCTGGTGACATTTTGCCATGTCCAACCTAGTAAATGCAAAATTTTCTAATCATTACGTGTAATTATACACTTGTCAGAAGTTTGTACAAGATGAACAACAAAACAGATGAATCGCTGTTGGGGTTTTTTCATCACCAATATCATTTTTTCTCATTTTATATGAAGTTTAAAGCAGAATATTGAAGAGACATACTTTTCATGTCTTTTCACTACCTCATCCATTGAGCTCTCATGTTTAATGAGTTAACGATATCTCTCGTGAAAAAAAAGGAAGGAGGAAACAGACAGACTGTTTGTAAATAGGTGAGACCTGCATCATTGAGCCTCACTGATGGCATACCTATAGGATATATAATCATGGACAACAGCAGTTGTAAATGGTTTCTCTCTGCATGCAGCTTGCACTGCACAGCATTTGCAGTGATATTAAAGTGAGTCCATTAGCAGATAATGATGTTGTGTTTCTCTCTTCTGGCTTCCCGCTGATGGTCTTTTAACCTCTTTGTTAATCACATCTACTCCTGAAGCATCTCCTGACACTGTGGACGAACCCACAACACAGCCTGCATAACCTTTATCATCACAGCAACACACCCTGTCTCCATCTGTAGCACAGCACCCATTGTATTATACAATGTAGAAGAAAGTAAGGGTATGTTTTTCATATTCTCAGTATAAGTGTAAGCAAAGTTTAACAGTTCAGAGTGAAGAGCACTGTAGTATGACCGAGTGCTTAACCCCAAACAATATTTACAAGCAGCACACAGAGGCAAAGGCAGTGCAGCAGGAAACATACAGCATCAGAATACTTAGCCTTGCTCTACTATGGAAAAATCTCAAAGATGTATGAATTATTGATTTAACTAAGATGAACACAGTTAAGACATTGAAAGTCTTACTGTATGTCCCATTCCAGAAGCCACAGTCAAAGTAGGTGGCTCAAATATGGCCATCTTACCTGTAAAAGGATAGAAAAAAGAGAAAAAACAAGGAGTCTTAATTTCTTATAACAACACCACTGCAAAACATAGTCTTTCATTTTTCTTTCAAAACATTTCAATTTTTGGAAACAACTACAGCCTTTCACAGTGATCACCATAGTAGAAGACCCCAATTTTATTTCTTCATCACATCTAATTTATGATTTATGGCAACAAAAAAAAGATGTAACAGCTGCAAAGCAAACACAACGGAGCCTAAGATGCGCTGATTACAATGATTTGAAACAAATTTGCCATTTAAAATGTACCTTCAAAACCTTCAAAATTATTTTACTTAAATGTGCTCTTCCATTTAGTTACATACAGATATATATTCCACTCCCATTCAGTGTTTGAGACTTCAACACCTTCCAGATATGAGGTATTATTTCTGCTGTTTTCAGTTGGGAAAAATAGGTCTGTCTGGCTGTCACTTAAAGTTTGTAAGGAAAACAATAGCATGTCTGTTTAATGCAAGAATTTGGTATCGCTGTGGAATTCTTTATTACAAGTAAAACACAAAATCAAGGGAAAAAAAACTTGGAGGAAACTGGATTAGCATATGAGGATAAGCACACAGCAGTGTTAGAAATAATCCTCCATGTTGCCAGTATTGCCTCAGTATCTGGACCCAGGGGCCCGTTCTTCATACGTCGCTCACTACATCCAAGATCAAATGACACATCCAAGACCAAACCATCGCGCTAACCGTGAGCTCGCTAATCCGGTTCCCCGAACACACCTGCTGTTGACGATTAGTACAGCTGGCTGAAGTAATGTGCGATCACTGGGTGTCGTAAAAGGGGATACGCATCGATAGCAGAAACAGTGATCGGCAACCCTCTGATTGGTCGGCGAAAATGTCGAAGGAGCGCGCTCGGTATTTTTCGGCAGCAGAGCAAGAACTCTTGAGTGAGGGATTTCAGGAGTTTCAGAGTTTAATCAGAACGCAAGGGAACACTGCAAAGGCTGCAAAAGCAAGGAGAGAGGGCTGGCAGAAAGTTGCTGACAAATTAAACTCGTAAGTAATCTAATAATAACAATAATAATGGAGTGGATTGATATAGCGCTTTTCAAGGCACCCAAAGCGCTTTACAATGCCACTATTCAGTCACTCTCACATTCACACACTGGTGGAGGCAGCTACGGTTGTAGCCACAGCTGCCCTGGGGCAGACTGACAGAAGCCAGGCTGCCATATCGTGCCATCGGCCCCTCTGGCCAACACCAGTAGGCGGTAGGGTAGATGTATTATATTACACTATATTATCCAATATTATATTACATTATATTATATTATGTTACATTATATCCTCTTTCACATTAGAGCCACAACAGGACCCACTAGAACATGGGAACAAGGAAAAGTGAAATATGAGAATATTCTACAGAATGGTAATATTTATCACTTATATTGCTTTTAGTCTCTTGGAAAGAGACCCTGAAATAATCTGTTTGTTTGTTCATAACAGCAACCAAGAAAAGGGCAGAGCAAAAAAAAGACAGGTGGTGGTCCTGCACCCCCTCGTCAACAAGTTGGTTAAGTAAATAATACCCTCACGGGAATATCGATATCTCTCAATGAGCACACTGTCGCGCTGAGCTAAAGGATCCTGTCTATCCCGCAATATACGCTGGATTCTGAAGACTCTCCTTATCAATCTTGCACCTTCCGCAATGGGTGGCTCGCGTATACGGACAGGACATGGCTGCGACAGACTTCCCAAATCCACCTTCGCTTTTATAGCCGTGGTCTCTCATCTTGATTACACGAAGTAATTTACAATTACTACTCTGAAATATGGATAACATCTGTAATAATCACATACATGTAATAGAATGTTAATAGTACATTTCCCTTTTTTGGGGAATGACCTGTATGTATCTGTGTGACATCAATACAAGGATCAAGTGCTGCATTATCTTTAGTTACATTGATGTTATTTATTTATGGTGAAACAGTGGTGGAATATCGCTGTTGCTTTCGTATAAATGAAGCGGACATACCTGCGTGGCCGCGATCTAATCCTGTTTACATAAAGTAAACCTGCTCCCGAGCAGGTTTACGCTTACGGCTCTGTTGCTATGACAGCAAGTCCCGGATGAGCTTCGGGGAACCGAACGATCCAAGATCACGCGAAATCGTCAACAATCTAATCCAGCTAACCTACTTAGCGAGGTACGAAGAACGGGCCCCAGTTCTTTCAGCTTATACATTGACATGGGAAGTTTTCATCACATCCTTTGGACCATCCAGTGGTCACTGTAATATTTATGAGAACATTGGCATACTTTAATTCCATGAGTAAGGATGGCAAAGGCTGCTATCCTGATAACCTGGTATCAACAAACCATCGTTTTCCTTCAGGAAGTTGTATTTAATAATTTACTAATATAACACATATAACTTTCAACAATAAAATACCCCCTACCTTACATTTTATCTTCATACCCCTACATACCTTTTTAAATGTAAATTCTCTCCAGCTGAGTTTAGGATTTGTTACAGAAGTGGCTGAAATTCAGACCACATTTTAAATGGTCTGAATTTCTTATGAAAATGCGTTGGAACAGATATGTTGGCGATATGTTGTATTTTTTCTCTTCTCCATAATGAAATAGAGAGAAAACCAATTTTGCAGTACATTAGCAAGTCCACAGAAAATGTCACTTTCTTGTTCACTGATCCTCAAAGCACCCACTAACAATTTTAACTCAATGCTGCAACTTTACAAAAATGGAGATGCCATGAGGGGAAAGTCACCAAAGAGCAACACACTGAGAAATAAAAGTCACTCAATAGTCCAGAGAAGTGAATTTCCCAGTGCTTGCAGAAGCTCTGATACACACCTTTTTTTTTAATGACAACAATGGAGCTTTTTAGCTCCCATACCCTCTTCTGATTTTTATAAAATCCACATTAATTGTACATTAATTAAACTTTATTGGTTAACGTTTTTAACCAATAAAGTTTTAATAAGTATAACATTTATCATGCTACACACTAATTAAAGTCAGTAATAGTAAACTCAGTTACTATTTCTGAAGTATTTATATAGCAACATGTTACTATGATGCTCTTCAAATCCTGTTTTATAAAAACTCTAAAACAATCTATGTTGGTTGTCACACTTCCCCTGGGGGATGATAAGTAAAAGCTACATTCGCCTACATATTTAGTTGTATTATTAATATTGTGTGTTAATAGACCTCTCTGCACTGAATCAAAGTTGTTATTAATCTCAGCCATGTCTTTTATCCTGTCTTCTTTCTCTCTCCCCAACTGGTTGAGGCAGATGGCCGCCCCTCCCTGAGCCTGGTGTTGCCGGGTGTTTCTTCCTGTTAAAAGTGAGCTTTTCCTTTCCACTGTCGCCAAAAGTGCTCGTTTATAGGGGTTCATATGAATGTTGTGTGTTTTTCTCTGTATGTATTATTGTAGCATCTACCTTACAATACAAAGCACCTTGAGGCAACTGTTGTTGTAATTTGGTGCTGAATGAATAAAATAAAATTGAACTGAACTGAGTATTTACTGAACACATGTTTCTGCTGTAAAATTTCACCTACAGTACCAGTTTTTGATACATTTATTATTTACTTTGTATTTCAAACCTAGGATTCAACACAAGGAAAACCCATTTAGATATATGAAGTAAGTAAAACAAGTATAAGCAAAACAAAATCCTGTTAGTTTTGGTTTCTTCAAGGTAGATATGATTTGACAACAGCTTGCATATACTTGGCACATTATCATCCTGCATTTGGCCTATGACAAAATGGTGGTGGCTAACCAACCGGTGGTAGACAAGCTGAAGACGACGGCCGTAGTGATTGATGTAGTGGTTCCGAATGACAGCAACATCAGAAAGAAGGAACACGAGAAGCTGGAGAAATACCAAGGGCTCAGAGAAGAGCTCGAGAGGATGTGGAGGGTGAAGGTAACGGTGGTCCCCGTGATAATCGGAGCACTAGGTGCGGTGACTCCCAAGCTAGGCGAGTGGCTCCAGCAGATCCCGGGAATAACATCGGAGATTTCTGTCCAGAAGAGCGCAGTCCTGGGAACAGCTAAGATACTGCGCACGACCCACAAGCTCTACCTCTGGTAGAGGATCCGAGCTTGAAGGATAGACCGCCCGCAGAGGCGAGCTGGGTATATATGGAAACTTGAGGGAATAATTAGCCTGCTGTTCTGCCTGGGAGTAAAGCAGATGTGTGGTCACATTTGAATCCCCAACAACATGGGCTGGCTGTCAGGTTTTGTATTTGCAGCAACGCTGTGTTTAGTGATAGAAGATAGAAGCAAGGAAGGCAACTCCAAATCAAATATTAACAAACTGTCTCTCTACACCTGTTTGAATTAACACCCTTTTAAGTAAAATAACATGAAGTCTTAAATGCACCACATTGACCTTTTCACAGACAACAACATATTGACCAAAGACTGAAAACAAATGCCATGATTCAGAAAATGTCACATTTATTTGTGCTGTGATTAACAGCTGGAAAAGCTTTCCAAAATGACTTAAGGTTCAATAACTCTGGGAAATCTGCCAGTAAAAATGTTCAAATACTCACTCTGAACGATCCAAGAGAACAAGGACTAAAATATTTTTTTCATCATTTTTTTCTTATTGTGGAAATAAAAGACAATGTAATCCCTCTTTACTTCACCTCGTTCTGCAAAGCTGATTCCTTGACAGCTAAAAGATGTCACATTCAGTGAAGCAAAGCTTTTACAAAACTTCACCTGTTTATATCTGCAGCCAGTAAGAAGAGGACAAGGACACCTTTATCCTGTGGGGATGTACAAACTAAAACATATGACTAAATATCACTTTGTTTCTCACCTCAGCAGTAAAAATGCATAATAGTGTGTCAGACAGTGATGCTACTGTATTTTCCTCCAGTCCCAAGCTGTTTGTGCTGACTTCCCATCAGCCAGAATTTGGCCTATGAAATATGCAACAGCCAGAAACATATAACGGGGTCAAAGGTTTGAATTTGTGCGGGCAATTGAACAGATGGCTGTCTGGCTCTATAACAAGGGAGGCATAAATATAGAAAGAAGCTGTGATGCTGAAAATCTGCGGAATAAACTCACATTATGGAAGCTTTTAACTGCATTTTGAGGTCCTAAGTCACATGACTTGACTCAAGACCTTTTTTACAAGATATGCTACATTATGTGATTAAAAAAAATAGCACAAAACTAGTGCTGTCAGCGTTAATGTCGTTGAAATGATGTTAACGCCATAACCGCATTAACGTGGCAAATCTCCGTTTGCGAGTTAGCGCTGCATGGCGTCAACGCATTAGCGCGGTTAGCTCATTAACGCATTAGCGTGCTCCCCTGTGTTTTCCTTTGCCCTTTGTTGCATCGTGCCACCCCATGTGCTGTAAATGTCTCTGTGTTTGGTTTTTAGTTTCATGTTGAGGGTTTTTGTTTTATTAATTTTATGAAGGGTTTTCCCAGCAATAAAGCTGCCGCTTTAAGTTTGCATTCTGTGTATAAGTGCTGCATTTGGGTCATTCATCCTCCCTGCCACACAGCCACACATGACACTACCAGTGTATACCAATCTTGAGCACTCGAGAAGCTCAAGGCAAAAATACTTATGCATGGAATACGCACTGCCTAATTCTCTATTTCACTTTAATAAAGCCTCTAAACATTATTTAGTACATACGCAGACTAGTTGAATCTGAATCTTGAATCTAGTTGCAACAGTGGGTCCCTTTACCTCTGTGCTGTGTCAAATAGCATGATGAATTATCTGTATAAACGAATACCACATTTTTTTGGACCATAAGATGCACCGGATTATAAGGCTCACTGTTGATGAACAGGTCTGTTTTCATACATAAGACGCACAGTTATGCTACGATAGCTGTGTTGCTTGCGATCACATAGAACATCACTATATACCAGCTAGTCCAACTTCAATAACCCTACAAAAGTCACTGCACTTTAGTTTTCTGTCTTCCTTTATGTTGGAAGTGACAGCAGAGGTGTATGTTTACAACTTTTCAGAAATCTCTCAGTCAGAACATGGTATATCATGTTTAGAAAGAAACTAGCGAGCTAACTTCCTGCTAACTTCTAACTCCGTTAAGTTTAATAAATTCTGTTTTCATGGATGCCTGGATGTTAAACTTAATTGTTACACCTGGTAAAGCAGCAACGCTGATCATTTTGTTAAAGACTAAAGAATTTAGACAGCTTTTAACTCTCAGTGATGTCACAGTGTTCGTTTGACTTTGGGACCTTGAGTTTTGGACCCAGATTACTCCACAAGGCTCCTAACTACGGTAGCCGTAATGCTCCGACAGTCCATCAAGCGGTGCGACTTCGTAGCTTACCAAAGTTGTACTAAAACATTTTTTGACAAATTTTTGAGCGCCGTGTACCACATAAAATTCGTTCGAGGTCAGTAAGTACAAGCAGAATTCATACATAAGGCACAGCGGATTATAAGGCGCACTGACAGTATTCAGCTAGCCTTCGAAATGGTGATAGTGTCAAGTGCTGGGTCAGTGTTACTGGAATGCCTTTTGGCAATGGACTTTAAAATTATTTGGTCTTTATTATTTGGTTCATTGAAGCTATTTTTAGTTTTGTTTTTAGTTTTTTCTTTAAAAGCTGTAACAACTCGAACACAACAAAAAAAACAGATCTGTATGAACAGCTTCATAGGTCTATTGTCAAGACAAGAACACATAAAAACAAAAAACAGACAAGAGTCACATAATAAAGATGGGGTTTATATAGGAAATGTTGCATACTTGATTGTATATTTTGGCAGAAAGTCCATAGGAAGGCATCCTTGGTATTCAGAAATGTTTTGGTGGTAGGTCTCAAAGTAAGGACCATGTGAATGCCAAGACATAAGATCTGCCAAAACATCTGCATTTTAAAGACTACATTTATTGTTGTAGCTGACCAGTTAGAATAATCAGGCAGTTATTAAGGCTGCACACGAGCAGTAAGTATCTTCAAACAACTACCGGAAGGCACTTAAAAACCCTTTCAGATCAGAGTATGGCCTGTACGCCTCTCCTATCAGATTTGAGGGAACCAGACTGTATTGGCTGGAATACATTTAACATGAGACCAGCTGTTGTTCACAGAGATATCAGCCGCCACAGTCTCCACCACCATCTGGCATTCAGCAACTACACCAATGACTCAGACAGTGTAAATCGGCATGTTAGTATCCACATTACAACAGAAAACAGGTTGCCATTCATGGAAATGCTTGTTTCCCTTCTATTTTTATAATTCATGCATTCCAACTATATCTTATATAGTCCTGGATATTTATATATACATATCCCTATTTAGGGCTATGTATATATTTCTGTTTTAAGGAAATCAACGAGCTTGAATTTAGAAAAAAAAAATACCAGCATTTACCTTGAGGTAAATCTACTCATCCGCTTGTGTTTTTTAAAAAAGATGATTCATTAAAGAGTGGAGAAGTGCAACCTTTATGAACAGAAAGTTACAGACTCAGTGCCTCACACTATAAGCTCAAGAAGCAAAATAAATAAATCTTATCTCAACTTATCACTCAAGGAATGATGCTATTTGCTCACAGACAAACCCATATGATTGGTAATTCCAAGTCTTTTTTTATCTGCTTTTTAATACAACTATCTAATTAGTAAATCACATGCTAGCAACTCGTGTATTTAGTGATGTAGACATGGTCGAGGCAAACTGCTGAAGCTTAAACTGAGCATCAGAATGGGGAAGGAAGCAGATTCAAGTGAGTGAATGTGACATGGTTGTTGGTGTGACAAGGTGGTGAAGATTTCAGAAACTGCTGATGTGCTGGAATTTTCTTGCAGAACCATCTCTACAGTGTACAAAGGCTGGTCTGAAAAAGAGAAAATGCCTAGTGAGCAGCAGCTCTCTTGGCAAAAAAAAAAAAAAAGTCTTATTAATGCCAGAGGTCAGACGAGAACGGCTAGACTGTTTTGGGATGATATGAAATGACATGAAGGCAACAGTAATTCAAATACCCACTCGTTACAACCAAGGTATGAAGAAGTGCATCTCTGAAAACACAATCCTTTGTACTTTGAATGAGATTGGTTGCAGCTGCAGGTCCCACTCCTGTCAATTAAGAACAGAAAATTGTGGCTACAGTTTCCACTGGCTCACCAAAAGTAGACAGGAAAAAAAAGTGTAGTTGCCATGCTTGGCAATATTTCAATGGAAGGGTCAAAATGTTACATAAACATAAGAACCCATGGATCCATCCTGCCGTCGGGCAGGTGATGGTTCAGTGGGATAAGGGATATTTTATTGGTACATTTTGGGGCCTTTGTTACCAACTGTGCATCATTTAAACTCCACAGCCTGTCTAAGTAGGCACTGTCTTTTAACTACAGTGTACCCATCTTCTGATGGCTGCTTCCAGCAAGATCATGCACCATGCTACAAAGCTCAAATAATCTCAAACTGGTTTCTTGAACAGGACAAAGGCTCCACTGTACTGTACTCAAACGGCCTCCACAGTCACAAGAGCTGAATCAAATAGAGCACCTTTGCATTGTGGTGGAACAAGAGAGTTGTATCAAGAATGTGTAGCAGACATCTGCAGTGACTGTGTGATGTTTAAATGTCAATATGGACCAAATTCCCAGAGAAAGGTTTCTAGCAGCTTGTTCTATGCCATGAAGAATTAAGGCAATTGTGAAAGCAAAATGGGGTCCAGCCTGGTACTAGCAACACTAAATTACCTTCAAGAGCACCTTTATTTGAGCATGGGCAACATCCTACATGGACAAAAACTTCACTAAAATAATAGCAATTAAAAACAAAAATAATATATAATTTAAAAAAATCCATTAGCATTAATAACATTCACATTTCCTTTTAGAGCACTTACAGTCCGGAGAGCATCATAATATACATCTGACATTTCATTAGAAAAGCAAAAGTCTTAATGAGGAATGTGAGGCATGCAAACTCATTGTGTTCTGAAGTGAGATCCACATAGATGCGTCGCATTTTGCCGTGAGACTTTGGTGATACTGGATTGTTGATATACATTAAGTCTGACGTAAGTGTTGATAATGCTCAGTAAACAAGATGTAGTGCATGTCAGTTCAATTTTGTTGTAGTGTCATCAAGCCGATTAATCTGGTCTTACTTAACTCCACTCCATTGTGGTTGTCAGCTGAAGCATTATTAGCAGAGGAACTCAAATATGTATGTGATGAAGCATAAATGAATTTACTTGTAAGCCATAACACTACATAATACATTTTTTCCCTACAGCCCTTCATCACATGACATTTTTTGGTAAATGTAGACTGGTAACACATTTTTTTTTCCTTTAAACATCTGATGCAATTCACTGTTATATTTATTCCCTGCCTGCTGTTTACTTACTAACTTATTTCTTCCTTACTTCTTCTGGCAGAACATTTTGTTTAGAGGGGTAAACTTTTGATGTCTTGCCAGTTTTTAACCTCTTCTGACTAGTGCTGATTAGTTCAACTTGTGCTTTCGTTCTTTCCATTTATGTTACATCTCCTTTCTTCTGTAATGACAATTTAATAAAAAAAACTAACAACAAACATCTAAAAAGAAATAATATCACAGTTCAAAAAGCTATGAAGATTGAACTCTAAATTTTTGCTGCACACTACGCACACATACTTATCTGACAAGAACAGAAATACATCATGTTTTCATCACATTTTAAGACTGAAATGCAAAAACGTATTTTGGAAATAGAAACTTAAATGGACACTTAGATCACTGAATAGCACTGCTGGTTATTCCAAGATGTCAGTCAGTAAACAGAGGTCAGCAGGCCTTTGTTCTCACAACTCGCAAACAATGGCTGCTTAGAGGCTTTATTAAATTCTCTAATTTCATTTTTTTTAATTAAAATGAGGAAAGATCTTTCCTCATTTTAATTTGCATGTTAGACTCACAACAGGAGTTACTGTGTTCACAACAATGTATGAAGAACGACACCAAATTTCACCTTATTCATCACAGATTATGATAATAATAATAATTCTCTACTTTTAACTTTGTGGAAAAGTGCTTTATGGTTCACAGAAGAAAAACAAGTCTAAGAAATAGTGAAAAGCATTAAATAAAGCAAAACAAAAAAATGACCTATGACCTATCAGGCATTCATCATTAAAAAAAATGAAATTAGAGAATGTTCTATTCCAATGCCATTGCTTGCGAGTTGTGAGAACAAAGGCCTGCTGACCTCTGTTTACTGACTGACAGCTTGGAATAACCAGCAGTGCTATTCAGTGATCTTAGTGTCCATTTAAGTTTCTATTTCCAAAATACGTTTTTGCATTTCAGTCTTAAAATGTGATGAAAACATGATGTATTTCTGTTCTTATCAGATAAGTATGTGTGCGTAGTGTGCAGCAAAAATTTAGAGTTCAATCTTCATAGCTTTTTGAACTGTGATATTATTTCTTTTTAGATGTTTGTTGTTAGTTTTTTTTTATTAAATTGTCATTACAGAAGAAAGGAGATGTAACATAAATGGAAAGAACGAAAGCACAAGTTGAACTAATCAGCACTAGTCAGAAGAGGTTAAAAACTGGCAAGACATCAAAAGTTTACCCCTCTAAACAAAATGTTCTGCCAGAAGAAGTAAGGAAGAAATAAGTTAGTAAGTAAACAGCAGGCAGGGAATAAATATAACAGTGAATTGCATCAGATGTTTAAAGGAAAAAAATAAATCACTAGAACCACTTTCGGAACTCTCAGAACACTCCAATTTGAAACGACTCAAAAATGTTTGCAGAAGAGGAAACTCAGTGTCGAACCTTCCAGAACGAGAACTGAAATAAAGGGCTGACTGACCTATCTCCCCCTCTGTCCTGCACACATTTCCCTTTGTGCTTAAAGCAGCAAATATTGCTGAAACTTAGAAACACAGAGAAGGTGTTGGATCAGTAATAGCCCAAGATAGAAATGTAAAAAACAAAGCAAAAAATAGTTGAAGTTTAAATGTAAATGTACCACAAAGAAGCCATGTTAGGTGCCTCAGAGACAAACAGTCATAGTCAAAGACGCAATTACACTCCAGGTTTAATTGCAAACGTTGTTCTGTTTACCACTTTATTTGCAGTGTTTGCTAGAGGGAGGATTAGATTGTTTCTCAATGTTCTAAATAGCTCATGGTAATAATAAACAGAAGACAAATAGGAGATCACTGATAAACTCTTAGAGTGATTAATATGGATTTGTTTATTTTTCCAAAATAATCCTGAGAGACGACAGAGTGAGAAAAGATGATTTCATTTATGGGTTTTTTTGTCAGTTTGTTCTTAATTCTGGTTAATATTCCAGGTGCATAATGAATGTTTGGTTTTAGCAATACTATCAAAAACTGTTTTGCTAAAGGCCATGATAGAGTGAAAAAAAAGCTGTAAACAGATCAAAAGAAATACAATTGGAAAGATACAAAAGTTAAAATTTCAACATTTACTGCCCACAACTTTTCAGTGGGGTTGATGCACATATTGTTTAGCAAGTGTAAAGTAATGGTAGCTAGGGTAGAAGTGAACTAAGAAGCACAGTTAACTCGCTGATCATATCCATCATTTCACGATCACACTGACGCAACACGCTGCAAAGATCAGATCATCTCAGATATGACAACGAGTTCACCTATGGAACAAGAGATTCACATCATGCAGACAAATCTGCAGAAACTGTGAGTATGGACACTATAGGTAGGGTAGATAGATACATTCAGAATAATTTTCTCAGGCAAATGAGGGGAGTTATGATCAAGTGAACCAGAGTTCATGGAGCAAATATGACACATCAGGGGGAAGACTAAAAACTCCCTGACAGCCAATTTCAATTTCTATTAGGTGTCGTAATTTTCTCACTTATTGTTACGCCCCAGTCTAGGGGTACAGGAACGCAACACAAGTTTGAAAGAATTGCCCCGCCCTGGTCCCCAAAACCATACACAAAGGGAAACCAATTTCTTAGTGAATCGTGATTTATTTTTCTGCACTGCAAAAATGAAGCTCCGGGGTGAACAAAGGCCAAAATAACAAACAAAACAAGCTAAGTCAGGAGGAGGTGTTATCTACAACCCTATGTGAAATCAAATATCAAACAAAAGACAAGCGCTACACCTAACTCCTTAACTGAAATAAACAGGAGAAAACAGTGCAAGGAAAAACAATAAGGCAGCTCACCCCTTCTGTTGCAGTGCTATTTACAAGGCTATTTACAATGAAAACTAATGTACACACTATATACAAAACTCCAAAAAAGTCGCACAAAGTCACAGGCACAAAAGTCTCAGGTTTTGGAGGCCAGGGTCAGGTCTGCTGCTGCTGTCAGTGGCTGCCCCGGGACAACTGCTGGTGAGGGATTTGAAGAAGATCACATAGCCAGGGGACCAATCAGCAGCCGTCAGCTCATCCACTCCGGGACCTGCAAAGACTTAAAGGAACAGACAACAACAGCCACCAAAACAGATTATGGACAGGGCCATAACACTTATGAACAATCATCAAATTGCTATCTGCTAAGTTAGAGCTTTAACTTTCTCACTAGATGTGTTGCAATTTAGCAGCATGAGAAATGTGCGAAGATGTGCATAACTTTAAAAACTCTAAAAAGGAAGACCAATCCATTATTTTCCTCCTCTGACAAACTGAAATCAGCTGATTGTAGTGCAAGCGGAAACGAAAAGTGGGATTGATGGCCGACCAGACTATCTGTTACAAAAACTGAACTACTGGGAACCAGTTGTCTACAAGAAGCACTTCTCAATACCCAAATCTAATCCTAACCAATTTCTATTTCTGTCTTCTTTCATACTTTGGCAAAGTGGTGACAGATCCCAGTAACCTTTTCTTACGTATAACATTTTGAACTGATAACCTTGGATTCTGCATTTGTTTAAAATGGCTCCAAGAGGCCTTCCCAAATTGTGCAAATCTGCAGTTCTCCTCCTTATATCTTTGTTGAGTTCATTGGACTTTCTTTCTCTTTCCTTGGAGAAGAGGATGATCAGTATCTCCAAAAACTTTTGGAGATTTACTTACCTGGATGACTGAGAATGCATCAAGACGAAGGAAGATCAGTAGTGAGAAGTTAGCAGAATTCAAATTTGTGCAATCAATTATTCTTTTTTTAAAGTCACTAAAGATGTGTGCTGTACAGTCATTTCACAGAAAATAAACAGTTAAAGAATCCATTAAAAGCTTGAAATTGCCTTGACATTTATGTTATTATGAGAGTATATAAACTTCTGACCACAACTGTAAAAGCCAGCCCATGTAACATTTTTATTTCTGTTGTTGTTGCTTGTATCAACTGTTGCCTCACTTAAATGGCAGTCAGAAGAATAAGAATTATGATTTGCTTTTACAAAGTGTAATTATTTGTTTAAGACTAGGTGCAGACATTACATACATACATATGTGCCTGTATACCTGTGTTCAATCACACAGTGACTGACTACTTTGAAAAGTTGCTTGTTGGAAACCTGAGACAAATTTTAAGAGCTATAGAGGGTACATCTGTTCAAAACACGTTGAAACAGAGGTATGCACATATCAATATTATTATTATATACTTATTAAAATATACCTTGAGATAAAAATATTTCCCTATATTGCAAAATGAGGGTGTGGCAGTATCCTGTTAGTAAGCAGGCTGTAAAAGCCTGTTGATGATTACAGCAAAATTGGCAGGTGTGCACGTTTTGTCCGCGCACTTAATTTTTGTGCATGGTAAGGATCCCTCCACACACATTACTGAATGAGGCCCATTGTTACTTTGACTCACAGGAAAGTTAAAAGAGAGACTTGAAGATTAAAATATGATGCCTTAATATCAGCTGAAGGCAGGATAAAAAGGTTCTGAGATCTGAAGAATAATTAAGTCTAAATCTGAGAGTAGATCGAAAGAAAAATTGTTCATCTAAATTGTTAATCTTTTAAATATTTATTTTGGTCATTATGAAAAAAAATCTTTAATTAAACTACCAGCCACAGAAGCTTTCAGCGTTCAATTTTATGCCTCAGCTCCACAGGATAGCACATTTACCAGTGAGAAATAATGAGCACTGAACTGTTCGAACATAAAGCGCTATTGTGGCCTCTCATTTGAAGCCACAACAGTGAGTTTATTATAGTATTTTTCCAACTCAGAGGCTTAATTAACATGTCTTTGTCTTATTATGAGCAAATTATGACAGCAGGTGAAGGCATTTACAAGTTTCTTTATGTCATAGCACGTTCTTTGCATTCATTTGCTGCTGAAATGAGCCTTTACACAGTCAAAGTGAAAAACTGTCTATGAGTGGGAGATCCAGGACGGAATATGTTTGGACTACTACATCAGTAATGTTTGAAATACACCAAAGCATGGCCATACTGTCATATCTGCTGACATAATTATAACCACAAATTATTATACTGACAGACTTTTTTTGCATCTCACATGCTTTAATATGATGGTGTGGGAGGGGAATAAAAGCACTCTTTGATAGATTCAACTGAGTAATGGCTGTTTTTACCACCACAAGCATGTCATAAATGTTCTTCTGTTTCATAAAAAAAATGTGATAACCAAGTGTGAGAGAGAAAAGGCACAGTGACACATCTTACCAGCACAAAAACAGTCACAACCGGTAAAATGAAAATTTTACAGAAAAAAATACCTTAATACACGTATCTTTCTTCCCTTTGTTCCTTTTTTCTTTCTCAGCTGGAAAATGTGTCTTTGCTTCACACGTTGCCTTGCCAAAACCATTTACTCAGAGTTTGTACCTCTGATATTAAGCAGGTACACAGTGGAAAAATTGGGAGGCAGACTGTAAGCTGCCCACTCAGTCAGATGGTAGAAACTGTACTCGTGTTTTCTGTGCTTAAGCTGAGTGACTGAGCCCACCCTGCCAATAGCTCGAACTGGTCTAGATGTGTGTTCAACTCTCAAGCTTTTGTCAGTCTCCAGCAATTTTAGGCTCATCTCTCCACTGTGCTGCCAGGCTGTTTCCCGATAACTATGATAGTACCAGATGCTCCAGCTGTGCCTGATAGCAACAGTACACATGTTGCCTTATATGCACCAAGCAGAGATGAAAGAAAGCATGTGCATCAGCGTGACTCTGCATTTATGAGTTTAAAGCCTCATTTTTGAAGGAACTGTGAAGGAAAAGAACAACATGTTAAATTCATTGTGTGTTGGAAATATATAATGTGTACTCAAGCTAATACACAGTTTGAACTTGATGTTTTGATCAAAGCAATGCGCCTGAAAGTCCATGTAACTGCAGAGGATGTGATGTTGCACCGTTTCATGGACTTACTGCTTCAGCAGTCACACAGGCCACAGCAAAAGGAATTGGACATTTGAGCATTATAGGCGGAGAACCTGATTTTCTGGAACAGAACATGAGTGTTGGTTCGTAGTATCGTGCCTTTGTGTGACTGTGTGCTCAAAATGGGAAAATCATTTGAGGGCACTAGAGACTTAAAGCCTTCCCCATATTCATTATAATCAGTGGGGCAATTAAGAGCTAATTAATGTCAGATTAAAGTGTGGCTGTTCAGTGATCTCATTAAAAATGGTGGGCACAATAAATTCAATGTTATTTGTGGAGGGAATTACAGATCACAGATTGTTGAAGGAAAAAATGCCATAGACACTAAAATCACTGGATAAGTTTTCAGGAGCAAGCATTAAACTGCTATGGGCCAGAGTTGGATGTCTCGAGGCCGGTCTTGGTCTTGTCTTGTTCTCGGATCCCTCAGTCTTGTCTTGGTCTCACTGTCTCGGTCTTGCTGTCTCAGATCGACATAGTGGTTCGGGAGATTTGGAGTCAACAGTATCCATGACATGTTCGATAATGTGTCATGCGCAAAAGCATCAGCTCTAAGAGCCGTGCTTAGAGAGTGCTTTGTAGTGAATCAGAAGAGTCGACTCCCATTGAGCAAGAGCTGGCTCCTCACTTAATTTCCTTTCGCTGCTCAGCTCTCACACAGTGGCTCAGCTATGCTCCAATCCCTGCATATTGTGGCCAATCACACGCGAGGATATAGGATAATATCAATATGTGAAAAACAGAGAGGGTGAGAGACGTGACAGTCAAGTGGAGCGTGCGTCTGTCCTCTTAGTAAGTGAGTGAGACAGTAGACAGCGGTGAGGAGGGCTGTGCGAGTGCATCGCAAAAACAAATAAATATGCCTGACACCCCTAAACAAAGCAGCATCAGGCTGCAGTTTAAAGACTTTTTTGTCTGGGTCTCGGTCTGGGTCTCATCTCGACTTTGTCTTGGTCTTGACTCGGTCTGTCTTGGTCTTGTCTTAGTCTCGATACCCTCTGGTCTTGTTATTGTCTTGGTCTTGGTTTAGGCAGTCTGGACTACAAGTCTACTATGGGCTCTGACGCTTAAACTCAGACTGTAACTGGAATAATGTAACCATGAGTTTCCTGTTACAGTTACAATGTATCAACTTTACTTGCCTGACTTTTTTTTAGGAAGTGAAATAGCTCGCAAGACTTATTTTTTTGTGTATCTGCACATAGCCTTAGGTAAAGTAAGTAAAGTAAAGTAAAAATTTATTTATATAGCACATTTCTAGATAAAAGATCACAAAGTGCTTCACAAGGTATAAAACAAAAACAGTCAAAAGTTAACAAAATGCAATTTTAAAAAGATGTGTTTTTAGCTGTTTTTTAAAAGTAATCACTGAGTCTGCAGATCTTAAGTTCTGAGGAAGAAAATTCCACAGTCTGGCGGCCACCTCAGGGACCTACTAGGGGCATAGGGCTGTAAAAGTTCAATGATGTACGCTGGTGCATGTTCTAGTATTAAATCCACACTGTATGAAAGGAAAACTAATGAGGACACTGTAAGATTCACACAAATGGACACGCAGTAAAGTAAAACAATCAAAATTGAATACAAAGGGCTAGGTCTTAACTCTTCATGTGAAAAGATTCCTTTCAGTGCTGGACCACGTACAAAAGAATGAGGGCTTTTTCTACAGACCTGCTTCATGTGTCTTTCTTGAGTCATCTGTCCCTCTCTGTATCTGTCCGCTATCTCTTCAGTGACAGCTGCATCGGGATTACTCTTAGACTCACTGCAGTTCCATCTCATTTGTCACATCTATTATGCCGCATGAGACTTGAACCTTATAATTACTCAGTGGAGAGGGACTGAGATAAAATGCTTCCAGGCAAAGAAAATAAAGAAATAAAAACATGTATTATTTATTTTTTTACTGTAAAATGATCTAAAATGAAATAAATGGCTGAAAGGATTACTGAGGGGACTCAAGAGCACAAATAATAATCACAGCTGTTTAAGTAGCAGCTTGGGCATATTGATCGTAGAATTAAAAATAAAACATAAAATACAAAAGAGGAGGAATTACCAACAGCTCAATTCCAAAGCAAATATGTTAATCTAATTTCTCTAGGACCAAATTAAAGGGTTAGAGTGTGACACTAATGTTTCTGTTACTGAAACGAGTGGGACCACTCTCACTCATTTTACATGTTGGGAGATCTTTAGAAATTAAACATGCAGGGTTCATTCATTAAAATAATCTTAAGAGGTATCATTTTATGTATTATTATTTGACTAAAGCAACATGTCCCTGTGCTTTGGTTCTGATCCCATCCACTGGCACCCACATCATCATTTCATGAATCCACAAACCTGAATATATTACATCATGATGCATGCAGTGCAAAAGGTTGTCTGTCTCTCTGTGTTAGCCCTGAGTCAAATTGGTGACCTGTCCCCTGCCTTTCACCCTATGGTAAGATTGGATAGGCTCCAGCCCCCATGTGACCCCGATAAGAATAAGTGGGAGAGGATGGATGGATGATGAAGATATAAGCGGCCACTAATGCAGGGTGCTTAAGCCATTTGCTATTATTTTTATATGCAAACCCAGAGGTAATGATTTTTCCCTTTGGATGTCTTCATAAATGTGAGAGGGTCTATTATGAACTACAGAGATTGTAAAGATGCTTCCCAATCATCAATGACCAGCAGCCACACTCATGAGACGGCCTCTTCAATTTCCAGTAACTTAAAGATGCAGCCTAGTTCAGCCACTACAAGAAGAAATCATATAAGAACACATTTTTTATCCACTGACTGTAAACATGTACTGGCTCCTTTCAAACCTTCCACATCATTTCATTTCTGTTCATATACATACAGAACTCTGCTGGGGCGGAGATTACAAATCACATTAAGACTTCACACTACGCTAGAGTGCCTTGCTGTATTTCCTTAGTTGGCTGCTTTGGCTTTGTAAAACAATTTTTTTAATTTGAATATTGTTCTCTTCTCAGGAAAAATATAAAACAAAAAGATTTAAAACTGCCAAAAAATATAGGGTAAAAGATGCACAACGTTAGGTTCATAGTGATAGGCATGGAACCAGCATACAGTCTGATACAGCAGGAACATTATTAAAAACGTTAAGCGTTTATGTGTGCACGTATATATTTAATTTTTTGTTTGTTTGTTTAATTATTGTATAGAAAAAGTAGTGAATTTGCAGTATAAAGCACTGTTATTGTTATTATAATATCCAAACTGCTTATTTTTAGCTTTCCCACTTACGCATGGCAGTGTCAGTGAGCTACCGTGCCAGTTTCTGGGTAAATCAGGAGAAATTAAGTGGTCAGTTTTGGGAGTTTATTTGAAGAACACATATGGTTGTTTCAGTGCATTTAAGAAGTAGGTCTGACCAACTGATATGATCATTTAGTTGGAAGACTTATTGTTTCTGTCTGTGTCTGTACTTTGATTTGAGTTTGATCTGCATGCTCAGCTGCCACAGTAGCCAGTGCTGAGCTCCTGCTTGTCTTGCAGCTGGAGGTGACGTTAACTCACTCAGAGTTGTCAGTCATTTCCTCTTTTCCTCCCAGTATCTTTAGCAGACTTAGAGCTGTGTTGCTCTTGAAGACAGGGCTATTATTCATCCAGCTGTCAATCAGGGCCAAGCCTATTCACTGGGAGGTCTGGGTGAAACCTGTGGAAACTAGTGCAGCGCCTGCTTTCACAGTTTGGTTAGTGTCCGCAAAGATGGCCGTCAAGAATGGCTTAGAAAAACATATGTAAACACATAAAAAATATATATATATAATTTTTGACACCCTTAAAGGTTCCACACAGCTCTGGCCCCTGTAATTTCAGATCTCTTCACACTAAGGAGTCAGTATAGCAAAATTCGGCATTTGGCTAAAAATTTTTTTTTTTTGGCGGGGGGGGATTGTTTATTCTTTACAGGTTCAAATACAAATTAATGCCATACTACAATCTTTAAACCAAAACATGTTGACTGAAATGCTGTTGTGGGACTTTAAGTGCTCTGCATAAATAAATGCCCAAAAGCCTTAAAGTGGACATGAAACAGCCTCATTCTAAAAACTGGTTTAGATTTAACAACGTGTGTGAAGCTGGATTGAAGAACATGTTTAGTACCATCTTATGGCTGTACAGGACATGAGGTCACTGAGTTGGTTGGTTGTTTGCTGCTAATAGACTTAAAATAGTTTATGTTAGCTAACTATAGTGACGAAACCAATAAGTCATTGGAAAACAAGGAAACTAAAACTAAAAAGCAAGGTGGTCTAAGGTGGTCACTTCCGTGTTGCCATGGCTACACCAATGAGTTTTACCTTTAGAAAAAAACAAGTATATCCTGTCCACTTTCACTGTCTGTCTCTTAGGGTGTTTTCACACTTGCTGTGTTTAGTCTGTCTAAATGAAATCGGTTTTGTTTTCCCCATCGGTGCAGTTTGTCAAACGTTAAGAGTGTTACTGGGATTTTTGTTTTTGATGGACATAGTCAACAGCTATACTCAGGTAGGTTGTTAAGTTTCAATCATCCGAATCGATCAGAATCAGAAGACTAATCAGAAGTACTAATAGCCCAAAAGTGTTCCAAGAAAATATCCCCTTCACCATGACAGCCCCATTACCAGCAGCCTGTGCTGATGAAACAAGGCAAGATTAATCTTCTATGATCCAATGTTGGTGAGACTCTGTGAATTGTAGCGTCAGCTGTGTTTGGAGTTGAAAGGACTGGAACGTGCTGTGGCTCCTACTATAGCCCATCTGCTTCAAAGTTTGTTGTGTTGTGTATTCAGAGATACTCTTCTGCATATATTTGTTGTAACAAGTAGTTGGTATTACGGTTGTCCTCCTATCGGCCTGAAGCAGTCAGCCTATTCTCATTTGACCTCTCACATCGCCAGGACATATTTGACCAAAGAACTGCAGCTCACAGGAAATTGTTGTCTTTTTTGGACCATTCTCTGTTAACCTTAGAGTTGGTCATGCGTAAAAATCTTAGTTGATCAGCAGTGGATGAAATGCAATCATACTATCACTTAAATCAACTTTCTTTCCCCTTCTGATGCTCAGTTTGAACTTCAGCTGGTTGTCCTAACCACAACTTACATGTAGCGAGTTCCTGCCATGTGATTGACTCATTAGATATTTGTGTTAACGAGGAGTTGAACAGGTTCACCGAAAAAACTGGCCAATGAGTGTATACTTTAAAATGCAGCAAAGCTGAAAAACAGGATTTTATATATCCAAAGTTGCTTAATTCAGCATATGCCCACAGGCAATCACATCACGATCTATAAAATGAGATTTTAAAAAATATTATATGACTCCTTTAACTTTTTCTGATCAGTAATGAGTTAGATATTTTAACTCCCACACAGGCCGAGGAGATACTGGACTATGTGGGGGTTCTGATTCTCTGCTAGTCATATTCTTTTCTCTTTAGTTTCACAGCTAACGATAAACTGCAAAGCTTGTTATTGGTTCTCATTTGCCTTACCCCCTGCAGCAGGACTCACATTAGATTTCTCAAATCTGCTGACATACTTCAGCAGAAACCCAAGAAATACAGTACTGAGAATTATAATGTTCTCTGGAGCTGGAGAGAGACGGAATATAATGGCAGACTCTGACAACTGGGCACACGTTTTAAACAGTGATAATGGAGAAAGTATATATCTTTTGAAAAGATGCAGGGTCGGACTAGTTATTCCGAATAACCATATATGACGTGACAAGAAAAAGTGATGCTGACATAAAAGAACTATCAAGTCTGTCTTATTATAAATGTATTCATCCAAGAGAAAAATCAAAACAGTAGGTGCCTGAAACACCAGCCAGTATCCTCTATAAATGTCAGAACATTGATTCTCACAGTGGGCTAAATGGTACTCTAGTGGAACCTTTTTACAAAGAATTTACTAATTAGTGTCCAATCTTAGCAGCGCTATAATTCATAGATTTCCCAATAGAGTATTAACTTCACAATGGGTCATAAATTACAGGAAAGAAGGTGGATTTTCCTCACTGTTACTGAATGCTTTCAGTGAATACTGACATGAGGACAGCTGCTAAAGCTCATGTGAAAACATTCATTCATGTAGGACATATTAAATATGTTTTCTTTTGGTTTGTTCTGCTTTGTATTATTTTTGTACGGAGCATCAGATCCATACGTATCTGATATTAAACAAGTAAACACTATTTATATGAATATATATATATGAACTATTTATTGTCACTATAGGTATTATGACCGATCAGAAAGCCAATAGGACAACTCTGGAGAGAAAGAATAATACTAAAGACAATAACAGGAGAGGATGCTTGCTGTGGAGTAAACTGAAATCCTGACACACATCCTCAAACACTTACAGGTGATTTATGGATTTATTGACTAAAACATAACAAACACTAAAACTGCACATCATTGCACATCTTTTTTGTTAATTAAATAGCTAGCCTCTCCTGCAATAAAATGTAAAATGAAAGCCACAACAAAAGCTACCTGAAATATTCATTTTATTTTCATTAGGATATGTGATTTGCAGAAACAGGCCAGGTAAAAATGACCTGAGGTGCAACAACATCTGTTAAAGACTTTAGTTAAAGACTCCCTGGAGGGAGTCAGTCCAAATAGCAGAGAATAGTGTCACTGCTTGTAATATAAAGATATGCATATTCAGGAGTTGCAAGCTTAATATTTTGCTTTGGTTAGATATATATGTCTGGTGAACTGTTAACGTGTTTTAAACTGTTAAACCAAACCAGCAGGATAAAATACATCTTTGTTTTCTGAAAGTTCATTTTCCATCCATCCATCCATCTTCATCCGCTTTGTCCAGGGCCGGGTCGCGGGGGCAGCAGCCTAAGCAAAGAGGCCCAGACCTCCCTCTCCCCAGCCACCTCCTCCAGCTTATCCGGGGGAATACCAAGGCGTTCCCAGGCCAGCCGAGAGATATAATCTCTCCAGCGTGTCCTGGGTCTGCCCCGGGGCCTCCTCGGGACATGCCTGGAACACCTCACCCAGGAGGCGCCCAGGGGGCATCCTTGTCAGATGCCCGAACCACCTCAGCTGGCTCCTTTCGATGTGGAGCAGCAGCTGCTCTACTCTGAGCCCCTCCCGGATGGCCGAACTTCTCACCCTATCTCTATGGGAGAGGCCAGCCACCCTTCGGAGGAAGCTCATTTCTGCCGCTTGTATCCGCGATCTCGTTCTTTCGGTCACTACCCACAGCTCGTGGCCATAGGTGAGGGTAGGGATGTAGATCGACCGGTAAATTGAGAGCTTCGCTTTTACACTCAGCTCCCTCTTCACCACGACGGACCGGTGCAGCGTCCGCATTACTGCAGCTGCAGCCCCAATCCGTCTGTCGATCTCCGACTCCCTTCTCCCATCACTCGCGAACAAGACCCCGAGATACTTGAACTCCTCCACTTGGGGCAGGAACTCATCCCCGACCCGGAGTGGGCACTCCACCCTTTTCCGGCTGAGAACCATGGCCTCAGATTTGGAGGTGCTGATCCTCATTTGCGCTGCTTCACACTCGGCTGCGAACCGTTCCAGTGCGAGCTGGAGGCCCTCACCCGATGAAGCCAACAGAACCACATCATCTGCAAAAATCAGAGATGAGATTCTGAGGCCACCAAAGCGAAAGCCCTCCGCCACTTGGCTGCGCCTAGAAATCCTGTCCATAAAAATTATGAACAGAACCGGAGACAAAGGGCAGCCCTGGCGGAGCCCATCACCCACCGGGAACGAGTCCGACTTATTGCCGGCAATGCGAACCAAGCTCTTGCAACGGTTGTATAGGGATCGAATGGCCCGTAGCAATGGGCCAGACACCCCATATTCCCGCAACACCTCCCACAGGACACCCCGAGGGACACGGTCGAATGCCTTCTCCAAGTCCACAAAACACATGTAGACTGGTTGGGCAAACTCCCATGCACCCTCAAGTATCCTGGAGAGGATAAAGAGCTGGTCCAGTGTTCCGCGACCAGGACGAAAACCGCATTGTTCCTCCTGTATCCGAGGTTCGACTAACGGACGAACTCTCCTTTCCAGCACCCTGGCATAGACTTTCCCAGGGAGGCTGAGGAGTGTGATCCCCCTGTAGTTGGAACACACCCTCCGGTCCCCTTTCTTAAAGATGGGGACCACCGCCCCGGTCTGCCAGTCCACAGGTACTGCCCCTGATCTCCACGCAACATTGCAGAGGCGTTCTTGGGACTGCTTGTTTTAGGTTTTTAGATGCTTCCCTGCTCCAAAACACTTGATTATGTTATTATCAGGCAGCTGCAGCATTCAATAAAGTCAGGTGTGCTGGAGCAGGATTTGGGAGAACCTCTGTATTTATGTTTTGAGAGCACTGAATGGTATTTGTAGCTACCTTGCACTAACTTAGAACTTGGGTATCGAAAATCGGTTCTTGTTGAGAACCGGTTCACACTGTTTCAATTCCTTGGAATTGTTTGCCATTTTTGCAAACGATTCCCTTATCGATTCCAGTCGCCCGGAATGACGTCACCACGTTGCGGAGCGTCATTTACCTGGCAGGAAACATGGCGGCTCAAACGCTCAAAAGTTTGATTATACTTTACGAGAACGGATGACAACAGGGCAACTTGCAATACTTGCAAAGTAGATATTTCATTTAAGGGAGGAAACACTACGAATATGCAAAAACATTTGCTCACAAAACACACGATGACCTTAAATGAATGTCGTGTTTTTAATTCCGCTCCGGACTCGTGAATCTCAATCCAGCAGCAGCGGTAACGTTTGCACGTCCTCTCCCGTTAATGCGGCAGGTAAATAATCAACTAACAGTGCATATTATGTTAGCGCGATCTGCCTTATTACAAAACCTGCCATTACTGTGCATTTAGGTGACCATGATGAGAGAGACAGACAAAGTCTGGCTCAGATGCTGGCAGTTCTCGCTGCAGTCTACCGGTAGCGCCTCCTTTCAGGCCAGGATAGACGAATGTCACCGAGCAGTGACTAAGTTTGTGGTAAAAGGCTTGCACCCATTTGCCACAGCAGATGCCCCGATTTTCGGTAAGTGAATGTGTTTAATTGTAGGCAGGGACATTACTGGATATTCTTGTGTAATTGCTACAGAATAATTTATGTTATACTTTGTTATTGCTACAAAAGAATATTTATTTTATTATTTTACATTTACAATTTTTTTTCCTGGAGACCCTGTGACACCCCATTAAAGAGCCGTAGGCTGGATCTCTTAAGATCTCACTGTTGGGTTTGTAAGGCGATGTTAAATTTCTATCTTGTTCAAAGAGAAGATATAAAACAAAGTTCTAAGCTAATCGACCTTAGTGTTCTCCTTTTTTAAAAAGAATCGATAAAGAATCGAATCGTTAAACAGAATCAAAAATGGAATCGGAATCGTGAAAATCTTATCAATACCCATCCCTAGTTAAGGGTCATTCATATGTGATATATGTGGGTAAGCATCACTGTGTGTATATAAATGATGATGCGTGTAGATGTGTGAGGGTGTGTCAGGAACTCGGAGAGGACTTTATGGATGGAGATAAAAAGTGCAGTACCAGGATGGAACGGTACTCCAATTGTTGTTCATTTAAATGGGTAAATGAAAATTAAATTAATTGTTAAAATGAAAAATAATATTATGAATAAATTCCTTGTTTTCTCACTAATCTACTAGATATTTATTATACAGAAAACAGTAACATTTTGATACACTTATTTATTTCCCCTCAAATTAATAAATAAATAAAGTTCATGCTATAAAGGATTAACATCAAATATATATCAATCTGAAATCTTGCTGTGGTTCCATATTTACCATAGGATATACTATTTATACACTTACTGGACTGCATTGAGAATTAGCTGTTAACACTGGATGAAAGGAAAACATGACAACAGGCAATGAAATTTGTCTGTTTATTTGATGAAATGATAGCATGTCAGCAGTCTGGTCTGTTTCAAACTGTTCACGAAGCCCACACAACCAGAAAACCTGAGACAAACAGTTAAAACTAGGGGAGTACTAGCATGTACTGGGGTTTTTATCTTCAAAAAGGGGGAGGGTAGGAGGTGTGGTCCTGCTCCTGAAACTTAGATAAATTATCTCCACTTAAAGGTCTCAGAATTTAGCAATTCAAAGTGGAATAGTCAAGCACCAGAGAGAAACGCAAGCACCTAAAAGTCATTTGTTGACCTGATTTCTACACCTATTCTCCAGACTTTTTGTGGAGGAGGAGGGGTTGTGAATATATGGTGGGCAAAAGATGTTGAATATGGAGCTGAAACGCATATGGAGGAACTCACATAGGAAGACCGAAAAGATAAGAAGATACAAAGATTGATGTATGTGGTAAAGGAGGACATGCAGAAGGTTAGTATGACAGTACAGGGCACTAGGGATAGAGTGAGATGGAGGATGATGATATGTTGTGGTGACCCCAAAAGGGACTAGTCAAAAGAAGATGAAGAAGAAGAAAAAACAAGTCATTATTTGGATATTTACTAAAACAACTTAATAAACTGATCACATACACAAACCTCGTCTGTATCATTTCACAAAGATAATTCATTTTGCACTATACCAAACTGCACTCTTTTGAACAGACACTGTTCTAGTGAAACAAATGCCTCTGTATCACATATCCATTCTGACTGTGCACCACCACCTCTTTATTCAGGATGGAGTCTAAAATAAGTTAATTGACAATAATAGTCATAACCCAGCGTGCAATTGGGTGATCAGGCTTTTAAGCCTCTTTATTAGAGGAGTTATCTGATTTCCCACAATCCCCTGGTTTCATCAGGCAAGCAATTATCTTGTCACTGATCCATGGCCATCACATAAAGAGATTCTGATCAGAATTTAGTGGCTGAAAACAGTAACAGAGGACAGCAATAACACATCATTAAAAGAGGATTTAAAATGACTTATTTATCGATCCGCGTATCAACCCACCCTCTTTTTCTAATCTCGGTCTGGGTCATGGGGGACAACAGTGTAAGTGGAGATGCCAGAATCTGCTTTCCGTCTCTTCCGGTAAGATCCTAAGGTGTTGGGCATAATATCTCCAGTGTGTTCTGGGTCTGCCTTGGGGTCTCCTCTCAGTACAAAGTGTGCAAGACATTGTTTGGATGCTTTAGTTGCTTTTCTAAGGCCCTCCCAAATAAGTGAGATCTAAGGGTTAGCAAAGACATCTATCAGACAAAGCTAATTTTTCACAATTGCTGTATATCCTCAAACACATTCTTTTGGCCTACAGCATGTGGCCATTGATTAGGTTAGGAAACCTGACTGTCCAGCAAAATGACAGCTGTGCTTTCGTGCTCAGATCTTTTTTCACCCAACAGACCAGCTCAGTCCTCTCAGCGCAGGTGCTTAGAAATGACACAAAAGATAGGAAAACCAAACCTAATTCACATAAATTATGAAAAAGGAAGAAAGTTTATCAAACATTTGTGCCACAAAGTAAAGATGTATTCAGTTACACTTGTTATCACCTACATCCTTTGAAGTTTGTATTTCACCTATTGTTTCCTAAGATTAAGATGTGAAACAGATATCTGTAAAATACAGCAACATAAATGAATGTTACTATACATCAAAGAGTATGCAGCCTACAACATCCTCCATAGCAAATGGCAAAAGATTAAAGGGAGAACCAAAACCCTTGATCCTCTCATTGAGGTTCCCCAAAATCAATACAGAGTTATTCTGAGGTCTGTCCTGATGGGAATGGTTCCTGCTAGTATGACAAAGCACCCATGCACAGTATACAGGTGTCACTGAGTGGTTTAAGCATGTCAGTCATATCGAATTTCCCAGAGGAACCCACCCGAGGGATTAATAAAGTTCTATCTTATCTTATCTTATCTTATTTCAGCAGCTCCCAACCCACCTGGAAGCCTATATATGATGCAGTCCAGTGTTTTGAAATGTTCTATAAATGCTTATTTAATAGCAGTGAACACATGCAATTATACAAAACCCTGAGGTGACAGCATAATAAATGGTGACACAGCATAATCTGAAACAGTACTTATAGAGTAGGACTGACCAAACTCCAGCAAAATTGTTGGTATAAGGTATAAGCCTGTATAATATAAGCAGTTTGTTTGCTTTTCTCTCTCCTCTTATTCAAGAGCAGATCAGCCTAAGAATTTTCTTCTGTCACTATGGAGACCAAAATCATCAATCTAAATAAATCTACAATTTTACATCATTCATGTTTGATCATCACCTCCATAAAACGTTTCTATAATTTCATTTGAGTCTTCATCTTCTGCTTGTTGACACTCCTTACCTCCCTGCCCTCTGCTGTCCCCTTCTACATGTGATAATCTGTTGTTACAAAATCACAATATTCAAAGGCCATCATAAATATTTAAGTGTGTTTTGAGGAATGCCAGTTGGCATTTTCTGGTCTCACCTTTGTGCTTGATGTAATTGTATGCCCGGATGGCAACTGATTATACAGAGATACAGAGAAAGAATCAAACATGGACAGGTGTATTTTCTTTCATAATGAATTGTATGTGTTGTGAATGTGGCTTTAACCAATATCTTCTATATTCATTTTTACCTTTTGTATTCCTGTCAGGATACTGTAGGGATGATGAGTTAATTAATTCATTTTTTAAATTATTTAATCTGATCAGATTGTTCAGTACTTGGATTTTTGTTAACTTGGGATGAGATCAAAACATAACTTGCTCGATTGTTATCAGTTTAACATAGCGTAGCATATAATGTCAGGTTGTCCACTCATGCTGATACTGCTGCTGCTGACTACTGCTTATGAGATTGCTCAGTGTTGTTACATCACCTCTTTACTGACATTTTCCATTTAGATTTATTAGGCATCCGTGTAAACCTCTGTGTGACAAAAATTGCTTTTTTAAGATGCATAAGAAATTTTTCAGGAACAAAACAGTTCAGTCCCACTCCACTGAACATCCAGAAATACTTCTAAGTCAAATATGTCTTTAATCTAATGTCTATATTCATCCAAGTTTAAGTCAATTTGATTCAATGTTACTTATATGGCACCAAATCTCAACAGTTGCCTCAAGGTGCTTTATATTGTAAGGTAAAGATGCTACAGTAATACAGAGAAGATCCCAACCCACATATGACTCTTATGAGCAAGCACTTGGTGACAGTAGGAAGGAAAAACTCCCTTTTAACAGGAAGAAATTCCTAGGAGAACCAAGCACAGGGAGGGGCAACCATGAATGAAGGAAGTCAGGACAAAAGATACACTGTGGAAGAGAACCACAGATGGATAATAACAAAGATTAAATGAACACATAGAGTGAAAAAAGTAAGTGAAGAAGAAACATCATGGGAAGCCCCCACCGCCCTAGTTATTCCACCCAGCACCAACTATATGTTTGATCAAACAGGAAGGTTTTATGCCTAATACTAAAAGTGGAGACAGCGCCTTCTCTACAAAGGCCACAAATCGTGCAACAAATTATATGTAAAAATTGGTACACCTGGCACTGCTACATTACACATATAGTGTGATGCTCTGCAAGAAAAAAAACCCCCAGCACAACATGTATTTCGACACTTTTTCACTGTTAAAAATATGCATCATTACACTGTGTTTTCAGCTCTCGATCATCTGTCACTGCTGCTGTCACTGTAATGCAGACTCTTAAACACCCACATATAGCTGACAGGCTCCATGTCTCTTCCGCCATGTTTGGAGTGACTGTCCATTACCTGCGAGCACTTGTACTGTGGTGCAGGGGCAAACACACCCACACATTTATGCACGTAGTACAACCTCACATGATATTTGGAATTATTTAGCATTCAGGTTCACATCTGAGCTACATAATCACTATCTATTTTTTTTTTATATGATCCATGTGACCTCTGTTCAGCTGAAATAAGCAACAACAAAAAACAAACAAAAAAAATCAACAAACAATGTCTACAAAAAAGATATGCATAAAGTTCATGTGGCTGGTATTAAGTTCAACCAGGTGCTGTGTGCATATGTTGAAATCTGAGACTGAAGCAGAAGATTGAATTCAAACTAGCTGTACACAGTAAGAAAAAAGAAAAGAGATGAGGATTGAAAAAGAAAAGCATGTTTTGGTATAAATGAGTGACAAGAAATATTTGCAAAAATTGAACCGTAGCCACATGTAATCAATAAGGAAGAAGGATGAATATGAGAGACTGACTGGATAGCAGTGGTTGGGTTTCCTGTTGTTTCCCTCATATGATAAGTCTGTGATTCTCACATGGAGCTGTGAGCACATTTAGATCTTATTTTAATGACAAAGTAACAGACAGCTGAAAGTGGACAGAAATGAGCTAATTTACCACCAGATGAAAATGGCTGACAGGCACACTTGACAGTGTGAACATTTGACAGTTGGAATGAAGAACTGTACCAGTGCCAGACGTTAATAAGAATAGGTAGACTTTCAGAAATTGACATTTTCAATTCCTGCACATTTTATGCTTGAAACTTCAGTAGCATGATACAGATGTAGAGGCCACTGGGAAAACCACACTACATCGCTCCAGTCTATACAGTTATAATACAGCAACAGGGTGGCAGATAGTAAAGGATTTCATTCTTTCAGGAAGAAGGCTCACAAAATACCTCCTGAAATGGTATCTGACATTAATTTGTCTATAATAATAGATCTAAGGTTCAGGTTATGCAAAATATAAATTAAACCAAAATTAATAAAAGCTTATTACAAATTGAACTTAACTTGTTTCCTAAATTGACAGTTAGAATGAAGAACTGTTGGAATGAAGAACTGGTAGTTAGAATGAAGAACTGGCAGGACCCAGTCCGTCAGGATCGGCAACAGGACTTCAGCCAGCTTTATTACAAACACTAGCGTCCCACAAGGTTGCGTCCTCAGTCCCATCCTCTACACCATGTACACTTACGACTGTGTCGCCTCCAACAAGGATAACATCATTTTGAAGTTTGCGGACGACACTGCAGTGATCGGTCGCATCACTGGAGGAGACGAGGTGACTTACAGGAGAGAGGTGGTCGGTCTGGTGTCATGGTGTGAGGACAACAACCTCACCCTCAACATTGATAAGACAAAAGAGATGATAGTGGACACGAGGAAGAAGAGGAAGCCTCACCCACCGCTGTCTATCCGGGGCCTTGAATTGGAGTGAGTGAGCAGCTTTAGGTACCTGGGCGTCTACATCTCTGAGGACCTCACCTGGACACTGAACACCACACAGCTGGTCAAGATGGCTCAGCAGCGGCTGTATTTCCTGAGGAGGCTGAGGAAATTTGGTATGTTGGCCAAGATCCTCAGCAGGTTCTACAGCTGCATTGTGGAGAGCACCCTGACTAGCTGCAGTCAGGCGTTTGCTATGGACCGCAAACGCCTGCAGAGATTGATAACAACCGCGGAGAAGATCATCAGAACTCCGCTACCCTCTCTACAGAGCATCTGCAGAGCATCTACCATCGTAGAGTCCAGAGGAGAGCTGCCTCCATCCTCAAAGACCCCACACATCCCCAACACGGACTGTTCACACTTTTTCCCTCGAGACAAAGGTTTGGAAGTGTGAAATCCGGAACATCCAGACTCACTAACTCCTTCTTCCCCACTGCCATCAGACTCTTGAACAGCTGAGCCATTTTGAACAGTAACAATAATTTTTTTTGCACATCTGGTCATCTTACATACAGTGGGGCAAAAAAGTATTTAGTCAGCCACCGATTGTGCACGTTCACCCACTTAAAATGATGACAGAGGTCAGTAATTTGCACCAGAGGTACACTTCAACTGTGAGAGACAGAATGTGAAAAAAAAATCCATGAATTCACATGGTAGGATTTGTAAAGAATTTATTCGTAAATTAGGGTGAAAAATAAGTATTTGGTCACCTCAAACAAGGAAAATCTCTGGCTCTCACAGACCTGTAACGTCTTCTGTAAGAAGCTTTTCTGTCCCCCACTCGTTACCTGTATGAATGGCACCTGTTTGAACTCATCATCTGTATAAAAGACACCTGTCCACAGCCTCAAACAGTCAGACTCCAAACTCCGCCATGGCCAAGACCAAAGAGCTTTCGAAGGACACCAGGAAAAGTATTGTAGACCTGCACCAGACTGGGAAGAGTGAATCTACAATAGGCAAGCAGCTTGGTGTGAAAAAATCAACTGTGGGAGCAATCATCAGAAAATGGAAGACATACAAGACCACTGATAATCTCCCTCGATCTGGGGCTCCACGCAAGATCTCATCCCGTGGGGTCAAAATGATCATGAGAACGGTGAGCAAAGATCCCAGAACCACACGGGGGGACCTGGTGAATGACCTGCAGAGAGCTGGGACCAAAGTAACAAAGGTCACCATCAGTAACACACTACAACGGCAGGGAATCTAATCCCGCAGTGCCAGACGTGTTCCGCTGCTGAAGCCAGTGCATGTCCAGGCCCGTCTGAAGTTTGCCACAGAGCACATGGATGATACAGCAGAGGATTGGGAGGATGTCATGTGGTCAGATGAAACCAAAGTAGAACTTTTTGGTATAAACTCAACTCGTCGTGTTTGGAGGAAGAAGAATACTGAGTTGCATCCCAAGAACACCATACCTACTGTGAAGCATGGGGGTGGAAACATCATGCTATGGGGCTGTTTTTCTGCCAAGGGGACAGGACGACTGATCCGTGTTAAGGACAGAATGAATGGGGCCATGTATCGTGAGATTTTGAGCCAAAACCTCCTTCCATCAGTGAGAACTTTGAAGATGAAACGAGGCTGGGTCTTCCAACATGACAATGATCCAAAACACACCGCCCGGACAACAAAGGAGTGGCTCCGTAAGAAGCATTTGAAAGTCCTGGAGTGGCCTAGCCAGTCTCCAGACCTCAACCCCATAGAAAATCTGTGGCGGGAGTTGAAAGTCCGTGTTGCTCGGCGACAGCCCCAAAACATCACTGCTCTCGAGAAGATCTGCATGGAGGAATGGGCCAAAATACCAGCTACTGTGTGTGCAAACCTGGTAAAGACCTATAGTAAACGTTTGACCTCTGTTATTGCCAACAAAGGTTATGTTACAAAGTATTGAGTTGTATTTTTGTTATTGACCAAATACTTATTTTCCACCCTGATTTACGAATAAATTCTTTACAAATCCTACCATGTGGATTCATGGATTTTTTTTTCACATTCTGTCTCTCACAGTTGAAGTGTACCTCTGGTGCAAATTACTGACCTTTGTCTTCATTTTAGGTGGGGGAACTTGCACAATCGGTGGCTGACTAAATACTTTTTTGCCCCACTGTATTAAGCCAGCATATTAAGCTATAGCTCTTTTGCACACATCTGTTTCAAATCTCCATATTTTGTCTCCTTTTCTGTCTTCAGCTCTTTATTTGTACTATTTGTATTTATATGTTCTATTTCTATTGTATATATTAATCGGCATCTGTGGGTGGACAGCAAAGAAAGAATTTCATTGCACAAAGAAATGCCTTTTCTCTTGTGACACATGATAATAAACACTTTGAATCTTGAATCTTGAATCTTAAATGATACATCGCTCTGTAGACTATGTAACAGATGAAGCTATAATTAAAAAATAAAAAACAAAAACTCGAGCTTTTAAGACATTAAAAGTTCGAGTTTATAGAACACAATGAGGGCGAGTAATTGGCGAGAAACAACAAATACATAACAGGAGAGCATACATACTCATGACGCCTGTAGCCTATTTATTTTTAAAACATATCACCCGCTATTCAAGTGTAGCACCCATACAACACCAATTCCTTTCATATGAGAATAGATTTTTTTTAATAACCCAGTTTTCTAGTGTAGAGCAATAGGAGTTCTCTCAGGAAATCCAACAAAAGTTAGCTGTTTTTTAAAGAAGACTATAAGGAGAGCTGAGGTTGGCTAACCAGGCTACTCTCTATTTAATCAATGATTTAAAATTGAGATGCCTGCTGTTGTGCCCTTGGGGAATGCCATCAAAACCAAAAAGGCTTTCAGTAAACATGCAGCTGAGGAGATTAATAACTTTATTTAAATTAGGCCAGTGGTGGGCAGCCTCAGGTAAGAGCATCTGTGGTGGGAATAAAGCAGTCATCAGAGGAAAGCTGAGGAAAACTGGTAACTTTATATATGATACCAGAGCTACGCAACTGAAAATCATGTTTTTTCAGTACAAACCAAAATAATGTTGGTAGAAATGAGGCACTGGGGTGGCTAGGTCCTGTAACAAGGCCCTGTTATTCAAGGTCAATAGGTTAACTGGTAACTCTAAATTGCCCGTAGGCGTGAATGCTGGTGTGAATGGTTGTCTGTCACTATATGTTAGCCCGGTGACAGACTGGTGACCTTTCCAGGGTGTACCCTGCCTCTCACCCTAAGATAGCTGGGATAGGCTCCAGGCTTTTGGATTGGCTGCCGATTACTAGCAAAATAGACCTCATGCCACATATTTATTTTGTTATAAAATGTAAACAAAATAATAATAAATTACAACCAAAATATACATGAAAAAGCAAACAGCAAACAGCCTATTGGTCCCTGACTATACAACAGAGGGGCAGTTTTGCTGTGTTAGTTATGTACATCTTGCCCTTGATGCACGTATACTGTGTCTTCCTGTCCATCTTGTGTGGCATTTCCTCTCTCTCCTCTCACCTCGTTCCAGTCCATTGTCCGACTCATCCTTTCTAATAAAGGCAAAAGGCTTCATGTTTTCTTCCTTTTCATCAGCTTCCAAATCTTTTCTGTCTAGTAAAGTCACTAAGATAATCTTTTCTTGATTGACAAGGAATCACACAGGTTAAGCTACTTATCTGTTGTGTCCAACCGTCAATTTAGAGCTGAAATGGTGTGAGACAAAACATAGAATGGCTCCTTCAAGGCTGACAGTGAAATGTGTGGGAATGTGGAAGCAGACAGGTGTACGTGCTTGAAAGGTATCATGGTTGGACACTTGAGTGGGAATAGCAGGAGGGGAAAATCAGAACACTCGTGAACACATGCAAAACCAGACTTATCACCTGACCTGAACACCACAGGTGTAATATACGTGTGTAATATACAGGTGTAATGCCTGCAAATGACCAACTGGTAGCTTCATAATGATGCGCGACAAACAAATCGCTTCCAGTGTGTACGTAAAAACAATCTTTTGGGACATTTTTATCCAATATCATTCTGATGTTCTGGACTTTACTGGCCAATGGTTGTCAGTCGAGTCAGTATTGACACTCATCTCATTTGACTCACATTTTGCAGAGGGAAAAAAAACTTCAATCTTCAGTAATTTCTTACTGAAGTAATTTCCCATATGCTATGATGTTAATTTAATGGTCATTTTCTATCAAGCAGTGCTTATTCAGCTTCCACACTGGTTTCTTCCCTTTTTTTAAATACGTTTAAATATTAATTTCCTTTTTTCTTTTCAGACATCCAGCTAGGCTGGCAATGGAAAAAAGAATTAAATGGAGGCACAGCTGCAGAAATCAATAAGAAGACTGAGAAGACTTTAATTCTCGGGATTTGAAAAATAACATTTAATGTACATTCTTAGATACTACTAACACTTTTGTTTAACTTATGAACATATTATTGTCAGTAAACCTATTAAAACCTCATTTTATGTGATTTTTAAAAATCTATATGTTATATCTGTCTGTACAGGAAGTTAGAGACTCTGAGATCTCTTCCCCCCAGAGTCTATTTAATATAATTCTCAATACAAAGAAAGTATCCAGTGACTAATGCTAGCAGCAATCTATAGTATTGCTGTAATTCCATTTGTTGGGGCAAGTGGTAAATATATCTTACTTTCCTTTAGTGTTTCTGTGACAGGTGGATACAGTCTTTAAGAAACTTTCATATACATTGCTCTTACATGTATGGGCTCTGTATTAATACAGACACAAAGATAGTTTAACCCTTTAAAGCCGGTCAGAGCGGGCACGCTCCGTTTTGCGTAACTATTTTTAAATCCCGGTAGCACTGCAACCATGTAAGCTAGCGCAATAATTTTCGCATATGAAACAGGAGGAGTTGTACTTACATCTTATGCCATCAACTTGTCCTAGATCACAGTTTCCTTCCACATATAGCTTTGCAAAAACTGCATAAAAAGCACTTGCAGCAACAAAAACATAATATTCCAGAAACACGCTTTGCCGATCCGATCAGCTGTTTGTAACACTTCCTATGTTCATCAGCAACTATCACATGTCCGCCATGACCTGCCGGAAACCGGAAGTGACGTCATTTTGAGGAAATGTCGTTTTTTACTATCAGGGCCTTATGAGCCTATAGTGTTTTTTTTTTTAAAGTTATGTTTGACTTTATGACTTTCTGTGTCGTTTCTGGGATGCTTAGGACTCATATTGCACTGCTGGAAATAGTTTATTTTGATGCATATGCTGTTTTTTTGCAAATTTGCATTATAATATTTATTTTCGTTTTTCCTGCAGTATATAAAAATTGGTATATTTCAAATATAAAACTATGAAGACACTTAAAATAAATTTCCTGTGGTGGGAAACTATTTTGTGCAACTTTTTTGTATTTACAGTTTTGAGGGATAAGCCTCTTAAATTTCTCTAACTAGAAATATATGTTAAAAAAACAAAAACAATTAAAAAAAATTTTGTAGTTTATTGCACTTTTTTGCCATTTATGTAATTACTATGCACTTAATGCATACATATTATTAAAATTTGGGCTATAATGGTTGTATTGATATCAACTTGAAATGCTCCCAAAAATGGCTCCACAACATGTAAAAATATAATATAAGTTCTGGCGGACTTGGTTCTTAAACAGTTAACTAGATTTGTGACTCTGGCGAAAGAAGCACATACAGAGTTATTTTTGATGCCAACTTAAATTATTAGGAAATCAAATATCTCCTTTCAATATATCCCCACAAATGGGCATGCATGTGGTTGAGAGCACTCTTCTGTGTTTCCCAGCATGAGTTAGGGCCATAACCAGTGAAATGAAGACATGCATCATTAAACTTATTGAGCAGCGCCCATCTAGAATGATGTGACAGTGAATCTGACACTTACGTGAAATCTAGATGGAACAAAAAAATATTCTATCAAAACTGTTATCTTAATCTCCACCAGTACAAAATTTGACTCCATATTTTTCAAAGCTGTCACAGTGGCTGTGTGGCTGGCAGAGGTAAGACCCAAATGGACTCAGTCTGCTGCTTAGTATATCACTTTTGTGATTCATTTTAATACTCTTGTTCAAATATTTTGCGCTGTGAAAGAGACGCTACAAATTCAACAACAGGTATGTCCCACAAATAAGTGTCCGACCCGCAGTCTTTAGTTAGTTAGTCGATAGTTTTAAGTGCAAAAACTCCATTTGCTTACATTTAGTTGAGAATTAACAGTAATTAGCGTTCAACCTGGTCCCAGTGATTGACTTTACAAATCAAATCTTATATATTTACTATATTGTTTTTTGCAAAATTTATGGGAAACTGCAAAAATCATCTGAATCCTGATGATGAATACATAAACAAACACTTTAATAAGACAATTTTATTAAATATATTGCGTAGATGTCTTAACAAAAATTTCCTTAAATATATATAGACTTTCATAAATTACTTATTATGCATTATTTTAACTCCCCTTCTGCTCTCTGGACATCTCTGATAAATCGCGGCAGTAATTTAAAGGCCAAGACAGGTAATCACAGCGGATTCTTTTGTCACACATAAGGTGAGAACAGCTCATCAGCCTGCCATAGGAGGCCGATGACTTCCAAACCCTGGTCCAAATATGCTCTCTATCCTATCGCTGTGATTTTAACAAGTGTAAATGATATTTTGCGAATCACAGACAGAAAGTATTTACAGAACACTGTTATAAAAACAATAATTTTCTTTGGATTTTTCTGTATGTAGTTTGACATTTCCCTTGTCCTGTCATTAGGCTCATTCAGCTGTTCCTCCATGTGTTCCCACTTCCCCTAATCACCTTCTGTGTATTTAAGTCCTCTGTTTTCAGTGTGTCATTGTCAGGTCGTCTGTTGTCCACGCCATGTTTCCCCATGCCATGCTTCCACGTTTCATGTCTAGGTTTTTCTTGTTGTTTGTTTAGTTCTCCCAGTTTAGGTTAATGTTAGTTTTACTTCAGTTTGCCTTGCCCTTTGTTTGTACCTTTTTTTACCAGTCATATTAAACGGCTCGTTTTTTGTTAACATTCAAGTTTTGTTCCCTGTTCCTTGGAGTCTGCATTTTGGGTCCACTCTTCACAATACATACAGGGAGTGCAGAATTATTAGGCAAATGAGTATTTTGTCCACATCATCCTCTTCATGCATGTTGTCTTACTCCAAGCTGTATAGGCTCGAAAGCCTACTACCAATTAAGCATATTAGGTGATGTGCATCTCTGTAATGAGAAGGGGTGTGGTCTAATGACATCAACACCCTATATCAGGTGTGCATAATTATTAGGCAACGTCCTTTCCTTTGGCAAAATGGGTCAAAAGAAGGACTTGACAGGCTCAGAAAAGTCAAAAATAGTGAGATATCTTGCAGAGGGATGCAGCAGTCTCAAAATTGCAAAGCTTCTGAAGCGTGATCATCGAACAATCAAGCGTTTCATTCAAAATAGTCAACAGGGTCGCAAGAAGCGTGTGGAAAAACCAAGGCGCAAAATAACTGCCCATGAACTGAGAAAAGTCAAGCGTGCAGCTGCCAAGATGCCACTTGCCACCAGTTTGGCCATATTTCAGAGCTGCAACATCACTGGAGTGCCCAAAAGCACAAGGTGTGCAATACTCAGAGACATGGCCAAGGTAAGAAAGGCTGAAAGACGACCACCACTGAACAAGACACACAAGCTGAAACGTCAAGACTGGGCCAAGAAATATCTCAAGACTGGTTTTTCTAAGGTTTTATGGACTGATGAAATGAGAGTGAGTCTTGATGGGCCAGATGGATGGGCCCGTGGCTGGATTGGTAAAGGGCAGAGAGCTCCAGTCCGACTCAGACGCCAGCAAGGTGGAGGTACTGGTTTGGGCTGGTATCATCAAAGATGAGCTTGTGGGGCCTTTTCGGGTTGAGGATGGAGTCAAGCTCAACTCCCAGTCCTACTGCCAGTTTCTGGAAGACACCTTCTTCAAGCAGTGGTACAGGAAGAAGTCTGCATCCTTCAAGAAAACATGATTTTCATGCAGGACAATGCTCCATCACACGCGTCCAAGTACTCCACAGCGTGGCTGGCAAGAAAGGGTATAAAAGAAGAAAAACTAATGACATGGCCACCTTGTTCACCTGATCTGAACCCCATTGAGAACCTGTGGTCCATCATCAAATGTGAGATTTACAAGGACACCTCTCTGAACAGTGTCTGGGAGGCTGTGGTTGCTGCTGCATGCAATGTTGATGGTGAACAGATCAAAACACTGACAGAATCCATGGATGGCAGGCTTTTGAGTGTCCTTGCAAAGAAAGGTGGCTATATTGGTCGCTGATTTGTTTTTGTTTTGTTTTTGAATGTCAGAAATGTATATTTGTGAATGTGGAGATGTTATATTGGTTTCACTGGTAAAAATAAATAATTGAAATGGGTATATATTTGTTTTTTGTTAAGTTGCCTAATAATTATGCACAGTAATACTCACCTGCACACACAGATATCCCCCTAAAATAGCTAAAACTAAAAACAAACTAAAAACTACTTCCAAAAACATTCAGCTTTGATATTAATGAGTTTTTTGGGTTCATTGAGAACATGGTTGTTGTTCAATAATAAAATTATTCCTCAAAAATACAACTTGCCTAATAATTCTGCACTCCCTGTACAGTCTGCCTCTGCCAGACTCTGACAAGTATGCAGTCCAGAGTATGTTACTAAAACTGTTTTTAATATATCTGCAAACTTGACATCAAAAACTGACATCATGCTGAATTTATAACAGCGTCTAACTCAAAAATATGCAGAAGACATTTCTACTTAATTGAATGACCTGATAAGTCGGAACATGCTTGTTTAGTTTATTTAGGTCCACACAGTCACAGAAACAGTTTTCAGCTCAGAGCTGCGTTCACTAAACTCCGACATCAGGACATCAGACCCCTTTTTTTTTTTTTTTTTTTTTTATCTTCGGATAACAGTCACAGCAGGTTCTCTCCTCCTTGATACAAATTGAATGATTGAACAGAAGCAACAAAAACTGAATATCAAGTAGGAAAACCTTAAATATATGTAATTCACATACTAGTATAGACTGTGTTTTTGGTAATCTTCTAATGTCCCATTTTCAGAAGGCACCATGAGGTTGTGTTTGTTTGCTTAGTCCTGCCCCACATTTCCAAAGACGACATATTATGCATCATATAATATAATATTATATTATAAGATAAAGACCCCACAGTAATTCTGTGAAAATCATCTATAGTTAACTGTCCAAGTCAACGTTATTTTGAAGAAAGCGCCAACTTTTGGTGATACTGCAATTGAGTTAAAGGGGCGTGTTTATACTGGAAAGTAGATACCCTCCAAAGGAAGGAAGGGGGGGACTCCCAGCCGGCTGACCAATTTAGAGTGGCTGTATCTGCAGAATACTGCAAAGAATTCAACCATCTAATCCAAATGACTCAGTAGAATTAAGTGGCATAGGTGCTTCTGTCAAACAAGTGGAAGCAAGAAAAATTAATCAAAAGAAATGTATAAAATGAAAAACAACCATTGACAACTAGGTTCTGTTATTTAAACTCATATCAAGCAAAACTGCTCAATCTCATTTTGCACCGTGTCCTTGGTTATTTACTAATTATCTTCTTTCTCTTGTAGGTGCAGAGGATGATGGATCTGATCCGATCTATGACTGCCTGCCAGCCCAGCATTAGTGTGGCTGCCCAAAGGTCAGGTTTGAGATGAGAAGAGGAAGGGTTAGTCATATTAACAAATGGAGTCTGAATAGATCAATGTTTATTTCTCAGTGGACACCAGTAAGAGACCCATATTATATATATATATCATTGCACTGGTGCTGCAGATTTTCATGTTATGAGGCTGTTCTGGGTCAGATTTTTTCCATATCTATTTAGATAGAGTTTGGTTCCTTCAGTGTACCTCAAATCAAGGAAAATTGAGGTTTTTGAAAATTTTGTACAAGCCATGTGTGTGCATTTTCTATAGGATCATGGTGAAAGAGTTAAAGTGAGACATAGACACTGTCAAAGGAACTGTCTGTGTTTCCAGCACTGGAAACTGCCATTTTAGTGTAAATCCTCCACATGTAAGGTTTCCTACCACTGCAATACACAATTTTTGTGTTTTGAGTTCTACATGCTAACTAATGTTAAATTGGGGTTAAGGTTAGAGAATATTTTATTTTGCTAGTTTGATTAAAAATAATAAGCACAATCCATGGTTGTTTAATAAATTAACAGTTCCCTAATCCTACTCAGTTTTCTTTCTATCCAGTGTCACATGGCCTTCAGATTAGCTCAAGACCAGCGCCTAGAGTGTCAATGGACTAGTCTGGGTTTGGCGATGGCCAAAAGAACAGTACTTGTCTGTATGAATTCTGCCAAGTGTAAACTTTGGTAGAGGGGGGATCGTGATGTGGAGTTGCTCTTCAGGAGTTGGGCTCGGCCCAAGGAAATCTTAATGCTTCACCATACCAACTCACTTTGGACAATTTCATTCTCCTAACTTTCTGGGAACAGTTTTGAGATGGCTCCTCGCTCTTCCAATATGACTGCACACCAGTACAAAAGACAATACGAACTTGACTAGTCTGCGCAAAACCCTGACCTCAACCAGACACAACACACTTATGAAACCTTGGACAGTTGCAGCTGTTATAGTTGCAAAGGTTGAGCCGACATCATATTAAAAATTGGATGGATTAAGAATGGGATGTCCTCGAGTTCATATGTGCATGAAGACAGATTAGCAAATATTTTTGGCAATACAGTGTATCAACGGTATGTAAAGGTTAATAATGCTGCAGCAGTAGCAGGATATTCTTCAAGTGTTAAAGTTAAATCTTTGTTAGAGTTAGTGAATCTGTGAAGCAGGTTAATCATTCAGTGAGGACCAAAAACCCCAGATAATTTTCCACCTTCTGAGAACAATTTCAGAAGCAATGACAAACCCTAGAGCACTGACAGGACATTAGCTGCCACAATTCCTCAGAAGATTAGGACAAGATTTTGTTGGCACTGTGAGGCAGAGTTAATAAAGTAGAACACTGAAACAGCTTCTATTATTTTCTTCCACACATAAGATCTTTTAGCAAATTGTGAAGCTGAGCATGTTTTTTAAGCGCTCAAGAGACACTTTTTATTTTAAAAATTGGTATGAAAGAGTGAAAATCCAACTGTAACAGTGCTCATTGAAAGAAATGTCAAACTTGTCAGAATGACATTAGATCCACAAAGACTTAACAGATAAAGAGAGGGAGACAAAAGCATAGCTGTAAAAACCCACTAGTGTTCGACATGAATAATAATAGCCTATCTGGAACTTGTGACTGAGAGGACTATTTGTTCTCTCTCCTGTCCTTAATCACTTCGTTTTATGGTCAAATGTACACAGAGGATCAGAAAGACATATGTGTCATATACAGTATGTTTCATTTGTGTCATTTGTCAGATTACAAGCAAAGGCCAGGTAAAACCAAACTACCATTTCACAGTTTAATAGTTCAGGTATGGTGATGTAAGTGGAGCATAGCTTAAAGGTTAAAAAATACTAGTGCGGTAATTGTTACCAGAAGTGCTATAACCTTTACCCTCAAAAAAATGCATTCAAAGTTGGTATCACACAAAGGCAAAATGGCATTTACTGAGGGTAGCAACATTAACTACATGATGACGACTACACTAGAGTCTTTGACTATCAGTCAGACAATTTATTCTAACCTAGAATCAAACCGTGCAGAGAGGACAGCACGAGACAATTTATCATAAACTGCAGAATATTAGCAAGATAATGGGAGTAGTCAATACCACACATCACACATGGCTGCAATGTTGCTACCTGATCGTTCCAGTAAAACTTACCAGATCACTAGAGACCTCTCATAACTTTGTGTATATTATAACCGAATAGTCTTAATAGTTAATACACACACACACACACACACACACACACACACACACACACACACACACACACACAGAGTCAGTTAGTAGAAAATCTTTCTCATATTAAAAATTATAAAGTCAAAAAAATAATTGAAAGTAAGTAATGTAACTATCAGAAAATTGAATTCAAAACTAAACTGCAAACTTGTAGTAGAGGAGTATTTCATATATATATATATATATATATATATATATATATATATATATATATATATATATAAAGACTTCAAGAGCTGCAGAACCCTTTCATACAAACCTCAAACATGCAGTCAACCTTTTGCCTTTGCTGTGCCCAAGGGTCTGTCAGTACATGAAGAAGATCTAATGATCAGGCAGATTACTGAAATCTAAATCTGACTTTAAGCAAACTAAATCTCCATCATCATCAGGAAGAAAAAAAAATGCTCACACTTCAACCAGCTTGATAGTGCCCTGTCCAAAATGGTCACAGCTGTCTTTACGTGATAAAACTTTTTTCTTTTTTTGCAAAGAAAGTGAATCGTTTAATCTGCTCTCCTGTCACTGTATCAGAAAAAAAAACATCTCTCAGACTCTTTCAATGGAAGAGTGACATGAGAGGACTAACTCTCAGAGTAATATAAAGGACAACACAGTTATGTTAATATGGTATCTCCAACATTTTGTTGCTTGTAAAGTTTAACTGATACTTTTTAAAAACAGTTTTAATCAGCTTGGTTTCACCGCTTTTTCATTAATCAACAGTAGAGAAAAAATAGCAAAATACAAATAGTACAGTAGGGTGGGACAGAAAGAAGGGGTCAGCTGGATGGTAATCTAATTTCTAAGACTAACAGACTTTCTTTTCTTTATAAGTTTCATTACAATTGATCTAGGTTGCCTTTCATCAGACGTTTTCATTTAAGAAATAAACCAAAAAATGAGTTTTAAGTAAACAAGTTCACATCTAATATGTAGATAAGAGCTATGGGGGAAGCTCTTGTGAGAGCTTTGATATGTAGACAAGCCGTAAGAAGAAAGACAAGGAACCAAAATCAAACACCAAGCAGTGTAACTCGACTTAAAGAGCTGATAGTAACACTGCTTCATAAATAAGCGGAGATATCATCACACACCATGCAGCCACCTTAGGCTTTGTATCTTTTTCCCCCTTTCTGGCTTCAGAAATATATCTAAGTTTGAGGTCAAACCCAAAGATACATCAAAATGAAAGTATTAGCTGATGATGCTGACTTATACAATAAACAGTAGGAGCCCATTATTAATAATTTTTCATCCATCCATACATACATTCATTGATCTCCTGCCTCCTCACCCCATTATTAATTCAAACTTTTTTTCGGGGTGGGGACCCAACACAAACAAGGTCAAGGAAATATTTGCCGAGGGAGGGCCACCATCTGCTACGAGCGGTTAGGGTGAGGGGAGGAAGACAGGACAAAGACAGAGATTAAAAGTCTAAGGTTTATTAGTTCCCCTTAAAGTTTCCTTTCTGCCGTCTTACACTCACCTCTATATTTTTGTCCTTTCCCTGTTAAGTTTGTCATGTCTCTATGTTTGTTATCTTTGGTCTCCCCAGCCTGTCATGTCTTTTCTCTGTGTGTCTCTCTTACTTCCTTTATCCCTCACCCCCTATTTCTCTCGGCTCTATCATGTCTGTCTATCATATGTTTGGTCAAGTTTATGTGTCTTAAGTTGGGTCTCTGTCTCTGTGGTTCCTGTCTTATTTTGATAGTCCTTATGTACTTTTCAGTATATTCAGTTTTGTTTCCACTGTCTCCTTATGTCAAATTTGTTTCTGTTGCCTCCACTCTCCTAATCACCCCCTGTGTGTATATTGTCTCTGTCTCACCTGGTCTTTTGTCTAAAATCTCTGTTTACCTGACACAGTGATGTTAAAGTGGTTTTCCACAGTTTTTTCCATATGTTGTTAATATGTGAAACTATTTTTATTCATTATTTGTTTATTTATTCTCCCTGAAAACTGACATTTAGGCCTTTAAATCCTAATGAAAAGTGAGTCCTCAATCTGAAGTCATTTATCTGGAAAAATGTTTTCATCTTTCATCAAATCAGCCTTTAATTTTTTATAAGAGATTTGTAGCACTGAAAGGTGAAAAAAGATTAAACCTTTTTTTATGAAAATCAATAGAAAAATGCCTAATTACTCTTTGACAGTATTTTTTTAAGTTACATAAACTTTTTGGTTAAAATAACTTTAATTGCATTCCACAGTTGAAGGTAACTGTCAGAATTCTGTGGCTCTGCTGACAGCGTCATAGGCTGTCACTACAGAGAATGTGTTTGATTTATCCCTCTGCCATTTCCGATGACAATTACTTCACTAAAGCCTGCATTATCCATCATATCTTCCAAACAGACAGCTGGCTCTCTAAAAGCCTTATCGGGATATCATATCAGATATCACAGTGTCCAGTTGTAATCATTTCACATAATATAAACTATTTTTCACTCTGCAAAGTGATGGTAGCAGTTCCATGACTGGCGATAAGAAGCTCATCTGAAAATGCACACAACATAGAATCAATATCAAGCACTAACATTATTACGATATTAACCGACGGTGCAAAAGTGATTTAAAATCAATGTCAGATTTCAACGTTAAGTCAATGAAAATAATTTTGATATTGATTTAATATTATTTCAATGAATGCCAAAAGGGTCAAGACTCATAATGTGGAATTTCCTGACGTATGGAGAACTTCTATTAGGAACAAAGTGATAATCAAAGTGACAGGTCAAGTTGATTGTTTTATAGCATTTTCAGAAAGAAGGCATGGACATTTTTCACTAGTTTATTAATGGCGAAAAAGTCGAAACATATCATAGATACATAGATACACATAGATAGTCATATCAAATGAACTTGAAAATATTCAGAATACAAGCTTGTACTGGCTTCACTTAAACTTTAGAAAAGAAGTATGCTAGTTAGCGAAGCTACCTTGCTAGCTAGAAATAACTAATATTAACTAATATTAATAATACCAAAGTGTTATGAAATAAAAAATATATATTAGCAACAAAAAGAAAAAGACATTAGAAGTAATACACAGGAAACCTTTCAACAAATTTACAGTGTGTGGTGGACAGGAGCATCCGGAATTTTTAGGCTATAACGTACAACCCTCTTCTTTTGAGCTGTTTTTAAACCGAGTCATTGCAATAATGACATATTATAATTATATTTAAAATGTAATAATGTACCAAAAGTTTGAATATGAGAACTTTTTTTTTTCTTGCCGCTAACTTTCTTATATTTGTGATGACATTTTTAATGTTTAATCTTCCTTTCAGGTGACATAAAACAATGAGATACTTTCCAGCTGTCTCACAGTTTCACCTGTGGTCAATTGTGAAACCAGTTCAAGTGCTTCAGCCTCCAAAGTTTCAGCTTTACATACTACAGCCACATAGTACTCTTTCAGGTTTGGGTTTTTGAGTCACATTCTACTGAATTTAGGTTCCTGAAATGACTGCACAACATTTTCATCCATAAAATTGTGATTTTTATGAAAAGCGTACCTGTATTTTTTTTTTTTTTTTTTGCACCACTAGCAGCTACACAAAGCAGAATATTTCTACATAGATGCTTCACAGTAGGGAAGAGGGTTTTTTTTTCCTTTTTTTCCATCAGTTACAGCTGCACCACTTATCCAGGTGCTCTTACATGTAGGTCCTGTTTATGTGTCAATGATACACAGTAAAGTGCTGTATTACAACTCCAGCTTAGCCTCCCAGTAGATCCTTTCCACGTAGCTTCGACTTTATGCCCAACAGAATTTTCTTTTCATTCTCTCCTTTTTTCTAACACTTCACACATTGAAAATGCTTTGATAGCTTTTCAAAGCCTGTAAGGTAAATTCATTTTTAGATCCTCAGCCAGTTGCTTACAGCTTGTTGAATATGAAAAAGTAAGGTTTGAGTCATTTGGGAGTTTATGAATAAAAACAGCACCTTTATATAAAAAATACAACTGAACAGTGGAATAGGATAGTATTCTGCTCATTTAATATATCCTTAAAAAAGAGATTGCCCTTTTTACCAAAAGTCTGGAATCAATAACTCCTTTGTCTGATCACCACCACTAAAAATACGCTATTTTCTGGCGTGTTTTTAAAGCGGAAATAAGAATGAAATCCACAAAAAAAGCTTAATTCACCACTTTGTAGAAACCACTTTGTAGAAACCACTTTGGTACCAGGGGTGGTACAGTGTAGTAGAGCAGTTATTAGTACTGCACTTTGAGTGCTCAACTGAATAGAGAGGTTCCATATATACTAGAGATGGACCGATCCGATATTACGTATCGGTCCAATACTGACATAAATTACTGGATCGGATATCGGAGAGAAATAAGAAATGTAATCCGATCCATTAAATATCAAAAAAGTACCTCACAAAACTTGCGACATGGCGTAACTCTGCTCATAACTGTAGCATGTTGGAGCAGTATGCATCATGTGACAGAGCGGGTGTGGCGTGCGAGACCTGTGCGGTCTGGTTGAGTATTTGGAGCCTCTCTACCAAACCGGCATTTCAACTCCGAGAAAGTTATCCCAGAGAAGTAAAGCAAGCGTGTAAGTTCATCTCTGAATGTTTGTAAAGCATTCCCGCGTTAAGCTTAACAACCGATATATGGAGTGACTGCCTCTCTCTCTCCCTCCCTCTCCTGCTGCTACTTCAAACGTGAAACTGATCAATGATCAGCTGATCGGCTTTTCTGTCACGAGTCCGTCTCTCTTGTTTGCTTTTGGCCCACTTCGCGCCAGAAAGAGGAAACCAGCGGCTGAACAACAGCAGCACGTTTAAGCTTGATAAGCTGTTGTTAGAATTTATTTAATATTACTTTCTACACCAGGATCTTTTTCTACGTAGCTGACGGCTGGTAACTGTGCAGGGGCGGATCTAGCAAAGTTTAGCCAGGGGGGCTGATAGGGCATGAACAGGGAAAAGGGGGCACAAAGACATACTTTTCTTTCTTATTCTCATTTAAAATGTCTAGCTTTTAATAAATAATTATCTGAATCTTACACCCAAAGTTTTAATTTGATGTAAAATGTATAGAAGTCCATTACTGTATATAGTAACTATTAAGTCTAATATACTCTAGTAAGTGTCAAGAAAAACATGTTATTTTACGGTCACTTTGTTATCATTTACATGCACTGTCATTATTTCATCATTACTTCATTAGTCTGTATCAGTTTATCATCGCTTTAATCAGTCTATTGTTGTTCTGTATCATTCTTTCTATCTGCTTAAGCTGTTGCAAATGGTATACACATCATTGTATTCACACCTCTCGAAGCTGTGGGTCCAGTAGGGCCTTCTACATTCACTTGCACACATATTCAGGTCTACGCCAACATGCACATAGAGAGTCATGGAAAACACACACGTTCACACACACATTTATTAAGAACAGGGAGGTCGTTTTAGGACAGCCTCTCTGTTGGACACACAGTCTCACAAAACTGCACAACATATCACACACTTGTTTGTCTCTAAAGTAGCATCTGATGTCTATATATTGAGTGTGGGGAACTGTTATCATTTCCAGTAAGATCTAACTGTGTGACGTCATCAGGGTAATATAAGGATGGGGAGCGGTCTGCTCGAGGAAGATTGTTGTTGCAAGTTTCTTCCCACACTGTACTGTGTGTTTTAATAAAATAATGTGTTGACCCACTATGGACTTCCAGTCGTATGTCTCTTCCTCAAAATTCGAACCGCGACATAAGCTAGTACTTTTTCCTTTGGGAAGATACCATCTGTGCAGTCTGCAATTCTGCTGAAGAAAGATGTTGAATCTATTTAATTATTCTTGAAAAATAATTGATTTCTGCGCATTTTTTTTCACACTGCATTAAATTAAAGTTGATTATGTTGATTAAGCATCATGAGGTGGTGGGTGGTTCCCTTTTTTTTTGCTGGGAGTTTGCAGCCCTATTAGTTAGGTTGCTTGAGGATGGAGTAGGTTTAAGTTTATTAGATTGACCAGTATTGCTGAACTATGAAATATTTTGGGTGCAGTGTATTTTTTTTTAATTTTTTTTTTAGCTTTAGTGTTTTATTTTTTTAAAACTTGAGTTTGAACTTATACAAAATGCAGCAAGATATACAAAAAAACAGTTTTATTGATTAAAAAACACTATATCGGATTCATATCGATATCGGACGATATCCAAATTTATGATATCGGTATCGGACATAAAAAAGTGGTATCGTGCCATCTCTAATATATACCAGTCCCTTTACCATTTACTGTTGCATCACAGCAAGAAGGTTCTGGCATGATGAGCAATGTCTGCAGTTGTGTCTAAAGTGATCAAGTTCCAGCAGATCAGGAAATGGTTTTCCTCGTGTATTAGATTCTGTAACATGCCATCAGACAACCTCCACTCAGGTGGTGCTATGCTTTTTACTCAGAGTGGCTTTTCAGCTGCTCTAACACAACCACTGATGTGCTGTGATAGTAGGTGCTGCTGAGAAATCTGTCTCTGCAGAGCACTTCTGAAGCTCTATTATAGAGTAAGTTTCAGCCCATCTCACGGACAAATAACATCGCTTCTGAGTTGCTCAGTTTGGCCAGACAGCCATCTCTGCTTCATTCTGGCCATGCTGTGTCTAAAGACCCAAGGCTTCAGAAATGATGAGAAACCCTTGACTTGTTCCAGGATTGATGTATGTCTATGGCTTTTGTCATAAAAGTGGGGCATTTAAATCACTCACAGGTGATTGTATGTGCTGTCTTAGTGACAGTAAGTAAGTGGAATCGCTAACAAAATTAACTCTTTTCTATAAATTTATCAAAATATGCTTAAGATGTAAAGTCAAGACCCATGAGGCTGCAGCTCAGCAGTCATCTTCTAAAACAGAGATGAGCCTGCAGTGAACTGGGGAGATGTCCTGCTGAAAGGAATAGGCTTTACTCTTCTACCGTCAATGGGATTATCACCTTAACTGTTTTGAAAAAGAATGTTATCATCGAAGTGGATTGTTCCCTGACATTATTTTTATCAGAAGAAATATTTCAACAGCAAACACGACAACAACGGCTGAGAAATAGACTGAAATATGAAACTAGTGAATTCAGATTTCACTGGCAATCAGAGCAACAGTCTTTCTAATAATGCAACCTTTTTGTGTTGTAAACCAGCTGAGAAGACACACAGGACTGATTTAGATTCAGGTTGTCTCATTAACTTGATGTATAACAGGATCCTTTCAAATTTATTGTCTTGCTGTTACAATAAATTTCGATATGACTGAATGCAATGTGCAATTTATAAAATTAATTGCATTTCCTGCATCTCCAAAGAGTGATCTATATATATTTTTTCTTTAGTGGGGTCGCCATCAAGTCTAAAGGTGGCATATTAGTGGGCGAGGGGCAGGAATAACATTCTGTATTTACAGACATAAAGTCTTTTAGAAAGGAAAGGGTGGTTGAACAATGGTGGATGCCAGATGGCTTTAATGACACTGGCTGCTACCCCCGCTCATCCCAGTCAGTTTTTGGCACATGCTCATCACTCTGACTCCACAAAAGGAGCTAAATGAAGAAGCACCCATCTGGAAGTTCTCATTCATGCAGCTTTAGATAATGGCTGCTACCTGCAGGAAACAGACGAAACCACCATTTTTGTCACTTACTGAATATCACATGTAGTATTATTTTTCATATGCATTTGAGTTACTCTCACTTCCCTTTTGCCATTAAGTACTTTTTTTTTTTATTCTTATTTTTTATTACAATAAAATAACTTTTTTTGTATATTTAAGATAAGATAAGATAAGATAGAACTTTATTAATCCCTCGGGTGGGTTCCTCTGGGAAATTCGACTTCCAAAAAAAGCACAGCAACGACCAAAGTTACAGTTACAGAACTGTTATATATATATATATATATATATATATATACACACACACACACACACACACACACACACACACACACACACACACATATATATAAATACAGAGACAAATATAAATAAAATATACAAAGGGGATAAATATAATAAATAGGAATAAAAAATAAAAATACAAGTGAATTGCACATTTCAAGTATTGAGTCTATTGCACTGTTGACTATTTACAAAAAGTATTGCACAAGGTATTGTACAGTGAGGTGAAGAGGCACTACAGCTTAGTTGTTCCCCCCTCCTTTGTCCTCCTGTTTCCCCTCCCTCTCCCCTCCAGAGAGGAGTTAAACAGTCTGATGGCGTGTGGGACAAAGGAGTTTTTAAGTCTGTTAGTTCTTGTCTTGGGGAGAAGCAACCTGTCACTGAACAGACTCTTCTGATTGTTTATGGCCGTGTGCAGAGGATGCCCAGCATTGTCCATAATGTCCATCAGTTTCTTTAATGTCCTTTTCTCTGCCACTGTCACCAGAGTGTCCAGCTTCATGCCGACCACAGAGCTAGCCCTCCTGATCAGTTTCTCCAGCCTGGATGAGTCCCTCTTTGCTGTGCTGCTCCCCCAGCACACCACAGCATAGAAAAGTACTCCAGCAACCACTGACTGGTAAAACATCCTCAGGAGCTTCCTGCAGATGTTAAAAGACCTCAGCCTCCTGAGGAAGTACAGTCGGCTTTGGGCTTTTTTATACATTATTTTGCGAAATATATTTTGCGAAACAAGCGATGAATTGTTGCATCAGTTCAAGGTAAGAAGCTCAATCAGCTTTTCAACTTCACAAACTTTTAGGTTATACTTCTCGACTCTATCTACAAATCTATTTACTTGAGTTAAGAATGCTATCTTAAAATAAAAACCTTTCATGTACATTTGGCAGGAATAACACTCAAAATCCACTTTTCACAAGGCAAGGTGCAGTCGTAAAACTATCAAAACACTAAGTCTTCCATACAGGACAGTAGAAAAGATAAATGACAATTGTGTGTCTGTGTGTACATTTAATAGATTTGAGTTCAAGTCCAGGTGGAAAGATTAATGGAATTTATCTAGCCTGGTTCACAGCTGTGCTTGAATAATAACTTGAAATAGGGCATCACGAGTAATGTTTTATCTTCGACTCTTAAAATTATGATAAGGAATGCATAACAAAAGATTATAGGATGATGAAAGTCCTATTTGAAATTCACACTTTTCCCATTTCAAAGCATTGGCATTATAACAAAGTTGATGTGGCTGTTGAAAGTGGGTCATCACTCATATCTCTATCTCTCTGAATATTAGATAACTTAAAAGCAAAGTAATAAGCTCACAGTGAGCTTATTACATGTTAATGAGCACAGGAAAACTAGTTTGCACCAGTCTGTTTTGGATCATTAATGCAAAGTCTGGTAAGATGGCCGTGGTCGTCCTTAGTATAACCCGCACCAGCAGTGTGAGTTTAAATTAGTTTCAAGATTATTCAGCTATGCTAATAAAGCTGCGAATAGACACTGTGTGATTTTAGCCCACTTCTGGATGTTGGTCTTTTAAACAACAAAAAACTCACAGTAGGTGCTGTTTAAACTTTTGATTTTGGAAGCAATTCATCTTTCTTTCCCCTTAAAAGTATACAGAATATTGAAGCAAAAGTACCATTTGGTTAGTGTTGTGCTTATATCCTGCATTTCATAATAATGCAGTTTATGTGTATGCATGACTGTAAAAACTTTTGGCAGGCAAACTTGTGCCAGTTTGTAGACTGACAGCTTATATAATGACATGTACAACAAGCAGAAATTATTCTATCAGAAATTTTTTGTCAGATAACTTTGCAGGGTTGACATTCAGTTCTGCTGTTCTGCTCGTTTTTTTTTTTTTTTTTGGGGGGGGGGTTTACAATTTGGACCATTATCTCCAACAAAAGACACGAGCAGATACAAATATCAGAACAAAAAAAGGAGGAAAAAAGATAACAGCTCAGTGATCTTACTCAAAATTTCTGTGATATAAATGTAGTAGCAGCTAGGCCCTTCTAGTTAATTTTTGGACAATGAAACATTTTTTTGTTGTTATTTTTTCTTAGTTAGGATTTTAAATTAATTCTTTAAGAGTGATTGAAGGGGAGTGACTTTCAGCACAAATTTAAGGAATGTGAGAGAGACATTTTGCATTAACTATTTATTAATTATGGCTAATTTTATATATAATCCTCCATTTTCAGTCTGATTTGGCGAGTTGAAACTCTTTCCTTCATTATTCCATGAAAAAGTACAAGGTAAAAATCAAAGAACATAACAAATAAACTAACAAAAACGTTAGTAGTAATAGATTAGATTTTTAAAAAAGCCTTTTGCAGCATTTATTCAAATCAAAACCAAGAACAACCAACTTGGTTAAAAGTAAACGATAATACTTGCAAAGGCAGTCAACTCATTGTCAAAACCTAGAACGTGGCTGCCAAAAGAACTGGGTAACTAATGCTTCACAGTGCAAATGGATAATGAACCAAACCATACTGCAAAAGTAACACAAGATACAGAAATGGCATATTTTTCAGTGACTAACAGAGCATGCCTGGTTAATGTAGACAAAACTGGAGGCAGAAAGACCACAAGTAGCACAGTGCAGGATACAGAACGGGAGGAAATACATTTGCTGATGCCCCTCCTTATTTTAAAATTATGCTTTTGCTATTAGTGTTGAGACTTTGAAATGGGGAACTATGAATAAAAATGGCTGCAATTCATAAATAGTTAAATGTAAATCTTTGTAAAACCCCTTGAAATAAAGCTGAAAGCCTGTAATTCAACCGCATATTGATTGCTTAATACCACTCTGGTGGTATATAGAGGCAAACTTACAAAAAACAAAAATATTTAAATACAAGTTCTAACTATTTTGTTTATTTCATATCCAAAGCATTGTTATTAAATACCTGTCTCACGTATTTCCTCTAAATTATACATGATGATGTGAAATCTGCAGCAGTGAAAAATCTAAGCAATTCAAGACACATAACTGAAAACATGTAACAATTTTCACTCTGCCTTTTGGGAATAATAAAGTGAGTGTCCATCAGGCTTCAAACTGTGATACACACCAGGTCTTTTGGGTGACTATCAAAACTAGACTGAAATGATAGTGTGTATATATTTTCTATTCATGTAGAATCCTGTTTCTATGCTGGAGAACCAGCGCCTGTGGTAGTATTGTGGTTTATTCATACATGACAGCAAAAGGAAAGTAGAATGCAAAATCAACAGCCAGTCTATCCATCTATCCATCCATCCATCCATCCTGCTTCATCTCAGTTGATTTCATGGTTGTGAATTACACATAATGCTATTCAGTCCAACTGGGATAAGAATATACTGTGTGTTCACAATGAATATTTCCAGGAAGTGCAAAAGCTATTACTGTGAGAAGTCAATGTCCCTTCTCTATGTCCCTTCTTCATTAATAAAATACAAGCTTTCTCAAGAACCATTACACTCATAACCAACTATGACGTGTCAGATGATCAGTGACCTCACTGATCATCTGACACATGATAAGTAGCTGGAGCCAGCCTTAGTCTAGTTGATATTTTGAACTGTCTTAATTGGGTTTTTTTCTCCAAAAGACCAGTCACAGCAGGTAGCTGCTTATATGAGACAGAGTGTTTTTTCTCAATCACTTGAGTGCAATTGTCACATCAGAAACGTCATTATCACTACTCTTGATGCAGTTCTCAAAGCAAGAATTAGCTTTTCTCTGTCATTTTTTTACACACACACACACACACACACACACACACACACACACACACACACACACACACACACACACACACACACACTTCTATTTGTTATTTTATGTTGATTCACTTCTCACTTGACTCTTACAGCTTTTCAAATCAGTTTTTAGCGTCGTCAGTCACAAATCTAGATTGCTCACTTGCCTGATTACTGTCCAGCATTGCGCCATTATGACGTGAGCATAGAACAGTTGCTACAAATTTGTCAGCTGCTCATTGTCTACATACCAAATTCCTCTGCTGGACTGAGATCTGGTGACTGTGAGGGTCACTGGAGAATAGCAATTTTTCAATCTTCTATTGACCAATTTTGGTGAGTCTATGTGAGTGTAGCTTCCTGTTGTTAGCTGAGAGGAGTGGCAACAGGTGTGGGTTCTGCTGCTGCAGTCCATCTGCATCAAGGTCTGAGGGGTTTTGAGATCAAAGATTCATGCCTTTTTATAATGAGTGGTTGATTGAGTTACTGTTAACTTTCTATCAGCTTGAAGTAGTCTGGGCATTTGTCTCTGACCTTTGACATCTACAAGTTTTTGTCACCCGGAGAAAAGTGGATATTTCCTCACTTTAGACAATTCTCTAAAAACTTTAAAGATGGTTTCGTGGGGAAATCCAAGTAGATCAGCAGTTTCTGAAATCAGTTAAGCCTGTCTGACACCAACAACCATGCCACTCTTTCATCATTATTCTTTCTGATGCTACTTATGAACTTCAGCAGGCTATCTGACTATCTCTACATGCCTTAATCCTTTGAGTTGCTGACATGTAATTGGCCAGTCAGATGTTTGCTTTAACAATAGGCATACCTAATACACCATATAAAAAAGTGCTTGCTCAATCTATGTACTTTACAGTAGCTGGCGCAATGCTCTAAGATTGTGCATATTTTCTTTGTCTCTTTCTGACACATACAGACTCACAAGTGTCGTTTCATTTTCCCCAATTTCAACAATTTTATAAGGTTACAAATTAATTTGTTGTGTTTCTTTTTTTCTTTTTTCTTTTTTTTGTCTCTGAACACTTTTTTCTTTCCAAAGTCTGTGAAGTTCTGATAAGTGTCTTAAAACATAATATAACAGGTTTTGTTCAATGATCACAAAGTTGAAGTGACTGACATGTTTTGTCAAAACTCGTTTGCACAGGTAGGTCTTTGTTATAAAAAATGCCTTAACTGTTTTAAAAACTGCATTAAGAGTGGTGACAATGTCAATCCTGATATGAGCGCACAGATCCTTTAAAATATAGTAATTACCTTTAAACCATTAAAGGACATTTTTTTTACCTGGGTATGATTTGGTTTCTTTATAACAGTAAAAATGTAACACTTTCTTTGATTTTTGTGATTCTTATTGTAAAAACCAAATAACCAACATTGTTAAATGTGTCTTGTTCATAAAAACATTAATGAACTATAAACAGGATAAAATGTTTTTGTAACAACAAATTCAGTTATGATAAGCAGCAAATTCCAACACAATGGAGCTTTACAGCTAATAAAGCTGTGGACTCTAAAGGTTTGTGATATCCTTTTTTACATGGATTTCAGACACAAATGTGTGAGTCCAACTGGGTTTTAACATTCTGTGTTGGTGGTACTGCCCATCATCATTTGTCAGACACGTCTTGAATCTAAAATGGAACCAGAGTGTTGCTTTAGATGGTCTTTCTCACTCACTGTCATGAATGTAAAATGATCCAATTATATCAAACATACCAAATGTCATCAAAGGTCAGTATTTTATAATAATATAAATTATTATATTTAATATATTAAAAGTATAATGCATATTTGTCATTTCAATCTGAACTGTGATTAAATCTAATGATTAAATTAGTGATGTGTGAAGTTCTGATAACAGTTCTGTTATAAATTGCTTCCTGAACTCGGAACTGAACCTGACATTAATTTCATAATAACTTTCATAATATAGTGTGCAGAAGTATGTGTACGTATGTATGTATTTTTTTAAGAGGATGTCCAGGTTCATGTGTATTGAAAGCGACTTATTGAGTCACAATGTTTTAGAAGAAATGGTTAAAAGCCAAAACATCATAGTTTGAGATACTGTGAGGAGACGCGTGTGGGTGGGCAAACAAATCAGAAATTTAAAGGTATTCTCACAGAATATTACTCAAATCATGAAACTTCAAACTACCGAAGCCATCATAGAATTAACTGAGTCAATTTCAGTGCAGAGTGCAACAAAACAATATGTTCACAAGAGACAAAAGAAGAGCTTTAGGACCATTTCTAAATCTCACCATTTGGTTAATCCAGGATAGGTCTTCCAACAGTTCCATAATAGAGAAACAACAACGCAACTTTAAAACAACCTTACTTTCATCTCTACTATTGATACAGCTGAAAAAAATGTGTTAAGCTGTCATAAATAATTATTTTCAAGTGCATTTATTGTGGAAGTATTAAATCAAACATCACTGAAATTAAATATAGAAAAGGAAAACAGCAAAACAGAGGCAAGTTCAAGTCAACAAAGAAGGCTTATATAGAAGATATACACATTTTTAAAAGATAGGTATCAATATACATCAAATTATATTTGAGCAGTTCACTTTTGTAATTCGTTTCATCAATTGTAAGCCTGTCTCCAAAATGACATGAACTGTTTTTAGAATTACATTTGGGTGCAACAGAACTACTGGCTAGGCAAAATCCAATAATGTTACATATTTAGTTTAGAGTATTAAAAAAAGCACCAGAGTTGAGTCAGCAGGAACCGAGATGCATGGTAGTTCAAAGTTCAAATCACCTTGATTTTTTTCATTGTGATAAAGATTAATGATGATTAAATGGTTCCTATTATTGTACAATTAAAAAACTATAAGCTTTAGAAGCTGATATACAATTGAGAAATATTACAAAAATGTGTTTTCTATTAAAACCTAACTATATACACATTCGCATTTACATTTAGTATTTACATGTGGAGTTCTTTAAATGATTATATGTTCACCTTTTCAAAATTGTTCAAATAATTTCTTAAATCCAAAATCTGTGGTGTTCTCACATTTACCTCAGACTTGCTGACTAACTGGTAACTTTAGTCAGATGTGAGCCGGAACAAGGAAGCTGTGTTGTCGACTGTGGCGAGAGAAAAGGTGCTCCTTTAGAAAGGTTTCTCTCTCAATCCTGCTGTTTCTTTTGAATGATCCTCTACCACTGTGGTTTGTTAAGGCATGACAGCTCCTGGAGGCTGTTTATAACACCAGGTTTTGGCCACAATGCAAGTAAATTTTCATGGATTTTGTTCTGATCCTGTATTATTACTTTTATTACTGACCTCTGTAAAAACATGACCTGCTCCTGTTGTTTGCATTTGCATTTAGTGAGCTTAATAAAGCCCACATTGCGACATAGTTTGAAATGGTTTATTCTACAATAAAAAACAAAAAAAGAAAAACTGTTGCAGTACAGTCTGTCAATATCTTTTGATGTAGACAGACAGAAGTCTTTTACAGTTTTTCTCGATTGCCTAAACACTATAACCAGGCCTCTAAACTAAAATTTCAAAACCGTAACGCTATTGTTCAAAAAGCTCACCCATTTCCCTGAACTATAAACACTATTCCCTGCTTTGACACATGACTCAAATTTGGTGAACTGTTACTGCAAAACTCTACACACAAATCCCTACATTTTACAGTGCTTACACCATGTAGTCATTTAGAAAGCACTAGCATGCAATAATGTTAATTTAAGTCAGCATAGCTTGAGCTCAATTAGCACACAATTAACCAGGTGGAAACACTAGGAGTCAAAATTTAGCACACACCAATCAGAACCTGCGATGGATAGATAAAAGGGCCAAAGTCAGCTCATTCAGGTTTAAAACAATGGATCCAAAGAGATGCAAAGGAAGAGGACGTGTTGGAGAAAGAGGACGTGTTGAAGGAGGAGGACGTGGTGGAGGAAGAGGACATGGTGAAAGAGGAGGACGTGGTGAAAGAGGAGGAGGAGGTGGTCTAGGACAACAGGAAGGTGGTGGAGGAGGAGGGAGAGGTGGAGGAGGAGGAGGACGTGGTGAAGGAGGTGGAGGTGGAGAACGACGGCGACAAGGAAGGGGAAGAGCAAGGGCAAGAAGACAGTCAGTCTCGGATGAAATTCGAGCCACTTTAGTTGACCATGTCCTTGTCCATGGGATGACTATGAGGGAGGCTGGGCAACGAGTACAACCAAATTTGAGTCGCTTCACTGTTGCCTCCATCATCAGAACCTTCAGGGAGGAAAACAGGTAGGTGTACTTGCAGTAAGACTGCTTTGTACAGTAACGTTTAAGTTACTGAACTTATGTGTCTTGAGTTTCAGTATGTTTCCATTATTTGCCTGTAAAATGAATGTGTGACAGTTACAGTAATGAGTGCTTCTATTTTTGTAGGACACAGAGACGACCACCTGGTGGAGGCAGGTTAAGGCTTTTGTCGGAGGAGCAAGAGAGGGAACTTGTAAACATGGTAATTGCAAATAATGTAATCCGCCTGCAAGAGATTCAAAGGAGAGTGATTGAGGATGATCATCTTTTTCGAGGCATAAATGCCATCAGCCTCTCCACAATTGACTGCATCCTCCGAAAGAATCAATTCCGGATGAAACAGGCATACCGAGTCCCTTTCGAACGAAACTCTGACAGAGTGAAAAACCAACGTGTGGAATATGTTCAGGTATGAGTTTTGATACTGTATAAAGTATTGTGTACCATCACAGCATGGCAGTTTATGCTGCCATTTCAGCACTCTTGAACTGTGGTTCAGGGTACCGATTGACTCTACTGTGTTATGTGTTTTGCAGAGAATCTTTGAGATTGAAGGACGGCCTGTTCCCCATGAAATAATCTTTGTGGATGAGGCAGGTTTTAACCTGACCAAAAGAAGGAAAAGGGGGAGGAACATAATTGGCCATCAGGCTATTGTAAATGTCCCTGGTCAGCGTGGGGGGAATGTCACTATGTGCGCAGCCATCAGCCAACGAGGGGTACTCCACCGCCATGCCGTACTAGGACCCTATAACACTATGCTTCTCCTTGCTTTTCTTGATGGTTTAAGACAACATATGTTCCAGCTGGACTACAGGGAACCAGCACAGCCAGAGCAGCCTCACTACGTTGTTGTGTGGGATAACGTCAGCTTCCATCGCGCTGCTCTGGTTCGTGACTGGTTTACCAATAACCCAAGGTTTTCTAATATCTTTCTGCCTGCATACTCTCCCTTTCTAAACCCGATAGAGGAGTTATTTTCGGCATGGCGGTGGAAAGTGTATGACCGAGAACCTTATGTCCGTGTTCACCTCCTTCAGGCCATGGAAGAGGCCTACCTAGACATATCAGTAGATGCATGCCAGGGGTGGATCAGGCATGCAAGAGGATTTTACCCCCACTGCCTGGCTGGGGCCAATATAGCCTGTGATGTGGATGAGATTCTCTGGCCTGACCCAGACCAAAGACAAGATGCTGAGGTGGGATAATGTTTCTGGTGTGTGTTGTACTGTATAGTACATGAATGACAATGTGCCACTGTACATACATTGGTTGCGTCTTTTGTGTTTATCATGTGACAAGGGTTTTGAAGGGGAGAACCATAAGCAACCTATTTGTTTTGGAGCTATTGTTTTGAATTAATTGTACCAGTGTGCAAAACTCTGTTGTAGTGTGTGTGTTTTTGAGGGCTTGTGTTTGATGTCTGAGGGCAAAGTTTGGTTTTTCAGCAGGAGTGAATAGTTTTGGGTGTAGAGCTTCATTTTGACCTGGAAATAGGATGTTTGGGAAATTGAGTGAGATGTTATGGATTTGTGTTTACTGTTGTGAGGATATGAGGCGTAGTTTCAAGAAATGTTTTTTAGCAATCGAGAAAAACTGTAAGAGAACTGTTCAGGAGTTTGGTTTAGTGTATTGCTGAAAAGATCTGAATGTGACAAATCAAAGCAAAAGATGGAGATGATCCTTTGTGGTAGAGAAAGCCCGCAGCGTATTGTGTTATTCTACTATTATGCTGGCACAACACCCACACAAGCATAGTCCTTTATACTGCATAAAAATTGGCAATGACTGAGCTAACAAAACATCAACATTCTCTCTGCTGAGTCTAACCTGCTTTGCTATTTAAACCTGATCATTCTTCTGCAAAGTATAACCATCCAGAGTTTAATGTAGCCTAGTGGCACAATGTTTCGCATGATAGCAAAAATGCCCTGTTGTTATGTCAGCAAGGCTAGTAGTTCTATCAGAAGTACAGAGTAGAAATGGAGAAAGCTATACCTACTGCAAAAAGAATGAACCACAAGGTCATACGCCACAGTAAGGCAAGGCAAGGCAAGGCAAGTTTATTTGTATAGCACAATTCAACAACAAGGTGATTCAAAGTGCTTTACAGAGACATTAGAAACAAAAACAAATAAAATATATAAGGAGCATAAAAGCTGAATGCAGCTTCTCCGTGTCTGGTTCTGACTCTGGGAACTGATAAAAGACCGGATCCAGATGACCTGAGGGATCTGGAAGGTTCATACTGGGTCAGGAGGTCATTGATGTATTTTGGTCCTAAACCATTCAGAGCTTTATAGACCAGCATCAGAACTTTAAAGTCTATCCTCTGACGGACAGGCAGCCAGTGTAAAGACCTCAGAGCTGGACTGATGTGGTCCACTTTTTTGGTCTTAGTGAGGACTCGAGCAGCAGATTTCTGAATGAGCTGTAGTTGTCTGCAAGGCTGGACTGGGACAAAAAATCGGCCCGGGCATTTTGACTAGAGACCGGCCCACCAGGATAAAGATTGAAAATGTGACGTCATTCAGGGGTAAAACCGCAAAGGATTCTGGGAACTTGTGGCAAGAGGTACTAGCGCACGCAGGCTTTCAATTGAACTCAGTTACACAGCGATAAAAAGAAACCCAAAAAATGTCAAGAAGCTGTTGTATTATTAACTGCAATAGCCGGTCGCATGACAGCCACGGGAAGCCGACGGGTAAAGAGATCGTTTTTTTTTTTTTTTATCGGATTACGTCGTTGAAGAGAAATTTTTTAAGCCATGTTTCCGAAGTAAGAGCCGACGGATGGTCTGGATATACCAAATATAACGTCTCAGAACACTCCAGCTCACATGTTAGTCTGCTCCAAGCATTCTCACAAAGGTCAGAGTTTTGTAGTAGTTAATACGTCATTTTTCTTAACATAATTGGTGATATAGGTTACAAGCAAGTCTGGCGCTGAACAGAAATTGTCGCGCTATGCTCCTTTATTTATTGTGCATAAATAGTGAATTGTCCTGACACAGTATTGCGTTTCGCTTCTGTTATTACCATGGTACATTGACAAAAACATATACTTTTATTCACAGGGTAAAACAGTTGTTTTGTATCACTAATTGTCCATTGCGATTACAGCATACAATATTATTGTCACTGCTACATTTCTGTAATGCTACCAGAAATTATTTCCACTACTAATTAGTTACCGTTGAGCTCAAAGGTTATATTAATAAACGGTTAACGAATGTGTATTTATCACGACGATTTGTGAAACTGGTAAACTTACCTTTGTTCGTACGATGGTCTTTCGTTCTACACGGTGCGTTTCAAGGTCCTGTACCCATCCGTCGGTAAACTGTACCTGGGCTTGTTGTAGTGACCTGAAGTTACTAAAAACTTCATGAGTGTATGCACTCACTCCAAGAACCGTATAATTATACATCTGAGCGTGGTGAAAGTTGGGCAGCACGCTAACGTCTTTTGTCCACTCTGTGTGCTCGTAAGGGTCTGACCCTTTCACTCCTTTGATTTTTTCCTCGTATCTTTTCTTTGTCTTTTCATCGAGTCTGTCTTTGTACGGACCGGCATTGTTCTCCTTTTGTTTTGTACATTCCTTTTTTGTGCGGCAAAGAAAAAACAAGAAGGTATTGGAACCGGAGAATGAACGTTTTGCGGTGCTGCAAATGCTTGCATTTGATGCGGTACTTTGATTGTTTTGCCACTAGTTCCCGGCATGCACGTGAAAATCACGTGATTGCTAAACAAGGGGGCGGGTGCATCCGGCCTCCTCGGCTGTAATTGGTCCAGCCCAGAGTCGATCATGACCAACTGGCCAATCCAACACCTTTCATTATATATACCCTTCCTAAAAAAAAAAAAAAATCCATCGGCCCATAAAAACAAAAAATCACCAGCGGCCCACCGGGCAAATGCCCGGTATGCCCGGTGGCCAGTCCAGCTATGGTTGTCTGACTTATTTTTTAGGTAGACCTGTAAAGATGCTGTTACAGTAATCAAGCCTACTAAAGATGAATGCATGGACTAGTTTTTCCAGGTCCTGTTGAGACATCAGATCTTTTATCCTTGAAATATTCTTGAGGTGATAGTAAGCTGACTTTGTTATTGTCTTAATGTGTTTTTCTAAGTTTAGGTCTGCATCCATCACTACACCCAAATTTCTCGCCTGGTTTGTGGTTTTTAGATATATAGATTGAAGTTCTCTGGTGACCTGTAGCCTAATCGTTTTTCTTTGGCGCCAAAGACTATTACCTCAGTTTTGTTTTTGTTTAGCTGGAGAAAATTGTGGCACAACCAGTCATTAATTTCCTCAATGCATTTACCAAGAGCCTGTACAGGGCCTTGGTCTCCTGGTGACATTGTGATATATATTTGTGTGTCATCTGCATAGCTGTGGTAGTTTATTTTGTTGTTCTTTATAATCTGTGCCAGTGGGAGCATGTAAATGTTAAACAGAAGGGGTCCCAAGATGGAACCTTGGGTAACTCCACATGTGATACTTGTCTGCTCAGATGTGAAGTTACCTATTGATACAAAGTATTTCCTGTTTTCTAAGTATGTTTTGAACCAGTTTAGTACAGTTCCTGAAAGACCTGTCCAGTTCTCCAGTCGTTTGAGTAATATGTTGTGGTCAACTGTATCAAATGCTGCACTGAGATCCAGTAAAACTAGGACTGACATTTTTCCACTGTCTGTATTCAGACATATGTCATTAAACACTTTGGTCAGAGCGGTTTCAGTGCTGTGGTTCTGTCTAAAACCTGACTGGAAGGCATCGTAGCAGTTATTCTGTTTTAAGAAGTAACTGAGCTGTTGAGAAACTGCTTTTTCAATGATCTTACTTAAAAGTGGGAGATTTGAGATTGGCCTGTAGTTGTTCATTTGTGTCTTGTCAAGATTGTCCTTTTTCAGTATAGGTTTTATTACAGCAGTTTTTAGTGATTCTGGAAACACACCTGATAATAAAGAAAAGTTGACGATCTGTAACAGCTCTGACTCTAAAGTCTTTGAGACCTTTTTGAAAAAACTTGTTGGCAGGACATCTAAACAGCAGGAGGAGGAGTTCAGTTGACCTAAGATGTCCTCCAGGTCTTTGCTGTTAATAGGTTGAAACTGTTTCATGGTGTTTAAACAGTTTTTCGGTGGACACAGTACATATCCTGGATCTGCTGTTGATGTACCAATTGCTTGTCTAATTTTATGGATTTTTTCAGTGAAGAATTTGGCAAAGTCATTGCAGGCCATGGTCGAATGAAGTTCAGCTGCCACTGACACAGGAGGGTTTGTTAGCCTGTCAACTGTAGAAAATAAGACCCGAGCATTATGGCTGTTTTTAGTGATGATGTCAGAGAAGTAGGACCTCCCTGCACTCCTCAGTTGTAAATTATAATTGTGAAGTTTCTCTTTATAGATGTCATAATGAACCTGGAGGTTTGTTTTTCTCCATCTGCGCTCAGCTTTCCTACACTCTCTTTTTTCATTTTTCACCAGTGTGGAGTTTCTCCATGGAGACTTTTTCCTTCCAGAGATAACCTTCACCTTAATGGGAGCAATAGTGTCCATTACATTTAACATGTTAGCATTGAAGCTATTGATGAGCTCATTGACTGACCCTCTGGACAGATCAGGTGTTAATGGGAAGACCTGGTTAAAAATTGCACTACTGTGTTCAGTTATACACCGTTTTGTGATCACTGTTGTTGATATATTTATGTGCGCTGAGATTTTACTTTCAAAGAAAACACAGTAATGATCAGACACGCCCACATCAGACACAGTAACCTTTGAAATGCTCAGGCCTTTGGAGATCAGTAGGTCAAGAGTGTGTCCTCTATTATGTGTGGCCTCTGCTACATGCTGAGTCAGCCCAAAGTTGCCCAGAGTGTTACTCAGGTCTTTAGTCCCTTTGTCCTGAGGGTTGTCAACATGGATGTTAAAATCCCCAACAATAATTACACAGTCGAAATCAACACAGATCACAGACAGCAGTTCACTGAGGTCATTAAAAAAGTCTGTGCAGTATTTGGGAGGCCTGTAAACATTAAGAAACACAACTTTGGATGGGGCCTTCAGCTGTAAAGCCACATATTCAAAAGACTGAAAACTTCCAGGAGATAGCTGCTTACATTGAAATGATTCATTAAATAAGACAGCGACCCCCCCTCCTCTCCTGCTCACCCTGGCCTCACTGATAAAACTGTAGTTAGGAGGGGTCGTCTCGATGAGAACAGCTCCACTGTTACTTTGGTCCAACCAAGTTTCAGTTAAAAACATAAAATCAAGGCCGTGTCAGTGATTAAATCATTAATTAAAAATGTTTTCCCAGCTAAAGATCTAACATTTAATAAAGCCAACTTAAGTGTTTTAGAGGTATTACTTGTCCCTGGTCCTGGTCGTTGGTGTTGTTGAGAGAGTTGGAGGCAAATAGGGACACCTCTTCTTGCCTCAGATGTCTCTCCTTTCTGAGGCTCTTCCCGGGTGGGGGCAAATGGAGCTCCTCCTCAAGGTTTCTGCTGGGCTTTGTCTGTTCTTGGAGTACTGTTTGTTCCTCTTTATGAGATAACTCCTCGTTTATCTCAGCCTTGGCACCAAGCACAGATGGATGACGTATGGAATAAAACAAGTTGGAGGTGAACAGTTTCACCCCTGACTTGTTAAAATTAAATCCATTTGCTTTAAACAGATGCCTGTGTTCCCAAAAAATATTAAAGTTGTTGATAAAATGCACTGAGTGGTCAGTACATGCTGATATAAGCCATTTATTCAGTGTAAACAACCTGCTGAATCTCTCGTCTCCTCCTCTGACCGGTGGTACAGGTCCACTGAGGAATACTGCTGCATTCAGAGAGTTTACAGTATTTAGTAATCCAGTAAAGTCCCGTTTCAGAACCTCCGACTGTTGTTTGGACACATCGTTTGACCCTGTATGCAGAACAATGTTTGTCACAGTTGGATATTCATCTGCAATTTGAAGAATTCTCTCCTTCAGGTTGTTGACCATATGCTTAGGAAAGCAGAGGACTTTAGTGTTCTTACCGCACATCCTTTGTACATCCTTTACGGCAGAGTCACCCACAATCAGAGTTTCAGGCCTAGCCTTTAGCTTTCCCTGTGGTCGTTTACTTTTCAACAGATTTTCAGACCTTACTTCGCTGCTTTTAGATGGATGGTTGTCCGATATAGATCCAGGGTCCTTTGATAGTGGAGCAAATCTGTTCTGCAGTTTCACATTCAGTTGTTTTGGAGGTTTGTTGTTAACCTTCCTATTCACGGTTGTTCAGTCCTGTTTCCTCTCGTATACAGGGGTAGAAGAGCTTCTCTGTCTCGTAGGAAGTGAAGGCCAGTTGGTTTCAGAGATTTCAGCTCGCTGTGCTCTGCCCGTGATATGTCCTCCCCCTTCCAGGAGACATGATTTATGTCTTGGTTTTGCACCAAGACAGTCCAATGGGGGATTATCACTTGAGGATTTATAACAATGTACAGAGTCTACTTTCTTGGTCATGTTATCTGTGCTCCTTAGCTGTGTACTAGCTTGCTCATCGCCATTGTTTTGAATCAAAGGCAAGGTTGTTTCATTTCCACACAGTCCATTTACCTCCACGTTTACTTCTAAGCGATGAATTTTTGTCTCCAGTACTGCAATCTTCTGCAGGAGGCTGTGGTAGTCATCTGTGGAGAGGGAAGGCATCTTGTTGCTAGTTAGCCTAGCGGTTAGCACCTTTCCAGGCTATTGAGGCTGTTCGGTGCCCAGACGCTGTAATCAGGCTTCAGCTGTGTCTAGGCCACAGACACACGGAATGCTGAGGATAAGGTAACTATAAAAATGTTGCTGTTTCTGTTAAGAACACTTTAGTCCTAATGATCTATAAGTGTCCAGAAGCTATCGCAGGTAAGCTCATACGGAAAAAAGGGAAAAAATCAGCATAAAAATCAATAAAAATCAATAAAAGAAGCAAAGCATTTAAAGAGCAAAGAGATGAAGCGTCCACACTCACAAAAGGGGAGGAGCAAAAAGTGTGTACCTTCACGTTCAGTCTCCAAAGTCTATGAAAAAATATGAAAATCTGCTTTTTTTTTTTTAAATATTTCCGTACAATAACTTTACCATATCCAATATAGCCATGACAAGTTGGATCTTAATTTATTAGAAATTGTTTACATTGTAGGTTTTTAAAGTAGGTAGGGTGGTTTGAACATTTTGTCCAGCATTTTAGATCCCTCATAACTTATTAAGTAGAGGAAATAGCCACATTTAGTTTGATTCATTTAATTTTCACTCTCCCACGCTGTCAAGCTGATTGTGACATCACAGGTCTAGTTCAATCAGCTTTCTGCTGGCCTTCTTCTGGCCAATCAACCTTCACTCCGTGCTCTCATGCAACCCACCACTTCCCCAACATATCCTATCATAACCTATCATCACTCCATTCAAGCCTCCATCTTCATCTCTAATCACCAAATACCTCAAATTGAATTCTTTACATCAATAAGAAAAATTTCAGTTCTTTCTAATGATTCTAATGATCTCTCCTTTATTATTATTATTTGTTATTTACTTTGACAGTCTCGTGTCCCGTGCTCAGTGTTTTCAGTTTTGCTTCCTCCACGTCTCGTTATGTGCAATTACTCCCAGCTGTGCTCTCCTCCTGTGTCTCATTACCTTGTTACTCCCTTCTGTATTCAAGCCTTATGTTTTCCTCTGTCCAATGTCATGTTGTACCCTCTCAGTGCTGTGTATATCTTCTGTGCTCCTGGTTTCCATTTTTGTTTCACATCAGCTCCTAGTTTCTAGCTTCGTTGTTTCTAGTTTTCTGGTTTCCTAGCTTCTAGTTATTATGTTTTGTTTCCTGTATCTAGTATTCGAGTTTTAACAGCACAATTAAAGCTGCCCTTTTTTTGTTCAATCTTTCGTCTCAAGTCCTGCATCTGGGTCCTTATCCTACCTGCCACGTAGTCGTACATGACAATATGGTGATAGATGTACTTGAGGAAGATAAATGGCAAGTCACAGAAGAAGTATATCATGAAAGTGTCAACATAGCAAAGATTGCATTTCTTTTTCCTCTAACCCGAAGACCCGAGACCTTACACCTACAAAAATAAAGGACAGACACATAGTGTTTGGCAGGGACCACAGACTGCACACCTCTCTCATCTGTCTTTCAGCATCTGTCACCTGCACTGCCTCATTTTGTTTTCTTTCCTTCTATACTGAGCTTTTCAAATCTCCAAAATACATCTGTGACTCTGAAAGACACGCTTTTCCATGAATAGTTCACTAAGGACACTTTATGAGACTAAAATCTCACTCTATCTCTCTCATATATATATATATATATATATATATATATATATATATATATATATATATATATATATATAATGTCACATTACAGGTTGAATTGCAAGAAATTTACACAGATAGCTGTCACTTGTACTATAAATACAGTGCCTCTTTTAATTTCTCAAAGCAAGAAGAAGGCAAAGACCATATTTATCTTCACTAAATTTATTATATTGTTGGCATAATTCAACATCTACTTGTTCTCGACCAAAACAGATCAACCATTGTCATCCTTGTCTTCGAAATCTCAAAAGGAAATGTTTCACAGTAAATAGCATTGGCAAGAAAGAAAAGGCAGCTGTTTGCCATAAGAGCTGAATCTAACATATATAAATAACTTATGTCAGAATTTGACCTTTTTCACAAAATACTTCATGACAGGCTTGAAAAGCAACAGCTCAGGCTGGCTGTTATGACATTTCTGTACCCTGATGACCTAGGTTAATTCTCAGTCTGTCTGCCTGCCAGTTCAGCTTGTAGTAAGTTATTAGAGAAAACACACAAACAAACAAAAGAAATACAAAAAAAAAGCATGTGCGCACATACGATAAATTACAGTGCTGTCGGGGTTTAGAAACACTAAGCTGAAAAATCTCTAGATATTTGAACAGAAATGATTAGATTCATGTATGCTCAGCCATCAGGGAGGAAGCATAGTGAATGTCAGAATAAATAGCAGGGAGCACAAGGATTATCATTAATACTACCTGTACTACCACTTGTGCCCTACCATCTATTTAGATCTTTATATCTGTTATTCTGAGTGATTCCCACTTATCTTTTCCATCTATTCACAGTATAAGGTTCTTAATAATAATAATAATAATAATAATGGATTGGATTTATATAGCGCTTTTCAAGGCACCCAAAGTGCTTTACAATGCCACTATTCTTTCACTCTCACATTCATACACTGGTGGAGGCAAGCTACAGTTGTAGCCACAGCTGCCCTGGGGCAGACTGACAGAAGCGAGGCTGCCATATCGCGCCATCGGCCCCTCTGGCCAAGACCAGTAGGGTAAAGTGTCTTGCCCAGGGACACAACGACCAGGACAGAGAGCCCTGGGATCGAACCGGCGACCTTCCGGTTACATGTGCGATTCCCAACCCCCTGAGCCACGATCGCCCATAAATCTTAAATCTATGTTACTGTCTTTGTGCTTCTCTTATATTAGCTGTAGGGCCTATTTTGGCTCATTACTTGCCTCCTGGTCTCACTCTGGCCTCTCGTGCTATGGCATGCTTCCCCTTGTTCTTTATAATGGCTAGAGGCCAGGAAACAGGTTCAATAGTAATAATCTTGTCTACCAGTTTACTAACTTCAGAAACTGAACCACAGTGTGTTTGTGGCTGTGTAGATGTGCTGGCAGTGGGTTGTGTTTTGTTTCTCTCACATGAACTCCCACCTGTAGTTGGTCTGTTAACCTCTTTGTGGGTGGGATCCACTCATGGAGCCTATCCCGACACTCCCAGCATGACACATAACATCCAAACAAACAAACCATAGTGGCTCGCAACCTACGAAGAATGAAAATTGCATTTGTACTTACTGCAACATAGAACACAAAGGCGAAAATAGAAAATCTTCCGCACAAAAACATATTAGCAAGAAGAAACAATCTTCTTTATTCACATCAGAGGCTGAATATAAATACATGCTGAGTGGAAAGAGAGATGATTTGAATTTGCTCCAAAATGTTACTTACAGTAAGAGAGATATAAGATGGGGTATGCCATACAAATTCAGTCAAATCTGAAATAGTTTCTCAACTGAACCCCTGAGAATGAGCAGATTTTATATGTAATGAAGGCAAAAATCTGCCTTCATACAGTAGGAAATGTGTTTGAGTTAAAGGCTCTTGAACTGTATAGGGTTGGTTTGAATTGTGATGCTTTTTAAGCTGTCCATTTTTTCATAATTTTTGAAACTCCATAAATCCTACGTATAGGAGATAACCACATGAAATTTTCAGGAGCCGGGAGTTATTTCAAAAAGAGAAAATAAAATTCAAGTTTATGAATTTTCAGTTAGGATTCATCTCTCATATCTCCCCATGGCTTCTTTTCTGTCTTTGACAGAGTGTCTAATATGCAAAATATTGGTTTGCCTTTCAGTGTAGGCCTCACTTTATTTGTCACTGTCCATTATATTTTCAGGAGGGAAAAAATAACATTATTCAGAGAGTTAAGGTTTATTACATTGTTGTGTGTTTTTATAGCTTAACAAGAATGGGTTACTGTCCAGGACTTTGTTAACTAATCAAAGTATGTAATTACCATTTCATACATCATGATTGTGTTAAATTTGAATCCAAAAACAGACCGTTTTGTGTGTTTGTGTTTGTGGCTGGTTTTGTGGGCTTTAAGAAGAGTATGCAGAATGTTTGAGCTTCATGAATTAAACATGTATCAGATTACGGTAAATGGGCAGCTATGCTTGGCTTGAGGTATAGTTATAATAGTCTAGTGTCTCCCATCATTTTCTCCTCCTTCACCTTCATTTTGCTGTTCCTTTTCAGGGTCACCACAACGGATCATCGCCCTGTCCCTAGCATCCTCCTCTGTTATACCAACCCTGCTTCACTAAACATAATCTTTAATCTTTTCATAGGTCTCTTTTCCTCCTACCTTCGAGCTCCATATTCAACACCCTTTATAAAATATGACTACTATATCTGCTCTGGACATGTCTGAACCATCTCAGTCTCGCCTCTCTAATTTCATTGCTAAAATGCTAAACCTGAGCTGTCCCTCTGATGCTCTCATTTAGGATTCTGCTCACTCCCAATGGCAATCTTAGCATATCGTACATTACTGGTCTTTTTGGTAGTGCCACCATCTTCAATCCATACATAACAGCAGGTCTCACTTCCCCTGTAAACCTTTCTTTTCACTCTTGCTTCTATTTTTCTGTTATAAATTACACTGTCACTCATGTCCATCCAACTCTGCCACCCTGTCTGGACTCTCTCCTGAACTTCTAAACCGTCCATTGCTTTGGAGGTTTTAGATCAGGTATTTAAACTCGATTTAAAATCTACCTACACTACTTCTACTCCTTGCACCTTCACCTTTCTAACTGTCTCCTTCTCATTCTCACACACACACGTATTATGTTTCGCTTTTACTGACTTTCATTCATCTTCTTTCCAGTATATACCTCCACCTGCTCCCTACTCTCACAGATCACAATGTCATGTGCATACATCAGAGTCCACAGAGACTCCTGCCTGACCTCATCTGTCAGCCTACCCATCACCACTACAAATAAGAAGGAGCTCACCGCAGGTTGCTGATGTAATCCCTACTTTGAACTCTGTTACTCCTACTTGCACACTCACCACTATCTCGATTTCTTCATACATGCCCCAACTTCATAATGCAATACCCCAGTTCCACTCTTGACATCCTATTGTATGCTTTCTATTAATCTACAAGGCACAGTGAAACTCCTCCTGACCATCTGCATAGTTCTTCAAAAACACTCTTAAAGCAAACACTGCACGTGTTGATGTGATTAAAAATGATGGGTTTTTGGACAACAAAACTTTGATCAGCTCTAGCCACACTGGAGATGCACATCTTATACACAAACACATAGTTCTCACTCATAAAACCATCAGAATTTCACCTTTCCTACAAACTTCTATATCAGTGGATTCGTTTTGTAGGGAGATGTTGAACAGACATGTTAATAAACCAGACTCTCCACCATCATCACTGAAACATCAAATGAGGATATATTTTTTAATAATAGTGTGTCATGCCTCCAGCAGCTCAATGTGCTGACAGCGCGGAAGGTAGCTGTACATGATCTTTTACAGCTTTAATAGCTCTCAAGGCAGCCTTTGCAATGTAAAAGTGACAAAGATATAGCATTCAGCCTCCATCAGAATAATTCTTCTGCATAGGTGACGTTGTGACTCAGCAAACCAAGGCCACACTGTCAGAGCTGCTGACACAAATGTTATTAGCATAAACTACAACATCATCGAGAAATAAATCAGTGGAAAAGAATTTCAGACAAGAAAATCTTTCTGATCCCACCAGCACAATCCAACACATAGTATAATTCAGAAACATCAGCAACTTCTACCACAGTGAATCACAGGCGCTTTTACCAAGTGTTAAAAACAAAGACCTCATGCCTCTGCAGCCTTAAAATATTGAGCAATAAAGCATTTTCATGTGGCCAAAAATCGGAGGTTTTGACATAAGTGATACTGCAGCCATATTTATATTTGCAGTGGATAATGATTTTGCACTAGGAAAAATATTAACACAAAAGTGTCATTGAGTATCACACTGAGTTGGTAGCAAATGGTGTGCAGCTGTTTTTTTAATATGCAAATCTCAGCAATGGGGCCTATATCTCAAAAGTTAAACAACATTTCTTTGATTTTTTTCTTTTTTTATGAGAGATTTCTGATTTCGATAGTTAAACTTGTTCAGATTCAGATTCACGTCATTCAGACCCAAACAGCTCTTAACAAAAAAAGCATATTTATCTCAGAAGAGTTGTTTGGTTTAGCTAAACTCCCCCAGCAGAAGAGATTTTTGGAAAGGTTGCGGCAAAAAAATATTAATCTCTTTAGACTCAGTCAGGACCTTTGAAGTCTGATACTTTCAAAAATTCCCTCCATTTAGCTACAACATCACCAGATGACTATAAAAATAACAATTCAGTATTAACAATCTTTTGTGCAGTTGTACATTTTAATAATAATGTATAGCTGCCACAAATTCTTAAGGCACACCTGGACCTGAACTATTTATTTAAAGAACTTATTCATTCTCTCTCATTCAAACAAACCATGTGCATTTTACTCTGTTTCTGTTAATAATCTGTTTGTTTTCTTGAGCTTATGGATTTCCCTCTGTTGGTCCCAGTTACATTATTTGTGTCTCCTCTATGTAGTCAGTCTTGTTTCCATGCTCTTTTTTCTCTCTCTCTCAAATCCGGGTGTTTGAGTTTGTGTCTCATTATTATTTATTTCCTGTTTTATTTTGACGGTCTCTTGTTCCCTGCATTTTGTATTCAGTTCTACTTCCCTTGTCTTGTGTGATTAGTCTACACTGTGCTCACACCCTCTTTACCTGCTGTGTATCTATTGTCTGAGTGTCCCTCTAATCTTTGTCACATCCTGCCTGGTACTGTGTATTTCTTGATTAGGTCCCTCTTGTAATGCCTTTGTTTTGCTTTTTTTTAACATAATAACATAAATGATTATAACATAAATGACCTGGAGAGATGAGGAAGAGGATGCTAGAATGAGTGCACAGACAGAAGCACGGAAAAGTCATGCAGGAGGAATCATTACTAAACAAAAAGAACAACAAAAAATAAAACGTGTTCTGATATTTAGAAGGAATGGTCATTGAATAGAAGAATAGAATAATCCTTTAATTGTCCCACAATTGGTTGTAGCAGCAGCAGCAAAAAACAAAAAACACATATACAAACAGAACAAGACACAGGAATAGAATAGAAACACAAATTTTTTACATATTTACATCATGGACAATAGTTACCAAAACAGTACTGTACAGTTATTAAAATGAAAGTACAGATAAGTGTCAATCCCAGGTTGTAGTGTGCAAACAGAGCAGGATACTGAAAGATGTTTAAATAGTTAAGAATATTTAGAATAATTAGAAAAGTACAGATTGTGTATTGTACCTGTGCATTAAAAAGTAGTCATGTAACTTCCGATACGTTAGTATATATAAACTGAGAAAAGTAATGCGCAAGTTAAAACAGTAGTTGAGTTTTTAGCTTCATATTTCAGCTCTTCAGTTATTCACAGAATGATCCCTGCAGATATGAATTAGAGTCTGTAGAAAGCCAAACCAAAGACAGAGCTTGATGATAAACTGAGGCATTCTGGCAGACTAGTTTAGTGATGCTAAGTGTACAGTGGAACCTTTTAACCTAATTAAAATGTCCAATCACTCATTTACCAGCCCTTACTCATTTTACAGGCCACTCTCTGCTTTCTGCTTGTACCCTACATGTATTTCCTCTCAGCAGGAGCTCGAGTGGTCTGCTAATGGACCTGAAGAGAAGAAAGTGATTAACAGTGTGTAGTTTAAGGCCTGTGTTTTCCCAGTGGAACCAGAAGAGATGGGGGGGGAAAGAAACAGGTGCAGAAGCAGCTAATGCTATCTATGAACACTGATTGTGCCAAAATGTGAAGGGATAAAATCTGATCCCCTGACGAAAAAGGAGTGAAGGACGAGAAAGAGCCTCCAATGAAGAATGAAATCTAGCTTTCCATTAAGTAAATTTTTGACTCAAAAAAGGAATAAGAATCAGCTACCTCGAATGACCTAAAAATAACACTGCATGCAAAAACACAAACAGAATTTGGTAGAGATACACATTCACTAGCACAACCACCATGTCACATTATCCCGGAGACTTCCTTCAAGGTGGAGACTACATTTAAAGAGGAAAGAGAGAACAAGGGCAAAAGCTGGCTAGAGGAGATGAAAGTCGATTAACAGGTTTTAATAATGATTTTTTTCCCTCTGTTGTGCCTTCAAGCTAGGCACTCATCCTAGTCGCTTCAATGTGCATCCAGCTGGGGATAATAATAATTTTATTAAAATGTTCAAGTGCCTGAAGTGAGGGAATTAATTTAAGAAAATAAATAAACATCACAGCAAAAACACATTCACACACACACTCACAAATGAAACAGCTGAAGTGACCACACAAACGGCAGCACGAAAAGCAGAAGAAAATGATAATTCAGCAAGTAAACCTAAAAGTCCATTTATTCAAGAAACACTGCAGAAATTGGAGATATTATGTGACTGCTTAGTCATTTTAGGTATTCACATGAAACATGTGTCCATGTATTCATCTTTACAATAAGTCAAATGTTATAATTCAATCAAACAGTAAAGATTTACTTACTGATTTAATGATTTAAAAGTGAATGACTTACAATTACTGATGTAAGTGTTTTTTGAATTATATTTTGTTTTTTGGAAGGGCTGTCTTTGCTTATATAGAAACTTGTGGGACAATCACTTTTATCAAATCACTTTATTGGTACACTGATACAGCACATGTGAGTGAAATTCTTGTGTGCAAGCTTCAGACTAGGTTTTGAGAAAAATATTTATTTCACTGGTCGTTGTTCATTATAGGGAAAGAGGGACTAACTACAATGAAACTTTTCATCATTCAGAGCTGTTTTCAATCATAGAATTTCAGGATAATGTAATTCAATTGGTCTGGCGGAGAAGCTAAACTCCCAGATTTCCCCATTGGCTTCATTTCTATGCTTTTAAAGCCACTCTTTTATCAATTGTATAGCTTTTTAGTGAGACAGTGCTCCTGTTTTATATCCTGCAACTGCAGATGCAGATGCACGCTCCTTTGGGTTGTGGAGCAGCCTTATTAAATTCAGTAAATATTGTTATTAAAAGACTGACAACTACTAAACAAGCGGAATGGAAAAAAGGTTACACAAAAGACACGTCTGACATGTGAAAACATGAAAGCATCAATTTGCAAGATCTTTCTTTCTTCACCCACTGCAAGAGAGAAATCATTTTAAGTAAGTTTCACTTTGATAAACATTACCAGGCAAACTAACCTTAACATCAGTTTTCTAAACAGATATGAAAAGTATAACAAGGGCAAAAAAAGTCTATCGAAAGATAAAAAAATTTTAACGAAATGTCAGTTACATGTTTTAATAGTATGTTGGCTCCACTAGACTGCAAATTTTATTTTACAAATTTCAGTATTGCATGATGTGCACTGCAGTTAATAGCAACATATCATATGTAAATGGAAGCCTTGCCCAAAGAAATCTCAACAAAGCCCAGTGTTGCAAAACAATGAAGTCATTTTATCTGTTGTCTGATATTCACACAACGAAATAAGTATTTTTTTAGTCCTTGGTTTTGTTTTCCCAAAACTCGACTTAACAGCAATTTTCGGTGTCCTATCATGTATTTAACTGGCGTCAGGTTTTCTCATTGTTAATCAGTGTTGCAAAATCTCGCATGACTGTGTCCAGTAACACTGGACAGCTTATGATTTATTAATAGTGCAAAGAAATTTGATTTCTCTGGGACCAATTATACTGTTCACTTGGAAAGAAGTACACTAACATGTTCTAATACACATCCCATGTAAACAATGTTGCATTTAGTGCGCAAATCAGTGTCAAGTCATGTGCAGTTACAACGGCTTTTTTGTCCCCCTCAAACACGCACAGTGAGCTTTAAAATATCTGCAAAAGAAAACACATTGTTGTTTTCTTCAAAACTCTGTTTAAAATATAAATGATTGATTATCAACCTCTACGTCAACCATCAAAAGGTGACGAAGCTCAGCTGCCTATAGCAAGTGTATAGGGAGGAAAAGAGTGAAGAACAACAATAGAATAAATTGCACAACAGGAAAGCAACAGAAATCACTCTGCTGCCACTGTGAACATCAAAATGCACTTTGCCTTCTTTTTGTTTGAGCTAAAAACATAAACAGACTGAGTGTGAGCATTACAGGGTTAGGATAACAGTCATTATCCACCTCCACATTCTGTTGTATATACAGAGAACACTGAAGAAAAAAAAAGAAAAAAAAAAGCTCTTTATGATTATCTTTGTTCTTGTGATCTGTGATATATACCTCCCACAAACAATGCATTTTCTGCTTCTGTAGCAGATAACTGTATGTTGATGTGTTACACCTAAGTGGTAGGGACAATTTGGATAACCAAAGCTGGTTTATAAAGCAAGCACACGCTATATATTTGAGAGTAAACCACTGTTGCTGATTGCTGCATGAAGATACATATATACATGTGCAGATTTTATTAACTGAGCTCATCTTCAAAGAGCTTCCATTTTAACAAGCAAATGCTGTTATGTGATGCTGTGTGGCAGGAAGAATTGTGGACTCAATGTGCAGAACTCAGATGCAGAACTAAACTGAAAATCAGCCTTATTGCTGGATTTAGGAGGTTAGGAAATACAGTTAACTAAAGGTAAGCAGATACTTAGGAATAACACAAAGAGGGATGACCACCACGTGACAAGGAAGTAAATGCACACAGGAGATAATCAGGGGAGATGGAACACACTCGGGAACACGGGTAGCTAAATCTGACTAATAAGACACAGAAAGACAAAGCAGAGCATAACACACAGGACAAGGGACTATCAAAATATAACAGGAAGCATAAACACAAAGACCTGACTCAAGACATACCACTTGACACAGGTATAGAATAAACAAACACTGAGGAGGGACTTGACACAACTAAAGAGGGAGACCAGCTGAGATGGGGCACAGAAGAACGAGACTGATATGTGGAGACAGAGACACAGACAGAAAAGTCAAAAAACATGGAGACAAGACTGATTTCCACAGGGAACACACAGAGGCGAGACTAGGCCAGAAGACACGGTGACATGACTTGAGGGACAAGCAGGGATCGCCAAAAAACTCAATAGTACAAAATCCTGAAGATGGTTACATATATATATATATATATATATATATATATATATATATATATATATATATATATATATATATATATATAAGTAACCCCGGCGGCAGGGGCTACATGAATAGGATGACGGACCTATGGATTCTTCGATACCCAACATCCACAATGACGGCGAAACAACTAGTAGCTCAGTGTTCCAACATTCGAAAGAAGGGACTGCTCTCACAGCTAGAGATTGACGAGGTACAACACAAATGCTACGGCAAGGAGGAGTCAGGACGCCAGGTCAGGGGGGAGATATCATCACCCCCACCCGAGATTGGGTACATAGCCCCAAGTGCGATAGGAGAAGGACCGTTGAGTGCGAGAGGAACTGACCTGAAAAATAGGATCATGGCCAAGCTTGAAACCTGGATCCCCCGTAGCCGGTTACCAAGATTACGTGAAGTACCCTCAGAAGGTCTGCTAGATGATGTTAATGCAGCACTACGGACAATACCTACAACCACGATTACTTCATCAGGAACTCAATGGGGATGTGGCGTACAACACTAGAGGCCATCAAGTGCGGGATCTACCAAGGAGATGCTCTGTCCCCACTGCTGTTCTGCATAGGCCTGAACCCCCTCAGTGAGATCATTAACAAGGCTGGCTACGGATACCGACTACGGAACGGAGCAGTTGTCAGCCACCTCCTGTACATGGATGACATCAAGCTGTATGCCAAGAGTGAACGAGACATCGATTCACTAATCCACACTACCAGGCTATACAGCAATGACATTGGAATGTCGTTCGGACTGGAGAAGTGTAGTCGGATGGTAACAAAGAGAGGGAAGGTAGTCAGAACTGAGGGGATTGAACTACCAGAAGGCAACATTGCAGACATAGAGGACAGTTACAAGTACTTGGGGATCCCGCAGGCGAATGGGAACCATGAAGAGGCCGCTAGAAAAGCTGCAACCACCAAGTACCTGCAGAGGGTCAGGCAAGTCCTGAGGAGTCAGCTGAATGGTAAGAACAAGATCCGGGCCATCAACACGTACGCCCTGCCCGTGATCAGGTACCCTGCTGGGGTAATAGGCTGGCCAAAGGAGGAAATAGAAGCCACTGACATAAAGACAAGAAAGCTCCTTACCATGCATGGAGGGTTTCACCCCAAGTCCAGCACCCTGAGGCTGTACGCTAAGCGGAAGGAAGGGGGCCGGGGACTGGTGAGTGTCAGCACCACAGTCCAGGATGAGACAAGGAACATCCAAGAATACATTGGGAAGATGGCCCCAACTGACCGAGTGCTCAGTGAATACCTCAGGCAGCAGAAACCCAAGAAAGAGGAGGGAGACGAGGAACCATCATGGAAGGACAGGTCCCTGCACGGTATGTACCACCGGCAGATAGAGGAGGTGGCTGATATCCAGAAATCCTACCAGTGGCTGGACAAAGCTGGACTGAAAGACAGCACAGAGGCACTAATCATGGCAGCACAAGAACAAGCTCTGAGCACAAGATCCATAGAGGCTGGGGTCTATCACACCAGGCAAGACCCCAGGTGCAGGCTGTGTAAAGATGTCCCAGAGACAATCCAGCACATAACAGCAGGGTGCAAGATGCTAGCAGGCAAGGCATACATGGAACGCCATAACCAAGTGGCCGGCATAGTGTACAGGAACATCTGTGCCGAGTATAACCTGGAAGTCTCGAGGTCGAAATGGGAGATGCCCCCAAGGGTGGTGGAGAATGACCGAGCTAAGATCCTGTGGGACTTCCAGATACAGACGGACAAAATGGTGGTGGCTAACCAACCGGACATAGTGGTGGTAGACAAACAGAAGAAGACGGCCGTAGTGATCGATGTAGCGGTTCCGAATGACAGCAACATCAGGAAGAAGGAACACGAGAAGCTGGAGAAATACCAAGGGCTCAGAGAAGAGCTCGAGAGGATGTGGAGGGTGAAGGTAACGGTGGTCCCCGTGGTAATCGGAGCACTAGCTGCGGTGACTCCCAAGCTAGGCGAGTGGCTCCAGCAGATCCCGGGAATAACATCGGAGATCTCTGTCCAGAAGAGCGCAGTCCTGGGAACAGCTAAGATACTGCGCAGGACCCTCAAGCTCCCAGGCCTCTGGTAGAGGACCCGAGCTTGAAGGATAAACCACCCGCGGGGGCGTGCTGGGTGTTTTATATATATATATATATATATATATATATAAATATATATATATATACACACACACACATATACATATATATATATATATATATATATATATATATATAAATATATATATATACACACACACACATATACATATATATATATATATATATATATATATATATATATATATATATATATATATACACATACACATACACATATATATCTGTTTTTGTTTCCTACAATGCCTCTACACTTCTTATTTGTACCTCTGTGTCAGTTACTTTGGCTTAAATGTAGCTGAGCTGAATGCAAAGACTGCTGGAAGCACTGCAGCACATTCATCCCATAAAATGCAAATCCAAGCATTTACATTTCCCTGGTCTTACTTATATCCTCTAGTCTATTTACTTCAGAGTTTCTAAGATGAAATGCACAGCATTCAACTTCCAGGCCCCATGTCTGAATCATTAGTTAACCCTGTCAGGGTCTTTAAAATAGATAGATTACATGAGATTTTACTAAAACCGTGCTGTGTCTACGGTAGGGAGCAGTACATACATGTAACTTAGTACCTTAGCCTATGGTACCACATCCTATGCTTACCTTTCAATGTTACAAAAGAAGATAAATATCTAACAATATGTTTGTAGAAGACACAAACATGATTTTTTTTTTCCATAATGGTAGAGAAAGCCATCAAAAATGGATCCTGATCATACAGTAAGTGTATGTTCTCACATGTAGAGTTGGGAAATAACAAGGACGACAACACTGTCAAGCAGTCGTTCTCATATCTCACGACTTGCATTCAATTTTATGTATATACTGTAGTGCCAAATCATACGATTAAAGCTCGAGAAAAAGTCACCTTTCTCAATCTGTAATCTTCTTGACTATCATTAAGTGTATGAAATAAATATTCATTGTGATTACAACATGCAATTTTAAAGGATTTTCTTCCAGCAATCTACAGCACATCATAGCAATTTTTTATATGTTATATATATCAGTGTTATATATTTTTTCTCCTTTTTTTAAGGCTCAGAGCAAAATATCCCCATGCTTGCCAACATGAAAGGCTTTAGTTTCATTGGGGCAGAAAGCACACAAACAAACACACAAATACAAAGGCACCTGGATCACAAAGTAACTTTTGACACTTGATTACACTGCCAACTTTTTTTGAGAAGATCTGACAGCTGGCTGAAGTCGCAAAGATTTCAACACAAAAATAATGAGGTGACATAAAAATGGACCTGCAGCTTTCCTAAATACAACCTTTTGTAAGTTTGCTTTTTTAGGGTAGGCTCATGTGCATACTCCCCTCTTGAGTCTTTGTAGATTTTTTTAGATTCTTCTTTGCCTGTGTACTGTGTACTAAGTATATTTATGACGTGTTTACCAGTGTTTTCTGTGATGACTGAACATCTCAATAGACCTAAAAGCATGCAGTGATTGTAAATGTGTTTGAAACAGGAGCTGATGGAGATGGATGCATTGATTCTGGACCACTGAGGCAGCTGAACCTGACAAACGCAAATTGTTACACAAAGGTAAAGCAAGGTCATTTAGGCTAGTGTTAACCTACATTATTATTGTTGTACTTTGTTGTACTACTTTTTTTCTGTCAAGTAACACACAAGTGTGACTCTAGTTAGAAATGTGGTGGTAAAACTGGTGGTAAAACAACGAATTGTAAATGTAGATGAAAATTTAAAGACAGTAAAAAGCTAATGATCCAATGTATTGCAGCACTGCCTTTTAATGTAGCAACAAACACTGAGTGAAACATGAAATCACCACCTTAATGTTACACAATGTTGTTTAGACTTGACTTCTATGTGATTATGAAACTGCAGGCACAAATGAAAACTTTATTGCTTAAGTGCTTTCACTCTCTGCATACAAATTTCCTTTCTATATGATGACTGTTTTTGTACACAGTCCCACAAAAACTAAAGCTTGTTGAAAAACTGAGTAAACTAATATTAAATTGTTCCAAATCCAGATGCACCAGCTGCATGATGGTTACATCAGACTAAAGAACAGAAGTCACTGCAGGAATCAGGATAATAATAAAAATAATAATAATAATAATAATAATAATAATAGTGTTTTGTTCTAAAACCATTTTTGCAGACGTGAAAACACTTTTCAAGGGTGGGTTTCCTCTAGTTTATTTTTCTCAGTCAGACTTTCTCCTGCTTTCTTTTGTGTTGGCAGTTGAGGCTCTACAACATCATCACTGCTATCTCCACCCTGATTTAAATGTGTTGCTTATATAAGGACACTGAATGTAGATCACAGGTAGTGAGGACAAGTTTGTTTATTTAGTAAGATTACCAACATATGCAGGGTGGTAAGAACAAGACTGGATAGTGAGCAAGTTTCATAAATCTGATACAAAAAAGGTGATTAATTAATTCCAATATTTATTAGTATTATATTTCAGATATATTAAAACATCTGAATAAAATATGAGGTGCACAGAGAAGAGAATAGTTTCAATTATTTGAATTGTTTCATTCGAATTCATCTTAAATACCTTATACCCTTACATTAAGATCACAAACACTTCCCAGCACATGCTGGTGACTTGCAAAGTATTGCAATTATATTTCGGTGTCTATTTCTTTTTTAACTAGCAGGAACACAGGGAAACATGCATAACCTTCTCCCGACTGATGATAATGGGCATCCTGGAAAGCAAGTAAAACACTGCAAAACTACAAGACACACACAAATTTCTCATTCAGTGCCTTTAGCTCTGAAACTTAGGAAAACTGAAGTTAACAGACACAGCAGGATGCTACTATGTGAACGTGCATGTGTGTGTGTGTGTGTGTGTGTGTGTGTGTGTGTGTGTGTGTGTGTGTGTGTGTATCAGAATATGTCATCCTACTCCCGCCTCTGACAGTTTAGCTGCCTTTGTTGGATCACTATCCCCCAGCACAGCTAGCTTTGTCCTAACTGACTGACAGCTGTTGCTGTGTTGTACGCTTGAGGAGAAAAGCCATCAAAAGCTACACACAGCACAGCAAAGAAAATGCAGTAGCCATGTAAATAAATGATTTGGTCACAAAAAAACAGAACTATCAACTATCTGAGTAGTTTAACTCTGGGGTACAACATAATCATCACATCACCAGACATCATCAGCAGTCAGTAGGAGAGAAGTGAAATGAATAAGCAGAAATGCTCAAAAATAAAAATAAAAATAAATAAATAGAAATTGGAAACATGAAATCTAAACTGTAGGAAACATCTGTGCAGACACAGACTACTAAATAGAAAAACGTATGGCTGATTTAAGAAAAAGAAAATGTTTACAGTGTCTTTGATCAAAATTTCTTAAGCATGCAAGCTATTTCACCTTGCTCCAAAATTGTATCAAAAGCCTTACTGTAATGTTTGCTCTAATGTGTATGATTATTATAGAGGAATGCCTGAGGAAATGTTAGAGAGGAGAATGTCATCAGAGCATATTTATTTGATGAGGAACACAAAATAACATATGACTGCATTCAAGATTTATGAACAACAGCTTGTCATCATTAATAAAGCAACAAATTTGGTTAGAAAAAAAATAAGAAATGAAAATTCACTTCAGTTTTGAAGAAAAAAAAAGTCCTACAAATAAAAGTTAAATTAAAGTAAAAAAAAAAGAGACGCTTTTGTGCGTGTGTCCGTGTGTGTTGCTATTGGAAAACTAGATTGAGGTCTATGCTGTGATATTTGAATACAAAGATCTAGTCTGTACAAACTCACTGAAAGTCAAACATTTGAGGAGTCGGTGTGAAACTGAAGCTGAACAAAATCAGCACAGTGTGCTTCCATTCATCACTTCCTCCACAGAGAGGCAGTTACACAAGACACTCCAGTCATTTTCAACCCGTCTCTCGTAGGCAAACACACAGCATGACATGGAAATTTGCATTCCACAGTGCAGAACAGACAGGAGTCAGGCTTTGACTGAGATTCATCACCACAGAAAACAAATTACTTCTTTCGTTAAAGGAAGACAATGAAAGATCACTCTCCTTCTGTGCCTTTCTCAGAAATTGGCACATTCAGATGTTATTTGAGATTTTGCTGTCATTGAACAAATTCATATGTACTTATCACTGTATAATACTGGAGAACGATTAATCTGCCTTGAAACCTCCCTAAGCTCCCAGCTTGAAGCACATGTAAGAGACTGGGCCCTGATCACAGTCAAACCAAAATTGGAAGTGACTTCTTTTCACAGACACACTTAAACACTAAACAGCTCTGATTAGGGATAGACTGTACAGCATGGCTTCATGTTGCTGACAGATAGCAACATCGAGACAGTTTGAAGTGTCATTAAAATGTCTGCTAGCGTGAAATAACAGAGTAAAAGAGACACGCAACTACAACTGACAAGTACTTGATGTACCGACTTGCTAATATTCAGCAGGCACATTTAGAAAAGTGCACGATTAAAGTCAAAATGTCTCGTCTGTCTTTAATTCCATCCATTCATCCATTTTCTTCCGCTTATCCGGGGATGGGTCGCGGGGGCGGTAGCCCAAGCAGAGAAGCCAAGACCTCCCTCTCCCCAGTCACCTCCTCCAGCTTGTCCGGGGAAACACCAAGGCGTTCCCAGGCTAGCTGACAGATATAATCTCTCCAGCGTGTCCTGGGTCTGCCCCGGGGCCTCTTCCCTGTGGGACATGCCTGGAAAACCTCACTCAGGTGGTGCCCTGGAGGCATCCTTGTCAATTGCCCCAACCACCTCAACTCACTCCTTTTGATGTGGAGGAGCAGCTGCTCTACTCTGATCCCCTCCCGAATGGCCAAACTTCTCACCATATCTCTAAGGGAGAGGACAGCCACCCTTCGGAGGAAGCTCATTTCCGCCGCTTATATTCACGATCTCGTTTTTTCGGTCACTACCCACAGCTCGTGACCATAGGTGAGGATAGGAACGTAGATCGACCGGTAAATTGAGAGCTTCACTTTTACACTCAGCTCTCTCTTCACCACAACAGACCGGTACAGTGTCCGCATCACTGAGGCCGCTGCAGCCAAGGCTGGATTGGTAATCTGGCATACTTTTCACTGGTGGACCAACACGCTTTTGGGCCAGAGGGTCAATCGAAGGGCTGCTGCACACCGGCCCCACAATATGAGGTGCCGTAAGGGACATTATTACTGAAACGCTCTCCCACAAACTACTGAAATGGTGGCACATCATTCATTTTTAGGGAAATCCAATTTTTTAAGTCACACCAAAAGCATTGTGTGATAGGGCATGTTCTAGGGTTTCATTTTCATCAGTACAAAAAGAACACTGATCCACCTCAAAGCCAAATCTCTTTTTTAGAAATTCTGCCACAGGGTTAAATTTGTTTATTACTTTAAAGTGTGTTTGTTTAACTTTAGGTACAATAGGCTTTTTCATAAATTTTGAGTATGCTTTATCCAGTGTAAATTTATTATTTCATTTTATCAAACAGCTGACATTGCCCCAGCAATAAATTTGGGAGCACTGATGAGAAATTATTGTATATCATAAAGTTTTTAATCAAATGAAGCAGAGGCAGTGGGAGCAGTTTACAAAATTTGTTATATTCTCTTTGAGAACAGTTTAGATAATATTTTTCTGAAAAGTCTGTGTAACTGAGAATGACACCGTTATCATCCAACAAATCTGTTATGAATATAATCCTTTTCTTTAAACTAGTCGCACTTGAAAATTGATTTTTGATTAAGTGTTATTACCCTATTATTCCATAAGGTTGAATTATGGGGAGAAGTTGTGGGTAAATATCATTTTACTTGTGCAATATCATTGCAAAGTCTGTTTTGGAGAGTTCGATAGCTTGATAAAGTCTAATCCTCCTATTTTATTAAACAAGGATCGTGGGATGTGGAACTACGTAGAGTCTGGCTGTGACAGACAAGATTTTAACCATTTAAGTCTAATGGTGCCAACCATTAATTCAAATTCTGGAGCTTTGATACCAACTTTATTGTTTTCCTTCACAAGCTGAGATCTGTCAATGTAATGTGTTTTATTCCTCCACAAAAATTCAAAAATAAGTTAGAAAAGTTAGAAAGTTAGAAGTTAGAAAGTTAGAAATATTAGTGTCTTCTCTGCTAATTAGGTTTTTAGATATTATCAGCCCTATATATTTAACTTTAGATTCAACTCTAACCAAAGCTATTGAGGAGTCAGAGCTTGTATGAATCGGGAGTAGTTCACATTTTTTGATACTGAGAGATAAACCAGAAGCTTTAGAGAAATTTTAGTTTTCTCTACCACGTATTTATCTTTCAAAAAAATAGATGTATCATCTGTGAATTGACTTATTTTGAAGTCTTTATTAAAAATTGATATTCCTTGTATGTCGTTAGAATTCTTGATTAATAGTGTTAACAGCTGAGTTGCCAATATTGAATCGGTGTGCAACTTTGCCAAAACAATGTCGGACTCTGTAGTTTTCTCTGGTCCCCTCCCCAATCAGACCAGGAGTGACATGTTTAGCTGCATGTTCTCCTTAAATTGCTGGCTGTCTGAGTGGTGTCCCAGAAACGATGTGGGCTTCATAGATAATTGGCAAACCTTCTGGAGGAAACCTGGTCTTGTTAGGAGAGATGGCATCCATCCCACTTTGGATGGAGCAGCTCTCATTTCTAGAAATATGGACAAATTTATTAAACCCCCCAAAATATGACTATCCAGAGTTGGGACCAGGAAGCAGAGTTGCAGTCTTACACGCTTCTCTGCAGCTTCTCTCCTCCTGCTACCCCCCCAAAAACCCATCTCCATAGAGACTGTGTCAGCTTCCAAAAAGACAAAAAACAAACTAAAAACCAGCAACAAACAACTTAAACATAAACAATCACAAAGAAAGAACAATACAGTATCCACATCTGAACCAAAGAGTAAAACAGTGAAATGTGGATTATTAAATATTAGGTCTCTCTCCTCCAAGTCTCTGTTAGTACATGACTTAATAATTGATCAACAAATTGATTTACTCTGCCTTACAGAAACCTGGTTGCAGCAGGATGATTATGTTAGTTTAAATGAATCAACACCCCCGAGCCATTCTAACTACCAGAAATCTCGAAGCACAGGCCGAGGGGGCGGTGTGGCAGCAATTTTTCACACCAGCCTATTAATTAATGAAAGACCAAGACAGACTTTTAATTCATTTGAAAGCCTGATGCTTAACATTGTCCACCCCAGCTGTGAAACTCAGAAACCAGTCTTACTTGTTATCATCTATCGTCCACCTGGGCCTTACACAGAGTTTCTGTCTGATTTCTCAGACTTTATATCTAATTTAGTTCTGAGCTCAGATAAAATAATTATTGTGGGTGATTTTAACATCCATGTAGATGCTAAAAATGACAGCCTCAACATGGCATTTAATCTGTTATTAGACTCAATTGGTTTCTCTCAAAATGTAAAAGAACCCACCCACCACTTTAATCACACTCTAGATCTTGTTTTAACATATGGCATAGAAACGGAACATTTAACAGTGTTTCCTGAAAACCCTCTGCTGTCTGATCATTTCCTGATAACATTTACTTTTACAATAATTGATTACACAGCGGTGAAGAGTAGACTTTATCAAAGTAGATGTCTTTCTGAAAGCACTGTAACTAAGTTTAAGAATATAATCCACCCACTGTTATCATCTTCAATGCCCTGTACCAACACAGAGCAGAGTAGCTATCTGAACGCTACCCCAACAGAGGTCGATTATCTTGTTAATAATTTCACCTCCTCACTACGTACGACTCTGGATACTGTAGCTCCTGTGAAAACTAAGGCCTCAAATCAGAAGTACCTGACTCCGTGGTATAATTCTGAAACACGTACCCTAAAGCAGATGACTCGTAATCTGGAGAGGAAATGGCGTGTCACAAATCTAGAGGATCATCATTTAGCCTGGAGAAATAGTTTGCTGCTTTATAAGAAAGCCCTCCGCAAAGCCAGAACATCTTACTATTCATCACTGATTGAAGAAAATAAGAACAACCCTAGGTTTCTCTTCAGCACTGTAGCCAGGATGACAAAAAATCAGAGCTCTTTTGAGCCAACCATCCCTTTAACGTTAACTAGTAATGACTTCATGAACTTCTTCACAAATAAAATTCTTATCATTAGAGAAAAAATTACCAATAATCATCCCACAGATGTAATATTATCTACAGCTACTCTTAGTACCATTGATATTAAGTTAGACTCTTTTTCTCCAATTGATCTTTCTGAGTTAACTTCAATAATTACTTCCTCCAAGCCATCAACATGTCTTTTAGACCCCATTCCTACAAAACTGCTCAAAGAAGTCCTGCCATTAATTAATTCTTCGATCTTAAATATGATCAACCTATCTCTAATAATCGGCTATGTACCACAGGCCTTCAAGCTGGCTGTAGTTAAACCTTTACTCAAAAAGCCATCTCTAGACCCAGCAGTCTTAGCTAATTATAGGCCAATCTCCAACCTTCCTTTCATATCAAAAATCCTTGAAAGAGTAGTTGTCAAACAGCTAACAGATCATCTGCAGAGGAATGGTTTATTTGAAGAGTTTCAGTCAGGTTTCAGAGCTCAGCACAGCACAGAAACAGCTTTAGTGAAGGTTACAAATGATCTTCTTATGGCCTCTGACAGTGGACTCATCTCTGTGCTTGTCCTGCTAGACCTCAGTGCAGCGTTCGATACTGTTGATCATAATATCCTATTAGAGCGATTAGAACATGCTGTAGGTATTACAGGTACTGCACTGCAGTGGTTTGTATCATATCTATCTAATAGACTCCAATTCGTGCATGTAAATGGAGAGTCCTCTTCACACACTGAGGTTAATTATGGAGTTCCACAGGGTTCAGTGCTAGGACCAATTCTGTTTACATTATACATGCTTCCCTTAGGCAGCATCATTAGAAGACATAGCATACATTTTCACTGCTATGCAGATGACACCCAGCTCTATCTGTCCATGAAGCCAGATAACACACACCAATTAGTTAAACTGCAGGAATGTCTTAAAGACATAAAGACCTGGATGGCCGCTAACTTTCTGCTTCTTAATTCAGATAAAACTGAGGTTATTGTACTCGGCCCTGAAAATCTTAGAAATATGGTATCTAATCAGATTCTTACTCTGGATGGCATTACCTTGGCCTCCAGTAACGCTGTGAGGAACCTTGGAGTCATTTTTGACCAGGACATGTCCTTCAACGCACATATTAAACAAATATGTAAGACTGCTTTCTTCCATTTGCGCAACATCTCTAAAATTAGAAATATCCTGTCTCAGAGTGACGCTGAAAAACTAGTTCATGCATTTATTACTTCCAGGCTGGACTACTGTAATTCATTATTATCAGGATGTCCAAAAAACTCACTGAAAAGCCTTCAGCTAATCCAAAATGCTGCAGCAAGAGTCCTGACAGGGACTAGAAAGAGAGAGCATATTTCTCCTGTTTTGGCTTCCCTTCATTGGCTTCCTGTTAAATCCAGAATTGAATTCAAAATCCTGCTCCTCACATACAAGGTCTTAAATAATCAGGCCCCATCTTATCTTAATGACCTTGTAGTACCATATCACCCTATTAGAGTGCTCCGCTCTCGCTCTGCAGGCCTACTTGTTGTTCCTAGAGTATTTAAAAGTAGAATGGGAGGCAGAGCCTTCAGTTTTCAGGCCCCTCTTCTGTGGAACCAGCTTCCAGTTTGGATTCGGGAGACAGACACTATCTCTACTTTTAAGATTAGGCTTAAAACTTTCCTTTTTTCTAAAGCATATAGTTAGGGCTGGACCAGGTGACCCTGAATCCTCCCTTTGTTATGCTGCAATAGATGTAGGCTGCCGGGGGATTCCCATGATGCATTGAGTTTTTCCTTTCCAGTCACCTTTCTCACTCACTATGTATTAATAGACCTCTCTGCATTGAATCATATCTGTTATTAACCTCTGTCTCTCTTCCATAGCATGTCTTTATCCTGTCTTCCTTCTCTCACCCCAACCGGTCGCAGCAGATGGCCGCCCCTCCCTGAGCCTGGTTCTGCCGGAGGTTTCTTCCTGTTAAAAGGGAGTTTTTCCTTCCCACTGTCGCCAAAGTGCTTGCTCATAGGGGGTCATATGATTGTTGGGTTTTTCTCTGTATCTATGAAGCGCCTTGAGGCGACTTTTGTTGTGATTTGGCGCTATATAAATAAAATTGAATTGAATTGAATTGAATTGAATATAAAAAACTTAGGGAAACAGGACATACTTGCCGAATTTCGTGTTGCACCTTGAATCCATTCCATTCCTGTTTCCCTGGGTCTTTTCCCATGTGTTATGAATAAATCTTCTTTTTTTTGGTAGCGGTACTGGTTTTATTTTATTGTATTCCAAGACACCTTAAAGGCCAGTCCGTGAAATTATTGTCGGCCATAAATGGTACGTGGCACAAAAAAGGTTGGGGACCACTGTACTAGCAGGTGGCTGAGTAAATATCCTTATAGTGTTTTGAAATGTACCACCAGTTTCCTTGTCAGGAAACAACTTCCTGTTCAGCGGAAATGCCTCTGGTTTCAGTAGTGTGTGTGAGAGATAAGCAGTACCAGCAACAGAGTGAGGAAGAGACAAAGGAAGGTGAAATCAGTGTAGTAAGAAAATTCATGGACGAGGGGGATGGAAGGAAGAGATTTAAGGATTCAAGTAAAATGAATGGCTACTTTGACCATGAGCCATTGTTAATAAAACAACATAAAAGTTAGAAATTGAGTGAAACAAGTGTTTGATCCCCAACCAGAGCATGATGGGCCTATCCACCATGGGGCAAGATGTTTCTTGTAGTTGGTCAACAAGTTTGCAAACATCTCAGGAAGTATTTTGGCCCATTTTTCTTTATAGAAACTCAAATGATTTAGAGAGTTTCTGGAAAAGTTTTTTGGGAACTCAAAGCTTCAGATCCTCCACAGAATTTCTACAGGAGGCCTGAGATCTGGAGACCGGCTAGGTCACCGCACAACCTTCATGTGCTTCTTCTTTAGCCACTCCTTTGTTGCCTTAGTGGTATGTTTTGAGACATTTTCATGCTGAAAGACCCATCCATGACCCATCTTAAGTGTTCTGGTTGAGGAAACGAGGTTCTCATCCTAAATTTTATGGTTCATGGCCCCATCCACCTTGTCAGTCTATGGGAGCTAGAATTCTGGCTGGGTTGTAGAGGATCAAATATTTATTTCATCAATGACATCCAAATTAATTTATAACTTTTGTTTTTTTTTTTCTGGTATTCTGTCTCTCTCCATTAACATGAAACTACCATAAAAATTACAGACTGTTCATGTCTTTGTAAGTGAGCAAACATACAAATTCAGCAGGGACTCAAAGAATTATTTCCCCCATTGTGTGTTGTAATTTGCACACAGTTTTCATGCTAAGATGACTCATTTTACAGTTAACACGTTTCTTTAACGAGCAACAGTTCCCTGTTTTCAATCACAACTTTCCTCTTTGGGGGGAATTCAGTGAATACATTTAATGGATGGTTGCTTCTGAATATTTTAGAGTCACATTACGGAAATTATTCAAAAAAATAACTATTGGTGAGTTCCCCATTGGCAGTGGGTTAGACTGCTCTCTGCTACAGAAATAAACACAAAAAAGTTTTTATGGTGTAAAACTAAAAAAAAAAATTATTCACAAAGACAAAAAATTCAAAACATTTACTCTTCATGTTTCAGTAAAACAATTAGTGTTTATTTGGACATATAAGCAACAAGAACTGGATGAATAGCAAACAGATAATTGATAAGTTTATCTAAGAAAATACTTTATAAATATCTCCAATTTTTAAGTTGTGAGGTATATTACACCAATAAAAGAAGCAAACATGAAAATGGAATATCTGTATTTACTGAACCATTTCAATTTTAAAATAATAAGAAATCAGATAAAAATAGGTACAATAACATCCTATGGCTTTATACTGTTTTCCCCTTTTATTTATTTATTTATTTATTTTTGCCTGTCCCATTTGGCTCTTTTGCCATCAGAATTGTTGTCTAAAGGCAAAGAAAGATGCCCAACGGATTTACTTTACCAAATTGACCATCCCAGCCTTGCCGTAATGGTCCATTTGACTCACCTTTTAATGTTTATTTTATTTTCACTTGCTGAATACGGGACAGACTTGACTGGGGGAAAGAAGGGGAGAAAGAAAGAGAAACAGCTGAGAAGAGGGACGGGGGAGAAGGGCAAAAAACAAAAACCAACAGAATGGGCAGAAAAAAAAATGCATATATCAATCACCTGGATCACTTGTTGAGAAAGAAAAAAGAAAACAAGCAGAAGAGAACGAGAGTAATAGAATAAACAACATCACAATGATATATGGGAATATGACAGTAAATACTAAATGTTAAACATTATTGTGCAGCACATAAGATCAACAGAACACAGTGTGCTTTGAGGTAGGAGCCAAAAAGGGTGTAGTTTGTGGGTGTGATCACCCGTGTGTACACCTGTGAGCATGGACGCGCTTGTTTTTTTAAAAGGTTCCTTCATGTAATGATCTGCTAGAGGGTGTGGGGGGGCCACAGCCCCGTCCTCCAGGGCATGAAGCAGGTATGGAGGAGATCAAAACTCCAGACATCCAGAGGCCCCCAGAACACAAGAGACCAAGGAAGACCAACAGAGGGGCAGCCGCGCCACTGTCCCAGAAAGAGCTGAGGAGAGTCCCAGATGAGGGCTCACTCAGCAGCCGCGGAGCAGAAGCCAGGGGGACTTGCAGTGACGCGCCGGTGAGCTCCGCCGGCAGCCAGCCATGCCTGAGTGACCGAGCCCCAGGCCGAGAGGCCGGGGGCACCCCACCTCCGAAGTGGCCCGAGCGAGCCCCAGGCTCCAGGCCCCGATAAGCGGCCGCCAAGGAGTGAGCCGGTGTGTACCTGGACGCCCATCCCCAGACACAATGAAACCACCAACGCACCGATGTCTGAGGGAGTCCGCCACTGGCAGGGGAAGTGGTGGTGGGGGGAGATAGGCCTCCAAACCTTGGAGGGCCTGAGATGTCCCCAGAGAGGTGGCGTCTGATACCCAACCTGACATATAGACACAGACATACAGGCACACACATATACAAACATCCATTCCCACCCTCATGCTCTCATATGCACTTACTCCACACTCAACCAACGTGGAGACAGCCATAAAGAGACGCTGTACACACAATCACACTCCCCAAGCGTACTCTACGAACTGGGTCTAGGTACCCTTGCCCCTGGAGGGGGGAACTGCACCCAGACCCAGGTGGTGTTACCCTTTTCCCTGCGGTGGGGAGAGGCAGACCGCCCCGACTCCGCAGCAGCAGGGAGGCCCCACACTCCAGACCGCAGTCGGACGGCCAACTCCTCCTCCTAGCCCCCCCGCTCCAGCAGGTTGCAGAGAACGGGGGTGAGAGAAGACTCCAAACCTCCCTCCACCCGCTCATTGTAGTGTTGATGCATGTGTGTTCTAAGGTGCATTTAAAACCCAGGAGGGCATGGAGCTACCTGCCAGGAGCTACCTGTTTTCCCCATTTATTATCATAACCACCAATTTGAATACAAGAACTAATGCGAGGTCAAATTTGTGTTAGCAGATGTGAAGGTTTCTCTATTCCCTTTATAGGTTCGGTTTAGCCTGACCAATAACTTTAGTGCACAATAAACACAGCTAATACGAATGTAATACAAACATCAAATCACCTAACCCATCTGGTTCGTCTAGAAACTTCCCCTCTTGTAAGATAAATAAAGGTTTTATAATGAATTAAAGAAATATTCCCATTTCCTCTCCTTTGCCTCTCTCACCTTCTTTGGATCTCTCATCATCATCTCTCTTATTTTTTTTCTCCTCTCCTGGCTTTTTACTCAAAAATTTGAAATTTGAAGAAGCTTTGCTCTGCTGCTCACCCTAGAGCACAGTTAAAGATTAGTACCCCCTAATTAGTGCCCCTAATCAGAAGATCGGTGGTTCGATCCCAGGCTGCATCCTGGCTGCATGCCAAATATCCTTGGGCAAGATACTAACCCCGTGTTTGCCTACTGGTGGTGGTCAGAGGGCCCGGTGGCGCCTGTGTCCGGCAGCCTCGCCTCTGTCAGTGCGCCCCAGGGCAGCTGTGGCTACAATGTAGCTTGCTATCACCAGTGTGTGAATGTGTGTGTGAATGGGTGAATGACTGAATGTAGTGTAAAGCGCTTTGGGGTCCTATGGACTAGAAAAGCGCTATACAAATGCAAGCCATTTACCATTTACCCAGATCAGACTTTGCTTTTAAGAAGTTTTACATGTGTAGATGGTTGATAGTGTGATCCTACAGTTTTATAAAGTGTGTTTGTTTTAAACAAGGTAACAGTAAAATCCCCCGGGACTCTCTGTGTTAGAGTTTGGTAAAAACATGCCTAGAAGTGAGATATGGGGCACACCTGAGGCTACAAATCATGCCCTCTCATCACTGCCAAACAGTATAAAACAAGGATTTCAGAGCTGAATGTTTTTGAGAACTCACAAGTTCGCATGCAGTGAACAGAAAACAGTGGCCACGTTTAGTGTTGTTGAGCATGTGAACATGCATTATTTAATAGAATTCAAACCTAATCTAATCTAATCCCAACACATTCTCCAGACTGAGAAGTTACTGGCTTTAGGAAACCCAGGAACTGGTTCAAAAGTAATATTTCCACCTTGTTTCATATTCCTTATATTGTGGTCAGTTGCTCATTTTGGAGGCATAAGGCATAATGCATTGAGATGTGTTTAAATGATTAAACTCTGGGATAATTTTCTGATTTACTCTCTAATCCAAAGTCTTTCATACATGTAATAACTGAAGAGTTTAAAAACAAACAAATGAAAAAAACCTGAAAGACCCTCACATTTCATTGCTAACAAGAAACCAGTTCACATATCTTTATTCTAAGAAAAACATTATTTAGAAACTGTTTCACTTGGTCTCAAGAACAACTTCTAAAATTTGAAGACTGTTAAATTTTAATACCACTGAGAGGATCAGTGTTCACACATAGCTGGTTGCTATAAAATACTGAAAGGGAGGCTGACAGAGGACAATAAGACACGTTCCAGTGTGACTGAGTATTCTCAGCACATGAATCTGTATGACAACTGCAAAGTCCTGAATAAAATATTACATGTACATCTATTCTCTGGTTGTGGCTTTTCCAGCCCATCTCTCTGGGACTGATTCTGTTCTAGAGCACCAGGATTGTATGTCAAACTTCCAATACTACCTTTGCCAGTGTTATATCTTACCTTTGGGACAGATTATGGCTCTTTCTTCCTCTCTGCTTCTATCCTGGCCTTTTTTCCCTGTGACGATCTGGCCACTTTCCTTGGACATTTATAAAGGCTTTTTATGCCAGTCAGCTGGTTTAGTGGTGGGATTCTTTGTTGGTTGCTGTCAGCCAGCTGAATAACCTCTGGCAAAATAGCATTCTTGTTGTTGTGTGCATAACCTTGACAGTGTGTTGCTGTCTCCAGGCCTCCTGCCTGCTGTCGCTTCCTTAACCTATTTGCAGGTCACATCTACTTGTGTTTCCTCTCCTGACACTGGCAGCATGACACATGACATTAAAACAAGAGACTTTAATGCTATACAGCCTGTGGAGAGTGAACCTCAAGCCATGGTGTCTACAGAACCCTCACTAAGTCTAATGTTTCCTCTCAACTTCTGACTGACACATCTTTCCTCAGACAGAGACTGCACAGCCTGTATAAACACAAATCCAGGTAATGTTTGCTGTTTCGCAGCAATCAGGACGCTTCACCTCGTCTTAAAGACGTAGTCAAGAAAGCTAAAGAAGTCCAGACGCTTTTCTTTCCAAGCTCCTTAGACTACAATAACCTGGATGACTGAGAATCTTCACAGACCCTTTTAGCATTAATTGCTTCAATTAACTAACTTGAGGTAATTGTTTTCTGTATGACTATCAGTTCCTCACATCATTGTGGAGAAATTTTTACTCACTCTACATCAACTCATTGAGTTTACACAGCTCTCTTAAGAGCAACATAAATTCAGTCAGGTTGAGCTCTGGACTTTGGACCATTGCAGCACTTTGATTCTTCTCTTTTTCTTTTTTTTAAATTTTAGGTTTGCTGCTGTCGTTTTGACCGAGCTTTAGCTATCACATAGATGGCCTCACATTTGACTCTAGAGTACTTTGGTATACAGATGAGTTCATGGTCGACTCAGTTAAGGCAGGGTGTCCAAATCCTCTGGCTGTAAAACAAGTTCAAATCATCATCTATCCACCACCGTGCTTGACTGCAGGTGTAATGTGTTTGTGCTGAGGTGAATTTGCTGGGAAAAGTGAATTTCCTCCACTCCTTAGACGACTGGGTTGTCTTGAATGCTTTCCACTTGTGGATAATCTTGGTCACTGTGGAATTATGGACTTCAGATTGTTTGGTAATTACCTTTTAACCCTTCCCAACCCTTCTTTAAGATTACTGCTGATCTGTTGATGTTTTCATGTGCACTTTCCCTCTCTGTCTATTAGAATATGATAAACTCTGATCAGGTTATGCTATGCTCAACTCACATAAAGCTGAAATGAATGTCTACAAACAAACTTTAAAGCTTTTGGAGTCTTTTAAATGGGCCAAAGTAATGTTCCTCACCTCAAATCATCATTAGACAGCAAAGAGAAGTTCTTTAGACCAGACGTCTCACATGGCCTCTGTTGACTTATTCAAGCTGATGATCACGTCCTTTTCTCATGACAATGTGTGTTTTTTTAATCCCAGTGATGTTACAATACTGCTAAAGCCACAGCCACACAGCTCCTACAGAGGCCTACTTAAAATAAACCAGCCCTATTCCCACCATTGTCAGTGCACTATTTATCACTGATTTAAATTTCATGACTGGAAAATTAAGGTTGAGGTTAAACATGAATTGTGATAGATCGTTGTAACTGAAGCAGATGAGTTTCTAAAACACTTTCTAAAAAACTTACAGTTCACAGTAGCTATCAGAAATTATACATGTTCCTCATTAACGGCTAGAATATTGCTTCACTGAAAAATTCACTTTATTGCCATTGTTGTGGGAATTGCTGTCTTGTGTGTGACTGGGTGCAGTAAGGAGTGTATGTGATGTGTGTGTGTGAGCATGCGCGTGAAGGAAACGTGGGGAGCGAAAGAGAGAAACATGGAGAGAGTGTGTCATGGGTAGAGAGGGCGACCGGGAGCAGCGTTCTAACGGGCTACAGGGTATGCAGTGTGTTTTCAAAGTGTGCAGTACTGTTATTAAAGCCTCATCTCTTCAGTACTCTCCGGTGCCTCGGCTGATTTCTGTCTGCCTCACTACTCCACAAAAGTGAAGGGAGTTAACCCCAAAGGAGGACAAACTTCGGCCCTGGAGGAAGCTTCTCCCCTCGTGTCTCCCGACCACGGTCAGGGGACTGACGGCGAGGAATGGTTAACACCATATTTATTTAGTCATCTCATAGATTCACAAACTGCACAGTGGGCAAAGAATGCTTATTATCAAAAATGAAGAATCTGTGGTACTTTATTATCACACACCTGAAATCTTGCAATGGATGCCAAACAGTACTACCATAATATAATATCAAGATAGAGTAGGTAATCATGCACAGACACTTAGGACACACACACACATACACATACACACACACACACACAAAATATCCAATTTCCACTCTGCTAAATTGCAGGTGTTCTAATGTCTATGTGTTCCTTTGGTGAATTACCATATAAATAACTGCCACTGCTTATCAGCATTCATTTTCAAAGGCCACTGGTAAAGGAGAAAGTATAAAAGAGTATACCTGGCTCTCATTAGATGGTGGCACTGAAGTCTATTCCGTTCCATCTCATTAGACGGTTTCTTTTTATCTGCCTTTGTGCCTCTGTTTTTCTCTCACATGTTCCTCTGGCAGTGCAAGTTACTGAATGGATAAACACTGAGAGTGGACAACCTTGAGCAAGAAAAGAACAATTGAGGCATTGCCCTTGTTTTCTCTGATAAACATAAATTTCAATGTCCAGTCAAGTTTGAGGGCTCAGTTCAATACACAAAACTGCCCCATGAGTTCCCTTCTTATTAACACTGCTATGACATCGACCACAGCCCCAACTAATGAACTGCTTCAGTAGAGTTGCCGAGTAGCCAACGGGTCAGATTGTCACTCTGCTTTTAGAAATTCTACAAATACTTCAGGATGAAACCACAGTGCACTGCCTAAAACGCATATCTATATATTTAGAGACTTAAATAAAATGTTAAAAGTTAATAAGATGAATAATAAGAAGAAAGTATCTGTCGTGTGAGCTCTCCAACTGCTCTCTGTATGTCAGTTTTTCTCCTTCTTCTGCTCATCAGTTGAATGCTAATTCAACTTGGATTACAGTTCAGTGTGTGGTTTAGAATTGTCTTACTGAAATAATGACTTCCTAGGAAAGAAATCTGTAATTTAAAAAAAACAAAAAACAAAACAACATTGTCTGAATGGGAGCATGTATTGTTCTAAAACCCATACTGTATATACCTTTCAGCATTGATGGTGCCTTTCCACATGTGCAAGCTGCCAATCCCATAGGCATCAATGCACATCCATACCAATAAACACACACTGAGTGTGTGTTTATTATTAATTAATGATGCTAAGGTAGTGGTGGAGATGAAGATGGAGGCTTGAACGGAGCCTGAGTGATGAGAGGCGGTGGTGGGGAGGAGGTTTGTACCACGACTCTGCAAAGGAGAATGACATATTTGCAGTGAGATTTAAAGTATGTGGCATAAATGCTGATTAGCCTAAAGAAGGTCTTGAGAAAGATGATTGGAATAGACCAGCGATGTCACAAACAGCTTGATAGCATGGAAAAGTGGAAGTGATGTGAAGCTTAGATTTAGCCAGCAACACCTGGAAGCAGACAGTTGTAAGACCATTGATCTTTCTTTTTGAATTCACGCATGAGCTTCATAATGACATGTTTTGCAGATACATTATATGTCACCAAACCTCTCCACTTTGGCCTCATCTGTTTTAGCGATGCTGTTTCACAAGTCTTATGGTTTGTTCAGATGCACCTTTGCAAACCTAAACCATGCTGCCATGTTTTGTTTTGTTTTTTGAGAGAAGAGGCTTTCTTCCATGGCAGCTCCTCCAAAAAAAACCCATACTTGTTCAGGCTTTTTCTAACTGTGCTGTCATGAACTTAAACATTTAACATGCTAACTGAGGCCTTGGGTTTTTTGCAATTTCTCTGAGCATTGCGCAGTCTGGCCCTGGGGTGAATTTATTGGGATTGTGTTAACACATACCTTAATGCTCCAGACAAGAAAACCACAGAAATTGCTGCTTCTACAGAAGCAGGCACACTTGCCAATGCTTAGTTAATCAAATTAATTTGATTAGCTGCACCTATCTGCTACTTATCTTCTTAATTCCTGTGGAAGCAGCAAGGTTGTACTTTGTTTTGTTTTTTTTAAATGACTGCATAAAGCCCTGTGAAAACCTTCTTTTTCACATGACTGTATGGGTAAGTATTATTGCAGCAACACTATCAATATGATTTCCCATTGAGAAACACTTTGCAAAAGCCCACCACTTCATTCATGAGAATTGACTTCATGATTTCTCTCATAAACTAATATTGACTTTAAGTGGTCGCCTTGCTGGTGTCTCACTCCCCTACTCTGTGAGATGTGAGTGGACTCTTCAATCAGACTTACTTTTCTCTTTTTGCAGTGTTTGTTCAACAGAGTATTACATACAGGATCGTGACATAGGCATTTGTGATTTTTCTAATGTGGTAAATATTACAGAGGGAATGAAAATGACAATACTAGAATATTGCTATCTAATATAAAATGTACTAATAACTTATATATCTTTATCATTACATAAGTAATGCTACTGCATGGACAAATTCTGAAATAATAAGTACAGATATTAAAATGTTAGATACATGTTGGTGTCAGTGAGAATAATCTGGGGTTCAACTTTAGTGCAGCCTTCTCCAACATGGATCATTGTGACAAGCAGCTCTGAGCTTCCAGTCAGCTCTAAAACACCTCCAGCAATGACTCAAGGTGATTTATGGGAAAAGAGATTCCATATTCTCCTTAATCTTCTTTGCTTTCTGAATATTTTTGAAGTGTGTTGTGCAGCATTCTGAGCCAAGGAATATGCTATATTAAAGAGACTGACTTGGTTGGTTTACATTTCAAACGGTTTGAGAAGAAGAAAGCAGAAGGAGAGAAAACTGTAAGGAATTAATCATCCCCCGATCTAATCGGGGATGATCATATTTATGTGGCTCTGAATTGTTGGTCAAACTAACTATATTAGCACAGACAGGCCTAATGTGGAACTCACTACATTGCATGATGATAAATAGGAAAGGTACTTTTTTTTTTAGTTTAAGGGAATAGACTTTCAACACTACTAGGGAAGTCAAAGGAAAAAAAATATTTGAACGCCAGCTGCTTTTGTAAGTTTGCCCACTAACAAAGAAATGATCAGTTTATCATTTCAATGGTAGATTTATTTGAACAGTGAGGGACAGAATAATAAACAAAAAATCCAGAAAAATGCATTTCAAAATAGTTAGAAATTAATTTACATTTCCATGAATGAAATAAATATTTGATCCCTTTGCAGAATGTGCTTTAGCATTTGGTGGCAAAACCTTTATTGGCAATCACAGAGGTCAGACATGTCTTGTAGTTAAGTTTGCACACATCTCAGGGGGGATTTTGTCCCACACCTCTTTGCAGATCCTCTCCTAGTCATTAATGTTTCTGGATTGATTGCTTCTATGGACTTATGCTTCTCTGTCTTTTATACAGGTAACGAGTTGAGAAGGCTCCCAATGTCAGCTTGTTACCGGCTTGTTACCGGTATAAAATACACCTGGGAGCCAGAAATCTTGCTGATTGACAGCTGTCAATAGAAGCAATCAATCGAAATTCCAAACTCTGCACCAAGGTCAAGACCAAAAAGCTTTCCAAGGATGTCAAGGACAAAATTGTGGACTTAGACAAGGCTGGGATGGGCTGCAAGACCATTGCCAAGCAGCTGGGTGAGAAGTAGACCATGGCTGGTGCGATTATACGCAAATGGAACCATAAAAAAAAACTGCCAATCTCCCTCGGTGTGGAGCTTCAGGCAACATCTCACCTCATGGGGTTTCAATGATAATGAGAACGGTGAAGAACCAGCCCAGAATTACTCGGGAGGAACTTTACTTTTACTTTACTTTGTTTTTTATTTATATACCACATTTAATAACAAAAAAATGTTGGCCAAAGTGTTGCCAACTTGTCAATGATCTCAAAAGAGCTTCGACTATAGTCGCCAAGAAAACAGTTCGTAAAACACCAAGCTGTAAAGGACTGAAATCCTGCAGTGCCTGCAAGGTCCTCCTGCTCAAGAAAGCAAATGTGCAGGCCAATTTGAAGTTTGCCACTGAACATCTCAATGATTCAAAGGAGGACTGCGTGAAAGTGTTGTGGTCAGATGAGATCAAAATCAAGCAATTTGGCATCAACTGCACTCTGTGTTTGGAAGAGGAGGAATGCTGCCTATGACTCCAAGAATACCGTCCCCACCGTCAAACATGGAGGTGGAAACATTATGCTCTGGGGATGTTTTTCTGCCATGGAGACAGGACAACTGCACTACATCAAAGGGAGGATGAATGTGGCCATGTCCCGTCAAATATTGGGTGAGAGCCTCCTTCCCTCAGATAGGGCATTGAAAATGGGTCATGGGCTGGTATTCCAGCATGACAATGATCCAAAACACACAGCCAAGCAACAAAGGATTGGGTCAAGAAGAAGCCTATTAAGGTCCTGGACTGGCCTAGTCAGTCTCCAGACCTTAATCCCAAAGAAAATCTGTGGAGGAAGCTGAAGGTTCAAGTTGCCAAACATCAGCCACGAAACATTAATTACAAGGAGAAGATCTGCAAAGACAAGTGGGACAAAATCCCCCTGAGATGTGTGCAAAACTTGTGGCCAACTACAAGACATGTCTGACCTCTGTGATTGCCAACAAATGTCTTGCCACCAAATGCTAAAGCACATTCTGCAAAGGGATCAAATACTTATTTCATTCATGAAAATGCAAATTTATTTCTAACTATTTTGAAATGCTTTTTTTTTTTTTTAATTTTGATTATTGTTCTGTCTCTCAATGTGCAGATAAACCTACCATTGAAATTATTGACTGATCATTTCTTTGTTAGTGGGCAAACTTACAAAAGCAGCTGGTGTTCAAAAACGTTTTTTCCATGGCTATAGAAGATAGAGTTTTATACTAGATACCTTTTTTTACACAGCCCCAAAAGGCTTATGAATCTCTGACTGGAATTGAACCAGCAGCATAAGTGTTTGTTAACCAAATGTATAAACCACTATTCTCTCCATCTAGCATTAGCCTCTAGTACCCTAAAAGTTTCAATAACACCAGCTAAAGTTGCTTACAGTGGAAAAAGAGAAGTGCTTAGAGAAAGTTCAGGATATCCTTAGAAATTCACATCAGAATTACTGCCATTGGTCAGAAGTGAGCCTCACTGACTCTTCAATCCATATCAGACTTCGTTCACAGACTGTTATAGCTTCCTCAAGAGTAAATAGACAAGGACGTTTCACCAGGCATTTTGACAGTTGAGGTAAAAAGTAGACTGACAGCTTACAATTTCTTCATATGAGAACTGGCCAGAGCATTTGAGGTGAAAACGTATAATATCACAAAATATTTAATGCACACATACAGTTTTTATTCCAGAATTACAGTTAAATGTTGATATCATTCAAATACATAAAAATATAGTAGTACACAATTTTTTATACACTGTCATAGGAAGACGCAGAGCAGCCATTAATGGCCTTCACTTACAAAATGTCATGGTCCTGGGTCGTGTGACCCAGTGTGTTATGCTTAGCCTATTTTGATGTTTATTATTTGTTTAGGTTCTCTAAGGTAGTCCAGCCATTTGTATATATCACCCCTGCATTACGTCTCCCTTGCCCTTCGTGTGTTTATGTCTGTGTGTCTTGTACTGTCAAGTTCATGCTGTCAGTTATGTCACCTCCCCCTGTACTACGTCTCCCCGGTTCATGTCTCATGTTTCCTGTTTTACTTTGAAGGCCTGCATTCACTGTCAGTGTATTCAGTTTTACTCCTCCTGTCCTGTCGTTAAGTTCATGTGTGTCAGCTGCGTTCCCATGTGTGGTCACTTCCCCTGATCATCCCTCATGTGTATTTAGTCTCTGTGTTTCATACAGTCTGCGTCGCGTCGTCTGTGTTCCCACCCTCCGTGTTTCCATGCCTGGTCTGTTGTCTTCCAAGCCATAGCCTCACCATCGTTTGTTCCCAGTTCAGGTTTCTGTTTAGCCACGTTATCCCTGCTGTATTTGTACACCTTGTTTTCAGCCATATTAAAGGCTCGCCTTCTGTTAAAGCTCACTCCCGTCTGCTCACTCGTGTACGCACCTGGGTCCATTACACGCATTCTCCACTCGGTCCGTCACAGCGGACCGTGACAGTACGACGCGACCATGCCGGACCCAGCGACGCATGAGAGGGAGATCATCCAGATGGTGGAGTCGCTCTGTGGTAAATGGCTGCGGTGCTCCGAAGAGGAGGAACGGGAGGAGTTAGCCCGCCAAGTGGGAGTATGCATGTCTGTGTTTCCCTGGCTATGGGAGGCACTACACCCGCTGATCACTGACCTTCTCCTCACCGCTCTCCAACTCCGTCCGCAGCCACGGCTGCCCAGTGTGCGGGCTGTGCCGCCAGAGCCCTGCTGTTGTCCCGTTTCCCCGCTGCTTCGCGAGCCGGAAGCAGTTGCAGTCGGAACGGTGAGGCTCGCCACCGACACACCTTCCGCTCGCGCCCCGTCGGCGTCCACGTCTTCACCGCGGTCTGGCCGCACGGCGTGGCGCACGGAGACGACGGAGGCCATAGACTTTGGCGAGGAAGAGCAGCAGCAGGTGTTACGGGCTTATCGGGAGGATGAGCTCCGGTGGAAGCCCTGGCTCATCCCGGAGGAGGACCTCTCACCTGCTGCACAGCCTACCAGCCGCTCGCCGTCTCCAATCCGCTTAGACTTCACTTCGCCTGCCTCATTTCTGGCAAGGATGTGGGCGGAAGACGGGGAGACCGCCGCTACGCCACCCTCTGCATTGGTGCCATCAGCGCCCATCGTGCCAGCTACCAGAAGGGGGCGGCGCCGGCGCCGCCGTTGCACCGCATTAACTCCGGTGAGTGACTGCGTTTTCGTGCCTCACGTCCCTTCTATGAAGCAGAGTGAGACAAGCATTGACTTGCCGAGGCCGGAGACTATAACGGAATTGGGCTCCAGAGCTGAAAGACCTGTGTGTGACTGCTTTGAAGGAGCACACAACGAAACCATAGACCATATTCCTGACTCTGCAGGATCCAGGATTTTTTCTAGCGTTGCTCTCACAGTCGCGCCACATGAAGCCCAGGTTCACGAGACAGCGAAAGGGGACCACACGTCTGCCGTACAGGCTGCTTCTCAGCCTGCTAGGAATGGCGTGAGCTTTCTCTCCGCCTCAGACTGCCTTCTGCTTCAGCCGTCTCTTCCAGCTGGAGGGCCCGAGGAGCCCGTTCAGCCTCATGCCTCGTCAGCTGGAGGGCCCGAGGAGCCCGTTCAGCTTCCTTCCACGTCAGCTGTACAGGCTGCTTCTCAGCCTGCTAGGAATGGCGTGAGCTTTCTCTCCGCCTCAGACTGCCTTCTGCTTCAGCCGTCTCTTCCAGCTGGAGGGCCCGAGGAGCCCGTTCAGCCTCATGCCTCGTCAGCTGGAGGGCCCGAGGAGCCCGTTCAGCTTCCTTCCACGTCAGCTGTACAGGCTGCTTCTCTTATTCCTACTTTTATTTTTTCATGTCTATTTAATCGCAATTTATGACAGTATGTTTGCACTGAAGCACCGCAGCAATTTCCTAATGTTGTAAACCTGCTCAACATTTGGCAATAAACCCCTTTCTGATTCTGATTCATTCTGATTCTGATTCTGATTCTGATATTGGAGGTGTCAAAGGAAATGTAGGCAGCTGCACTAGAACAGCTTGTGTTTATTCATGGGAGAAGGTCAGATTTGGACTTTCTTTGACTTTTTAAACATTGAACAGCCTACAGTATATATTGTTGTTTTCCTGGGCTGACTTTGCACAGTAAACTGTGGTAGAAATCCAAAGCAGTGTTTTGTGAGAGACTGTGTCCAGAAAGAATGTGCATTTTTGTTATTTTGTATAGATTGTTTAGCTGGCTGTTTTAAAAGTAGCAGTATATGAGTTCGAACATAAAACACACACACAGCACAAGTCTTACATTTTCATTTATTTTGTGTCAGGACATTTTTGGTACTGAAATTGCACATACAGTGTACTGTAAAGGATTAAAGGTACTATTTTCCCACCAACTTGCTAAATCCCAATCAAGAATCTGTTGTACGCATACCAAAGCTAGTGCTAAAAAGCTTATAATGTTACCACACCTCAAACCTGCTGAACCCAAAATTGGACCCATATGGAAAAGAAATAGTAAAAACTTATATGTGATTACTCATGAAAGTGGCCACTTTCTCATTACTTTCTTATATTGTTTTAGTAAGTATCCAAAACATACAAGTTTCATTATATAATTTTTCAAGGGATCTTATATCTGTTTTCACTCTTATATGCTTTTCATACAAGTTTCACACAAGACAGATACAAACTTTATAAGATTTATATATATCTTTTCCATATGGGGAACAGCAAGCCTATATGGAGACCTGCAAATTGGGTCATACCACAACTCTGGATCATGGGGAGGTGGGTGGGGGGTGAAATTTGTTATGTTAGTTTCAGTTAGGTTTTTGTGTGTTTTACCCCTTTTTGTGTTTTTTTGTGGGCTGATCAGCCACTCTTTAGTTGGTGAAAAGCTATAATTACAAGGCTTGATACAGAATTTTCTTTACATTTTTCCTCCATGACAGGTTAAACCACAATAAATAGCAATAGCATACATGTGGTGACCAGGTTGGAAAAAAAACAAAACTATTTGATATATGTATCATAGGTATTACAAACAGACAGACAGACAGACAGACAAATAAATGAAAAAAACACTATTGATAGAGCAAATTATGACAAATGCCATAATATTAGAAATATTTTTTTCAAAGCAATCTTCTTAAAAAAATTATTTACAAAAAAATCCTTTTTCCATTTCGTAATTTGTGATGGTTATGACTATTTCATGCTTGCTTGAAATGTTTAAATATTCTCTTCAAACAGTAAATCGGCAGTAATCAGTAAGCGTAATGCATGGGTGAGGGGCGCATTCATCCAGCTCATCAAGATCTTCTAATGTTATATCTATATGTCATTCAGGACACATTTTGAAAAGTGTTTCACCACTAGTGCTAGAGCAAATAGTGATACAGTGTCTCAGAGTCGTCTCTCACTATTTGTTACTTTCTATTTTGTTCTAGTCTTTGCTTGTCCACGTGTCTTGTTTTTATTCAGCCTGCGTAGAGCTTGCTGACAGTCCTGAATTTTAAAGTACTGGTGGAATATTACCTCTCATAGCAGAGAGTTGGCTTTTTTTAACCTGGTAATCCTATGATTTCTTTCACATGGTGGAGATTACTGTTGCCTTTCTGCATGCACCTCTAACAAATTAATGCAGATTTCTCATATGAGTGTTTTTACCAGTTAAAAACCCCCCATTTGCATTCAATGTGGTGAGCTGGCAAACAAAGTTGCACCGTTGTTAAGTTGTACTTGCTTGTGATGTGCCTCGTTGCTAGCTAAATCATCCAAGAAGATAGGTATAGATTTGGTCTGTCAGCACTGTACACCAGGGATTCAGGTGCTTATTGTACTGTACTTACAGCTTCTGTCAATGCTTCCGTCCTCTCCATTTTTTATTGCTTGGTAGTTCATGCATGAAAAAATGAGTGATTCACATTAGGAGTCACAAACACATGACCTCTGTGATTGCCAACAAATGTCTTGCCACCAAATGCTAAAGCACATTCTGCAAAGGGATCAAATACTTATTTCATTCATGAAAATGCAAATTTATTTCTAACTATTTTGAAATGCTTTTTTTTTTTTTTAATTTTGATTATTGTTCTGTCTCTCAATGTGCAGATAAACCTACCATTGAAATTATTGACTGATCATTTCTTTGTTAGTGGGCAAACTTACAAAAGCAGCTGGTGTTCAAAAACGTTTTTTCCATGGCTATAGAAGATAGAGTTTTATACTAGATACCTTTTTTTACACAGCCCCAAAAGGCTTATGAATCTCTGACTGGAATTGAACCAGCAGCATAAGTGTTTGTTAACCAAATGTATAAACCACTATTCTCTCCATCTAGCATTAGCCTCTAGTACCCTAAAAGTTTCAATAACACCAGCTAAAGTTGCTTACAGTGGAAAAAGAGAAGTGCTTAGAGAAAGTTCAGGATATCCTTAGAAATTCACATCAGAATTACTGCCATTGGTCAGAAGTGAGCCTCACTGACTCTTCAATCCATATCAGACTTCGTTCACAGACTGTTATAGCTTCCTCAAGAGTAAATAGACAAGGACGTTTCACCAGGCATTTTGACAGTTGAGGTAAAAAGTAGACTGACAGCTTACAATTTCTTCATATGAGAACTGGCCAGAGCATTTGAGGTGAAAACGTATAATATCACAAAATATTTAATGCACACATACAGTTTTTATTCCAGAATTACAGTTAAATGTTGATATCATTCAAATACATAAAAATATAGTAGTACACAATTTTTTATACACTGTCATAGGAAGACGCAGAGCAGCCATTAATGGCCTTCACTTACAAAATGTCATGGTCCTGGGTCGTGTGACCCAGTGTGTTATGCTTAGCCTATTTTGATGTTTATTATTTGTTTAGGTTCTCTAAGGTAGTCCAGCCATTTGTATATATCACCCCTGCATTACGTCTCCCTTGCCCTTCGTGTGTTTATGTCTGTGTGTCTTGTACTGTCAAGTTCATGCTGTCAGTTATGTCACCTCCCCCTGTACTACGTCTCCCCGGTTCATGTCTCATGTTTCCTGTTTTACTTTGAAGGCCTGCATTCACTGTCAGTGTATTCAGTTTTACTCCTCCTGTCCTGTCGTTAAGTTCATGTGTGTCAGCTGCGTTCCCATGTGTGGTCACTTCCCCTGATCATCCCTCATGTGTATTTAGTCTCTGTGTTTCATACAGTCTGCGTCGCGTCATCTGTGTTCCCACCCTCCGTGTTTCCATGCCTGGTCTGTTGTCTTCCAAGCCATAGCCTCACCATCGTTTGTTCCCAGTTCAGGTTTCTGTTTAGCCACGTTATCCCTGCTGTATTTGTACACCTTGTTTTCAGCCATATTAAAGGCTCGCCTTCTGTTAAAGCTCACTCCCGTCTGCTCACTCGTGTACGCACCTGGGTCCATTACACGCATTCTCCACTCGGTCCGTCACAGCGGACCGTGACACAAAATACATTTTAAATGTGTAAGACTGTATTTGGTTGTTTAATTTGTGTAAATTTACACTTGTATTTGGAAAAAAACAAAACAATAATTTGACAATTACTGTCGGATGATCTGTGTAAAATTGTTCTTCAGTGCAAGAACACAACAAACCTCTAATTAGCAGGCATTCATACACAATACATCCAAACATGATAAATTCAAAGGCATCAGTGGTCATTAGCTAAAGGCTTTATAACAGCTGACTCATCAATCTTCCTTTTTAGACCATTAAAAACATGGCAGATTATTTGGGTGATATATCTGTCCATTTATTCTTTGGGGCAGTGTGCTGTTCTGAATAGAACGCTCCATCGTGCAGAGGCAGCCATCTTTCTCTACAGAGTCAAATTCACGTAATGTTGTGTCAGTTCATGTATATATTTTTATGACCTGACATGGAAATGGTCCTAGATCCTAGGCTAGACTGAATGCCACAATAAGTCTTTTACTGCACACAGTTCTCATTAAACACATTTTCTATTACTTTTATTCAGATTTTCACTCTCTTGACTTCCATTTCCCCTGGGAATGCATTCTATATATTCTTTCTTTTTCCTCATTTTTTCATTTTTTTATTATGTACATTGTGAACTCTATTTCTCTGTGTGAGTGTGCATGTGTATGTGACTCCTAATGTGAATCACTCATTTTTTCATGCATGAACTACCAAGCAATAAAAAATGGAGAGGACGGAAGCATTGACAGAAGCTGTAAGTACAGTACAATAAGCACCTGAATCCCTGGTGTACAGTGCTGACAGACCAAATCTATACCTATCTTCTTGGATGATTTAGCTAGCAACGAGGCACATCACAAGCAAGTACAACTTAACAACGGTGCAACTTTGTTTGCCAGCTCACCACATTGAATGCAAATGGGGGGTTTTTAACTGGTAAAAACACTCATATGAGAAATCTGCATTAATTTGTTAGAGGTGCATGCAGAAAGGCAACAGTAATCTCCACCATGTGAAAGAAATCATAGGATTACCAGGTTAAAAAAAGCCAACTCTCTGCTATGAGAGGTAATATTCCACCAGTACTTTAAAATTCAGGACTGTCAGCAAGCTCTACGCAGGCTGAATAAAAACAAGACACGTGGACAAGCAAAGACTAGAACAAAATAGAAAGTAACAAATAGTGAGAGACGACTCTGAGACACTGTATCACTATTTGCTCTAGCACTAGTGGTGAAACACTTTTCAAAATGTGTCCTGAATGACATATAGATATAACATTAGAAGATCTTGATGAGCTGGATGAATGCGCCCCTCACCCATGCATTACGCTTACTGATTACTGCCGATTTACTGTTTGAAGAGAATATTTAAACATTTCAAGCAAGCATGAAATAGTCATAACCATCACAAATTACGAAATGGAAAAAGGATTTTTTTGTAAATAATTTTTTTAAGAAGATTGCTTTGAAAAAAATATTTCTAATATTATGGCATTTGTCATAATTTGCTCTATCAATAGTGTTTTTTTCATTTATTTGTCTGTCTGTCTGTCTGTCTGTCTGTTTGTAATACCTATGATACATATATCAAATAGTTTTGTTTTTTTTCCAACCTGGTCACCACATGTATGCTATTGCTATTTATTGTGGTTTAACCTGTCATGGAGGAAAAATGTAAAGAAAATTCTGTATCAAGCCTTGTAATTATAGCTTTTCACCAACTAAAGAGTGGCTGATCAGCCCACAAAAAAACACAAAAAGGGGTAAAACACACAAAAACCTAACTGAAACTAACATAACAAATTTCACCCCCCACCCACCTCCCCATGATCCAGAGTTGTGGTATGACCCAATTTGCAGGTCTCCATATAGGCTTGCTGTTCCCCATATGGAAAAGATATATATAAATCTTATAAAGTTTGTATCTGTCTTGTGTGAAACTTGTATGAAAAGCATATAAGAGTGAAAACAGATATAAGATCCCTTGAAAAATTATATAATGAAACTTGTATGTTTTGGATACTTACTAAAACAATATAAGAAAGTAATGAGAAAGTGGCCACTTTCATGAGTAATCACATATAAGTTTTTACTATTTCTTTTCCATATGGGTCCAATTTTGGGTTCAGCAGGTTTGAGGTGTGGTAACATTATAAGCTTTTTAGCACTAGCTTTGGTATGCGTACAACAGATTCTTGATTGGGATTTAGCAAGTTGGTGGAAAATAGTACCTTTAATCCTTTACAGTACACTGTATGTGCAATTTCAGTACCAAAAATGTCCTGACACAAAATAAATGAAAATGTAAGACTTGTGCTGTGTGTGTGTTTTATGTTCGAACTCATATACTGCTACTTTTAAAACAGCCAGCTAAACAATCTATACAAAATAACAAAAATGCACATTCTTTCTGGACACAGTCTCTCACAAAACACTGCTTTGGATTTCTACCACAGTTTACTGTGCAAAGTCAGCCCAGGAAAACAACAATATATACTGTAGGCTGTTCAATGTTTAAAAAGTCAAAGAAAGTCCAAATCTGACCTTCTCCCATGAATAAACACAAGCTGTTCTAGTGCAGCTGCCTACATTTCCTTTGACTTCCTTTGACACCTCCAATATCAGAATCAGAATCAGAATCAGAAAGAATCAGAATCAGAAAGGGGTTTATTGCCAAATGTTGAGCAGGTTTACAACATTAGGAAATTGCTGCGGTGCTTCAGTGCAAACATACTGTCATAAATTGCGATTAAATAGACATGAAAAAATAAAAGTAGGAATAAGAATTAAAAGTGCTACGTAGAAAGATATGTGCATGAGATATACATGAGATATACATGAGATATATACATGAGATAAGAATTAAGAGTGCTACGTAGAAAGATATATGCATGAGATATACATGAGATATATACATGAGAATAAGAATTAAAAGTGCTGCGTAGAAAGATATATACATGAGTGCAGGTGGTGATCAGTGCCAAACATGGAATGATGCAGTGAACACAGCGTAGGGTCATGTGTTTGTGGCGGGGACAGTCATATGGTTATTGTTCATGTGTCCAACAGCAGAGGGGAAGAAACTGTTCTTATGGCGAGAGGTTCTGGTTCGAATGGACCGGAGCCTCCTGCCTGAGGGGAGCAGGTCAAACAGACTGTGTCCAGGGTGAGAAGGGTCAGCTGAGATCCGAGCTGCACGCCGCAATGTCCTGGAGGTGTACAGGTCCTGCAGAGATGGGAGTCTGCAGCCAATCACCTTCTCAGCAGAGCGCACAACACGCTGCAGTCTCTGTTTGTCCCTGATAGTGGCTCCAGCGTACCACACGGTGATGGAGGAGGTGAGGATGGACTCGATGATTGCAGTGTAGAACTGCATCATCGTCCGTGTTGGCAGGTTGAATTTCTTCAGCTGCCTCAGGAAGTACATCCTCTGCTGGGCTTTCTTGATGACGGAGGTGATGGTGGGCTCCCACTTCAGGTCCTGGGTGATGGTGGTACCCAGGAAGCGGAATGAGTCCACAGAGGTGATGGGGGTGTCAGTCAGGATGATGGGGGGGAGTGGGGCTGTGTGCTTCCTGAAGTCCACAATAATCTCCACTGTCTTCTGGGCATTTAGCACCAGGTTGTTGTGGCTGCACCAGGACACCAGACGTTCAACCTCCCTCCTGTAGGCAGACTCATCCCCGTCCAAGATGAGCCCAATAACGGTGGTGTCATCTGCAAACTTGATTAGCTTGACAGACTGGTGGGTGGAGGTGCAGCAGTTGGTGTACAGGGAGAAGAGCAGAGGAGAAAGAACACAGCCCTGAGGGGAGCCGGTGCTGATGGTCCGGGAGTCCGAGACATTCTTTCCCAGCCTCACGTGCTGCTTCCTGTCCGTCAGGAAGTCAGTGATCCACCGGCAGATGGGATCAGGCACATTCATCTGGGAAAGCTTGCCTCGGAGATGGTCTGGAAGGATGGTGTTGAAGGCAGAGCTGAAGTCCACAAACAGGATCCTGGCGTAGGTTCCTGGGGAGTCCAGATGCTGCAGGATGAAGTGTAGAGCCATGTTGATGGCGTCGTCTACAGACCTGTTGGCTCTATATGCAAACTGCAGGGGGTCCAGGAGGGGGGCCGTGAGGGTCTTGAGATGGGAGAGAACCAGGCGCTCAAATGACTTCATGACCACAGATGTCAGAGCCACGGGTCTGTAGTCATTTAGTCCAGTGATCCTAGGTTTCTTGGGGACAGGGATTATGGTAGAGGACTTGAAGCAGGCAGGCACATGACATGCCTGCAGTGAGGAGTTGAAAATGCCAGAAAACACTGGGGCCAGCTCGTTTGCACAGTGTCTGAGGGTGGCAGGAGACACACCGTCTGGGCCGGGAGCTTTTCGAGCATTCAGACTCTTAAACTGCTTCCTCACATCTGCTTCATGAATATGAAGAGTTGTGGTGGGAGGAGGTGGTGTGAAATCCTCTTTTGTGTGGGGTGAGGAGGGGGGTGTTGTAGGTGAAGTGTTTGAAGGTGGTGATGGCTCTATGGAGGGGGGAGAGGTGGGGGAATGAGTGTCCAAAGTGCCTCTATTGTTGGGGCCGTTGGAGGTGTGAAGGCTGCCTGATGGCTCGTCAAAACGGCAGTAGAAGTCGTTAAGGGTGTTGGCTAAGAGCAAGTCATCAGTGGAGTGGGGGGTTTTAGGCTTGTAGTTGGTGATATTCCTAAAACCTTTCCACACAGAGGCCGAGTCATTCTCTGAGATCTGCTGCTGCATCTTCTCAGAGTGCTGATGTTTAGCAATGTCCACTTCTTTAGTGAACCTGTACTTGGCCTCTCTGTAGCAGTCCCTGTCTCCGCTTCTGAACGCCTTTCTCTTTTCCAGCCACAGCTTTTTGAGTTTAGGGGTGAACCAGGGTTTGTCATTGTTATAACTCACCCTGGTGCGTGATGGCACAATGCTGTCCTCACAGAAGTGGATATAGGAGGTGACAGTGTCCGTAAACTCGTCCAAGCTGTTAGAAGCAGCCTTCATTGTGTCCCAGTCTGTGGTCTCCAAACACGTGCGAAGCTCCTCCACAGCCTCATTGCTTTTTTGGTCCTCACGACAGGTTTGGAGAGCTTCAGCCTCTGTCTGTACGCGGGGATTAGGTGGATCATGACGTGGTCAGAAAGTCCGAGTGAAGCGCGGGGCACCGCGCGATAGGCCCCGCTGATCGTGCTGTAGCAGTGGTCTAATGTCCTCTCCTCTCTGGTCGGGCATTTAATATACTGCTTATATTTTGGAAGCTCATGGCTCAGATTGGCTTTGTTATGAAACAGAGAGCCCTAGCATTTTGAGCATTTATTAATTAAATTTGCTGTTCAAACATAATCTGATGTGTTTAATCTATACGCTGCTCCGAGACTGACATAGCTGAACCTCATAATGGTACAATAGTCCAGTGAACAGTAACTGGTCAAATTTAACATGATCGAATTAATTATTGTTTATGAAAGGACAAAAGGAGCATTTTTGTCAATGTAATATTATTTGGGTAAGCTAAGCAGATAGTTAGCTTTGATGTTAAAATTTGTATCATCTCATTAGCCAAAAAACAAAGAACATCAGCCAATTCACAAGAAATACACAAACAGTTACATGTTATGTTTAAAAAAAGCTGTTCAATTTTAAAGTAATGTTCTTCTATTCAAAAAAGAGTGAGAATCAAACCCACCACCCACTCCACAGTTTCCCATGATGCTATTAATTAAAAGATCTATTCTTGATGCTAATATTTCCAGATATATGCTAGAGAAGAAAATAGGGTGGGATCCCATTAACTTGTTAAACTTTCATCAAAAATCATCATCATAGTCTCCTTTCAAGCTTCTAAGAACTCTTGGTTAATGGATTTTTTCTGTTTATTCTGTTTATGTATTTGTAAAAAATAAATAAATACCTAGAATACAGATGTCTCCCTTGTGTGATAGGATTGATTCCCTCTATTTTCCTGGTTACATGAGTGATTTGTGGCGAGGTTATCATAACTTGCCCCTAAATTTGGATATTGGTTATTAATTAATTATTGGTGAGAAGGTTGTGTATAAAATATTTTTCTAAATAACTGCTAAGAGTGCCTATCACGAGCATGTGGTTAGATGGATGCAAAGTAAAAAAAAATAAAATAGAAATCTGTAGTTTATGGTTAAGGAAAAATAAAAATAAAACTCAATCAGCTCCCTTTTTCTTGCTTTTGGCTGAGAGTTCAAATTGGAGTTTAATAGGATCTTTCAGGGTGAGTAGACCAGCAGCAGACCTGTGCTATTCAGCTGTGACACTTTCTACTTTGTCTTGTTATGTCTGCACACAACTAAACACCAAAAAACAGCAGAAGAACATTTCTTGAGAAAAAAAATATTGCCAACAACTTTTCTGAAGGTTAAATGGGTCAAATAGCCATCTAGCCTGTTGTAGCCTGATAGTACAAATGTGCAAATGTCTACATGAAAACAAGCTAATACAGGTTTGGCCTCAATCTCATGAGCGATCCAAGGTCACCAACAAATGTGTGTTTATCTAGCATCTTACTTTTAGAATGAGATTCCAGAGAAGAATAACTGACAAGTAGAATTATTTAGCACTAAGCTTCTCGTTTTTCTTCTAAAACAAAGGAAAGTTACAAAGGACGTCTGGGACTTATTGTAGCATTTTTAACCAAAAATATTAAGCTGCTCACTTGAAATGCTTGTTACTGCTGATTTTTAATCTGACCACAATGGGATGGTTTCAATAACTGGTCCACTGACTGCAGCCACGCTGGTGAAGAATCAATTATTTCAGTCGAACAGGCTCACATCGTCATGCTCAGAGCTGGGTCTGTGAAAACAGTGTCTGAGGTTTTATGCGAGTAGATGACATTCCTCCCAGAAAGCAGATTAGAACACCAGTCAACCTTGCATGCCTCTCTGATGCTGTACTGTGATGTTGTTGCTACTATGTTACTATATTATGAACAAGACATTGTAAATGTGGAAGAATTCTGTGATGATTAAAGAAGATTCTTTGAAGATTCTATGAAGCTTAGATTTTTTTTATACAGGTTCACAATTTCATTTTTGGATGTTTTAAGTTCTTTAAGTGTTTTTGATATGTTCTCAGTAAACAGAAAACTTACAAGTGTTGAAGTGGAGATCCTAGCCTTCAATAAAATACAAATTATTCCACTGGATTTATTGATGGTTATTTACAGAGTTTAGCGTCAGTTAAAACAAACCAGTCATCTCAAGCTGGTTATAGGATGAGAGGACAGAGAAGAGAAAAAAGAAACATAAAGAAAACACAAGGAGAAACCATCATGAAAGACAAACTATGGAAAAGTAAAAGAAAATATTAATAACATCCAACAGTAACATATGAACACATTGGGTGTGAAAGATGGGACTACAGAAGAAGTGTTTAGTGCATCATGGGAAGTCCTCCAGCACTGTGAGCCTACAGAAGAATAACCAAGGGCTGGATCAGGGTCAGACATCTGGATAATGGTCCAGCCAACAAGTAACAAATGTATGCATTAGTTTTTCAGCATCAGTCTAAGACACATTGATCCTAATTATCCCTAATTACAATAAATAACAAAATAGTCCCTATAGTGTTAACATGCCAGGAACTCTGATTTTATATAATTACAATCAGATTATGTGAAAGCTAAAAACTAACTTGTTGGGCCAAAAAATACGTGTGTTGAAGTACCGTTAACAATCACTGAAACACACAGTAACCCAGTAACTCACAACCCAGTGTGTGTGTTGAAAACCCACAGTGGCCAAGACATACTATAGTCATTTTAGTTACCCTAAAACATTCATATACATTTAAACATTCACCTCACAGTTTGCTACAACAAATTAAGAAATAATTCATTTTACTACATTAATTGCTAATAGTAAAGTATGTAAATTTATTGTAAAAGCAGCTTTAGGTATTCCTGTACATCAATTTGTCAACTCAGAGGGAAAAAAAAAAGCTAATCTAACAGAAAAGCTGTTGAGTTAAAGCCCATAAAGTCCACAATTACTTTACTTTAAAGACAGATGTCTTTCACAAGATAACTTCTGCCTGCTTTTTGACATCGTGTGCATTTTTTCTATCACCATCAAGTCCTGGTTTTGCTTTTTTTTAAAAAAATCCAATCCAGCCTCTACAAAGATTTTATAAAGATTTTGTTCGTTCTACATCTGGACAACTAATTGTTCTTACTCTGTTTTTGTTTGCTGTGGCAAGTATGTGTGCAAGTGTGTTCAGATGCTTCCTAAAAACAGATGACAAAAATACATTGCAAGCCATGTCAGATGATACCTATGATAGCATGACAAATCTATTCCAGGCATTTCTACACACTATCACTTATTGCACCCACCAGAATCTGAATATATGCATTAAAGTGGATGAGCCATAGCGAGCTCATTGCCAGTGCCAGTGGCAGCTTGTCACTTTAAAGCCTTGTTAATGCATGTGCCGCTTATCTTGCTATGGCCATGAGTGGAAATGGTTATGGCAGGGTGCTTAGGGTAGGAATCCTAAGCATAATAATATTGCATTCTTTTTCTTATTTTTTTCTACTCTTTTCTTCTTGCTATGGAACAATTTGATTTGGAGATATAATGCATTGGCAGAAAAGCATCTGCATATAAATCTCACTACAAAGATATATGTGGGATTTCAAAACGCAAAAGCAGAAGGAAAAGGACTTTGAAAGCTGAGGTTTATGGATTTTCAACAGCCTTTATAGAGATGAGAGATATCAAATCAGTAGCCTTTCTTTTTCAACATTTTCAGCAGAATGCAAAGCCCTCAGGCTGCTGGAAGCTGTCAATGAGTCAGGAACAATAGTCTGCTGGATGTGTCTCACTCTGTGTGCATTTCATATTAAGCTGTTTCATCTCCTCCCACTTGTCAAACCCTTCATTGTGTATGTGAACTCAAACCTCCCACAATCCCTTTTTTCACCCTGCTCATTCTCCATTTGGGAGCCAGCAGCTCTGATCTGGTTATTAGGTGCTCTAATTGACTTATTTCCCGTATGAATCAATGGCCACGTTTAATCACATGGCTGTGGTAAGGGTTGTTGCCATTACAAAAGACATATCCTCACATTGGACCATTGTTTTTTTCTTACCTTTTGCAAAACTGGATACTACAATACTACACTGGACTGCAGTGGTTTACTGTACTATTAAAGGAGAAAACATTAATCGCTTTCTGAAAGGTTAGAAGATTGTTTAATCCGATCTTTAGAACACGCAGACTTTAACTGACTTGAAAAAAGTGAACAGTACTAAAATGTTCAGGTACTTTGTTTGGAAATGTACCTTTGAAGTTTTGTCACACTGATTCACTCATACAGCTAAATACTGCTACATACTTTGCATATCCAAAAGTTCACTAGGGACAGCTTGGGTCCCAGTGGTGTAAATGTAGTCATCAGACAGTCAGCGCGGATTTCCCCCCATGTTAATGCACCAACTGCACATGCTCCACAGGCAGTGGACTTCAAGCAGAAGTCAGTGAAGTATAACAGGAATGACTATTCAGCCATTAGGTCTCCATCTGTCCATGTCAGTGTCCCTAACCAAGTGCAATCTATGCTCATCCAGTATAATTCTAATGTGGATTTAGTGTGGATGGAGTGTTTAAAGTAAAAGCAAATTAATACTTTTTTACCCCTGAACTCAACAATATGCTGCTCTGAAGTCAGACTCACAAATAGACCAGCTCTTGCATGACCTCTGATTGAAGTCAGTGCCCTATTAGTGTTCTCTTACTTCTATGCAATCCACCCTTTCGTCCATGATAACAAGTGAAAAGAGAAACAAACAACTTTTTAAGTCAAAACCTCTGCAGACCAGTGGTGCTTTTTAATATCTAGGAAGATTGTTATATCATCTATATTTCACAAATTTACTATTTCTTAAACGTTGAAAGCATATAGCTCTTGACTTGCCTTGATCACTTTTTTGATCAATGCATTGCTGAGGAAACTGTAGATAGATAGATTTAAACCAAGTACATATGACTTTTTATTGAACTCTAATAAACAGATCAGCTGCTTTCTTTTTACTAAGTGTGCTTCTAAGTCAAATTCTTTGAGTTTGAAGATATGAAAAAAAGCAAACATCAACATGAGACTTCAAATGTAAGCCTTAAAAATGTTCCAGCAATGCATGTGCAATATTTTTGAAAGGCTAATAACACTTAGAAATGATGGCAAGATCGCAGTAAAAATGGCAAAATGTCAGAGGTTGAATGAGGTTCAGATGAGAGAAACAGCTTAGTCTCACATGGCTGACAGCAGAGAGTCTTGGCATATGGATAAGACATGAGCTCACCTGGTGGGAGAGTCTGTAATATTGATATTAATAATGGAGCATTTTGGGGGAAGTGGGGTTACACACTGAGGCAACACAAGACAAGGGAGAAATGCAGTGCATCTATATTTTATTAGCATACTGCACACATCAAGATACAGAAGCTTCCAGGGGACGGTATCAAAACAGCACCACTGTCAAATCATCCTTCAACTTCCTCTCTGAACGTTGTAACATTATCCTTACAGCAGCATAGACCGATACACTTGCTGTCTAAAACATTCTGTGTACCAAGTAAGCACACAGACATGGGCTCAGATTTATTAAATACTAAATGCTGTGAGCACCTATATTGATGTCCACGTGATTCTGTCAATAAGGGAGAAGAAACATGAAAGATAATAATAAAGAACATCAGACATGACACAGTCCTGGTACTTTCATATAATCCAATATTTCTTGATTTCTGATGTGAGTGTGTTGTTCCCCCTTTTTGGACATAATTACAGTTTTATCATTAAAATGTTCCAATAGCTCAATCATTTATTGAATGTGTTCTGGAACCAGTACTGTTCAACATCCTCATGTTCTAGACAACAGTCACATTCACATGTGTTTACATTTTTTAGATACGTTTGGATAATGAGCTCTGCCAGAGACACCCCTCCACAAATCAGTCTGCGCTCATGATTATCCAGACTCTTGTAGGTGCACGGTTCTGTTTGCCAAGCCTGTACGCCCCGTGCATCAGTCCCACTCAAGCAAGCCAACTGTTTTTCCAGATGTCACCATTCCTTCCTGTTGCTGCTCAATACAGAACTTTAAGTTATTAAATGTACGGAACAAGCAGCGACTAATAATCTGACCCTGAAATGGAATTTAGAATGAAAACAAACAAACATAAACTATAGTAAAGTATCAATGTTTTTTTTTACCATGTTATTCATTAAGAAAGTTTGTTGCGGGGATCGGGGACTTAGGTGTGTGTAGTAGAGCTGTTGACAACTTGGAGGAGGATCAGTCTAATCTCTCTGCCACACTTCATTTACCCTTTTAATTAACACTTAATCTCCAGACGTGAAAATTTGCAGAATTTGATTAGCTGCTTTAAAGTCTTATGCAAGTTATTAAGATACAGATCTTCTCAGAGAAGAATAAGAAGGGCCCTATTTGTACTGTTGCATGTTGCATTAGCGAATACGTCATCTTCCATAGATAATTTGATCCTTTCATACCTACAGCATTTAGGTTTTTACAGGTTGATGTTAGTAGTTTACAACATTTAAGTGATGCTAACAGTTTTATATATAGTGTTTGACGACATTTAAGTTGTTGGGACTCTATTAAAGTATATGACCAACAGAACCTATTTGGACTGTGTACCATTGGAACAATGCACAAAATCTATGTCACATAATGTGACACTGAATATATTTCATTTTTTGAAGCTATTTTATTATTATGTTCTCCCACTGTGTCGTTTTTATGCAATTTCTTCTTCCCCTTGTGTAAAACTAAAATGTAGTCTCATCTTTATTTGGCCTTTAAGCACAGTGTACCTAGAGGAGACAATGTGAATGCAGAGTAATGGACTCGAGTAATGAGATGGGAATTCAGCAAGGCTGAAGAAAGTAAAAGAACCTTGATGCACCTATCTACCACTGGTGGGAGGGCCAAGCAGCAGTTACAACACTGAACAAAGTCCTCTCACTTCAAGTTCTTTGTTTTTCTTTTGCTTATTGTTGTTTGTGACCATCAAGCTCACCCTGCAACACTAAAAAAAGAGCATCAGTTAGTAGTTTTATAGAAATTTAAAAGCCCAATAAAATCTTTAAATTTTTGACTAAAGCATCTTTTTTTCAAAGTCATTTTGTGTCTTTGTTCTCAATTCTTGATTTATCAAGACTGCTCCTCAGCCTCATTAACAGTTGAACAACTTCGGTGTCAGATTTCACTAATATCTGACATGTCACCATGTATCGCCATGGTAGTGTCAAAAATTCTGCTCACTCTAAGAAATAAAACGTTGGATTTAATTGACAAAGTTAAGGCAATCTTTTCCACAAAACCTGGTCAATTAAACATAAATCAATATGGTTGTTATCTGCAATTTCAATGGTGATGTATATCAGAAGTGAAATTGTTCTATAAAAGCAACAGCTTTCCTTTCATTGTTACTATTTAACACTATTAATTAGAATTTAAACACTTTGTTCATTTTATTAACTGTATTGCTTTAGGTTCAATTGACAATATTAATTTGAATTTAATGGCACCATTTAGATTGCGTTTTGGACCTAATTAATTTGATTAATTATGATTTAATTAATAGTTTCATCTATATGCTAAATGTTTAGGTATCAACAAAACAAGTCTAGAAAGGTTCCTGAGTTGTCATCTATACATTGTAATTAGGTGTTTGGACCTTTCAGAGGTCTTCAGCAAAGGTCTAACACTTAACTACAGAGTACAGGTGACAACTCAAGAACCTTTTTACACTTGCTCACACGTTACCATTTATAACATTCAAGATCCTTGCACTTCAATAGAAAACTCTTACACCAAAGCTTACATAAAGTGTAAATGCAAAAAAAGGGTGCTGCATCAACAACTTTATTTACTGTGAGCCTTGACAAGGCAAAGCTTCTACAGGGAACAACATCGCGTAAGGCAATATTAAATGCTTAAAGTGCATGACCAAAATTTAAACATTGGAAACAACTTTCCGAGTTTCAACAAAGTGACATTGTAAATCACTTAAATCACTGTATGTAATGCAATTACAGAAAATACTTAAGTGACACAAAGGTAAAAACGATTTAGTCCCCAGTTACAAAAATCTGATTCAGAATTATAAGTTTTCTATTATATAATAAATTTTACAATAAAAAAAAAAATGCATATAGCAAATCTCAAAATATTCTTAATTAAATGCTAAGACCAAAAATCCAGTACTTAACTTGAATACAGGTGACAACCTTAGAACCTTTTCACATTTGTTTGCACATACACTTTAACATTTATAACACTCAAGATCCTTGACCTGCAATGGAAACCTGGTACACAAGAACTAATATGAAGTGTAAATACAAAATAAATTGTGTTGCTTTAACAACTTGAACAAAAGCCTTCAATGAGGCAAAGCTTAAACAGGGAAACAACACTGCATAATGCAACATTAAATGAAGTGTGTAAAATAAAATGTAAACATCTGAAACAACTTTCCAGTTTCAACTAAGTGACAGTGTAGTGAGGAGTAGGATGTCAAACCTGACAGAATGATTTCAGGATCTACAGTTGTAGGTCTGCAATGGCTACAGTCTGCAGAATTACCACAGCAACTCAAACCGAAGAAAATGTTGTGAAACAAGAAAATACATCCATCTGCGTAATTTTGTCCCCAGTTCAAAAAACTCAGTTTCTGAATTACGTTTTCTTTTCCACAATCCAAAAAAAAAAAAAAAAGGCATTCAGTAAATCTCTTAAATATTAAAAGCTATGACAAAATATTTACAAACAAGGATCAACATATATACAATTTATAAACTTTTAAACAGTGAAACAGAGCACTTATTTTGGGGGACATTTTGATCTAGAAGAGTCATTGCGTCTCCTTTTGGCAGAGTTTGTTCTTCAGCACTTGTATTTTGTTAGACAGTTTTTTGTCTTCCAGTCCCATGAGCACCTTCTGGAAGAACTCAAATGTGTAGCGAAGTGGCTTTGGGTAACTCAGATTGAGGCAGTAAATTAGCCCAAACAAAAGTGCACACCCGCTCGCCACATCGTGAAGATCCTGCAAGACGGTGCATCTCTCGATAATGATGCCAACATCTTCAAGGGAGTCATCAGGCTGTGCTCCTTCATGGATTATTTTATAAACACCCAAATCCATCCTCTCGAGCTCTTCAGCTTCCATCACGTTGAAAGCCTGAAAAGGACAGAAATATTTTAAATCCGTTGTATTTTGGTCATCGCATCATCTATCTATTCACTCCATTTTAGTTAAAATGGTCCACACTACCCTAATTACACATATCCCTGAATGAGACTGAGGAGAACAGACCAAAGAAAAATGTGGATTTAAGACTATCACCAAATAAAGACCAAGAAGAAGATACATGAAACATGGACAGAGGGCAGAAGGAGTATGCATTAATAATATCATCAATATTCTGCTGACCAGGGTTATTTTCTTTAGTTTCGCATAAAACAATGTAAGTGAATGGAAACAAAATCCTAGTATTTCCCATGCACTTTATTGTTGTAAGCTAATTTAAAGAAAACTGATTACTGCCAGAACAGGAGAATGCCTGGGCTTGTTTAGAAAATACATTTTTCAACTTACAAAACTCTGGGAATTATGACAGTCAAAATTTTACTGAGGGGTGGAATATCCCTTTAAAAATAAACTTACCATGTACTCTTTGATGAGATTTTCAGGGTTCTCATTCAGGTATATAATCACAGCTTTAAGGATGCATTCACGCTTCACTTCGATTCGGGAACTCTAAACAAAACAACACATGCAGCGCAATTACTTTTCTGAAGTTTTTAGAGACCCCCACAGAAGTCAATTTTTATTGTTGTTTAACCAATTCATAATTGTTTCTAAGTAAATTTTAAACATGCTTTTTGCAAGCAAGCAGTATTTTGTGTTAGAGAATGAGAAGCTTACCAATTCATACCCATAAAGATTATGAGTTATGAGTCCAATTACACTGATTGCGATACATTGGGTCGTGGAAAATGCAGCTTTAGCGTGGTGTACCACCCGAAAGAAGGAAGAAAAGTGTTGTTGCATAGGAGTGCTGTTCAAAGGAATCAAAAACATTTTGATAGAGATTTCCAAAAATTAATGACAAAAACTACACACTGTCACGTTAATATGAGGTATGCGGGCTACCACCACATTTGCAGTATTTATACCAAGTTTGAGTGAAAAAAAATAATCTATTGTGTCACTGAGTTGTGGCGAAATGTGAAATGTTGTCTGCCTTTGTCTTTTCTCAGTGTAGCTAATTATTCCTTTGGACAATTAATGAGTAACAAAAAAAGAAAAGAAAAAAGCTACAATGCCAGCAGCGGCACTTATGGCCTCTAGGGGCATGAGTTACTTAGTTCTGCTTTGTGTCAGGACCAAATCCAGAATATAAGCCAAAAGCGAGATGAGAAGTATAACGCAGGAGAGAACAAGCATGAAATGACCCAAGAAAGTTAAAAATACAGTTTAATAACCTGACCTGAGATCAACCTGCAACTAATCTATTAGTTACAGAACATTTTAACAAGACAGAATACCTGTGAAATTGCAGACAACGCTGCTGTGATCCGCCGCGCTGTTTCCCCTCCTTTTTTTCGTAGAATCTTCATCAACTGGTCAGAGTACTGGTCAAGACTGCTCATGAATGTGGACAGCAGTGGAACTGTGGTGATTCGGGTGAACTCCGCATTGATCTACAAAGTTCAAAAATAAATTTTTTAAATAGTTCAGCTCAAAACGGGACTAAATCCAGACCAAACCTGATCTAATCCCAGACAAAAAGTTCTGGTGCTGTCCAGGTTTGATTTAAAGGGAAAAAAAAAAAAAAGGGGGGGAGGGGGGGGGGGGGGAATCGATTAATCAGATGGGAATGTGCAAAATCAATTACGATTACAAAAAAGGAAAAAAAAAAGATTTTTAAATCGACATAAGTTATTCCAACATCCCACCCAAAACATTTATAGATGGACCGGCAGAATCAGGTGGCTGCAAAAGAGTGCCTCACCCATGCAGTACAAAAAAAAAAAAAAAAAAAAAAAAAAAAAAAAAAAAATCACAAAATGCACAAATTTTGCACTTTAGTTGTAAAAGGAAACTGACGTGTATCATGTTAGCAACGTCCTGTTTTCCCAAAATTTTTCATTCTATTGGAGCTGCCCTTCTCACAACACAATTTAGCTGCACTAAGCTCAAAAGACATCAGCTCGGTGACATCAGCTTTGTAGCAGTACTTTTCTGTTCACGGCCAGTTTTTAACCAAGACTCAAAACTCATACCTCAGGTACTTTGAAGAGGGCCGGCCATCTGCTCTTGAACTCTGCGATGAATGGCATCTCTCACCTCTCTTCTTCTGTGTGCAAATGTCTTATCCATCTTTGTTTTGATTATTTGATCGTTGTTTGTTTTCTTCACCTCAATCAGTAGTGCTTGTCATTCTTCCTCCAGACTTTTCTTCGTTTCTCCTGCAGGGTATTGTGGTAAAAAGTTCACTTCTGCTTTCCGTGGCTTTTTGACATTGTTTCGACGTGGACTCATCTCTCGTTCTCTCTTGTGTTGTAGAGTGTTTATTGCCACCTCTGGGCACCCTATGTTTCTCAGTGTTGTCCGGTAATTGGCCATTTTGTATTTTAGGCTTACTTTCCAGCCTTCACATCCCGTCACAGATCTGGTCTCTTTGAGAAAGGGATATTTTTGAATTAACGCTTTAGCGACATCATCAATATCTCCACTTGATGGATAAACTTTGTATTTTGCAATTTCTGAGGCCAACATATCTAATATGTCAGATTTGAGTTTTGGGCTCGGGTCTAAGAGAATCCCATTGTTTTCATATTCTTGCTGGGCTCTGTGTAACTGAAACTCCACATCAAAACTAAACTTTGGTATTGGAAAGTTTAAGGGCCATTTCCGCAAGCGAAGAGATGAACAAGAAGCACTGGAGTCTGAGGAGGAAAGGATGTCAGTGTCCGGCAAGGATGGTGCATCAAACTGTGGTAATGTCTCTCTGGAGGCAGCTGTGGGTGCTGTGGTGGGCACAGTGGACGGCGCAGAGTTTAAATTAGTGTAAATTACTTTGATTGTACTCTTGTCTTCAATGTCCCCAGTTGTGGTTAGATTCATGTATTCATTGTCAAACTCAACATCTCTATATTGAAGCCTGAAATCTTCAGTCAATCCAAACTGTCTTTGTATTTCCTCTTTTAAAATGTCCACTGAACCAGGGATTCCAGAAGGAAGCATCAACTTGGATGAATTGTCCACTCCAAGTATCACCCTCAAAGTAGCAGCCATTCTTCAAGCTGAAAAACAAGACCAGTGCATAGATTATCCATTGGGATTTTTTTTTAAGAAATACTGTCCAGCAGACAATATTTCTAAATACATACATAGATAATTCCAGGATCATGAAACACTACTCAATACAGTCTAAAGAACATGACATTTTTTTATTTGTATTGCACTTGTTGCCACAAATGTTTGTTTACCTAACAATGAGTGAAAGCAAATAAAACAATTACCAATGTGAATATGTCTTTTTAAGGTGACCATCCGCAAGTGTCCCACTTCATAGTCGCATAGAGGGTATGGGTCGGCCAGCTCTGTCATGGATACAACAACAACATCTGTTGTTGTTTGTAGGTGAAAAGCTCTATAGTGCTCCATGTACCATGAATTTAGCCTTTTCAGAATAAGGAGGGTCTCTTTTTTAATAATGCACAAATGTTGAATTTCACAGAAATCTGGTAGCCCACCACATGATCCGTGCACAACAATCATCCCCTTTTTGTACTGAATATTGTTTACAAAACCGCCAGTGGCTAAGTTAACAGCAGTCACGTCTGGATGTTTGTTAGAGATACTTTTCACAACATTGTCTTTAAGGACATCCAATGGCACTTCTATCACGCGAGTAACATCTGTAGAGTTTTCATCATCAGGACAAAGCATTCTATATGCAACCATTAACTGATATTTACGAGCTAAAGAGCCGGCTATGTTTCTGAAACTTTTGATGTTCCGAACAGCCTGTTTGAAGAAACTATGCTTGGCCTCAAATCTCATCGTCCATAACGAGACAAGAGGACCAAAACATTTGATCATTTCTGCATAGTGCTCAATAAAGTGGTGTTTAGGCATCAGTTTTTGGTTAGGAAATAGTTGTTGGTAATGCTTTCGGTGCTCTGAGACCTTACATTCCAAATATGCAACAGATTGAAGACTGTGAACAGGAGCTACTACAAGCTCGACAATATCTTTTAAGTCTAAAATAACCAGCCAGGCTGGTTCATCAGCAGGGACATTTGGTCCAATGATAAAAGGAAGCAAGCGAATAAGACACCAGTTTTCGTGTGCGTTACCCCCAAGAGAACGTCTCTTCTTCTTACTTACAGCTTTTGATAACACAGTGGGGCGATTAGTTTTATCTCCTTCCTTGTAAGGAAAAGAACGAATACGATTGTTCAGTTGTTTGAGAGAAAAATACTTTTTTGACACGAGAAGGTCAATACACTGGGCCAACTCGACAGGAACGATTCCTTCAAAGAAATCGTGCACAATGTCGGGAGGGTAACCAGTAACAACATTAAAATACGAGAGGTTATCCGTTAAAACACACGATTTTCTTACACCTAAACAGTTCACACCTTGTTCTTGAGCAGTCTTGATATGAAGCCGATGATTTTCCTTTGTTCTTCGTTCAAATGATCCTGTCTTTACCTCACACGTATTTATATCAGAAAGCTGGGCTGTACAGAAACGACAAAAATAATTAGCTGAAAAATTCTCCACAAATCCTCCAAGCCCATGGGCCCCCAGATTATCAGCAACGACACACTGAACTGTACCCTTGATAACCGAACCAAGGAGGGGCACGAATAAACCTTGCTTCTCAAGTCTGACTAAATCACACAGCAGAGGCTCAAATACTTTTCATAACCAAAAGATTTAATTAATTCACTTTTACACAACAGTGCCAAGTAGATTGAAGAAAGGGCAGAGTTGCAACCAGAAGGCAAGTTGCCCAGAATCCAATAAACCGCACAAAGTTTATGTTTTTTGCGAGATGTTCCTAGTGGGTTGCACACTTCAAAATCATCAATATATAGGCATAATGAAATTCTGAGCTCTTCACTTGAAAAAAAAAAATTGTTCTTCTGATTCTCACCGTCCTGAAAACATGTAAGCAGTTGTGAATTTGAATGACTCCGTTTATAGTTTTCAACTAGCTTTCCAACAATATCTTCACGTTGAAGTAACTGCTCCAATAACTTTAGCAGTGGAATATATTGAAAGGTTTTTTTTGTTTTTTCCTCTAGAACATATTCCTCTAGCTCAACAACATTAAACTTTTCATAGTAAAACTTCTTGCGCTTAAATGTTGTTTCAAGTGATCCTCCTTTTGCAATACTTCTAAGTAGTGGATTTCCAGTGTATAATGCTGTGCACAACTCATTCACTAGCGATGCACTAACCTCAATATTATGCTCCTTGAGAACGGCCAAAGTTAAGCTATTTGTTAAGGGTAAAGCAGAAGTAGTGAATAGAAAATGTAGTCCCTCGAGTAAATTGTCAATTGCTGATGTTGGTACATGTGAAAAGACCTCCAACTTTAACAAAATCAAGGCAAGGTTTTTAACTACAGCTTCCTCCAAATTTTCACTAACTACACCAGCTTCACAATCCAAGTCAGAGGGCCCTTCATCTGCAGACTCCTCAGAAAGATCATTCTTACTTGTAAATTCAGTTCTTTTCACTATTTCATTTTTGAAATCTCTTAGCGTGCATGAAGAATGTTTTCTACTCTTGTGTGTCTGGAAAGTACCATACACATTAGTTTTGAAAGAACAATTTTGATAAACAATCTACTGTCTCCAACCTCTTGAGATGTTTATTAATATGGAGGAAGTATTCTCTGCTTGTTGATATGTGGCTTTCAGGACAAGAAGGACAAGTCAAAATAACATGTTCTACAGTGTGAGAGGGCTTAGCAACATGTGCACGACTTAGATGAGTCCTAAGACCACCCCATGTTTTGAAAGTACAAGGACAATGACTGTAAATGCACGGATATGAGCGTCTCAGACCAAGAATGGAGTGTTTAAGTCTCAAGTGTTTTAGAATTTGGTACCTTTTAGATACACTTAAAGAGCAAAGCTTACAACACCACATTCATAACCTAAAAGACCAAATAAGAGAATTCAAAATGTAAAATTGCGTATTAAGGAAAAAGTAAATAATATGAAAGCATTAGGTACCTCCAACATGCACTTTTGGAGCACAGCTCAAATCTCCACAGCTCCAAATTCCACAACCAGCAACCTGAGAGAAAAAGAAAACCAGAAAAAATTAATCGTGTACAGTGAGACACATGCAAAGGGGTAGCACAGAGATGGTCTAAACTTAAGAACACTCCTGTTTCTTTTAAAATGTAATAATACAAGTTAAATTTCTATTACTCATTTCATAAATCTGTTCCTGTGAGCACGTTTACCATTATATACCGGAGCAGCCCAGTCTGTGAACGTGACCCACTTGCCCCCAAAAATAAAATCAAGTATACTGGGTGGTTAGTGCTCCGTTTGTGTCGGTTTGTGCCGGTAAAATCATCGTTTGTATCGCTAGGTGTCAAAGATATTACACTTTTATTTAATAGGTCATTCAGAGTTCACCCCCCCAAGCAACACGAAAATGGCCCAAAATAGGTCAAAACATGCCACAAAATGCTCGGGTGCGAGCAAGCGTTTCCTACGACGTCTACATCACCTCGCCCTCACTCGCGCCCGTAAGCACGGGGAGCGTGCTTGACGCCCTTGACGTCACCGCGAAAAAGTAAAACATTAATAACCGGCTAACCGTAGCAGCACAAATGTTAATTTTAACGGCACAAACAAGCACTAACCAAGCAGAGCATTTTGTGGTATGTTTTGGCCTATTTTGGGCCGTTTTCGTTTTGCTTGGGGGGGGGGGGCTCTTCAACTCTCAATGACCTATTAAATAAAAGTGCAATATCTTTGGCACCGTAGCAAACAAACGGAGCACTAACCACGCAGTATACTTGATTTTATTTTTGGGGGCAAGTGGGGGTCACCTTCAGAGGTCTCTTTGAGACTCGATGCGCGAAGATTGCAAACTACGCAGCTAGCGGTTCTCTTCAGTGAAACAGACGAGTATGGACTCGTCAACAATCACTGCACATGTATCCCAATTCTTGTTCGGGCTAACGTTCTCCTAACTTGATAGTGCAATAAAACAAATAAAATAAGTGTGCTATTCGGAGTTCGAATGAAATTTTAAACGCAGATGGAACAATATTCAGATGTGCAGTAACGTCGAATATGCAAATTAATGTTTCCAATGCTAGCAAAATGCTACAACCTACAGAACACATACTGCCCACATATTTACCGGAAAAATATACGCCATATATTATCACAAAGTACTAGTTAAATTATATTCTATTAAAAATAGGAAGAAATTACCTTAACTCCAACGGATGAATAGTGATTAATCCCTCTTTCCAGACACGTGGCCAAAGCACGCTGTGGCGTAGATGAAGAAGGTCAATGCGTATGCGCGAAGATTTTTTTCATTCTCTGCGCATGCTCAGAAAGGATGTGGAAAGGGCTCTTTGGATTTAATTAAATGTGTTCAATAAATTGGAAATATCAATATTATTTAACATTAAAACGGTATAGAATTAATTAAATCAAATTAAAAAATATTAATTACACCCATAAGATTAACAATTTTAAGTATATTGAACATAAAACTAAGAATTAATTTTTAAAAAGCCCATGTTTCATTTCTTAGAGTGTAATATGCTCATTAATCTTTGATTGCTTCAAGGCCCTTAATTTTGAGCAGGGCAGAAATGTCACATCAACCAGGTTCAACAGCTCATATCATTTACTCCAGACTGTCTTGCCAAACACATTTAAATCAATGTCAGACCTGCTCTCTATAACGGCCTATAGTAAAGTCCAACCACTTTTTGTATATTTATACAATAACGAAACAGTGTGGATTGCCACAATATTACATTAGACCTCTATGTTATAGAGACCCTTCAGAAAACAATAAATTTGTGTTATTAACGAAATGATCAATTATTATATATGCTAAGAATATACCCAATCGTGTCACTGGCCTGTTGGCAAGTAAACTAAGTTGTTGCAAAATGTTCCTCAGACTGATTTTAGTAATACTTACACTCCCAGCCTCTTTTTTTTCTTGTCCAAACTTTTTTGATGTATCACTCACAACAACTTGAAAATGAAGTAATATTTTCCAAGACACATAAAAACGTCTCAATGTAAATTTTTTATCTTTTTATTTTATGTTCTATTGTGAATAAAATATGTGTTTTTCATATTTTACACAGCATCTCAATGTTTATGGAATTGGGGTTGTATAATATTGTTATGAATTTGATTTTAAAGTAAACTTGTGCATTGTTGATGTTGTTCTTAAGATAATGCTGTCTCTTTTTTAATCCTATTTAATCTGGGTTGAAACAATACCAGGATAAATTATACTGCAGTGAGCTGTGCTACTGTTCAGGGGACACATTAGAGATAAAAGACTGTTTGATGCTTCTTGCAGGGAGGCTGGATAAATATACCCGCTATTAATTTAGAATACAAATGTAGCCGCTATATTCCCAAAACTAAAGCCCAAGTGAGGAGATATGATGCGAAGAAATGTGTGTGCGTTTGTGTGTGTGTGTTAGTTATTGCAGTATGTCCACACAAAAACTAAGTGTAATTTAATATTAGTACTGAAACATGAACAGGAGAATGAGATTGTGTGTAAATTGAGAAGTAGGTTAAGTGTGTGAAACTGTCGACTAACAGCCAGTATCATTAATACTCTATACATGTGTCAGTGGTGCCTAGATTTTTCACATACTTTCACAAATAAAAGTATGCTGTACTCAAGTGTGTGACGGATAACAGACAACCTGGAGGCTGCAGAAACAAACAGATGAAACTGTTCATTTCTGCAGGTCAGCTTGTTTGAAAATATCCCACGTCAGTCCACTAAGTCCCTACATTTCGCACGCCACTATCCATGGATCATACCAACTAATGATATGCAGTCATATACATATATTGGCAGACACTTGGTTGTCTTTCAGCTGATATTGTAAAGATATTTCATTCATTGCAATATCAATATGCTTTATTGTATAGTAAGCTAATACTCCTACAAACAACCAGACAAGCATCTTTAACCAAGCACTTGATGATTATGGGAAGGAAGACAGAAGACAGAAGACATATACTGGTACGCGTGTGCGTGCGTGCGTGCGTGTGTGCGTGTGTGTGTGTGTGTGCGCGCGTGTGTATATATATATACGGAGATCTCTCTGTGTAGCAAATTGTTGTCCAGACTGAGTTGTGCTAAAATTTTTGTCTGTCTGGTTGTACTGCCCTAATACTGCTTATTAAGAATTTAATCTGGGACAAATTTGCACAAACAAGCAGCAAAGATTTCAGCTTGAACTATTCACTGCCTTAAATTCCATCACTACTGTGTGGCCACACAATGCAGGTAAATTCAGAATACTTGCACTTCCAGGCACACTTGTTGTAATTAAGCAAAGATACTATAATAATACTATAATAATACTATAATAATACTACACTGCTATCATAACCCATAAGATAATGTGACAACACTTTATCTGTTACTGGTCTTTATCAAATAAACAGACAAAGCAAATATTCTGGTCTTTCCAGTAAACACTTGCAGTCCATTCATCTTCCAAAAACAGGTGACAGAATCTAAGGAATTCATTGAAATGGGAATCCACAAGTGTAACACCATAACAGGGCTATTATTCACAACTGGATGAATGAGTGATTATTAGAAACTTGATGTCTGAGCATGTTTTAGTGGATAAAGACTTATGCCAGTCAAAAATTTTAATCCTGTAATCCCGTATTACACTCACCTCTTTTCTTCAACTTCACTGACTCTTAAGAAAGCAAACATCCAGTGATTTCTTAGGTTGTTGTACCAAAAGGGGTGTGTATTTTTCGCCTTAGAGTTAAAAGTGATCTTTATAGCGCCTGACAGCACAAAATGAAGAATACCTATCTGCTATTTGCTACTGTACAACTATACAGTATGTATAGTATATCATGACTAACTGCCTATTTACTGTGTTAAAATGGCCTGAAAAAGTGAAAGCCTAAATCTTAATGTGATAACTGGAGCATCTAATTTAAATGCATAAACTACCAGGTATAAAAGTCTGTTACTTAATCATCTAACTAAAACCTCCACTTTAAAAGTTAATGCACAAAACTGGCTGCCTTACACAGCACTGGAGACTTTTTTTTGCTTTCTAATTAAATTAAGTCAAAGTTTTAATCCTAGCAAAAACAGAATGTGCGCTGCATCATCCAAATGAGTGGCCGGCCAGCTTAGCCTGGTTTCTCTTTAGGCACTGTCAATGTAAGAAGATAGAACAACTTGAAGCAGCAAAAACAGAGACTACAGAGCTAATGCCGCATTTTCAAAATGAGTATTACAAATCACAACACACTAGAGATCAAGATCAAAATGCATTTAATTTTTAATAAGAACTCTATGTCCCTGAAAATATAAAACTCAATATGTGAGAAACATGGTAGCTCAGTTTCATTTTGAAAAGGTAGAAATACGTTTATGACAGTAGAGAGCTTGCAATTATTACCTTTTTATTTATATGCATTCATTCTCAACAAAGAATAAATAAATGAGAAACAATCTAATGCAGTAAAAACAGCTGGGCTACCAAGTAAAACAGGCTCCAGGTAAAAGAAGTGCTATGCAGAGGGCAAAAAGCTGTTAAGCGAAAGAAAATGTCTTAGCTGCTTTAAATGCAAAATCTGTTTTTCCACAAAGCGCTCAGCCAGCATGCACAAATATAATGATGGGCATGTTTTTTTAATTAGTCCTTTGAGTGCCTCCCTCTCCCTTTCATTGTCTGCACTTTGAAAAGCCATTTGTAAATGATCCATTGAACTCTGAGGATGAGAACCTTATAGGATTCTCTTCAGAGAAAACAGTGGCTCAGCCAACACTCATTTGCATACAATTTGGAAAATTAATCCAAGATAGAACCTTAAAATCACACAAAACATAACATAAAAAAGTGCTGAGGCAGAGTAGAAAAGTCTGAAAAGAAGAAGTAAAGTGTGGATGGGGAATGAGTTTTATAAATGAGTGTGAACAGATCCGATTCTGTGGCAAAAGCAATGACGCTTTTCTCTCGCTCCCTATTAGTAAAGTAAATCATGTAGGCAAAAAAAATCAAAACAACAACAACAAAAGAAGTTAAGTAATCAAATAAATGTTGACAATCAAGAATTGAATTGAATGGGAAGAACACAAATCCTAGACTGAAAAGGTGTGAGCTGGTAGCTTAAGCTTATTACACCTACACTTGTTGCATAATCCATATTCTCAATGGCAACACTTTTCTGACAAGTTCTGACCAAGGTAAACACCAAAGAAAAAAAGAATATTAAGAATAAACATCCTACGACAACAAAAAGAGGTTGATAAGCAATGATTGTGGCTCATTTTTATATTCAATGCCTGATATTTTTTGTTAATTGCATAGTGAACAACATAATCTTCATTCCTCTTTATTATTAGTCAACAAGTTTAACTCTCAAACAGATATTTGCCCTGACCCTTGTTTTTCTAAAATTACCTTCAGTTAGAATTTAAAAACAAAAATCCTGGAGAAATAAAAACCACCAAAACCCAGAACTGGAAGCTTTTGCACATCAGATTCTTTTCTTTTTTTATCCAAATTTGCACCACATGTGCAATATTTTCTTAGATTGAGGCCTTAAGTCTTTCTTTAAAGTGCAAAGAGGTCCTGTAGACTTTATTAATTTAATTAATAATACATGATGTAGGATTGAAAATGTAGCAGTTTCAGTACAGTTTCTCCAGCGTTTACAGTGAGCACATCACACAGTAGGTAAAAACAATCATTACCTACTGTTCATTAGAGAAAAAGAAATCTGCTTTAATTCCAAAGTGTAGAACAATGACTTCTTACACTTGCAGATCAAAGTAAATGCCTCTGACTTGCAAGTGTTTTCATTCATAAATAATTTCTATGTCTAAGTGTTTCCGTTCTCCACCAAAAGTTTGGATAAGAAACCTTCCAGATAATGCTGGTCAATCTGGGAATATATGTAAGGCAGGTAATCCTAGATAGGTTTCACAAAGATTGTAGTGTAGTGATTGACTTTCAGAAAATGTGTAAAATTCCTCCTGATATTGCAATATTAAAATCCCATTGGGCGTAACATAAACTGCCCCTCAGGTTAATGACAATAATGACTGGTGTAATTAGATAATAAGACTCCTATTAGCCTCTTGTAACGAAGTTACACCTACATTTGCCACGCAGAAGTTGTGTGATTAGAAGACAGTTAGCTAAATAAGCCTTTTTTCTATAACAGCTTGATGAAAAATATCTCCGTTGTTCTTTTTTAAATTAGTATTTTGAAGGTGATGATGTACTACTACAATAATTGATGACCAGTGATGATGTGCCTACTTACTGTTGACACTGAAATGCAACTCTGTGATTAAAATGCCAAAGAGCAGCTGAGCACTGAGCTCTTCATGGTCATTCTGAAAAGAGGCTTCACGTTCCATTTATCAGCCACAGGACATGGTTAAGAAAAGTTGCACATTGAGCACCACATCAGGCTCACTGTCACCACTCTGTGCTGTCCTTTTGCAGTAAAGCTACAGATGCTGTGTGGTATTTATACTCTGATGCTAATGACTCTTGGAGCTCCAGTTTTCCAGTTTCTTCTGCTGTTGGTCTCTGTCCTGAATAAAAAGCTCCTCTGTCTATTTCTAGTGACTCCACCCCAGTGACTTCCATCACACTAGACCCCTGCTCATTACCTGTAAACCTACTGAGAACACTTGATTTATGGCTCTTTTTTTTTTCATAACTATTATACTTGAGTTCACTCAGCTATTACAGCTTTATTTCTTTCTGAATCTTGAGTTTAAAAACATCTTCCCTCTGACACAAAGCAAACCAGAACCCTCTTTTCGGTTTAGTCCAGTAGAGTCCATCACTGGACCTTTATTTCCAGGAGATAGCTGAATATCATTGCAGTCCTAAATATCCACATGGAGCAGCATTTGCAATAAAAGTGTAACCATACACATATTACACATTCTTATTCTGCTCTGTTGTGTGTAACAAGTGTGTGAAGTCCCTGGGCAGCCGCCACAATGATTGCTTTTTCTTCCTTGCTTAGTTCCTCACAGCCGACTGACACCGACTCTTCCTACGGAAGTGTTGCTGTTTAAATATCTATTTACTGAAACCTTTAACAGTCCACATCTCGATAAACATTATGAACTGCGTGACAGATGAGGAAGAACAAGTCAGTGTGCGTATTTAAAACTCTCAGGACGAAACACATCAAAATTCTGAGCGATGATGGGCTTCTCCACGTGAACCCTGTCATTCAATAAAATTCATTTTGGAGGTTTTACTAAACTTGAGAGGGACACTCTGACATTATATATGATACAGTTAAGCATCTACACATCTCTGAGGAATAAATTACTGAAACGCTATTGTGTTTGATGGACTCATTGGCATGATGCCTTTCTTTATCAGTCTCTACCTTCTTAAAAGCAGAATTGCAGTTCTGAATTTAATTGGTTTTAAAGGCTTAAAAGTGGACTTAAAAGTAACTTTTACTTATTGCAGGAAAATGCAGGTGTCTGTTTCAGCCAGGTGCTGTTTGGATTGCAAAATTACTATATTCTATTATTGAAATATGTTTTACTGTGAAACCTCACTCATATTTCTCCCATGTGCCCCATCAAAACATCCATAATCACTGTGCAAACTGAATCCCCCTGTATTACTACATTTGTATAGCCAGTCAGTGCAACTAAATGGTGGATAGAGGAACACATAGGGAGACTTTACCCTCTTTAGTGCTGTTAAAGAGTAAATGAGCATTGAGTACCTCTAAATGCATGTAATCCAACAGAACCCTGGAGTGGCAGCATTAGAGGGTTTAAACAGACCTTAAATGGCAACAGTAGAAAATACTGCTACACTTAATGAAACATTAATGCATACATACAGACAATGCATTTATTGCCAAAAAGGGGTCCCCTATTAATGCTCTGCACCTCTTTTTGTTCTTTATTGTTTTCCACATGTATTTATTACGCCTACAATGTGCTGTGATACTAAACTGATTTTGTATATATTAAGAGTATGGGCAGTGATGACATTTGGGTTGTTTCCCTAGAAGTAAGAAGTAAGCTGTGAGTTTCAAGTTGGTGTAGAATGTGAAAAAAATATGTTCACTATTTATCTATTCATTAAAGACTGCTCTCTACCTGACAGTATATTTTAGAGCACTTCTTCTTTCCTTCCTTTCTCTAATTACATTTGTTTTACTTCTTATTCATTTTGTTTCCTGAAGCCATTCTAACTTCTCCCTGTGTTTTCTCTTATCAAGTATAAACCACATTTGCAGTGCATCAGCATTTTCTTCTCAGAAACTCTGGTTTAACAAAAGCACAGTCGAAATCAATTTTCATTTCCACCATTTCTTGTTTTTGTTCAGTCCTTTTCTTCATCCTACCTTTCTGCTCTAGGTGATAAGGAAGGATGATTCAGCTCTTTTTCAAAAGGTTGATGAAAGAACAGCGTTTATAATTATTTAAAAAATAATAATCTGCAACTGACACTGGTAGTGAAGCTGATGAGTATCTGAAAAGTTAAATGTTGCCATTGCATCTGGCTCTTGACAGAAAAATGCAAATGCCTGTATCTGTTGCTGAATGTCTGTCAACATAAAAGAAAGAATCGAAATGTAAAGTTTTAATCTTGCAGTTTGTATTTATGTCGAAATGCTCTCATTACCAGTTGTGCAAAACCCTCTGATAGATTATCTGACACTTTTGCTGATCACATGAGGAATCGCACACAGTGCTGATTCAACATTGCATCTGATAAGCGATTATGTCTTGATGCTTTCATTGAATGAAACCTGTAGAAGTATGATAATAACCATGCTAGGTGGGAAATTGCTGAACTGGATCAAAAACTCATTAATCTACCCATGCATATCGCCTTCACAGCTGTCGCCATAGTAATGAATGGAGAGGTTTGTCTGTTATCTGACTGGATCAGACTTTTCCCCTTCACCCTGCACCACTTTTCTCTTGATGTTCATCTCCAAACAGAAATGCAGCATGAAATTATTCGGAGTGGAGTCGCTGAATTGGTCTGTTTTCCAAAATTATTGGCTGAATGGCTACAGGGGGAATGGTTGTACTCAAAGAGAGACCTAAATTTGTGTGAGGAAAAAGGGAAAAAAAGAACACTGCTTTATGTGCAGACTTAATGCATTGAAAAATTTATTTATTATGTTCCTGGAAATCTGAGGTCTGGGTTAGGAACTATTAAGTGATAAGAGTCGCAGACAAAACTGTTCTCACTTTCTTTGGCTACATACATTATAAGTAAATTCACTTTAGTAAATATTAAATACGGACTGAAATTGATATTTAGATTTTGAACCTATGCTGAGTTGATAAGCACAATGAGAATAAAAGATTATAAAATAAAGACATAAAATCAATGAAACAGTTTTCATCTGTATCAAGATTTTTGCTCCTTTAAAGCTCACTGATCACAACCCAACGCTGTCACAGGCTGTTCACCTAACCTTGGCAGTGACTCAGAGATCCTCAGCAGATACTAAAAAACTAAAATAGAACATAAGGCCAACAGCCACAACATTAGGCAAAGGACCCGGGTGAGCATGGCCATTTTAATGGGTCTATGGCTATGCAGACTGACACCATCTAACCATAATTCACTCTGTGCTTTTTGATGCCTTTCTGTCATAACCAGCATCTGCATGACAGTGACTCTTTTGCGAGATCAGATTCTGCAGGATAGCATGTATCACTGGTTGCATCATTACAAAACAAATATTCAGAAGGACTTATAGCATGTTTACTCTTTTAAATCTCTGATGATATAACTAACTATTCTGTAGCAGTTTATGGACTGCATAGGTCTCTTCATCTAGAGGTTTATTTCTGAAGCTAGCTATCGAGTACACTCATATATGTACGCGCAATTACTTTCTCCTACTTTTTTTTTTTTTTTTTATGGATGTGTGTGACCTTCTAGTGTCGTACAAAGAGAGCCAACATGAAAAGGCAGCAGATGGTTCACACTGTGACTTTTATCAGCATGGTTCACACACACAAACACACACCTACACACCGACATCGATGCAATGCTGCCATGGTAGTTGTGCAAGCAGGAGAAGCACTTAATTTTAAACCTAGAAGTAGCTTTTATAAAAGCTTACAGGTCCATCGTACTAACTTTTTTAAACATGTACTGTCATTCCATGGAATGTCTATCTGCACAATATATAATGCAGGTGAAAATCCTATTGTTTGTTGACCTATAAACCTACTTTAGCATAGAGTGTATAGAAGTCCACAACCTCGACCTCAGCTGTGACTGATAGGCTGTTAGCGGCCCACCCAACTACTGCAGAGCAGACCCTGCCCCCATTTGTGGCAAAGCACCCAGTGTATCATGTAGGACTGTGTGTGTGAGAGAGGGGGAAGCAAGTGTGGGTGTTGCTGTTTGTGTCTTCGGCCTAATTAAACTTTAATTCAGTGTAGAGTATTACTCTACAGTTCAACAGCAGAACACCAGGCGTGATTTACAACAGCTGACAACAGAGGGAAGGGAAAAGAAATAAAAAGTAACGAATGCATAATGTTAGTAGATTCATCAGCATGGGATGAAAAGCCATATAGATTTAAGAATCAGCTATGCTGTTGCTATTGCGTTGCTCTCATTTTGCCATTTATTCAGCTCATGAAGGCTGGAAAAAAAAGCCTTCAAGGGCTAAAGTGTTAGTATACATCAAAAACTCCTCAGTACTTTAAAGTGTTTGATATTTTCTCTCGTGCTGTGCACATAAAAACATGTTTAAAATCTTTTCTCAGATTTAGAAAGACTGATCATTATTCTATAATTATATATTATTATATATTATACAATCAGTCGGCTGTTTTCGTTTTCCGAAATAACCATTGATTATCTGTTTCCCTATGTTGCTGAGTGCAGCGACAAGACTTTGAAATGTTTCAGTTGCATTCAGGAGACCAGCTTTTCAAAAGTCTTACATTTAAGTAGAAAGACTGCATCTCAATATTTTTCTTAGCAATCTATAATCAATTGTAAAAAGCTTGTTAATGATCATTTACAATATTTCTGTGTCACCTTCAAAGGAAACATGTTGTTACTACCTAATTATTGAAAATCTAGCTGGTCACACTTTCTGCTTCCCGTGAACTTTGAAAGTTTCATGTTTCATGCATCATCCATCTGCATCGGCTGTCCTTGTGAACAACATGACAGCAGTGAAGGACATATTATGTATTCATGCTGAATGTTTGTGTTGCTCAAACATCAGCTAGTGTGTTATCTTTATCTGAGAGTGTCTGGTGGCGGGAGCGTTCCTCTCAAATTTTGGCTTTGAAATTCTCTCTCTTAATGTGTGTGTGTGACGTTGAGGTCAAGAAGTTATCTGAGCAGCTAAGCCCAGCGCTGCTGATGAAGTAGATAAACTGCCCTTCATTGTCTCTGTCTCCTTGTGAAGTTAAACTCAAATAATCTGCAGCAATGACATATGTCGCTCTTGTTGCCAGCGTACAGAGTAGATGCACGAAGAGAGGTTGAAGACCACCTTGGAAGATTTTCTGTGAACAAAAGAAGCAGGCAGTACCAGGGCTAAGCATTTTCATCTTGGAGCCACAGCTTAACATCAACAGTCTTGAACTGGTTCAAGAGCTGGCGTTTCACACACAAAAAACCAACAAAATCCTGAGAACTTGTAGCTAACTTTGACTAACTAATTGGAACTGGTGATCAGGGTCAAGATTTAACTAGCAATAGCAACATAATACAACCAAACACAAATATTCCAAGCTCAAGTAAGCAAAACTTTATATAATTTACACAGGATAAAAAAAATCACTGAAATTTTTCAAATTTTTTGAGCATACTAGGCAGTTTTATTGATTGGTTCCCATATGTTTTATTGTTATTATTCAATACATATGAAATGAATGAGTGACTCAAGACAAGCCTTTCACCCTATACCACATTTTTGTATGAGATGATACATGAATGTTCAGCAGAAGGAAAACCTTCTTCTCTTATAAATTAAGTCATTTGCAGTTGCTTTTCAGCAATATGGTCTTGCAAGCCACCGCAACCCATTTCTGAATGTTCATCTTAGGTGTCATTCATGATGACCACTAACGTGACAGACACTGCTAAATAATAAATAAAACATAGAGAGCTTTGAGGCCGGGAAACAAGAGGGGATGGCTTTAAAATAAGCTAGGTTCTCGCTGTTCAGTTTATAGTAATGAATATTTTCAATAGCACATGCACACATCTCCTCTCTACCACTAACCTCCACCTGTAAAAGATAATTACTACTAATCTAAAACCTGAAGTGCAGACAGGTTCTGATCCTTAACAGGATTCCCCTATGGAGTATGTTACTGCACGATTAATTTACCATAGTCAATTGGAGTTTTAATGAAATGCCATACTGCTCACTTGAGAAATACAGGACTGCTTATCAGTTCACATCTATGAGATGGAACGTGGGATCTGTAATTTGTAAGATTCCACACTTGGTCAGGTTTCACACCAATATGTTTTCTGAACATCTGAGGATTAGTATGATATGTTAAACAAATGTAAAAAGAAAAAAAAACACATTTGCTGTAGACTTGTCTTCCAAAAGTTATTTTCCCTTACAAATAAACTATATTGTTAAATTATAGTTTGAGACGAGAGTAATTTCTCATGCAATACATATAAGATTTTTATATCGCTCAAAAAATAGAATCTCAGTATAAAATCAGTTAAACTTCAGGGTTCTCAATCTTTCCTGTTAATTCGCTTCATCTATGGGGCAAATACAAGTGACAACAGGTGTACTGGAGAGGCCACAGCTTCCCAAAAAGTAATGGTTAGCAGGTAGTAGGCACACACCGTTTTTCTCTCTATATATATATCCATGCTGAGTGTTACTTTTTGACAGTGTTCCTGTTACTACTGTTTGAATAAGACAGTAAGTAGGTTCTCATTCAAGTTGCTCAGGTAGCCTAGCTCCTCACACAGTATAGCACATCCATCCTGTGTGGATGTGGACAAGGTACCAGGAGTTGGGTCATTACACAAAGAGAGCTGGACAGGGCCATAGCAGTAGGTCCGATATCTGGTCCTTTGTGCAAGGACAGCCAGAGACCTCCATTGTGCTACTCGTGTGCTTGTTCTGACCAAACGAGCATGGCATTGCCAGTAGTGAGACGTATGGTCACAGTACAGCATCAAGCACTCAACTGGCATTTGCCCAAGAACACGAGAATTGGCAGATCTACTATTGGCATCATGTTTTCTTCATGAATGAGAGCAAGTTAACACTGAGTACACATGAGAGGACTGTGGACATTGAACTGATCACTGAAACACTGGCAAACCGTAGACCAACTGCATGGCTAATGAAAGCAGATAAATTCTAACCTAGAACAGATCTGCTGTTTGCCAAAGAGCTTAAAAATCTATAAAGTCACTGACACACTTTCAAGGATACTAAGACAGACTAGACAACAGTTTATACCTAGTTAATGCATCCATCCATCCATCCATCCATCCATCCATCCAGCTATTAAAAATTTAAATTATTCATAGCTGTGGCAGCAAAAAGAAGGAAACATGTTTTGCTTTGTGGTATTTATTCTTTTATCCTAAGGCAGATTAAAGTGATTTTTTCAGTATCTCTTGGTATATTTATCTTACTTCCTTCTTCCATACTCAATTACTGTTTCTTAAGTTCTCATTAAATGTGGAGTAATCTATTTGAAGAAAACCTATTGGTCATAGACAAATACTCATCGGAAAAGGCCTTAGCAGACAACTGCGTAACTAGAGGAAAGGTAGAAAGCAAAACTTAACTCTATCAACATTAAAAAAAACTTTTGATCATTTTTATCAGTTTAATGTGACAAGTTACCATAACCAAAGCAGCGCTGAGAAGAAACTCAGAAGGTAAGAGAACAAGAGTTTTATTTATTGATGATACTACACCAACGCTGTCAAACATATGGCTCAGGGCCCAGTATCGGCCCAACAAAGACTCCAACCCAGGCCACTGGAAAGCTGTGAAAAATATGACTCTCCTGTTTGGACAAAGACCTACCAGAACTTTTTTACCCATTCCTCACATAGTTTCGTAGAGCTACAGATTTCCATTCAAGTTGCTCCCCAAACTGCAACAGTCTCTTGCCTCCAGTTTCATGCTTAAGATGTGTCTACTCGTGAGCTAAAACATGCATTTTACATACACATAGTTTTCTCCATCTTATTTTAATAATATTCACCCGTAGTGTTCTGAATAGTCTATTGAATATCAATGCAAAACAATATCAATGACAAAAGACACCACTGTGAGAAAATACTCTATGGAAATAACATAAGCAAGCAGAAGAATGCACTGTTGGTTCTACTTTAAATTTGAAGTGGATAATTTTGTTTTGCAAGGGGTAGATCCTGATACTGTTTAGCAAGCATATTCATGGGAATGAGAAAATACAAAGAAGAATTGGAGTGGGCGATAACATGCCATGAAAACTTAATTATGTAATTTAAAAATCTGCAAGTAGTATCCTTTTAGTTGAGTGTAGCTCTAAGTCAGGACTGGAAGCTAAACCCCTGCATTAGATACTGCAATATGTCTTCCAAACTTAATGAGCGGATTTTAAACAGAATAAATTAGCAAGTTTTCTATTCTCTCTGGAAAAGTCTAGCCCATATCAGTAAGACTAAAGGAAAGCCTATTTAGGACATACCGTACTGAAAAAAAAATGTAGAACTTTTTAGACAGAGGCTGATTGAAGGAACTGTAAGTGTCAAAGATGCTCAAGTTACTCATAAATAATAATAAGTTCATCTCTGTGCTAAAAAGTACATTTCATATAATCTCTGGAACACAACATGTATTGTTTTATGTATTTTGGTATTGCTTCTCCTTTTCCATCTATGGATTTTTTCACACTGTATTTTTTTGTATTGAACTTGATCATGGAAATAGAGTTAATGGTCTGACAGAGATGTTTTTCTAATACTAATGCAAGACTGAGAGACACATCATGAGGTAACCTTTTGACTTTATTTGAATCAACTAAGCTAACATATAATACACATTAAAAAAAAAACAATTTTCTCCTGGAAGTAACTGCTGTGTACTACAAAGAAAAGCTCTCATACAGTTCCTGACCAAAATCCCGACTTGACAGGAACTCGAGCTGAATGGCAGTTTAGAGCTGAAATAGAGCACTGAGGTGTTTGGTTGATTCGCGTACCCGTTGTCCATTTCAATTACACACAGACATATTACCAAACCATTTCATACTAACAAGCTGACTGAAATGAAACTATTAATTCACTGGTGTTTGAAATCAAGCTGGAAAAAGCCTAAAAATACACATGTATCTCTTGCTATCTGTGGGCTTAATAATAGTAACAGTTTTTCATTGGAAAGAAAAGGGTACAAAAAAGAAACCCATTGCTGCTCAGATATGCAATATTCCTAGAAAAGTAAGATATAAATCTTTTCTAGTAATACTGACTATCAATCACAAACATTAAGGCTTTGTTCTGATATCCAGGCGAACTCACAGTTTGAGCAGCAACTAGCATGAATAAACAAAATGAACAAAAGACCAGCATGTGGCATGGAGAGATTATTTAACTGACAAGGTTGTAGGTTTGTTAAAAACAGATAAGATTTTATTTATGTAAGCAAGTAATGCCATTAAAATACAGGGGCATTTTATAAGAACTGTTGTGCATAAGTACACCTAACGCTCCAGATGAGAAATCACTCATGTTGCTGCTCTTCTCACTCATTTCTCGGTACTTTTCTCAAATTTGATAATTGGTGGTGACTTCAATATCCATTTTGGCAATGATAACATTCACTTTTTACTCTTCAAAAGAAAGCAATTCGAATCATCCACAATGCAGGTTATAGGGAACATACAAACTCACTATTTTTGCAGTCTGAAATATTGAAAATTGACGATATAGTGAAATTCCAAACAGCACAAATTCTATTCAAAGCAAAAAATAAAGAACTGCCAGGTAATATTCAGAGTATGTTTTTTTTGAAAGAAGGAAGTTATAATTTAAGGGGTTTTTGTAACTTCAAAACAATGAAGGTACGTACTACAAGAAAAGGCTTTTGTGTTTCTGTTCAAGGAGTGAAACTATGGAACAAACTGAATATGGAATTAAAGCAATGTCCAAACATAAAACTGTTCAAAAAGAGTTATAAAAATATGATCTTCTCGATCTATAAAGAAAAGGAAAATATTTAAATTAAGTGAATGTCTCTATTTAAAAACAAACAAACAAAAAATTCATGATGTGATATTATAGTATATAGTATATCAGAAATCTGTTCACTATTTTTATTACAAATTATATCAGTAAGGAAGCTGACTAAATATTCACTGATAATTTATGGGACAGGGGTGGGATTAAATAAGTGTATACTTCTTCCCACTCCCTTTCAACATGTAAATTAATCAGAATGTTTTTTTGTATGTAATTTGTATAGTATATTTTTTTTTCTCTCATTTCTTTTCTAAATGTACTTGTATATTGTTCACATGTTGAAATAAATTACCAATCAATCAATCAATCAATCAATCCCTCTTTCCAAAGATTTTACTTCTTGTCTGAAAAATTTTGGCTTTCTACAATACATACAATTTTCTACTCATTCTAAAGGTCATATCTTGGATTTGGTCTACAACAACAACAACAATCTTTATTTATAGAGCACATTTAAAAGCCTTGGGCATACCAAAGTGCTTTACATAAAACAATAAAAAATAAAACAGTTCACACATTAACATCAAATACATAAAAGTAACGGATTATGTTCACAGATAAAAGCCACCAATAAGAGTAAACTGCAGCACATAGGTTATAGCAAGGTAAGACTGTACCACCATGATAAAAGACACCAATAATGGAAAGATAGCAGAGAATTTAATACAATACAATACAATAGGTCAATAGGTCACTGCAAGCAAGCCAGCATTTAACTGGTAGAAAAGGCAAGTTTAAACATACTTCCTCAAAAAGGGTATGTTACACACTGCTAATTTTCAAAAAGGGCAGAAGCTGCACTGACAAGCTACATAATCAGATGAAGGTTTAGATGGCGCCGGTGTGCATGGCTGACCGTCCTCGACCCCGTCTGCGCCTCGGCGTAGTACTCCTTGTTGTTTTATCTTTGGTTTTATGTTCTCTAGGTGATTGTACGCTAATAACTTAGAGACACGCTCCTGAATCTTCGGTTCTCCTGTTCTCAACGACTGGACAGCCTTGGGACCGCGGGTGCTGCTATCCCCCTGATGCCTGTCTCCCCCACCAATGTGACCTACTTACCCCTTCCCATGCTCCGCATGAAACGTTTCAGGAAACGGGGTAGAAGGAGTGGTGTCCGTGTCCGCTTCAAGGCTTATATCAGAGCCATGGCTACGGATTACCCTTCTACAAGCCGTGAGCTATCTCGTTTCATCCACTATCTCAGGAGCCGCTTTGCGGCTAGATTGCTAACCCACCGTTGGATATGCTCCGTCGGCTTTCAAACCTACTCTGCCTGCCCAGTGGCTTACCACTCTGCTCGATCTTGGATAACACCGCCTGGCCGTGGTGTTCAACATAACAACCTTAGCACCTTGCGACGGGCTACTACTAAGGACTTGGCTCCTCGGACTCAGATGGCCTTATTTAATGTTAGGTCTCTTTCAAATAAGGCCTTCCTCCTAAATGACTTTTTTCTCACCACGGGACTGGATGTTCTATTCCTGACGGAGACATGGACTTCTCCGGGTGAGTTCATCCCCTTCTCTGAGCTTCTCCCTCCTGACTGTGCCTTCTTTAGCTCACCTAGGCTAAATGGTAGAGGTGGTGGCTTAGCCTCGGTTTTTAAAAATAAACATGAAGCACGGCTGCTACCCTCCCCAACCTATTCCAGCTTTGAAGCTCAGCTATTGGAATTGACTGGCTCTCGGACTACTCTGTGTGTTGTGGCTTATCGTCCGCCTAAATATCATAAGATGTTTATCTCTGAATTTGTTGACTTTTTGGGATCCATTCTTTTTAAATATGGTTCTGTTATTATTTCTGGTGATTTTAACATTCATGTCTGCTGTATGGATGACCAATTGGCTAAAGATTTTCTTGCACTGACTGACTCTTTTAATCTTATTCAGTGGGTGAATGAGCCTACCCATGTTAAAGGCCACACCCTTGATTTGGTTTTTTCATTTAATGTGGATATTTGCATTAAGGAAATTAGAAATACTGGACTTTCTGATCATTCCCCGGTTATCTTCGATGTTGACCTGGGCAACACTGGACAATACTTAGAGGCTCCTCTTTACCCTACGCGTACTATTAATGCTGATACTGTGGTCAACTTTTCTACGTCTTTTGTGAACTCCCCATTTATTATGCTGGATTGTTTTACTCCACACACGCTTGAGAATTTTACTAATACTCTTTTAACTACCTGTTCCTCGATTCTTAGCATTGTTGCACCTATCAAAATGAAACGCCCCAGAACTTACTCACAATGTTGGTTAAATGATCCTGTTCGTGCTTTACGACGTATATGTCGGCGGGATGAGAGGAAGTGGAGGAATGATAGACTCCAGTCATCATATGACATTTTACGTATTAGCCGCTCGAAGTTCCAAACTGCTGCCAGAATGGCTAAAGCAGCTTTTCTCTCTAAAATTATTACCACTAATGGTGATAACCCTCGAATTCTATTTAAAATTTTTAACTCTGTGGTGAACCCCTGCCCCTCTATGCCACTGCCGTGCTCCCCGGGTCTTTGTGAAAAATTTTCAAACTATTTTTTGGATAAAGTTTTATCTCTTAAATCTACTCTTCCTTTGGTGACTGATAGTATGTCTATTCCTGATTGTTCTGCTACTCTTTATCAATTTGAACCCGTTTCACTCTCTACCCTGAAGCGTCTAATTGATAAACTGAACAATACTAATTCTGTACATGATGTTCTCCCATCCCGTATAGTCAAGGATTGTTTTAATGCAATTGGACCTTGTTTATTGTCCATATTGAACTTTTCCTTGCTTTCTGGCTATGTACCTTCAGCTCTCAAACATGCTATAATTCAACCTGTTCTAAAAAAAAGGAACCTTGATCATAGTGATTTTGCCAACTATAGACCGATTTCTAAGCTTCCCTTCCTGGCTAAAATTCTTGAGAAGGTGGTTCTGCTTCAATTGCAGACCTTCCTGGATGAGAATAATATAAATGATAAATTTCAATCGGCCTTCAAACAACATCACAGCACTGAATCAGCGCTGCTTCGTGTTTTCAATGATCTTTTACTAATGGCTGACAATGGACGCCCCTCTGTCCTAGTGCTATTGGATCTCTCATCGGCATTTGACATGGTTGACCACAACATCCTATTGGCGAGACTAGAGCACACTGTAGGCATTAAGGGCACTGCCTTGGATTGGTTTAAATCTTACCTCTCCAATCGGCTCTCTTCGGTACATTTGGCCACATCCTCTTCTTCGGCTGTACCTGTTTGCTGTGGTGTCCCCCAGGGATCTGTGTTAGGCCCTACCCTTTTCTCATTGTACATGCTTCCCTTAAGTGCTATCTTTGAGAAATACCACATTGCTTTTCACTATTATGCGGATGATATCCAGATCTATTTTGAGTTAAACGATGATCTTGCTCTGTCTTTGAATAGCTTTCGAGAATGCATGTGTGAGGTCAAAAAATGGCTTTTGGCAAATACTCTTATCCTCAATGATAAGAAAACTGAAATTATGATTTTTGGTAGTAATGCCCTTCGTGCCAAACTTCGGGATGCCTTTGGTTTTCTCACTAGTTCTTTCTCTGACACTGTTAGGAATCTGGGTGTCTTATTTGACAGCTCATTTAAACTTGATAAACAAGTGTCTGCTGTTGTCAGATCCAGTTTTTACCAGCTTCGCCTTATTTCTAAGACCAGGCACTATATCCCGTATAAAGACCTAGAAAAGCTCATCCACGCCTTTGTAACGTCAAGGCTTGATTACTGCAATTCACTTTATTGTGGTCTCCACTCTTCCCTTTTACACAGACTACAGACAGTTCAGAATGCTGCAGCACGCATTCTAACTAAAACCAAGAAGTTTGCCCACATTACTCCTGTCCTTGCTGATCTGCACTGGCTGCCTGTCAAATATCATATTCAATTTAAAATTTTGTCTACTGTTCTAGCGTTACCCCCACTCACCGTAAACACAATTTGTTTCCCTGATATGATCATATGTTTATTTCTTTTACTGTAAATACAACAGCCTCCAAAACCTATACTCCTTGTGACATCACATTTAGGAAAATTAGTAATATTAACCCTGTTGATCTTTAATCTGCCATTTATGACCTTCCATTTAGTCACAGCTCCTCATCCCCTGATGAATAACTCATGAAAGAATAGAGTTACGTTGAAACCAAGCACACCATTGTTTTTCTTGTGACATTACCAATAAGTTTGATGTGTCACATGGCCCTCTTCCTATTGAAAAAACAAAAGTTGTATCCAAGATGGCCGACTTCTAAATGGCCACCATGGTCACCACCCATCTTGAGGAGTTTGCCCCCTCACATATACTAATGTGCCACAAACAGGACTTTAATATCACCAATCATTCCCATTTTATTACGGTGTATCCATATAAATGGCCCGCCCTGTATTATAATCTACTGTTTTATTGGTATCTTCTTCTTTTTTTTGTAAGGTGACCTTGGGTTTTTAAAAGGATCCCACAAATAAAATGTATAATAATTATTATTATAATAATGATGATTATTATCATTATCATTATTATTATTATTATTATTATTTACACAGCACCAAATCACAAGAACAGTCGCCTCAAGGTACTTTATATTGTAAGGTAGACCCTACAATAATACATACAGAGAAAAACCCAACAATGACCCCTATGAGCAAGCACTTTGAAAGAAAAATAGGAAGGAAAAACTCCCTTTTAACAGGAAGAAACCACCGCAGGCTCAGTTCAGACTGAAGGGGCCAGGCTCAGGAAGGGCCAGCCATCTGCCGTGATCGGTTAGGGTGAGAGAAGGCAGAATAAAATGCATGCTGTGAAAGAGAGCCATAGATTAATAACAAGTATGATTCAGTGCAGAGGTGTCTATTAACACTTAGTGAGTGAGAAAGGTAACTGGAGAAGAAATACTCCATGCATCATGGGAATCCCCCAGCAACATACACCTTTTGCAGCATAACTTAGGGAGGATCCAGGGTCACCTGATCCACCCTACCTATATGCTTTAGGAAAAAGGAAAGTTTTAAGCCTAATCTTAAAATTAGAGATAGTGTCTGTCTCCCAAATCCAAACTGGAAGCTGGTTCCATTGAAGAAGGGCCAGAAAACTGAAGATTCTCCCTTTCATTCTACTTTTAAATACTTTATAAACAACAAGGTGGCAGTGTGAGAGTGAAGTGCTCTGATGGGGTGGTATGGTACAATAAGGTCATCGAGACCTACAACCTGCTGTCAGGGCATTTATGAAATGCCTAGCTGTTCACAGAGGGTTGTATCAAAGCAAATTGATGGTGAGATGCCTAAAAGAGAAACCTGTGGTACGAAAAGGTGACTAGCAGGGGTTTTCAGAGCCTTGAGAGCATTGTCCAGAATAGTTGGTTCAAGGACTAGGGAGAGGTTAAAAAGCAGTGACCTGAAGCTGATGTCAATGCATCAAGTGCCAATAGGGATGGAAATCTTTGCAGACAAGCTACAACTGTCACATTTCTAATATAAAGAAACTCCTGAACCACAGGACATAATAGAAGCGTCTTAGCTGGGCTAAGGAGAATAAGAACTGGACTCTTTCTCAGATGCATTATCAGGTCATTTTGCATTTCATTTGAAAATCATAGCCCTAAAATCTGGAGGAAGAATGAAGTGGTAAATTACATTATACAATTTCAACAGTTTGGGATGAGTTGGGGTGCCATGCAAAGGTGATGATTTATCCACTGGCAAAGTCTGTGCAGATACATGTACCAGGAGATTTTAGAGCATTCATATTTGCATCGCCTGAAAAGTTTTATGAAGATGCCAGTTTCCTTTTGTAGGAGGACTTAGCACCTACACTCAATGCTAAAACTAATACTAAATCATTTCCTGACTGCATTGTTATTACTGTGCTTGACTGGCCAGCAAATAAGTCTGTGTGGAAGAGTAAAACAAAAAAGACCCCATTGAACCCAAAAAAACAGATGAGAGAAGGGTCACTATCATTATATCTAGAACATATAATAGTTTATCTTTTTAAAATTTTGAAAGATAAAATATAATAATTGATTTCATTTATATAGCGCTTTTCGGGACCCCTCAAAGCACTTTACAATACGACTATTCATTCACTCTCACATTCATACACTGGTGGAGGAAAACTACAGATGTAGCCACAGCTGCCGTGGGGCAGACTGACAGAGGCGAGGCTGCCATATTGCGCCATCGGCCCCTCTGCCAACACCAATAGGCGGTAGGTGAAGTGTCTTGCCCAAGGACACAACGACCGAGACTGTCCGAGCCGGGGCTCGAACCGGCAACCTTCCGATTACAAGACGAACACCCAACTCTTGAGCCACGACCGCCCCAAAATATGTTTTGCTATCATAATGCACCTGTATTTTCAAAACTTCAGAGTGCAAATTCTTTTTGTATTTTAAAGATTTTACACAATACAGTACATACACACATACAGCAAAATGTTATTCCAGGTGTCTTTTTTTAAATCACTCTCACACGAGGGAAGGAACACTGACACCAAATAAGATATGCTATGTATGTGTATATGTACATAGAATAAAGCAGCGTATAAATACAACAGGGCCTAATCAGATTAATTGTAGATACAACGGGTATAGAGGATCTTGAAGTAGGCCCCTGACCCAAACCATTACAATGTTCTTCTAATTAATCAGTGTTTTCACTTTTATTCATCGATTTTAGTGACAGAAACTGATCATTGAACACTTCAACAATATGTCACTTAAACCAGGAGCTAACAGACATAACTGTGGTCTCTATCACTCTATAACTTTGAAGAATTCTAGAAGACTCTCTAACATGAATAATTCCAAATGTACAGCTCAGACTTGAATACTATGTAGCTAAAACTATACTTGAAATTCCACCAAGTATGTGTTTTGTCTGCTTTGCATTAACATCAATACTGAGAGTTAAAAACATTTGAAAACACTTCTCAAGCACAGTGAGTAGACAGACAAATACACACAGACACAAAGACGACATCAGCGTACACACAAACACAAGCTTAGTTGCAAAACACTTGATATCTTCAGAAGCATGAAATACAGGCGTATTCATCTGGTATCACAGGGGCAACAAATACTGTCCATGTGTATCAGGCTGTTGTCAGTGGACGCACAGATGTCAATAAAGCAGATATGAATTGGATTTGTGCGTATGTTTTGTTTCACACAGACAAGGTGAAAGATCTTTTTGTGGACTGCTGGTAAAAACAACAAGATGAAGAAAGGAAATAAATAAAAAAAAGAACTAGTGAAAGGCTCACTGTTGTTAGAGTATATCTACAGTTGCCCAATATAGGGTTTGTTTCTCAAATGTTTAGCTATTCTTGCTTCTAATAAATTATTAAAATTCAGTAAAAACAATTGTGTTGTTAAAAAGGTAGTTAATAGATCTAGTCATTTATAATCAAGTGATAATTTTTTGCATGACTTTATCAGTCTCTCAGAGTTTTGTGAAGGAGTTATGTTGCTTCAGCTCATTGAGATTTGCAGGATTATGTGCATGGACAACTCACAGGTCTTGCCGCAGCAATGGACTTTGGTTGGGCTTTTCTTTTTCAGCCATTCTGTTTTAGATTTGCTTGTATGCTTGGGATCATTGTCATGCTGAAGGACTGAATCCATGACTCCAATTCCAAGCAAACCATGTCTTTTTCCATTTGTAATGTCATTAACTTTAACCTAATGCTAATTGGGTCCCGTAGAGTCTGAGTTGCAGCTCTTGGGGTTTTTTGCACTTTCTTTGAGCATTGCATGGTCTGAGCTTGGATCAAATTTTGAAATCTAATTGAGAAAAGCAGTAATCCTACAAAATTCTGTCCTAATGTGGTGCATTTTCTTTTAAAACATGCTTAAGCTGAAATGACTACCCACTACTTGTTAGTTGACAACTGCGTACAATGGTGGCCACTGAAACTGTACTAGAAAAACAATATGAACAGGAAGCTGCTGAAAAGTCAAAATCATAATGTGCAGTGTTTGCTGTAGTTTGTTTGTTTGTTTGACCTAAAATCTTATTGAAGTAGCAAATAACCTTCCATTCTTTCAAACTTGGACTTCCTCTCCTGGCAGCTATTAGGAATTTGCCTTAAAACCCTTCCCACATAGATGGACAGCTTCTCTAAGATCATTGCTGATGCATTTCCTGCTTGGCGCTGTGCTAACATGCACCTAAACGCTCCAGGCCAAGAAACTGCTGATGATCAGTTAATCAAGTATTTGATTAACAGCACCTGGCTTAACCTCTTAATTAGTATGGAAGCAACAAAAGTGCACACACTACTTCTGCATTTTTGCTTAGTTTCTGTTATATAAATCACGATACACTGTAACATGGCATGTTTTACAGTCCATCTCACAGCCTTCATTCACTCTGAGTGTGTGTGAGTGACACCGAGGCTACATACTAACACAGCAGACTCATATGTTTGATGCATGGAGATACACAGTAGGAGGGAAAATGTCTCCACTCCTTCACATTCTGAAACTTGCAGTTGCTGGAGGAGGACAGATGCATCAAACAAATATTACTACTACACTGTCTCGAGTGAGACATTCAAAAGGGTTTTGAAGGTTTGTTTTGTTTAAATTTTATTTTGTTATATGGATTTTCTAAGTACTGTAAAACAGTGTACAATACAAAGCCTGTAAAAAATTACGTTTTATTTTTCCTATAAGATAAACAAACTTTGTTTCAGTTACTAGAGAAAATCTGGAGAAAATAGTAATGATTAAGAATACAGCAACCTACCTTTGTAAAATATAGTGTCTCTGTTCTGCACACATAAATCAAGTGAAGAAGGATTTGCTCTGGCACATGTGGCTTCCTAGTAACACAGGAGTCATGTTCATATTAACAAAGAGAAGAAGAAGGTTGATGATGATGAATATACTCTCTTGATGTTTTCTTGGATTTATTTTACTTTTTTATATTTTTTGACAACCAGTCATTACAAACAATGAGGGAAATATTTATCCTTCCAATTGTGAAAAATATGGGGAAAGAATTAAATACTGCATATAAAACTGAGTAGCACCTAATTTTAGTATTTACACTTACGATTCAATTGTTTTAATGTCACTAATCCACTTTCATAGTACTATTTATTAACTCATTCACTGCCATTGACGTCTATAGACGTCAATTGAAAAACTTACGTTGACTGCCATTGACGTCTATAGACGTCAATTACGTTTTTCAATGGGAGGGGGCAGGTGTGGGATTTGAAGGGGAAGGTGACTGGAAAGGCAGAAAAACCCCAAGGGCACCTTACAACACCGACCCTGATAGCAGGCTAGACGGTGACCTAGGCAGGCACCAACTTGAAAAACTGAAGCCCACCAGCAGTAAAAGTAGACCTGCAAGGAGGTGCAGGGTTTGCGCACGTAAGGGATTGCGCAGTGAGACAAAAATGTGGTGCAAGTCTTGTTGTGTGCCCTTGCATCCCGGAAAGTGTTATAATGATTACCACACAAAAGTGAATTATTCATTGTGAATAAATGTTTCACTATGTACATTTTATTTTTTCATATATTTGTAAATAAATAGTTTTGATAAAACATAACCTTTCTCAGTGTTATTTCTGTTTTATAGAAGTGAAAAACTATTTTATATGTTAGAGGTGTCACAAAGCAAGAAATATTAGTGTCAAAGGCACTTTTCTGCTTGAAATGTATTTTTCACAAAAAGCTCGTTTTCTCCCTTTTTTTGGTCAAAACAGGCATTTTTGGTGGAACCCACCTCTCTTCTACAGCTGATTACTAAAGAATGGAAAATGGTAGAAACAAGCTTTTTTTTTGGATGAAAGAAGAGAGTCTGTTCTTCATTTTGGTAGGTTCAGCGTTTATATGATCATAACACACAGTTTTCTGTGGCTCTTCAAAAATGAGTAAAAATGCTCAAAAACCCTGGCAGTGGGGTTTTTGAGATTTGAAAATGGCTGGCAGTGAATGAGTTAATGACAAAATTTCACTCCAATAGTTTCTTCCCTTAATATCAGGGAGAAAAAAAACTGAATCATCCCAAATACCATATGCTAGCATCATCTTTCACATTAGCCTTGACCAGCACTGATGAGAATTTGACTTGAAATTCGAGTTACTCTATATCATCTATTACTGAGAAGTGAAATGTGAATGAATCAAAGGCTCAAATACAAGCAACACTGTTTGTCTGACTGCTTGTGATGCAGTAGATTTAAAGATATCATGTAATTTGATGTAAAAATACACTTAGAAAAGCTGATCTCACCTCACCACCTCACGTGTGAGATACCCGTGTGAGATATGACAAGTATATATGAGTCAGTATTTTCTTTATAGGTTTGTCCAACTTTTGCATAGAAAGTGGTGAATGCCTGGTCCAATCAACAAAAGACAACTGAGATTAATTTACAGCCTTCACGCTGCCACAGTATATTTCTGTATTTAGATTTCCAGCAAGGGGCAAACCAGCACTGCTGCTGTATGTGGAAGAGCCATCCACGGCTGAGAGCTATCTGGCAAGAGGCACAGAAGCAGTCATGGCTTCACTGCCATACTGTACAACAGTTTCTTCTCCCAAACCATCAGACAGCTCAGTACTCAGGAACTAGGCTGGAAGAATGCTTTAAATACATGCCACCATTTCCTTTGCATTTCACATATTTATACTTAAATTGTATTAGTCACTCATTAGCTTACTATTCAAACATGACAAGTGAAATCTCACGCAGCAAGCTTAAACACGTGATAGAGGTTGATTGGCCAGAGAATCGCTGACCGTTATGTGTTTGAAATCCATCTGTGTAAAAACAGATTTACGCAGGTATTTTAGTTCTGCAGAGCCAAATAAGACAGGTCAGGGTGAAGAGGGGACAGCCAAAGAAAAGCCTACCACAAAATGGAAAAATTATGACAAATCAGACTATGAGGCAAAAAAGCACAGCTTTTTTGGTTTCATGGACAAAAAGAATTTCTGTAGCTGGAATATGACAAGCTGAATAACATAATGTTCTGCCGGGTGTGTCGTGAGTTTCCCTCGATTTCTGAGTCGACAAGTTACTGGGACCAGTAATTTTAAGAAAGACCCCATCAGAACACATGAGAAATGCAAGAAATGCATTATTGCTCAATCTGCAGTATCTTTCCCAGATCAAACACCAATTGCAAAAAAAAATACTAAAAATAAACCAAGCACAACAAGAAGTCCTGAAAAAGCTGTTTAGAACAGCTTACTATGTTGCAAAGAGTGAACTACCACTGGCAAAATTTAGCAGTCTTTGCAAACTTCAAAAAAACGATTGTTTTAATTTGTGTTTTAACAATTTTTTGATTGATGTTTTGTTTCCTTTACAATATTATACTTTAATGTATAATATTCTGGCTACTTAAATTTATTTTGGGCTACCAAAACCTGAAGAGTGCCTGCCCGAAGGGCTACCAGGGATTTGGAAATTTTGCGAGCCCTGATAATGTATAGGATCACCTGCCTTGATCTAACTCCAGTAGCGTGCACACAAGACTGACAAGTGTTGAAGGCATTTGAAAAAAAAAATAGATCAAAACTAAACATCGCCTACATGTTAGCAGAAATTAGAGTGTGGGCAAGTTAATGTATTAGTTTAAAGTGCATATCAATGAAATATTTCATTTTAAACAGCCTATAATTATTGTAATGGTTCAGTCAGCTCTTCTGTTATTGTCTCATTGCCAGTGTTAAACACTATTATTCACATACACACAGTGACGGCACCTCTGGTCTTCTTTGTGTTGCCTGGTTGTCTTGAACAGATAACTCAGGGGTGGACTGCTTGCTCTTAAAACAACATGTGTAGTAAGACAATGGTTATGACCGTTTGTTTTTGTTTTTTTTAAACAATTGCAGATCACATTTATATAATCTTAGCACTAAACTACAATTTTACACAGATATACTGACAAAATAGGAGCAGCAATATTCAGTATTTTCTTGTTGAAATACAATTTTATTTCACCATTGTTAATGTTTCATAACTTATCTGTGCCTGGGGCAAAACTTCACTTTAACAACACTTCTCACATGAACTAGCAGTTGACATGTACAAAGTTTGTCACTATAATTGGGGGAAATATATCTCACCAGAAAAATAAATTTAAGACATAATCAACTCTCCACGTGTTTACAGCCACAACAAAAAAAAAAAAAAAACTAAACAGATTTTGAATGTAATTTAACTTAAGACTCAAATACTTTGGCTTTTGGTTAGAGAATTATCTGCATGCAATGGAGGTGGTGATACCTGGAGGAGGAGCTTCTTCTAATCTCTTCACCACTCTTCATTTGGAGGCTAATTAACACTTAATTCCAAGGCTTAAAGGACATCAGAATCAAATGAACCATTTAGTGTAGCTCATTTAAAGTCCTCTGTAGAAGGCAAAAGTTTAATGTCCTCACGAGTTAACTAATAAAAAAAGTGAAAATGAAATGCCCTATTGATCTAACTTTCATTAGCATATCATAACATCATTAGAAAAATGACTTTACACAGAACTTAAAGGGGTTTACCATATATACACTGCATACAACAGATGTTTATTGTCACTCCAGTTATACAGGTGCTTAAACACCTATCCCCTGTGTGCAGAAGTAAGATTCCACTGATTGTCATGTTGTGCACTAGGGCTGCCACAAACGATTATTTTGATAGTCGACTAGTCACCGATTATTTTTGCAATTAGTCGACTAATCAGATCATGCATGAACTGGACGTAAAACGTACAGCTTATTGCATCAGCATGCGTCTGCACTTATATAACTATCATTAGCTTACAGCTTGAAGTGTTTCAGGTATGTGCTAACTAAAAATAAAGACAAGATGATAGTTTATTAAACATACAAGAAAATTTGCAGATTGTCTCCGTGGAATTTAATAAACTCAGCCGTCTGATCCTTGCTATCTAAAATATAACAGGACACTGGAGTAAATTCTCGACTATCTCACACTTCCATTTAATCAGTTTTCTGTTTGACGTTTAGTCAGCTGTGTGAAAACTATGACTTTAATCTCAGCCAAACCGATTTACTCAGGAACAAATAAAACACAAAAAAAAAGCCAAACAGTAACAGTTTTAAGTTATCTAAGTGACTTATATATCATGTTTAACCTGAGTAGCGAAAGTCCGCGGGGGGTTTGAAAATGATTTGCCGGGAGTCCGCAGTTCTCGCCGGCTCGAGTGACCATTGAAACCCCCGGCTAGCTATCGAGCTGGTGGGTAACAGATGTCTCCGAAAATGTCGGAGCACTTTTGCAAATATGTGATGTCTTGATAAACCGAGCAGATATTTGAGGTTTACACAGCTACATTCTCACCTGAAAATATGTTAAAAGTTTATTTTGTCACCCAGAAAGAATAATAAGAGTAATATTAAAACGAAGTAGCTGCCGCCATTATTGGAAACTGGAATTGGCTGAGCCGTGCTATGAATTCTGGGCTAGGTTGGGCCACAAAGGATACACCCGACCCATCCTTCAAATCTGGGGAAAAGTAGGACGCATTCGTCTTCCAATCTGGAAAGCCTTCGTCACGTCGCTGTAACGTACCGTATTTTCACAACCATAAGGCGCACTTAAAAGTCTTAGATTTTCTTCAAAAAGTACGGCGCGCCCTATAGCGCAGTGCGCCCTGTGTGTTGTAAGGAGGACGTAGTAGAGAACACCATGAGAACGCTAAAGGGTGAAGTGTGTGCGTTGACTTTATCGCACATACCTGTATAAAAGAACAGGTATGTGCGTTATGCAGGACATCGTTGTTTTAACAACCCTGAAAGTGGCAAAGAGACACGCTTACGAAGCACAGTTTAAACTGAAGGCCATCAGCTACGCGGAGGAACATGGAAATCGAGCAGCGGCGAGAGAATTTAAGATTAACGAATCGATGGTTCGCAAATGGAGGAAGCTAGAAAACAAGCTCCGGCAGGTCAAGAAAACGCAGTTGAGTTTCCGCGGACATAAGGCGAGGTGGCCCGAGTTGGAGGAAAGACTCGAGCGGTGGATCATTGAGCAAAGAACGAGCGGGAGAAGCGTTTCGACGGTCACCATTCGGCTAAAAGCAGTTTCACTTTCACTTTTTATGAAACGGTGCCATTTTTCCATCCGGACCAGGACTACGGTAGCGCAGCAACTTCCAGCGGATTATAAGGAAAAGCTGGCCATCTTCCGCTCCTACTGCAGCAAACACATCGGCGACAAACACATCCAGCGATGGATGACGGATGGAGACCACAGTTTCACCAAGAGTGGAAGGCAGCGCCCGGCGAGTTACGCCACAATTTGCCAATAGATTGTAGATGCTTGGGCTAACATGTCTGCTGGCACTGTTGTTCGAGCTTTCGCAAAAGCCGGCATCATTTCCGAGGAGCCGCACGGCACGGAAAGTGACTCTGACAGTGAAGAAAGTGAACTTGGCATGTTTGATGGAGATTTAGCGCAGCTGTTCAATTCAGACCCAGAGGATGAGGACTTCGATGGGTTTGATTGATGATAAAAATGTGAGTACCAAACTTTGTTTTGCTCCTGCTTTATTTTTAAATACGCACACTTGTATGCTTGTGTGTTGTTGATGATGACGATTACTGGTAATAAAAATGTGAGTAAGGTACCGAACTCAGGTTTGCTCCCGCTTTATTTTTAAATACGCATACGGTACTTGTATGCGCCCTATGATCCAGTGCGCCTTATGTGTGTGTTAAATACAGTAATGGCACACATAACTGAGACTGCGCCTTTTAGCACAGTGCGTCTTATGGTCGTGAAAATACGGTAATCGGCCTTCAAATGGGGCCTCCGAAGAATCCGGCCTGAATTCGGACAACAGCTACGATACCGGAGTTGCTTCTTCTTCTTCTGGGTTTAATGGCAGCTGGCATCCTTGTACATGCAGTGCTGCCATCTTCTGTTTCAGTCCGTTATTACACTCTTAAATTCTACTACTTATTCCTGCGTCTTTCAGGATCTTACAAGGCGTCGACTATTAAATTTGTCATCAACAATTTTGATAGTCACACATTATTTATTTAACGGTATCATGGCAGCAGGGTGGCACGGTGGTTAGCACTGTTGCCGTACAGCAAGAAGGTCCTGAGTTCAATCCCACCATCAGCCTGGGGTCTTTCTGTGTGGAGTTTGCATGTTCTCTTGCATGAGAGTTTGCGTGGGTTCCCTCCGGGTACTCTGGTTTCCTCCCACCTTCCAAAGACATGCAACTTGTGGGGATAGGTTAATTGATTAATCCAAATTGCCCATAGGTGTGGAATGTGAGCGCGAAAGGTTGTCTGTCTCTGTGTGTTAGACTGGCGACCTGTCAAGGGTGTACCCCGCCTCTTGCCCTATGACAGCTGAGATAGGCTCCAGCACCCCCAACGACCCTGAAAAGGATAAGCGGAAGCGGATGGATGGATGGTATCATGGCTTGTAAGATTATAATAATAAAGAGCTGTTTCTTAGTCTGCTTATGTGCAATTTGAGGATACCATCTTCTGTCAGAGGGCCTCAGGGAGAACAGACTATTGTTTTGAATTATTTAAAGTTTATATTTTTTTCTGTTGTTATTCTGTTATTGTTATTAATATTATACTATAATATGTGTTTCTCACAGTAAATTATTCTTGGTGTTCCTATGGACCTAAATTAGTAGTTGACATATATTAAATATATCAATAGCATGAGCATTAAACCTTCCAGGGTTAAAAGAGCTCTTGTAGGCAAGGCAGCTTACACCTTTTGATGTGTTAAGACATGCGCAATGTACTCTCAAGAGCACTACGGTTACACTATGGAACAGTTTCTGTACCAAATGGTGAAGCAGTCTGTCAAAAAACTCTCCATTATGGCCCAGTAAAGGGATTTGAGGTCTCAATTCAAAAATTGTCTAACACCTTAGACTGTCCAGGTGCTGTTGGACCTGTAACCCATAAATCACTGTATATGTCAAAACCTCCACTACTGAATTTTTGATGAACACAGCGATTATTTGCTGAAGGCCGTAGTCAGCTATTCAGATGTTGCTGTAAAGACATAACTGTTGTTTAGAGAAAGTTTTTTTTTTTTTTTGGGGGTGAGGACCACATTCTCTGTGTATTTTTTTTGATGAAGATGAGGACTCTGTGTTGTTTCTAATGCTTCTGTTCTTAGTACTGACTGTCGGAATAGTCCTGCATCTGACTGGTCTGTAGTGTATGGCCCTAAGAGCAACGTCTCCCCTTCTCAACCTCTGCCTGTAGGCAGGGAAGGGAAGTGTAATGTGAGGGTTTGATATGTGCTAGTGGATCACTATTAGTTCAAACAAACAGAAGAATGGAGATTAATAACTTTCTTAAGCAGCCCTATTACTGTTCTCCACACTCCATCAACTCAATCACACAATGTCCTTATTCTGACAAGCACTGAGTTCACTCACTCACTTCACTTGGATTTTCTTATTGTTGGGTACTGGTCAATCCAAAAACACTTAATTCATCATTTTTATGCTGCCAAAAGGTAACTACACGATGTAGTCCATCAGGATCACTAATGAGAAATTAATAGGCCTCAGAATTGTCAAGCTAAAAGACACTGTAGGACCTTCATCAACACTTATTAAAAGATTTGAGTGTATGTATATATTTGAGCCTGTACATACAGTATAATTCTTATCCTGTGTGGATTAGAGAAAATCCTGTGAACCCAGTTTTTAGTTTTTAAACTCATCAAAAATGTATGCTGTACAATCATTCCAGTCTGGAAAGAGAACAGTTAAAAAAAATAAATCCCAAATTACCAATGATATTCTGGACATGTATGTAGACTTCTGTGCACAACTCTACAAGCATGTATTTAACATCAAACATACACATGATTCAGTGTATATGATTTTGTTATGGCAGGCATTGCAATGTTGTAAAATGATGATTAAAGTATGAAAAATAATGGTGAAAAGAGAACCTTTTGGTTCATGGAAAGAAACAATTGCCAAGCCTTATTTTTCCTTATCTCATTGAGATGTTTTGATATCTGTACATATATGAAAGATTGTGATTATTCAAACTGAGCAGGACATATACTACTGAACAGAAGAAGTAGACATTGCTGTATCACTGAAAAAGGTAATAAGTAAGGGCTCCGAAAATCACAGAGCCCGAAGCACAAGAATGAAGCTGAATATGATTTTAAAATCATAAAATCTGTGCTTCTGAACTACAGTGTAGATTAAACATGAACATAGTCAACCGCATTATAGTATTTAAATACTCTCATAATGGCAAACTTATAATGGGTTAATCTAGTCACTCTATGTGTATGCAATGACAGCATAATGTAATGTAATGACATTGTATCAATAGACAAGCATGTGTAATGCATATATAACACAGAGGCTGTATGTGTTTCATGTGTAGCACTAAGAGCCCATTTAATCAATGCTGTAAACATCAAACTGAATAGAATAAAGAGACACAATTACAGTGAAGGCCATCATAAGAGATTGTTTTGAGAGCAAAACATATGCAACCTTGCACTGGAAATGAACAAAATAAATTATTTTATAGTACTTTCCTCCTTCTTCTGTGCACCTGTCTCAGATTTGCCTCTTGTTTCACATTTTACTATGGATCTACCAACATCATTTCCCTCTCTCTACAGTGATACATAGCTGTAGTTCTGTCTCTTTTGTTGCATGCATTATGGTGCATTCTGATCATTAGCCAGACTGAGCCTCTTTCATTGCTGTGTGTCAGAAGTGTGAAGAAACAACAGACAGGGACAGTAGACGTAAACAAAGCACAACTCAGCATGAAATCCCCTAAGATGAAAGCGATCTGTTCCAGCATTTGTGCACCAACCAAATTTCTTATATACAGAAATTCAGCATAAGGAGAATAGGAACTTTTAATTTAATTTAATTGCACCAACCTTACTTCAGCAATGACTTCAAAAATTCTTAATGTTAAAGGCTATTTGAACTTAATTCAAAATGGACTTTGATGTTGGCTATTAAAACACTGGAGCAAAAAAAATAATTGATTTTAGCAGTGAGAGAGTAACAACCGTTATCTCAATATAGGGGAAAGTACAAAGAAGCGGAAAAAGTTAAGGGTCATATATGTTTGCCCTTAAAAAAGAGGAGTGGGAAAAAAAGTTCCATCATTTTATTTGTTCCTATCAACCAGCACTGCATATAAAACACTGGGACACAAACAGAAGGTAATTAACACATACTGTAATGCACCAAGGAGAGAATGAATGTCGGCAATGACAAGTGGCAGCCATCAGCCTATACCACGGTTATGAGGTATAGACTCTACGAAGATTCCCAGCAGAAGTATAAATCAGGCCTAACTTGGTAATAAGAATCATGTACTCTGAGACAAAAGTGGTTAAACTGAGTTATTTTTTTATATTTACTTATTTATTTTTTAATAAACATTGCAATTTAAAACATAAAAATTGTGTTTACTGTTGGTTCTGGATACTGTCTAATACACAGGGCTATGTCTAAGGCACCTCACAAGCATTGCATAAACCTACACACCATCTGGCACACAAACACACATGGTCTATCTAATAGTTGCTTGGAATAACACAGAATGAAATGTGTATTTTAAAATAGCATTAGTTAAAATGCTGTTGTGATCTAGAAGGTGTCAGAATGAATTTTAATCAGCCTTTTTACAAAAGAATGGCCAGTAAGAGCCTCCAGATGAAAGCAGTCTAACCTGCTCAATAACAAAAACTACACTTGTAACCTATTCATCCCCAGAAAAAATAAAGATACATCAATTCCATCACCTCAGTGGTGAATCCAAGTCAACAATGAGTAAGGTCACAGGAAAGATGGCCAAAGATTGCTTTATTTGCTCTTTGAGTAATTGTAACAATTTCTAAATCTGGCTTTTGCTACATGGATGAGAACGTGGGGTGGCTGTAGCTCAGGCGGTAGAGCAGGTCATCTACTGATTGGAAGGTTGGTGGTTCGATTCCTGGCTTCCCCTAGTCTGCATGCCAAATATCCTTGGGCAAGATACTAACCCCAAATTGCTCTCCGATGCATCCATCAGAGTATGTGTGTGTGAATGTTACTTAGAAAGCACCTAGAAAAATGTGCTAGTGTGAATGGGTGAATGCACAAGTTGTGTGAAGCGCTTTGAGTGCTCAGAAGAGTAGAAAAGCGCTATATAAGAACCAGTCCATTTACCAATTTGGAAAACAAACCAAATGCTTTAAAAGGGTCCAATTATTTTAGCTCGGGTCATTGGTAAGTGGTAACTGTCCTTTAGCTTGAACCAACTAAGAGTTACCCTGATTTATTTCTTTTACTATTACCTAATATAATAAGTATTTATTCACAAGTATTATGCAGATAATAAGAAGGCTTTTTAGTTTTAATGGGATTTGGTTTTATGCAAAAACCAGCAAGATGGAAAAAACAAAGCAGGTGCAAGACGAACCTTAGACTTTTCAATTAAATTCATTTTTATTTATATAGCACCAAATCACAACAACACTCGGCTCAATGCACTTTATATTGTAAGGTAAAGACTCTACAATAATATAGCAGATGGCAATGATGCATGAATGAAATACTGCATTTTTTAAATATTTATGTAACAAAGGGGTATGTCTACTTCTCCTCGCTGCCAGTGTTTCTGGATATAAAAAATTTAGTTTTGCAATGGGTAAAATGAAATCAATCTCAAATCAAACATCACAAGCTATGCTCTGCAGACCTGTGTATTGAAAGGTAATACATCACCATCTGGCATCATTGATTCAAGTCTTAATGCTCCCATTTCAGCTTAGAAATAAAGTATCTTACAAATTTTGACTTTATATTCTACAAGAATAGTACAGTGGCAGACAGTCCCTCATCTTCTCACTGCTGAGGTGGTAATAATGAGTAGTATATTTCAAAAGTATCTCAGTACACACAAGTAAAGATGCTATGGTGCAGAGGTGTGGACTCGAGTCACATGACTTGGACTCGAGTCAGACTCGAGTCATTAATTTTATGACTTTAGACTTGACTTGAAAAAATGTTCTAAGACTTGTGACTTGACTTGGACTTTTACACCAATGACTTGGGACTTGAATTGGACTTGAACCGGTTTACTTGAAAAGACTTGATATTTTACCCCAAATATAAAATTTAACATGCATATTATATAGAGATTGAAAATGTGACGTCATTCACGGGTAGAACCGCAAAGGATTCTGGGAACTCATGGCAAGCGGTACTAGCGCACGCAGGCTTTCAATTAAAATCAGTTACACAGCGATAAAAAGAAACACAAAAATGTCAAGAAGCTGTTGTATTATTAACTGCAATAGCCGGTCGCATGACAGCCACGGGAAGCCGACGGGTAAAGAGATCGGTTGTTATCGGATTACGTCGTTGAAGAGAAATTGTTCAAGCCATGTTTCCGAAGTAACAAAGACGCGACGGATGGCCTGGATTGCAGCCATTCAAAGACCAAATATAACGTCCCAGAACACTCCAGCTCACAGGTTAGTCTGCTCCAAGCATTTACACGAAGGTCAGTGTTTTTTAGTAGTTAATACGTCATTTTCATAACATAACTGGTGATATAGGTTACAAGCAAGTCTGGCGCTGAACAGAAATTGTCGCGCTATGCTCCTTTGTTTATTGTGCATAAATAGTGAATTGTCCTGACACAATATTGCGTTTCGCTTCTGTTATTATGGTACATTGACAAAAACATATACTTTTATTCACAGGATAAAACAGGTTTTTTGTATCACTAATTGCCCAGTACGATTACAGCATACAATATTGTTGTCACTGCTACATTTCTGTGATGCTACCAGAAATTATTTCCACTACTAATTAATTACCGTTGAGCTCAAAGGTCCTATTAATAAACGGTTAATGAATGTGTATTTATGACGACGATTTGTGAGACTGGTAAACTTATGATACGTACGATGGTCTTTCGTTCGACACGGTGCATTTCAAGGTCCTGCACCCATCCGTCGGTAAACTGTACCTGGGCTTGTTGCAGTGACCTGAAGTTACTAAACTTCATGAGTGTATGCACTCACTCCAAGAACCGTATGATTATAAATATGCATATAAATATGCTAAGATGAGATAGCTGACTTCATCTAACTAGCAAATGTTGTCCAGGCTACGTTGGTGATGCAGTTCTTTTTAATGTGTATGATATTTTTGTCATGCGATTTTAAAGCTGGTCCTACAACCGCATCCAAGAATAACATGCAGCTTATCTCAGAACTGTCGGTGAAAATTATTCTTGGAGCTAGGTTTAATTGAGCTGCATTTTAAAGAGGTGCAATTTCACAATTTGTGTATATTTTCTAAGTTCACTATTTTGTCATGTGTTGAGAAAAACACAGATTTTAAAATTACATGGTCTAATATTTACATTTAGCATAACTGCAACATTCTTTTTTCGTTTTTTTTTTTTTTTTAAAGACTCGAAAGGACTTGAAATTCAAAGTTTCAGACTTGTGACTTGACTCGGACTTTTACACCAGTGACTTGAGACTCGACTCTGACTTGCCTGACATTACTTGAGACTTGACTTGAGACTTGAGGATAAAGACTTGAGACTTACTTGAGACTTGCAAAACAATGACTTGGTCCCACCTCTGCTATGGTGTGTTGAAACTGTTGTTTGCAAGGTTTATCACGCTGTACACAACTGGTAGATGCATCTCTATAGAAAGTTTAAGGATGAAACAGAGCTTTAAGGCAAATAATTCGCATTAAAGATTTTTTTTTCCTTCAGAATGCTTCTTCCCTACAAGCTTATTACTACTGAGTACCAGTTTTAAACAACAATATATTTTAAAAAGAAGACTTAGTTTGTCCTCCTGGTGACAGAATGATTCCTGGTAGGAAAAATAGCTGGGAAATCTTGTGTGAAAGGAAAATGCCCTGTGTGGGCTGGTTTTGCTGAAACGAAATAAAGTTGCTAAACTGAACTACAGTAACAGATGGTGAAACCTCTTAGTGAGATCCACTTGCGGAGGCAGTTCATTAATAGCACAGTGAAAGCTTTTTCAAACTGACAGCTTGAGACACAGAGAGGCAAAATATTGAATTGACACTCGCTTATTTTAGCCATCAGGGCATGTAGCTAGAACAACAACAACAGATTTGACCATCTGTGAAAAGAAAAAATACTGCATTTGCAAGTCATAGATTTAAAAATTAAGAAGATGTAGAAGCTGCAATTATTTACCTTTAAGATAAACTGCTCCATCTTTTCTTTGGGGGGGAGAGATACCGAGGTTTTCACAACCCCACAGAGACTTCTCTCCAGCTTGTTCTGGATTTGCCTTGGGGTTGCCTTGTAGTAGGACATGACCTTACCTCTCATACTCCTCAGATAAGGGTTTTTAGCTTTTGCATTTCTAAATTCCTGTTTATTTAGGATTATTAATGTACGTATATTATTTAGCATTTTGAGCCTTTAAGTATAAGTTCCAGTCCATGTTGTTTGTGTTAGTTATTTTGTTCCATCAGTATTTCCCCCTCATATCAGTTTCTCTGTTCTCTTTGACTGAGTATTTACTATTCTTACTTCCTGTAATACATTAGCATGTAGGGCTGTGCGATATGACCAAAATCTCATATCCCGATATTAAGACATCTATCGTCCGATAACGATATAAATCACAAAAATGTAACATTTTCTGTAAATTCTGTGAATCTCGGGCAGCTCGACTTGCGTGAAGTGTTTCCAGCTGGGCGTCGCGTACGTGGAGTCGAGTGTTTTAACTGATGCATGACACTATACATTTTTAGACATAGGTTGCAACGGCCGCCGTTGTGTATTTATTACATACACAACGGCAGCACACTATGTATTTATTACATAGTGTGCTGTGGGGAAAAGGCTATTCTAACATTTGAGTCTAAGGTTTATTTTTTAGCACCTGGCGGCTCTTTTTTGCTTCTCATCCGTAAATACTCTGCATACTCTTTCACGTGATTCAGTTTATTTTGAAAAGTCTCAACAGGATCTGAGCTTTATTGTGAAAGGTTTATGTGGAAAATAAACAAGCGGACACGCGGTGGTTTTACCATTGTTGTTGCTAACGACAATCCATAAAAACAAGCGCTTGTCTGTCCGTAGTGTGGTTATATTAAATATAAGAGAAAGAGAACTTTAAGAAATTAATATAGCCACTACAGTGACCATCAAAACGATTAAAAAATATTGCCGTAAACAGTTTATTTTGCGACACCACGAAACAAACGATAGCGTAAAATGCAACGATAGACATTTTTGTATCGTCATCCGATATATATCGTTATATCGAACAGCCCTATTAGCATGGTATTTGTCGCCTGCATTTCACGTTGAAGTTCACAAGTAAATTGACAGCCTTGCCTGCACAGCATTTCCTTAACTCTTTATCCAACACGGGTCATGTGGGTGCCAGAGCCTTTCAGAGCTGTCATAGGGTGAGAGTTGAGGTGGACCATGGACAGTCGATCACAGGGCCAACACAGAGCCCACACAGCCATTCATCACTCACATCATATACCTACAGCTGATTTAGAATCTCATAAACTGAGTAATTACTTTCTGCTTCACTGACTTTCCAGTTCAGCACACTGTTTTTGTGTTTGTTTGTTTTGGCTGTGACTGAACCAAAACTGTGTGTGTCACATTATTAATGCCAAAGTAGCCAAAGTAGAAGAATGGGATTTATTTATTTATTCCATCATTAATCAAACGTGAAAAAAACAACAACCATGGTCCTGAGGCTTACAATAGTAACGAAGCTGGGTTTGAAAAAACATTTTATGAGAAAGACTAAAAAAAGAAAAACAAAATGAAATTGCTTTACACTGCTCTGGCTGTCAGGTGTAATGCCTTAAGACTTGGAAATTTAACTGGAGCAATTAAACATTCATTCACTGGCCACTTCATTAATTACACCTGTCCCCCACACCACTGCACCACCTCCATACCTCCATCAGCCTGAACCAGCGCTACAAGATAGGACGGATCTGTACTTTCACGTTGTTTTTGTCACATTCTGGCCCTAACATCTGAAAATAAAAGACTCATGAGGCTAGGTAAAATATTTTGGTAAGCCTGTGTGAAATGTAGTCTTAGTTTCCTGTTCTCATGGATTGAATGTTTTTGAGTATTTACATAATTACCAAGGTTTCAAATTCAACAACTTATCTTGTCAATGATTTGTCAGTACAAATTTTAGGAATGTCGGAACAAAACTTAGTGGCTAAAGAACAGCCTCCACGCACCCAGCTCTTTCCTTTTTCATGGCAAATTTCACAAATACTGTGCGACACAGAAACTCTTCCCTAGCCTGCCTTAAATTTTTTTAAAAAGTAGCTCAAACTGCATTTGCAGTCAGTCACATGTTATACGACTATGTGTCTCTCTTGCTTAAGTCAGTGCCGACATCTTTAGTAAGCCCCTTGACAGGCGTCTATCTGGGATTACAGGAGGCCTGAAGACACATCAATTGTGTGACACATCACCCTGTCAGTTCTTTTTCAGCCAGTCTCAAGCTTGTCTTCTTTTCAACTACAAGACAACCTGACGTGAGCATTTTCTCTTCACTTATCGTTCATCCTGCCTCCTCCTTTTCAAACAACTCTATTATTTCGCTGTTACGACGATTGACATATTTGCTGATAGCTAACTGGACTTTGTGTGTGTGAATGTGTGTGTGGTCTGACTAGTCATAACACTCTATTCAAGCCTTAGGTCAGAGGCACAAAGATACAAAATAACGCAGACCTACTGCTAACACAGAGGGTGGAGGTAATCCATTTATCTTCAGCTGTGTATTAATCCTTCTACCTCAGGTTTAGTTTCTTCCACTCCAACGGCCATGTTCGAAGTCTCATATGTGAGAAATCTGGTGCTTCAGATATTATTGAGTAAAGCCCTGGTTTAAAACGGAACAAGTGGGGGCTGTGGCGAGGCAGTTTGTACTAACAAACTGACACACAGACAAAATGAGTTTCTATATACTAATAGTTTTTCAAATACTACCTTCTTGCTTTCTGTTGTCACAGACACTGAAACACTGAAACCAAGTGTCTACAGAAGACTATTCTATTATTCCCCTTTAACCAGAATTTGCCTCATGTTTATCACTGAGATTACAGCTGCCGGCTGAATGTCCAAGAAGCAGTCTTTCACAGAGCACAGCTATAACTCACATGACACCAAAATTATTTGGCAGCCTGAGCTAGTGCTTGAGACCAAGAGATACCTGAGCTAGCCTCAGTCCACAGCTTATCTTATGGAGCCACTTTCCTGGAGAGGGGTTGGACTCTTTTCAACTCTGGAGTTGCCCTTGGTGAGAGGCAATTTAAGAGCAGGTTCTTACACGATGAATGATAGTTCAGAGTACCCAGTCTTTTTGGGGATCCTGATGTGGTTCCAGAGGTTCCCCCAACTGATGACTCAATTGTCCTGCTGGAGGACTTCAGCACTTATGTGAAGATTACAGTGTGATCTGGAAGAATGTGAATAAGAGGACCTGCCCAACCTGAACCCAGTGTTTTATTGTTGGACCTCTGTGTGAAACATGATCTGAACCAGCAAACTGGTGGTCTGCTGGTTCAGATCATGGAGGCATGGGGGGTAAGCTTCAGAAAATGTATGGATGTTTAAAAAGAACTGACTGTATTGTTTAGCATATGGTCATATATCTACCAAAAGAAAAACTTAATGAATATAAGAATCCATCATGTCACATGTATTCATCAAGCATCCTGCTTCGTCTCATCAGCCTCATCATCAGCCTCCGACGGTACCTGCCTCCATGAAGAACCACTTATTTTGTTTCCTAATATTTTCTGTTTTTATCAAATCCTGTGTTATCCTCATTTCCTAAGGTGTTATCGCCCACCTGTTGGTCCCTGTAAACCTGCATAACCTGTAATACAGTGAACTCTACATTCACAGTGTTTATCATATAAAGTGTTTATCATCACTTTTTTTTTTACAGCCTTTCCTTAGTTTTACACCTGCTACATAAATTAATAGATGGTATTATGAGATACGGATGCACAATAATATAAAGACACTTAGTGGTTAATGTTAATGCTACAACAGCTCATCTGCCTCCATCTCATCATATCTCTAGCGGTTTACTGTTGATATGTAGAGCCGCAGAACTATAAACCTCACCTGTCTTTTCCACATGTCTGCATTGAATAGGATCTCATTGTATCTCATTGTACATGTGAGAATAAGAAGGCGTTCTATTCGATTCTGTTCTATTCTATCACACTGTGCATGGCCTCTTTCCTTTTTTCTCAGTTGTGTAGTACAGTTTGGAAATTAATAATAAAGAAAAGGAGTTGGAGAAAATAATGCATCAGGTGTCAGCGAATGGAAGCAAAGGAGAAATGATCAAGAAGAGCTTTAGATCAGAAATGAAAATGTACTTGTTATTGTGATTAAGCTTACCACATAACCAAATTTAAATGTATTGTTCATATTTATTTTAAAAAAAACTCCTTATAGGAGAGTAAATATGACTGACATCTTCCAATTCATATTTAATGCTACTATTTTCTTTCTAAAAAAAAGAAATTGCTATGATAATTGCAGCTCTTGAGGAATGCAGTAATAGGATTTACAAACTGAACAAAACTGAGTCCACGACTAGCTGAGCCCCCAGCATTTTAATCACACAAGCTCATTCTGGCAGAGACAATGATTTCAAAAGGAAAATAATAAACACTAATTCGATTTTCCAGCAGAATTCACTGAATGTAGAGAAGCTACTTTTGCTTCTTGACTTATTGCTGCTGAGTAAATTGCAAAAACTCCTCTGCCACAATACTCAACTACCTCTGGCAAGGTCTACATTATCTGCGGTAGGTTTGTGCTTTGCAAAGAGGAGAGAGTTTCTGGCCTTCATCTGACAGACAGTCAGAGAAGCAGGACAAAAAAAACAGTAATTACATAAGGTGAATGACATCTTGCCTTTTATTCCATGTTCTCAAGTTTTGCCTTATTCATTACAATTAACTCGAGGGCTCAGTTACTTTCAATATAAACAGCAACATATGAGCTCCATTCTGTCACAAAAGCAAGTCTGATTGCTATTGTTTTATTGGTATCGATAGTAGGGGTTTTGGTAGTCTGTCTCAGCACTGAAAATTTGTTATAAAATGTAACCTTGCAACATCCACTCCACTCCAGGAGGAATGCTGTAATACAATTAGAAAGGAAAACATCATTAGGAAAGTATGATCTCTGCCAAAAGCACAGAGCAGTTATATTTTCTTACCTTAAATCAAGCTTCCTGACTACAAAAGAGTGCAGCCAAATTATATGAGGTGACACTAGTTTTTAAGGTATTTGCACACTCTGACACTTAGCATAAAAACAAGTTATTAGCATGTGACATTTGGTAACATGACTGGAATTAAGTCAACAGATAAGAAAGCGGGGACACACAGAGTGGATAGTCTACAGGCAATCTGAAGAAATCCACTTATACTTGACTTAGCACAGAGGAATAGATCAGATTTCAGAATGGGACACATAAATGCTTTACTATCTAACCAGAGAGCAATTGGTGGGTCCAAATCTCATTCAAAGCCTAATGTCTTATTAATCTTCATTTAGTAGCAGATGTGATAGTGAGTAGTGACAAGAAGGATTTTTAAGGTGAGGTAGGAATGAAAAAAAAAAAAAAAAGAAAAGATTCAGTGCAAGAAAAAGAAGGAAGATTGTTTTAATATGTCCCACCTTTTTATCTCCATGTCGGACCAAGTCAAGTTTTGAATGGAAGCTATTGCGTTTGTTATAAAGCAGTTTACTGAAAAGAAAAGCACGGGAGACTTAACAGATTCTATTTTATCTTTTTTAACATCAGTACATCAGGGAATTACAAATAAAAGGTGTGCCAGTCTCTACTGCCTAACACTGTCTATTATAATATGTCACAATATCCACTACTTTGACCACTACATGAGGCAACACATCACAGCTTTTAGTTATCATCAGCTGTCAGTGACATCTATTACAGTGCTACCATGCTGCTTATGTACAAAAACATTTCACTGTGTGCTACTGTTGGATCTCTGGGGTATAACCTGAGGAAACCATGTCAAATTTGCAATTAGTCTGAACTGATTTTATATTTCATAAGAAAACAACTTGAACCATTTCTACTGTTCTCACTACTATGGCAGAAGATAAATGTAACAGCTTCAGTATACTGTAAAGCAAAGCCCAAAGGAAACATTATAGCAGATTTCCTGCCCTCTGCTGGACATCTAACTTTTCTCTTTTCTTATTCTGAAAAACAATAGAAGAAAAAAAAAGTGGGTTTTTTAGTGGGTATAACTCTCAGTGTTATAGCTAAGATACACATGTGCCAGACACTATCAGTAACAAAAGCTGAGTACGTAAAAGCAGTAAAAGTATAAAATAAACACAATACACACAACACTGGTACTCGACTCTTCAGTTATGACAGCCAGCTTGTTGTCCCCGCTCGTCATGGATTTATTTACAGCTGTACAGTAAAACAGCAAACAGGAGCCTCCACAATCTCCTCCAGGTCACGCTGTGCTGACCAAACAATTTACAGTTTCCCAGACTTCAATAATGCCAAGTCCTAAAGACAAAGAAAAGTTGCTGAAAAAAAAAAACTTTTTTAATCTCCTCAACTTAATGCAGGATGACCTCCGTTTTCATTTGTGACGATATTGTGCCCAACGTCTCCAGGACAGCAAGCAGTTCTTTTAATGGTGTTTTTTTCTGTTTATTCAGTTCAGGTACTGAATCAAAATGTCTTACAATGGCAGAGAAACCTCGCAGCTTTTTAGGCTAAACCTGACAGCATGCTAAGGCTCATGACGGGTGCTTGATTTGATCGACCAGGTGGATGCTCTGCTGAGATTAGTCACTATATTGTGAAGCAAAGCTAAGCTGGTCTGATGTGATCAAGGATCAATCCAAAAAGCAGGCAGAGACAGACTAGGCCAAGAGTTATAAAACACACACAAATGCACAATTAAAAAAATATTAAAAAAAAACAAAAAACACACAAGTATTATAACTCATAACAATGACTGAATAAATGGTTTGTGAGCAAACCATTCACAAATATATATTTTAAGTAATGGCAAACAGCATACACCAGGGAGGCTTTTTATTCTCATTAACTACGAGGTACAAATATAATGTAGTTCACTGGACCATTTGAATGTCACTTGAGATGACAAATTTTGAAAGGGCTCAACTTCAGGGTCTTTCAAATATAATTTCTTTATTATACAAGTGACACTCTTCCCAGGCACAGACTAACTGTGGATTTATGTTCTAGTGGGAAATCTACACTGCAGCTAGGTCACAACCTTCATAAAACCTTTCCCGTAATGTACAATGTAGGCATTGTGATTGGTCTGTTCAGCATCTTCGATTCTTAATGTGAATTACTGGCTACTTTTCTTCACTGTTTTTGAAATTATCAGTGAGGAAAAACAAAAAACAAAACAAAGAGCATGGACCTCCCAACATTTTATTTGGTTTAATCTCCGCAGCATATAAAACACTAGGACACGACCTCATGGTAATTAACATATAATGCACCAGCACAAGCATGAATGCCAGCAACGACAAAAGGCATGTCAGTTACAGCTCAGGTTCTACAAGCATTCAGCATTCAGACTTAAAGTCCAGTTTATACAACTAGGCTGACTGCTGCGCAGTGTCCCCCAGCACAGTTCAGCTAAACACAACGCGGTAAGCATGTAGCACAATCGCTTACAACACCAAAGCACAAATCTCCAACGCATCCTCAGAGTCCTCATGAAAATTGTGTGTTAAGCAGTTTTACAAATTCATAAGGGATGTGAGTGGATAGAAAGTCGCTGCTTCCAAATAAGCCAGAAAATGCACAAAGCCGTGAACACTGATGTTCTCCTTTTCAAGAAAGCAGACACAGACTACCTGAAGCATACTCAAACCCAGATCATTAAGCACAGTGTGAGTACAGGCCAGCAGGGAATCGGGGAGAAGGGAGCAAGGGGGCGATGATGATACTGCACAGCACAAGGCAACTGTGTCTAGTGTGATTGCACCTCTATTGCTTAGAAGGATGTGTAATCTGTGTAGCGTGCCCAATGAATGAAACTACTTTATGTCTCAGCTGAGAAGTTATAATGAAACTACCAAAGCGAAGAATGAAGGTCAAAATGTTTAGGACACTAAGATTTTGACAAGCAAAGACTCATTGTGCAGGTTGTACCTGATCTGCCAACACAGACATGCTGACATAGGCTGATCCTGACATCTGTCAGCTGGTATTTCCTCTTCAGCAGATGAATAAGCTGTGACATATAACGCATGCGCACGCACACAGAATATGAATGTAACTTGTGTTTCTTGAAGGTTATAGAAATGAAGGAAGGAATGAAAGAAACTGGTGTGATGTTAGACCATGAGCTCCACATTCCAGACAGCCTTCAGCCCCTCAATACAGCAATCAGTCCTGTTTTGAAGCATCCTTTTTTTTCCTTTATTGGGTTACTTTTTGTTTTGTTTTTAGCCCCAAGTCTTCCAGTGGTGACCGATGAACATAATGCCAGAAAGATTTATTCTAATAGCTGTCCACATAAAAGGAAAAGAACTAAATTGCTCTCTGCAAGATGTGCTGACAGTAAAAATATTTTTCTTAGTGTAGAGCAAAACTCAAAATTTGTGCACATACAAAAAGAAAAAAAAAACCACACTGCAGTTGTTGATTGTCTGAGTTTGAGGACTCCCGTGAAGCATTGTCTGGCGAAGACAAATGAGCATGTTCCATCATGCTGTGATAAATAGATCATTTAATGGAGCGAATGATGACTTTGTTTGTGTTCCCCTGTTTTAATAATAATATATCATTAATGTTTAGTAGCCGACGATGTGACCTCCCGTTTGCTTCTTAATTCAACTCCAAAGTCAGCAGTGCAAAGCAACAAGGGCAGGTAGGGCTTATTTTTGATCTCTTGTTTTAAAGATGATTTATTGCTGACACTCCTGCTGTTCTTCCCTGAAGCAAGACACCAGAGCTAGTAAACATCCAGCTGATGTTTCCTAGATTGTGACGGCACCCGTGCGGTGACAGACAGTATTTACCGTGGCTGCTGCTTTAGTCATCATAACTGCACTGTAACATTTCCAGCTGTGACACATGTGTTTATAATAAGTACAACACACAGTGGCTGCTTCTTCTCTGTCACCACTATCAAGTGCTGCATAAGCTTTGCATTAGTAATGTTTGTCATATACGACAGACGCAGCTTGATTCAAATCCTGTGCAGCCCATTGATGCTTTCTTGACTAATGCTTACAGAAGCAGTAAAGAGAAGGTAAATTGCAGCTAGACAAATCTGAGGCATCGTAAATTCAGCCAAACATCCACAGCAATAACAGTCATCTTCCCCGAGCATCAGCTGTGCTCATAGTCAATGGATTCGTGCCTTCACAGCTCAGCCTTTGATAAGAGTAATGGGCATATAATTCATCACACAAATTGTCACATCCTTTCTGCTTTCTGCAGTAGCTGGTAGTGATTTGGACTAACACACAGTTCTCCATATGGGCTAAATAGAAAAAGCAAAAACACTTTAAAGGATTGCAGACAATAAATAAGAGCAAATATATCACATCATGTCTCAAAAGTACATGTATACTAATCCAAACATAAAAAGCCCACTTTACCTTTTCTTTTTCTTTTTGCTTGACAAGTCAAATCTGAAAGCCAATTACATAAAAGAAAAGAAAAACGCAAGCATACATATTTTTTTCTCTAGACAATGGAAGTTTTATTTATATAGCGCATTTCAGTATATGCAAATTCAATGTCCTTAACACAGAATATAAAAACAGAAAAACCTGTGTAGGTTTTAAAATGCCTTAAGAAGGTGAAAACAGTCAAATGAAACTTGCATAGTTGAAAGCACTGTGTCGGGTTTGACTAGTCTGTAAACACTCAGGATACTGTAGGTTTGTTGTTTATATGCAGATATAAGTTAGATGGTTTATTTTAAGGGAAACATTACTAATTCTACCTGTAAGCTAATGCAATGTCAGCCAATATCAGAAACTGAAGTGGCATTAGATGAAAGTTGAGAACGAGGGAGCTCTTCACTGAAGAACCTCCATATGTTTATCTTCTCAAATTAATCTCCATTCTCATTAAGTTCACACTCAAGTTCATCCCTGCATGTTGCCTGAGTTAATTAACAATAACATAGTTATAACCCACAATGGATGACACCCAATCTAACATTTTTTTGTCCATCTGTGTAAGTCAGCGTGGCTCACTCTTTCACTTTGACTGCAGACAACACTGACAAAAATCCAAAAAACCCAAGTGATTTGTAATCCTGCTAAACCCACAGCAAGAGACAAGAATACACAAGTGAGGTAATAAACTACACAACAAATGTTTTGTAAAGGCAGAGGGGGAAAAAAACAACAATTCCTGAGTACACTGTGTCTGCAGATGTTTGTGCATGTGAACATGAGCAGAAACAGTGATGTATTTATTTTTTCCCATGAAGCCCTTTTAAGTCTCTGATTACCAGTAGTGCCGTCGCTGCTCTGGCTGTGATCTTGTCTGTTCTATATTGTCAGTCTCACGGTAACATTAACAGAAACCTGTTTCTCAACAGCTTCTGCAGGAAGCAGCAAAAGAAAAGGTGCTCAGCACATGAAAAAATACTGAATGTAGAGTGGATGAAAAAGACATCTATTTTCTGTGAGTCTCAAACATTTTAAATTTATAACCAATTCCTTCTTTTCCACTGACAGGCCATTTTCTCTTTCCTGCCCTTTCCTCCGTGTTCTCAATCTGGCATCAAGTTCCCATCACTCACATTTTGATCCATTATACTGTACTATCCTGCAGACTGCCTCTCCTTTACAGTCACAGTCAGCAGGGCAGCAGCAGCATCACTGTTTATAGGTGGACAGTGAAATATGAATAATTGTCTTTAACAATACAAAATATTACCAGCAGCATGTTACCATCATGCAGAGACACAGCTAAAGCTGCTTTGGAATGAGGATGTTCAGATAACCAAGGACACTTAAACAGCCTTGTGCTCTGCTCAGACGCTTATTACAAGAATCTGTGAAGCAGCACAAATCACCTCTGGCCCTCATACTACAGCATTCAGAAATGATGAGTGTAGAGCAGTAAACCCAATACAAAGCAAAAAAAAGTGACCTCTAACTCTATACTCCATATACTCTGACTTTATGCTTCATGCATTTCATGGCTTCAATGAAACACTGAACATCCAAAAAAATCTATAAAATCTGTAGACACTGATGCATGCAAACAGTACACTGAGAGATTGTAGAATCTGAGTAAAACCGTGTCACTGAAAGGTGGCAGTTTGATGGTCCACTAAAGATAATGGATGCTTCGTACTTTAAAAGATACAAATTGCACTGCATGTTATGGTCCAGGCAGGCTCGGGGTCTTTTCCCTGTTTTTCTCTCTCTTTCTTTCTGTCTCAATCTCAAGTGGAGAAGAAATGGGTCGGGGCTTTTTCCCCACACAGAGTTTTCCTTTTCGGGGCTTTCTCTCCCTACTCTGCTATTTATTATCTAATCTGCTCGTGGTATTTAAGGCCCGGGTGGTGCTGCTACTCTCTGCTGGATCATTGTCACCATCATGGTGCTAAATAGGCCTCCCTCGTCACATTTGCTGCTTTCAAGTTTCTCACTGAGCAACTGCTTGCTCGTTTGTTCTCTAGTTGCCTGGCCGAAGTCCTTGAGACTCTTCTGAGTTGTCTGACCTGCAAAAAGTCAGATGAGTTTAGCAAGTACTGCCTGCCTCAACTTACCTAGGTTAAATATTCAGTTGCAACAACTGAAAATCCAAGATCTTATGTACTACTCACTAGCCTGCCCCCTCGCTACCGAATCCCTTGTTCCTTCACTGAAAACCCTACTGCTTCCCCACTGCCCATCAAAATCGACAATTCAACAAAACACAAAATAAGGTCTGAGAAAAATTTTACAAACTTACAAAACCTTACCAGTATCACGGCAGCAACTGTTAATATTTGCGCTCCTCTCCAACAGAAACTCCATCCCTGCTCCAGTAATAAATACATTCTCCAATTGCACTTCTTATTCCACCTTTTCAATAAGGCTTTTAAAACTACCATCAGAATTTACTTCATGTGTAAATTGTGGTTAAACATGACAGTGCACCAATTAGAAAAGGTTAAAAAAAAACATCATGGCAGCACAGGAACAAGATCTAAGCACAAGGTCAATTGAGTCTGAGGTCTAACACACCAGCCAAGACACCAGGGACAAGCTTTGAAGATTGCAAGATGCTAGCAAGCAGGGCATACATGGAACGCCATAATATAAGTAGCTGGGATAATATACAGGAATCTGTGCTAAGTTTGGGCTGAAGGTTCCAATGTCAAAATGAGATTCTACCCCTAGGGTGGTTGAGGATGACTGAGCTAAGATCCTGCAAGACCTAGATGTAGAGGGGCAAACTGGTCATTGATTGATTGATAACCAACCGCACATAGTAGTGGTGAACAAGCAGAGGAAGAAAGTCATAGTGTAATGTAGTTATACCAAGCGATAGCAACAGGAAGAAGTAATACGAGCAGCTCAAGAAATACCAAGGGCTGAGAGAAGAGCTCGAGAAGATGTGGAGGCTGAAGACAGTGGTCCCCGTGGTAATCGGAGCCCCAGAGTGGCTCCAGCATATCCCAGGAACAATATCCAAAATCTCTGTCCAGACAAGCGCAGTCCTAGGAACAGCAAAGATACTGCCCAGAATGCAGTTTCACCATCAATTTGATAATTAGGAAAAAAAAATATTTTAATTAAGTTATGGTGATCTGGGTGTCAAACTCATGAGGCCTCAAATAGGGCAAAATATTTATTAATTACATACCTAATATGTTATTGACAGTTAATACTTTGGGGGGAAATCATTTGCTCACTGTAGTGCCTCCTAATTAGTTTGGGTTTTTCCACTACAATGCTTAGATTGTATTTCTTTGCACGTGGGAGTCAAACCCAACATGTGCTTTCTCTGGCTTGCTGAAAGTAACAAGTCTGATGAGGCTGAATTCAATACAGTGTCCACAGCATTTCATCAGGGAGTAAGCATGCAGGGACTGCAGTGATTTCTCTAAAGAGAAGAAGAGATTGGATGGGTTAAGAAGTCATTCATGTGCTTGCAGGTTTAAAGCTTTTCTATATGTAGACAGTGCTAATAGTGCAACCTGATTACATCTGGAAACAGGCTCAGGCTGAAGCACTGGCATACCACTTTAACAAAAGATTGGTGTGTTTGTCTCCTAGGCAGTTGTTTCACCACGGAAGTTAGTTTACGAGTCACAGCAGCTTTAGACAGAGATAAGAATCAGCAAGAGGAAGTAAAATCCCCAAACTATGGTCTCTGTCTCAGGTTTAAATCCTGTTGATTAACCTGTGCGTCTTAGCATCAATGACAATGCCCGCATCAGCACTTCACTGACACGTCGGGACAGCAGACTGCATTTGCTTCTTCTCAACATAAGCTGAGGACAACAGAGGCATGGAGGGTTTGTTTTACTTAAGAGCAGAGGTTATAGGCATCTGTGTATCTGTAGATTGACATTTTCTTGATGCTGCAGCGTGTCTGCTGGGGAAACACTGACTGAATCCCAAAGATTCTCCAGCGAGTTTGAATGTCTGTGCTGCATGCAGTCTTCAAGCAATTTTACTTCTTTTAATAAGTAATTATTTACTGTTTGTGTCATGAGCTGAAGAAGTAGCTGCCTGTTAACATGTAGATTATTGCTCCAACAAAGCCTCAGTAAAATTCTCTTTCATTAGAGCCAAACTACCAACCAATGTGTAGAAATCATCATGGATTAATGATGGTTCACAACATCCACATGAACACAAATTGTGAAACTTCAGAGCTTATGTGAGTGTGATATCAAGAACCGATCCAGAAAATACACCAAATATACTTTGACTACACCATGGCACACAGCATGCACACAGACTTGCATATAATCTTTCACACTTCATCACTAGGAGACGAATGGCACATGTTTTACCTGCATTTCAGGATTGATGCCAGAAGATTCCAGATGGAGCAATAAGAAAAGAGAAAAGGGGGAAGAAATGGAATTAAAATACTAATTTTTGCATGTGCATAGTTTTGTAGTGCTTCATAGCTTGTAATCCTTCAAAAATAGATGTTTCATCAAAGCATCACGATTATAAAGAAACACATGTTCAGCACAAATTAATTAAAATCAAAATACTCACTTATCATTTTTTACCAAGTACAGGCCTTTTAAATATTAACAGAAGCAATGACAGCCTTAATTTGTCCTGGCTTCTTTTCTAACTTTCTTAATTACTGCTTGGAAGACGCATTCAACCTCAACCAGTTAGGACAGTGTCACTGCCCAGACAATTTAAGATCTCCCCAGAGGTGATCTATCGAGTTCAGCTCTGGCTGGGCCACTCAAGGACTTTTCCAGAGTGTGGCCAAAGCCACTTATTGGCAGTATGCATTGGATCATTTTCTGGTTGAATTGTAAAATGCTTGCCTCAAATCCTGAGTACGGTGGAAAAGGTTTCCACTTGCTCAATGTTTCTGCATGCAAGTTTCCTTCTACAATAAGGGATAGTCTTCCAATCCCTTTTTTGTAAAAAACAAAAACAAAAAACAAAAACAAAACAAAAGCATCCAAAAAAGCCTGACAGCCTGATGCTGCCACCCCTAATGTTTGACTGCAGGGATCATATTAATGAGGTGAACCTCACTACTCAACACAGAAGACTTAGCTTCTCACAGTTTACGAGTCATTGAGAGTTTTTATAGGTGCCTTGTGGCAAACTCCGAGCAGGCTGTCATAGGCCTTTTACAGAAGAACAGACCTACGGACCACTATCATGAAGGCCAGACTGGAATGGTCAAAGTCCTGTCAGGTTATTTAATCGCCATACAGGACATGCAGTGCATTTATAGTGGTCATATTAGGTTTTTGGTTCTATGTCTGACCAAGCCCCCAAACTATATTGCTTTAGTTTAAAACATTGTGACTTAACAAAATTCTGCCTAGCAGTTATGTTCTAGAAACTCATTTCAGGCACAGACACCAATTGTAAAGGCTACTTAACAATATTGTATGGACAAATACAGAACAGGTTCAAGTCACTGGCCTTAAGTGCTTAAAAGAAGGCAACTGGACTTATTTAGGGTCGCCTGTCTTCACTGAGAAAACAGATGGTTTGAAAGCGGATCAACTGTTCACTGTGAACAACCACTGTTGAACAGAGATGAGGGCTTACAACACCGGCTATCAGCCACCTGCAATCCCTTCCCAAGCGTCTCAACCTCACCCCCTCACCCCCTTGCCTCAGGTGACCTCAATATTCACACAATAAAGTAAAGTGAAATGTTCCCAGTGATGTTAAGGCCAAAACCATTTTTCTTACCTTAATCCTAATTCTCACAGGATTAACAGTGGGTCAACAATTCACACGATCAACTCCAAGGGGACAAATCCCCATTCTGGTTGTCACTCAGAAGGTAGAGCAGGTCTTCTGCTAATAAGGTTCATCATTTAATCCCTGACTGCTCTAGTTTGCATGACTCAATGGAGTGCAACATAGAACAGGAATCAACCCCCACAACCAAAATCTACAGTACTTAAAATCTGCGCATGTTTGTTTCTTTGGCCACCAACTCTTACACAACCAGGAGCAGAGTAACCAAACTTGGCACACAGGTATATCTTAGACCCCTGAAGGGTCTTATCTATATCATTTAATATGATTGTCATCATGTTGCCTAGCAATGCTGTTTTTAGCATTCAAGCACATATGACACTTGATAAAAGCACCATAACAGTTTTATGTCACAACAATAACACCTAATTAATACTAATTAATTAACACTAATTAATATCCACAAAAGGTGAAATATCTAATGATATTTGATCATCAATATGTTGCCTAGTAACCACCTAACAATGAGTTAAAATAACCCTTTTTTAATTAATGTACCTAAAACATGTGATAAAAGCATTATTTTAATTTCACAACCAACAGTGTGAATAAGCAAGGCAATACTAGAGCATGAGCATGTGCTAGTAATACAAATATACAAAAGCTTTATGGTAAAGTAACACAAGCAGCAGTTCTTCATCTAAGAACAGAAAGATTGAGCCATGTAGTGGGTGCGACATAAACCTTTTTTACATTAGGATGAACAGACTGGCCTTTAACTAGAGATGCTGTTATCAAAAGAAACGCAAGAGAAAAGTAGTTTGATGTAGACAGAAAAACTGGGACAAAAAAAGACAGCATTGCATTTTCCACCAAGTTTCAGATATAATGGAAAAATTGCAGGTGGTGTGAAGGAGAAAGAAAAAGAAGAGTGCATGGCAAACACGCTAAACTAAAATAACTTTTATGTGCTTTTTTTTAAATTACATCTAATATGTGTATTATAGATTGTGGGCCTACCTGTGAGTGCATATTGACTTTTCTGTTTCAATTTTTTAACTGATTAAATGCAAATAAATGGGGAACATGTCAAGAGGACCTTACAGCAGAGACTGAGAATAAAAAATGAACAAAGGGAGATAAAAAATCAACTCTGAAGATTTCTAGTAGGCCAGAAAAAAGAAAGAGGACAAAGCTAAAGTGATTTTTTTTTTAAATGTAATAATTCTTTAACACTGAAAACTTGCCATAGTGGAGCACACTGGGTGTACACTGCACAGAAGAGAACAAACACAGTGTATCATGGTTACACATTAATCATTTGACTATGATGGGTTCACTTCACACCAAAATGTGTTGAGATGAAGGTAAACAGGTTTTACATTAATAAAAACTACTGTCACAGAGTCATTGTGATTGTCTTTGTAAGACAGCACTTTAAATCAATTGATTAAAAAGTGGATATGGGCACACTATCATATATAGCCTGCTAAATAATGTAAATTAAAAATGATGAGAGAAAATTATTCACCACAGCCTATTTTATTTTTGATGACCATGCACTACTAGCAAATACACCACGACAGCACCAGGCATGCTTCAGTAGCTGTGAATTTTAAGGACATAATGTCCTCGTAGAATCAGCAATGGATGAAAAATTATGGCAGACCTAAGCAGAAGTAATTGGTTTTGTTAAACGGAAGCAAACATTAAGATGAATGAAGATAAAGTAATACCAAACACCAAAATTAAGCCTAGACATGCTGAAATGTAACATTAGACAATCTAGTCTTTGATTGAGAAATGCTGTAATTCACACTGGACCCCTTTTTGTTTGCTCTATTTTGTTACTAACTGACATTTAATGTAGTAGGATCTTAAACCTCTGCTGTGTTCTTCCTTCTGTTGCCACCAGTAAAAGATATTATATAAATATACATCTGGTTTTTAAATTCATCATAATACCTCCTTACCACCAGGAGAAAATGCTGTCACACTTTAGCAACTGATCATATTTTGAAGTTGATTGAGTCCTCAGCATTTCTAAAGTTGCTCCTGTCAGTCAAACCACCTCAGCCATATTTGCTTGTTACATATCTCTGTGTGAAGAGAGAAAAACAAAGGCTCAAGTGAGGATCTTGTCTGTATGGTTTCCTCTCCTCAGAGTTTTGTTCTGATCTTCTGTCAATATCTGCCACAAAAAAGGGTTTCTCCCAGAAGAGGACTGAACAGAAATAATTCACTTTTCAATAGTAAAGTGAAGACAAGACTGATTGTGGGAGTAAAAACAGTTTTTTTCTCCTGTAACGTATATTTAAGATTTTCTTCCTATGTTCAGTAGCAATATTATTAGTTCTTCCTTTCATTTTTCTTCCTCCACCACTTGAGTTTTAACAGTTTGTCCTGAAGTAGTGGTCTCTATACAGAAAAAACTAATGGACAACTTTAAATAATGTTATGTCATTTTCCCAATTTTAGTAATCATACAGAGTACATTCTCCTGGATCATTCAACTCTTGTTGAAGTCTTTGTGACATCTAACACCTAACTGACACAAAAACTAGTGCTGTGTCTCTGTACTGTGTCTTACTCTCACATATTGCAAAAAGTTACTATACCCTTGTCATCTCTTTATTCATATTATAGTCACAGAATAATCTATCAGCAGGGTGTCATTATGCAGTGTGCTGAACAGTATTTTCACTCAGATTTGTCCCGCTGACATGGGCAAGAAAATATGGCCTTGTATTGAAGGAGGGAGTTGAGAACCAGCCAGAAGTAGCTAGAACTGAGACACTACAGCAAAGAAACACAGCTGGACACAACATGAAAACAATGTTAAAAATCTTGCAGTATAATGTGAGAGGAATGTGGACTGAGGCTACACACGAAAGCAGAATTGCAGCCACCCCTCTTTTCTTTTTATTTGGCTTCCAATGAGCCAATAACCATGACACAGCAATGAACCAGTGTTACATCTAAATCACAACAGACAATTCAGCAATAAACCAGTTTTAAATTGTATCTTTAGGCTCTTTGTTACCAACAGCCTGTCACAAAAGCACATCATTTGTTCGCACTTCTTTAGTAGAATCTGGAAAATTGCCAAAGATCGCACAGTTTGACAGACATAAAATGGTATTTTTGCACCAACAAGGGGAGTCTCAAAGAGATATGGCCAAAAATGTATCATATGGTGTGGTGTGCAATGTGTCCTTAAAAAAAAATAAGGAAGCTGTTTTGGGACAAGCCCAAAAATCTACCTACAGCAGATGAACACTGAGAAATATCAAAATATCCAGGACATACGAATTAACATCAAGAAGCCACCTGGAATGAAAATCAGTAGCAAGACCTCTTGTGGACTGATGATAGCTGATGTGGAACAGTTTCCAATTTCATAGGCATGACTGTGCAATGACAATAAAAAGTAATCTTATCATCTTATATCTGAATCCAGATTTTTGGTTCAAGTCATCACGGGCTGGGGACTTCCTCTGTGGAGTTTGCATGTTCTTTTCATGTTTGCGTGGGTTCTCTCCGGCTTCCTCTCAGTCCAAAGACATGTAATTAGTGGATTTAGGTTAATTGGTGATTCAAAATTGAAGTGATGGTGAATGGTTGTCTGTATCTCTGTGTTAGCCTTGCATCATCTTGCAGGACTGTAATCCTGATAAGCAGTAGAAACTAATGTTAAAATTTGTTTAATGATGAAACATTTAAGTGTGACAAATATGCAAAAAATTAAGAAACCAGGAGGGAAGCAAATATTGTTTCACAGCATCGTATATAAATGTAAATACAGTAAATCAGAGAAGGAATTCAGAAAACTCCAATGATGACTACAGGACCTGTTTACTCTGCCTCTGACAGGGTTACCTGAGTCAAGCCAAGAGTAGAGTAAATTAAATTGAAGCTCCACAGTTCCTCTCAGATACACAGTAGCTGGTCAGAAGAATATACGAAGAGTGGAAGAGCAAGCAGGGCCTTGCCTGGGAGCTTTGATATGCAGACAAGCAAGGAAGAGAGAGATGAAAATCCAAGATCAAACACCATGCATTGGTACTCCACTCACATTAACTGACAGTAAGACTGCTAGAGGAAAAAGTGGAGATATCATCAACACACATAAAGCCTCCAGAGTCTTTATAAGCATCTCTACCTTAAAAAATGCTTTTCAGATCAAAGCCATCCATGCAAAGGAAAAACCAGAGTGTGTTTGTTCTTAAAAGTGTGAGGACAGGCTACTCTGACTTGATGGTACCACAGAAATGTACATTTTAACAGTTGAATTATTTTATTATAAGTATTTTAAAAAGATCAGAAAATTACAAGGCCATGGGAAAGTAAAATACATTTCTATGAAGTTGTAATAATGGTATAGCTCAAGGATGTTGGGTTAGGCTTCAGTATCAGTATCGCTGCAAAATATCTGACAGGCTGGCCGGGTGTGGATCCTGTGCTTTGTAAACCATTGCCTACTTGCCAGTGTAAAAAAATCAGTGGACCTATGGACTAGGAAATCATGGCAGAGCCCAGAAGAAATTCTGATAAGACTTCTTAACGCAAGATGTTCTTCATACCTTAAGAAAACACGTTCTAACTTCCTATCACCTATCAGAGTAGACTACTAAACAAAGAAGGTATCAATTTTTTGAAACCACAGAGGCAGACGGTTGGATGCCATTATACCTCTCATCAGCAGTGAATTTAAGCACAGCATGTGGGTAAATCTGCATTCCTCTCATGTTTAGAATTTGATATTAAGAATCTTCAGACTCCAACTTCCATAAAGCCTCAAAGCACCCCAAGAGTACCTTTCAGCTGTTTTTAGTTACAGTCATGTTAGCGCCAGTTTGAGCGGCAACTACATGCCGCACAGCCCGGGTTTGAGTCCAACCCACGCCCGTTTGCTACATGCCGCCCCCTGTCTTTCTCTCCCTGCTTTCCTCTCTGTCTTCACTGTCACTATTGAATCAAGGCAAAAAAGCCATAAAAAAATCAAGTAAGCACCTAACTGTTTTGTTTAATTGTTTTTATTTAGTCCTTTTTTCACCTGTGGATAACTCGAATTGATCACGTTTAACTATGCATTTCTCTTAATTAATTTTATTTTTTGCATACTTTACACTTTAAAAGCATGAAAATACTTAATCTATAGTTAATACTGACATCATCATGATTTGAGCCATTGACCCAATATAATAATTCTGTTTGATGAAAGGAAAACATACCAATTTCTGCTGCAGTTTCAGATCTCACTGCAGTTGTGTCTCAGAGGGCGCAACCACTTCAGTAATTGCAGTCTAAGAGTATATATATATATGTTTTTTTTTTAAATGATGGTCAGTCTCCAGAGAAGACTTTGAGAAACGTTTACAGTGTGAAGGCGATTTTCCCTTTTGTTTGAGCCTTCCCTCTTAAAACAACTTTCTCTATACAAGCATATATAAACATATTTCCTTATAGTAAAATGTTGCTGTGGTGTTCTGGTGACTGGAAATGCACATTCCAAACTGGAATTATTCTGAGAGACTACCACACTGTAATAATAGCACAATTTGATCATATATCCTAAATCTAAGTTTTAAAATCTATACTTTGAATGACACAGCATGAAGTGTATTATGAAATGTTCTTTCTGGGGCTCTACAAAGGCCAATCCATGACAGTGCTCCATTGCGCATTCTTCTATCCATGTATGCTTTTATTATTTCCATCAATTTTGGTGAGATGAGCTGGAATTATGAAAGCATCAAGAGCTATTGCTTAATATCACTTTTAAAAGATTACAAGAAAGTATAAGTTTGGAAGGAAAATAATAAGAATTGAGAGGTGACTCTTTTGCTCAGCACTGTATTTTTTTTTTTCTTTTCATTTTAACCACAGTACTGTATCTGCCTTGTTATAATGAACTCCATCTTCACTACAAAGATCTGTCAAACTACCACTGTGCTGCACCATGCTGACAAATCCACTGCACTGTTTTCTGTATCAGACAAATGGAAACTATTCCTGCTGGTAGGTGACAGTGGGGTAGGAGTTGTAAAGCTGGTGAACTGCAACAGAGAACTGTTCCAACTCTCCTCTTTGTCCACAATAATAAATCAATTCTGCTGAAGAAAGCCTTCCATCAATAGAAAATTTGTTGTTGACTTCTCCATCTGATCTCCATATGTTTTTAATGTAATTTTAGTAGCAGTGGTAGTGATACATAAATAGAAATTTGGTGAAATGCTCACATGATTCAAATGTCAAGTCATGAATAAAACTACATTTGGCTACTCGCATGCCGCAATGTGTCCCCACAGCAGGTAGTTCCACGTTTTGATTTGGGAGAGGTATTTGCCAAAAGCTCTTTTAGAATTGAACCTTTGACTTGCTAGGCCAGGGGTCTGCAACCTTTTACACCCAAAGAGCCACTTGGACCCAGTTTCCACGCAAAAGAAAACACTGGGAGCCGCAAATACTTTTTGAAATCTAAAATGAAGGTAACACTGTATATATTGTTTTTTTTACCTTTATGCTTTGTTTGAACAACTAAAGTAAGTAAGTAAAATTTATTTATTAAGCGCTTTTCACAGACAGGCAGTCACAAAGCGCTGTACACAAATATTACAATAAACAATACAATCAATAGACATTATGCACAATGTAAAAGATCAAATGTAAATAATGTAAAGAATATAAAATACATAGATCAACAAAAGGTTTGTCTGAACAGAAAAGTTTTTAACTGCTTTTTAAGAGAATCCACAGAGCAACTAAAGTGTGTCGCTTATGAAATCCATGAAGTGCTACAGAGAAAATTACATTTTATTTATGTAATTAACACATTTTGAACTCTTAAAGAAATATAACAAAAGGAAAGACACCCAGCTGAACTAAAATGATCCATGTAGCAAACAAAAACTGCTGTGAGCCGCCCCCCTTATATCGCCTTTGGGCTTTTGGAGCCTTGACCTGACTTTTAAAAAGTAATTGGAAAAAAAGCACTATGCTGCTGAAAAAAAAAAATAGATATTTTTAAAATTCTGCCTAAATATGTATTTTACCTGGTTAATGTGTATGGCGGGGCGTGGTCTGCAGCGCCGCTGCAGGGGAGTCGGACGCACCTAAGCGGGACCCACAATCACGCCTTGCCGCCTTAAAGTCTGTGCTCTCTCTGCTGTTGTGTTGGTATGTGTCGGGCTGTGAGCTGAAAAGCTAGAGCCGGCTGTATGTGTCAGCAACCGTGTGTGAAAAGTGGTCAATAAAGAGATGCTGAAAAGCATGTTCATGGAAACATCATCGGGTCTGCCGTGATACGTTTACAATAAGACTTATGGTCCCGAACCTCTGCGCACAGCGTCTGCAAATCGGGGCTTTCATCTTTACGCAGGACTGTAAGCTGTCATCTGTGGGGCGTGAGCGGTGTTTGTTTTTAACATAGTTCACGGTGGAGAACAGCTGCCGACATAATGTGTATCCGAAGATCCATAACTGGCCTACCTGGGTTTGAAAGTCTCGATAAATGCACGGCGTTTCGGCGGGTACACCGGCTTCCGCGAGTGTGATGCTTATTTTGAGCGATGAAAAAAATAATAAGATATAATTTTATTTTTATATTTCAAAATCACAATCATCTTCCAATTTAGAACTACAAGTTAAAAAAAGAACTAAACACAAATAAAATACACTTCAGCTAAATACTTCTAATTTATTTTTCCAAACCACCCGGAGCCGCAGTATAAGGACAAAAGAGCCGCATGCGGCTCCGGAGCCGCAGGTTGCCGACCCCTGTGCTAGGCAAATGTGAAAGCCACTGTGCTGAGCAGCAACATGGCATAAGTAGACAAACTTTAAAAGACATGGACAAAACACGCACATACACCATTCTTGTACCAGTTTTACATTAAAGGATACTTTACCTTACATTTCTAACAGAAACCCCTGAATTCACATGGTGAACACACTTCAAGCCATAACGCTACTTAAAAAAAATGAAGCATTATTGCCCCTGACAGCCTCATTCTCTTTTCCCTATCTATCTTTGATCTGTTGTAATCTCATGAGAAAGTCCAGTCAGCTCAGTTTGCGTTCTTTACATTATCACATTGGCAAAGCAATGATTTTGTTCATCCCTAGCCCCTGCAGCAGTGATCTCACCACATCTCTCTGATCTGCTGCTCTTCTTCCACTTAAACTTGATGTGATGAAGCTCGGTGCTGAGATTAATATCTGTCTCTGAGCCTGAATGGCCTGACATTTATCATGGATAAAAGGTTTCATCCACCATTCTGCATATGCATTATATATATTTTTTCTCATAATGTAAGAATGATATTAAAGATGGGGTATTAAAAAAATCTGTTTCTGTAAAATAAAACACAAGCCTGTGTTTTACTGAGACGTGTTGCTGCCATGAAATTCAAAATGAGCTAATATTTTTCATGAAATAATAAAATGTCGCAGTTTAAACATCTGACACACAGTATTTTCTGTGTTCTGCTGTGAACACAAATATCGATTTGTGGGATTTGTAAATGATTGTTTTCTGTTTTTATTTACACATTACGCAGCGTCCCAACTTTTTGGAAATTGGGTTGTAAGTAATCAACGTTGTTTTGATGTCTTATCAGTATGATGTATGGCGGGATCCAATGTATTGTCTCCAAAGGCATAAACTGGAAGAGTGGGAGCATAATCGGGTATACCTTGGGCACATGAGTGGGTGAGAAGCGGAATAAAACTTCTGTGTTTGGAGATAAAAAGCCTTTTAGGAAAGAGGGGGTGGTTGACTGATGGTGCTTGCCAGTTGGCCTTAATGACATTGGCTACAGTCCCAGTTGTCATTTATGGCAGCAAAGCATCACTTTAACTCTACAAAGGGGCCTAACTGAAAATACCCACCAGACTATTAGAATTAGAAAAATCTAATTCAAAAAGCCTTGAGTACCTCTCCCTACCCAGAAATCTACAGAGGGCAACAACAACCCATGAAAGGGACTTTGAAATGAGCTGCAGGACAAAGATGACGCTTCATTTTTTTTCTTACTTATTGAATAAAACATTTAGCATATTAATGTTTTAGTGGTTAGTTTTTTTTTCTTGTTCTTTGTTGTATTTTCTTGTTCTAATTTTGCATGTAGATAATACAAGCTAAATGGTTGGTACAGTATATGAATGGCACACAAGTTTTGTAAAATGAATTTGATACATGCTAACTTTTTTATTTTGTATAAATGACTGGAATTAAAGGGTACTGATTAGTAATTAAACAAAGTTTCTGGCTAAGACGAAACTGAATTGACTCAGTAACTGATGTTCAGCACCATCATAAAATGACTGAAAAGACTGCAGAATTGATGGGGCACAACTTTGTTAACAATATCAACCAAGATCTTGACGAGCATCATCAATGTGGGGATCTATGAAACAGTGGGTGCTGATAAAGCACGTACCCAGCTGGGATCTGTTTAAAATAAATCGAAATTTTTGACAGACTAAACATTGCTGAGATTAAGTCGAATACTACAAAAATAAAATTAAAAAAAATTAATAATAATAATAATAAACTTTATTTATAAAGCACACTTAAAAACCAAGGGTATGCCAAGGTGCTTAACAAGTAAGATAGAGAATAGGAGGAGGATAATAGAAATAGGACCAAAGCAAGTACTAAGTATGCAAGCAGGTAGCTGTCACTGATACATAGGAAAGCAACAGGTAGAGAGCAAACAAGAATTTAAATGAGCATTGTTACGCCCCACTTAATGAACGGAGTGTCGACTGGAGTGAGGGGTAACACAAAGTGAAAGGGAACACATGAACTACTGGAGAAAGAGATGTCAGTATACAAGATTTATTGCCTAAAACTACTACAGTACAAAAACACAGGGAAGCTCTTTTCTTCAGGGTCTCCAAGGCCAAAACAATAAACAAAACACCCCCTTTTAGCTAGAAATCAAAACCAAGTACTCACTAACCAAAAACAAAATACAATGGCTGAGCTCCCTGTCTAACCAAACCAGGAGAAAACAGGTGAAACAAAAATGGCAGAGAACCCCTACCTGCTTCCACAATGACAAACTAATTATCACAATAAGGGCACACCTTCGCTCACAATAAAAGAAAGAAAAACCAAAGTTCCCTCATCCCAGTTCTTGTCAGTCACCAGACAATATTTTCGCATCATCAACTTGATGGTCTGGTGCCATCTTTCCAGTGCACCTTGTGACTGGGGATGGTAAGGGCTGGAAGGGATGTGTCTGATACCAAGTGATTGTAATGTCTGCTTGAACAGTTTTGACTGGAAATTGCTGCCTTGGTCGGTCTGAACAATTCTAGGCAGACCGAATGTTGAAAAGAATTTAAGTAGAGCCTTAATCACAGTGGGAGCGGTGATTTTTCGAAGTGGTATGGCTTCAGGAAAACGGGTTGTGGCACACATGATTGTCAAGAGGAACTGATTTCCCGTTTTTGTTCTGGGTAGAGGACCCACACAGTCCACTAAAACACGCTCAAAAGGCTCCCCAACTACCGGGATGGGTTTAAGAGGAGCAGGTGGCACTGTCTGATTAGGTTTACCCACAATTTGGCAAACCTGGCATGTTTTGCAGAACTTGGCAACGTCTTTCTTCAGACCTGGCCAGAAAAAGTGCTGAAGAACGCGGTCATAGGTTTTAGTAATACCTAAATGACCTGACCATGGGTGTTCATGCGCAAGCTGCAATATGCCACCCCGGTAATCCCTTGGAATGACTATTTGGCGTACCACCCCCCAACCCTCATCACCTCCTTCCTGCTGTAATGCAGGTCTTGAGACCCATTTTCTTAGCAGTAACCCATCCTCAAGATAAAACCTGTGTGCCTTTTTATTGTTTGCTAACTCGCTTACCTCTTTAAAACAGTTAGCGAGTGACTCATCCTTTTCCTGAGCCTGGCTCAAACACTCACGTGAGACCGGCAAAGGAAGAACCTCAGACAGAGTAGCCAGACCCTGCTCATCGAGCGCTGGTTTAGAAGGGCTAGCAGCTGGCTCTCTGTCCCCAGTTAGAACAGATCCAAGAACAGTCTCACTTAGGTTCACTTCCTCCAGCTTCCGAGCTTGCGACCTGGTAAGAACACTGACAGAAAACACATCAGGGTGGGATTTCAACAGCTCGTCCTCTTCCGGGATACAGCTGGGTTTATCCACCACCTCAGGAACAGGGAGTACTTTGTCCCCAGCAATATCATTTCCCATTATAAACTCAACACCCTGAATAGGAAATGAGTTTCTTACTGCAACCTTGAACAAACCAGAGGCTAACCTCGACTGCACATGAACACAATGTAATGGTGCAGGTATGTAGGCCATCCCAATACCTTGCACTATTGTACTAGCGTTACAAGATGACTCATCACTGACTGGCAAAACGTCGGCCAATAGAAATGACTGCGAGCCCCCCGTGTCCCTCAGCATTCTCACGGGCTTTTGATCCCCAGGAAACCCTGTTAAGGAGACAAAACCATCGAAAATGAAGGGTTTAAAACACTTATCAGGTTCACTCATGGTCACATGGGGGGGGGAGCTCAGCGACTTGACTAGGCCAACCCCTTTGGCTTGTTTTAATTGCTGGGGCACTTGTTTACGTTTAAGAGCCAAACACTCAGAAACTATATGCCCCACTTTGTGACAGTAGAAACATTGTCTATCAGACTTTGAACCCAAGGAACCCCTATGTTGTTGAGGCTTTGTGTCCTTTTCCAGTCGTTCACGATAGTGTGATTCGGATTTACCCACAAACACGCTTTTGTGCGTTAAAGCAAATTCTTCTGCCAGGACAGCTGCCTCCTGCAAAGTGGCCACTTTTTGTTCATTCAGGTACAGCACTGTACGATCAGGAACACAGCTTTTGAATTCCTCCAACAACACCAGTTCACGCAATGCGTTGAACTCTGACACTTTGCTTGCTTGACACCACCTATCAAATAGTGTCCCTTTTTCCCTTGCGAACTCAAGGAATGTTTGAGCAGCGGATTTCCTCAGGGTCCTGAAACGCTGCCTGTAGGCTTCAGGCACCAACTCATAGGCTCTGAGTATAGCGCTCTTGACATTGTCATACACAAGACTGTCCTCGATAGTGAGAGCTGCGCATACTTCCTGTGCCTTACCAATTAATTTGCACTGAAGCAAAAGGGACCAAACCTCCTTGGGCCAATGTAACGCCATAGCAATGCGCTCAAACGCATTAAAATAGGCCTCCACCTCAGTCTCCCTGAATGGTGGAACTAGGGCAATGTTTTTGCCCACATCAAATGCCGGAGGTGCAGGAGCAGGGAGAGAATTATCTGAAGGATTGCTATTGTTGTCTTCATCCTTCACTGTAGGTGGAGCAGAAGGCTCAGGAGACAATTTGTTAGCTTGCAACTCCAGTTGACGCAACCTAATAGATGTCTCAGCTTCTAGCTCCCGACACTTCAACTTGAACTCAAGCTCATCCTTACGTTCCCTTTCTTTGGCCTCAAGTTCAAGACGAACTAAACGTACCTTTACGCGTGCACTAACACTGGGATTACTAGATTCGACAGAGAAGGGCTCAAACCGTGGAAGAGAGGTTGGTGGCTTTCCCTCACCTGGTTTGACCACCGTAGGTGTCCCCGCCCCCTCCTCAGCACAAACCTGAGGATGACCAGAGGTTTCGAGGAGTGACGCGGCATCCCCCGAGTCCACCTCTAAGGGGAACACGCCTTGCCCAATCAACCCACTGACAACAAGAGTCTTTAACTCGCTCTTCTTCATGGACTTGGCCACAAGGATGTCATAATGCGCGGCAACAGCACACAAATCCTCCTTCCGACATGCATCAAGCTGGTCCAATGCAGGCCTAGCTATAAAATCACCCAGGCTAAACTGTGCCATAACCCAAATAATCCCGGACGAGCCCCCACTTATGTTACGCCCCACTTAATGAACGGAGTGTCGACTGGAGTGAGGGGTAACACAAAGTGAAAGGGAACACATGAACTACTGGAGAAAGAGATGTCAGTATACAAGATTTATTGCCTAAAACTACTACAGTACAAAAACACAGGGAAGCTCTTTTCTTCAGGGTCTCCAAGGCCAAAACAATAAACAAAACACCCCCTTTTAGCTAGAAATCAAAACCAAGTACTCACTAACCAAAAACAAAATACAATGGCTGAGCTCCCTGTCTAACCAAACCAGGAGAAAACAGGTGAAACAAAAATGGCAGAGAACCCCTACCTGCTTCCACAATGACAAACTAATTATCACAATAAGGGCACACCTTCGCTCACAATAAAAGAAAGAAAAACCAAAGTTCACAGAGGGTAAGTTCTCACACACATACACACAAAGGCCCGCTGCCCAAAACTCTACAGCTCACAGCTCTGGCAACATGAGGAAAATGGCAGGGGGTGTGGCAGTTTAGGATGGCAGACTATATGCCGTGGCTGACGAGCTGGAACACACCTCAGCTGCGGCTCATGAGGCAGACCTGCAACACAAGAAAAGGAGAAAAACAACTCTTCTACAGAGGGAGAGCCACTAGAGGTCAGCGACCGTAACAAGCATAAAAGTGCATGATACAAAATCATAAAAGAAATATTAACTAGAGGGAAAGGCAAGATTGAATAAGTGGGTTTTTAGTTGTGATTTGAACAGTGCAATGGAATCAGATGCGCGGAGGTCGAGAGGAAGGGTATTCCACAGTACCGGGGCAGCCAGAGCAAACGCACGGTCACCCCAGGACTTCAGCCGAGATCTGGGTTGCGTCAGAAGTAGTTGAGTGGCAGATCTGAGTGTTCTAGCAGGAGTATGTGATTTGAGGAGTTCACTAAAATAAATTGGTGCTAATTTATTAATAGTTTTGAATGTAAGGAGTAATATTTTAAGTTGAATACGGTACTTTATGGGCAGCCAATGCAAGCTAGCTAGAACAGGAGTAATAGGGCAAAATTTCCTGGTACCAGTCAAGAGGCGGGCTGCTCTTGACTGGTACCAGTCAAGAGCATTTTGGACTGTTTGCAGTCTAAGAAGAAGAGAAGAGGGAAGACCGTAATACAAGGAATTACAATAATGCAACCTGGAGGTCACAAAAGCGTGAATAAGCTTCTCCAGGTCCTCATGCGGAACATAATGCCTAGCCTTAGAGATAAGGCGCAGTTGGTGGAAGCTAGATATCACTACAGCAGACATTTGCTTATCATGTTTGAGCGAGCTATCCAGCAGTACACCCAAGTTACTGACATAGTCACAAGAAAAGCTAGCAAAGGGACCCAGGGCAGCACAGAGTTGGGCACGAGGGATTTTACTGTTGAACACCACAATCTCAGTCTTCTTATCGTTTAAAACGAGGGAATTACTCAGGAACCATTCTTTGACCTCCCGCATGCATTCTTGAAAGTAGTGTAGGGACACAGCAAGGTCGTCAGTAAGTTCAAAATAGATCTGTATGTCATCAGCGTAACAGTGGAAGGCGATATTGTATTTTTCAAAGATTGCGCCTAGAGGGAGCAAATACAATGAGAAGTGAATAGGGCCTAAAACTGATCCTTGAGGCACACCACAACAGACCGGAGCGGAGGAAGAGGAGAAGGTGCCTAAGTTAACTGATAAGGATCTATCAGCGAGATATGATTTAAACCAGTCGAGGGCAGTGCCTCTAATACCCACAGTGTGCTCAAGCCTTAGTAATAAAATGTTATGGTCCACCATATCAAAGGCCGAAGAGAGGTCCAGTAAAACTAGGACCATAGAGCGTCCAGTATCAGTGATTGCAAGAATATCATTAAGAACTCTAAGCAACGCTATTTCAGTGCTATGGAATGGCTTAAAGGCAGATTGAAATTTCTCAGCAATATTGTTCGTGTCCAATTACGCCTGGAGCTGGGAAACAACAAATTACCTAGTCTCTCCAGGATCTTGGACAAGAACGAAAGCTTAGAGATCGGTCTGTAGTTTGAAAGGTCATAACAGTCAGAGTTTCTTTTTTTAAGAAGGCCAAAGGAACACAGCCTGAGAGCAAGGAAAAGTTAATAAGAAATAGGATACTAGGTCCAATTACATCAAAACAGTCCTTAGCTAAGCAAGATGGAAGAATGTCAAGCACAGTATTGGTGTTATTCATTTGAACAACTAGCCGCTTGAGTCAAAAGTGACACAGGCTCAAACTGGTGGAAAGTTGAAATGCACTCAAGAATGGGGAGAGGATATAAAACAGGGGGAAGGGAGGACTTAAGAGATGAGACCTTCTCTAAAAAGTGAATTTGAAATCGCTCACAAAGAGCCTGAGAATAAATTAAAGGCATGTCCGGAGAAGGGTTAACCACAGAGTTAAAATTTTTAAATAAGGTACAGGGGTTATGGTCATTGGCCAGGATGATTTTGGACAAGAAGGAGGCTTTGACCGTTTTAGCAGTACTTTGGAATTTTAAGCAGCTAGTCCGTAGCATGTCATGAGAAACCTGAAGTTTATCTTTTTTCCACCTTCTCTCAGTGCGCCGACACATGCGACTTAAAGCGCGCGTAGTGTCATTAAGCCAACACTGAGAGTAGGTTCTAGGGCGCTTCATCTTAATGGGGGCAACAGTATCAAGGATTGAAGAAAATAGCGATAACAAGGAATTAGCACAGTCATCAACCGAGCGAAAAGAACAACAGTCGAGAGTGACAGATGCAGAATCCAAGAAAGACAGAGAAGTTTGACATCGCTTCTGCATTAATTACACGTAGCGGGCGAAGGGGAGCCGCAGAATGTAGTTCATTAGTGCATAAGCCAGTATCAAATATAACTGGGAAATGATCCGAGATCCCAGCGTCACTTATATCCTTGATACAAATGTCCAGATCATATGAGAAAACCAAGTCCAAAGTATGTCCTTTAACATGCGTTGGGTCATTAACCCACTGAGCCAGGTTAAAAGAGTCCGTTAAAGCAAGGAAGTCTTTAGCAAATGGGTCATCCTTACAGCAAGTGTGTATGTTAAAATCACCGACAATGAGAACACAACCATACTTAAAAAGAACGGAGCCTAGGAGATCAGCAAAGTCCGTGATAAAATATTTGCTTTATTTAGGCGGTCGATAAACCACCACGCAGAGTGTGGTCGTGGATGCAGTCATCTCCAATAATTGGACTTCAAAGCTAGAGTAGGTAGGTGAGGGTAGCTGCCGAACTGCATAAGAATTTTTAAAGACCGAGGCTACGCCGCCACCCCTGTCAGTAAGCCTTGGTGAGCTAAAAGCGACACAGTCCGATGGAAGAAGTTCAGTAAAAGGGATAAACTCACCAGGATGAATCCAGGTTTCAGTCAGGAATAAAGCATCAATCCCATTAGTGGAGAGGAAGTCATTTAAGAGAAAGGTCTTATTGACCAGCGACCTGACATTAAGCAATGCCATCCGTATCCTAGGGGCTAAGTCGCCACGGGTGGTGCGTCGTAGGACACTTAGGTTGCTTCGGCAAACGCCACGTCGGAGTGATGTTATCCAAACCCGAGCAGAAAAACATGCCACAGGAATTGCAGGGTAGACTTCGTGGTCGGCCGAGCAGATCCAACGGGGGGTGAGCAACTTAGCATCAGAGCGCTCCTGGGAAGGAGGGAAAGAAGATAAAATATCCAGGCTGGCATGTGGGTAGCCAGTGGATCTGGCTTTAAAGTAGACCCTGAGGCGAACGCGACGGCTGCTCCTTCTACCGCGTTTCCTATAGCGTTTCTTGTGTAGATTCGGAATAGGTAGGTGGGGGAAGCCGGTCAGAGGGTCCGGTCGGGGCGCGGTGGCGTCACCCAGGTTCCAGCAAGGATCAGGCCGAGAGGAATGAGAGAGTCTTAGATTTAAAAGTGTTTGCCTATCGTATGTAATCATTGCACAGCCATTAGATGAGCATACAACTAAAAGGATTAAAAAAAATACAATGCCAAGGCCCATAAAGAGCGTAGAGAGGGTAAAAAGCAGCGAAGCAGATGTAGCCGAGGACGGCAAGCCACGTACATCGGCACCATCTTTGTCGCATACATATGTTTTGACAACATATGTAGGTGCTTTCAGATATACTTGTTAATTTTTCAACAAATAGTAAATTGACTAATGTTTAAAGTGCTTTATACTACAATTCTCATTCACCCATTCACACACATATTAATGCAAGCACTTTTTTTCTATGCCCAAGTGCTTTGTATCTAATATTCACACACATCTGCACTCCAGTGATCACATCTGGAGAAACTTGGGGAATCAATATCTTGACCACAGATACCTGGTCTGTCTCCTGTGCCACAGATACCCCAAAAACTTCTACATAGACATCAGTCTATATCACAACATGCAGTGCAGATTAACTCTTTAGTCTGATCATTACTGAAGTGACTGAACTGATTCTAGCACTCCCTGGTTTACGTTATTGTGGAAAAAACAAGACCTTTCAGCTATGGCCTATTACCAGTGTAATCCAAAGTGTAAAGTGTAATCCCTTTCCTGACTTTATATATTTCAAAATATTAAATTGAGGAAGGTTTGAGCACAAATCAGCAAATAAATGTTAATTGCACGATAGGACGCATGCTGTGATGAACCACCAAGAGGGCAGACATTTCTCATCAAGGATGCATGACCACCAGAGCCAGAAACAACAAATTACCTTCCTTGTTTTCTGAGATGTACAGAGCAGCCTGTGGGGTTAGCCCGACCGTCATCTCAGCCCTACTCCTACACTGATTGGGGGTCATTATCCCAGGGAGAACAGTCTTATTTTAGGACCATGGGTAATTTGCCAATTCATGGAGATTTTTGTCAAACAACGTTTCATTTATAGAATGAGCATTTTATCACAGAAGCGCAGCTGCTTCAGAATTACTGCTATTTAGTGTTCAGTGGTGATGTCTGGAGCATTTCTTTCAGTAATGTGACAAAAGAAAGTGGAAAAAAATAGAAATGATAATAATCATAGCATGCTGTTTTGCTGTATCAAAACACAGTGTTAGTGACTAGAGGACAATGACCAGCCATGCAGAATTGAAAAGCAGAAATTTAGAAATCTTCTTGCCCAAGACATTATTGTTTTAAGCCTTATTTTTTGCATGCAAATTAATCTCTCAAGAGAAAAGTTCACTTTATTTCTCTTTATTTTTAGTTTATTTATTTCATTTGTTTTCTTATTTATTTATTTTTTCTTTATTTTTATGAGGTTTTGAGGTTCTGATTTTCATATAAAGCCCAGATGCCTTGTTAAGTGCATGTATGCTGGACATTTATATGCAGTTGACATCTATATATCCATTTCTTTGCTTGTTTGTTTGTTTTTGTTTGTTTTTGTCTGCTGCAAATCAATGAAGCAGTTTAGCCATTTGACAGCCTCCATAGTTTAACATCTACAGTACATTGTTCTTCCACCCATATGACATTTAATCGTGCACTCCTCAGCACATCCTTGACAGTTTGGTTTTCCCTTTTCTTGGCATCCTTTTGATGACAGCACTTTACTCTCCAGGGACACTCTGCAAATAGCTAATGACTTTGTGTCTCAAGCCCTCTAACCTTTAAGCACACAAATCTCTAAGCCTTAGACGACAATACAATGATCCCTGCAAACCTCTGTCTGTCCACTTCTTCCAACGCACAAAGACCTGTTAGCATTTTTTTGCTTAGTGTGGCAACTACAACATGTAAGGCTTTTTTTTCCAGTCTGTTACAATGTTTTGAAAGATGCAACAATCTTCAGTCTAGAATGTAGAGAGTAAAGCAAAAATGTGAAAACCAAACAATTATAGCAGGAAAAATGTGGAATGTCAATGTGGATGTGCAATTGTTGAACGAACACAAGAGGCTGGGTCCACGGTGAGTCAATAACCACAGATTCCATAAAAATGTTGAAATTTACTGCAGAAATTACCCAGTTTTCAGTCTGGTACAAAAATGGTTTCGGCATCTATCTGCCTCTGCTTTACAATGAAGAAGGATGTTTTCCACTGTGGCAATGTTCCAAATGAATTGTCAAAAGGTACATTTTATTATATCTTATTAGCATTTGTATGAAATAACGTTATATTACAAGCATGCTGTTCCCTATGTACTAGCCTATCTCTTTTGATATGTCCATGTTGTGAAGAGAGCAGTTGAAGTTTCTCACAATAAATCATGTGCATGCTGTGCAGAAATGTCATACTGGATGTGATACAACCACCAGTTGCTAAGGGAAAAAAACATGTATTCCTCTTCTAGTGGTTACTGGAGGTTGCTGGTTCTCATTGGGTGAAACTTGATGCAAAGAAGTTGCTGTAGCAAAAGCCTCCTAGTGAGTGTTTTGGTTGATAGCAGATTCCCAATGTTGCCCGTAGATTTTTATGTAAATAATTGATAACTACTAGCCCAGCAGTAGGACAACTTGAAAAGTGCACTGCAATCCAAAAATTGAGAAAAAGTTGTGTCTTGGTGCTACAGCCAAAATATTTTACAAGACAGTTTTTATTATGAAGGCAAATGGTCTCCATTTGTGGTTTGTACTGTGCTTTTCCATTTCACTAAAGCAAGAAGAGTAGCTGACCAGTGTATTCACTGCAAACTAAAAATGACAACTGCAGCAACATACTAGTAACTAAACCAATCACAAGGAGGTTTTGCCAACGCGGTGGGAAATACACATTTTTTCCCTAATGACAGGTGGTTGCTGGTGAACGGAAGTGCAGGCTCACTGACTGGTCTGTAGTTTCTATGTGACTGTGGCTTTAGCAATCATTTTCCAAGCGACTGCCATCAACCTCCAGCAGCCTTCACAACAGTGATTGTGAGATGCTAACAGACCAGTCTCTATGCCAGAGCAACTGGGACCTTATTCACTTGATCCTATATTGTCACCATGATTGTCACAAATGCAAAATGATGTACAAGTTAACACCACATAGTTTGTGGTCACATGCAAAACATCAACAAAAAAGGGGAAAGCAGTATAGTTCCAGAAGAAAAATAAGACATACACACTGTATATTTACAGTGGTGTGAATAAGTGCTTGCCCCTTTCCTGATTTCCTTTTTTTTTTGTATGTTTGTCACACTTAAATGTTTCGGATCATCAAATAAATTTAAAAAAAATTAGACAAGGATAACACAAGTAAACACAAAATGCAGTTTATAAATGAAGGTGTTGGTTATTTAGGGAGAAAAAACTCCAAACCTACAAGTGTTTGCGATAACTGGAAATGAGTCTTTTACAACACTGGAGGAATTTTGGCCAACTCATATTTGCATAATTGTTGTAATTCAGCCACACTGTAGGGTTGTCGAGCACGAACCGCCTTTTTAAGGTCATGCCGCAGCATCTCATCTCAATCGAGTTCAGATCAGGACTTTGACTAAGCCACGTTTTTAGCTTTTCTTAAGCCATTAAGAAGTGGATCATTATTCTGCTGCAGAACTCAAGTGTGCTTCAGCTTATATATGATCACTTTTCCCACACAGGGCCATGTAGGTTTGGATTTTTTTTTCCCTTAATAATAAACCCCTTCATTTAGAAACTGCATTTTATGTTTACTTGTGTTATCTTTGTCTTATATGTGAATTTGTTTAAGGATCTGAAACATTTGTCACAAGTGTGACAAACATACAAAAAATATGAAATCCGGAAGGGGGCAAACACTTTTTGACACCACTGTAGATGATTATGCCTTAGACGTCCTTGAAATGGGTAGTTTTCTTTAGCATCATGCAATACACTTAGTGTAAATTTCTAATGTTGCTAAAGTACACATATTTAGATTTTTTACATAAAGCACCTTGCTTTATGTAAAAAGAAAGGCCTCTTTTACAAAAGAAATGACAAATAATATCTGCAGTTGTGCCACAATGAAAAATAACCCAATAGCAACTCCAGCTTCCTGGCTCTGTCAGTAGACAGACTGAGAGTAGAGCTATAAGAGAGAATTGAAATATATGATGGCAAGATTAAACACCCACTATTTTCTATTTGTCTGTCTTACTGTAACAGGTTTAACCAAACTTCTCAGTGTATCCTTACTGCATATACTGTAAAACTGTGAGTGAGGCTCAGGTAGTTGACATTTACCTGTCTAGGTCAAAAATCTATAGTAGCATAGTAAATCAGGCTCTCAAACTATATTAATATTTTGTATGAAACCTTTTAATGAATTAATCAGTTTTCCCATGTCAGTGACCAGAGTAAGTTCATTGAAAATCCAAAGTTTTGTTAGATACTGACAACGAAAAAAAAAACAAAAAAACAATCTTTACTTGGACTGCCATCCAAAACATTATCTGTATGATGACATGACAGTTTTCTATATCTTTAACTCTTTAACTCATATATCTATCACTCAATGCATAATACAGGAGATCACAGCTGCTGCTCAAGCAATGAACTGAACAACAATGAACAGCAGCAGCAGGTCCTACAGCTCTTCATAGAACCAACCTTAAGAGTTAATTCATGATGAACATAATTAACATGAACTAACTACTACTATCATTATTAATACTATTAGAAAATTGATAACAATATAGGTGGCATGTAGTATGATTCATTATTAGCTTGGATATCAGCTGACAGGCTGCTGTCAAATACCATGTGACTGAGAGGAACCTTAGGATTCACTGCTGGTGGTGCTGCTCATCATTATTTGTCAGATCATTCCATCTTAAAATGAAAACAGAAACCCAGTGTCACTTTAAATGAAGTCGTAGAATAAAAAAACATGACAGTGAGACTTTACAAACGCCTTCATCCCTCAGTCTTAATTTACTGCAGTCAGAAATGTACAATGCCCCAATTCTGTCACTACAATATATCACATGGAATTTGAAAGATGGTATTAGTCATTAGATTAATGTGCATTGACAGATGAAGAAAATGTGAATAATTACTGTATTACTATAGTGTAATAAAGAAAACAATACTCTTTCAGCTACTATTCAAGATACTGATACTGTAGGAGTCTTGCGCACACACACACACACACACACACACACACACACACGTCCATAGAGAAAACTATCAAACTGTCTCCTCTTCTTCAGATTGTATCCATCTGCTGTCTCAGTGGAGCAGAAAGTGTTGGTGTATTCAGTAGTGTGAGAGAATATTGGTGTAGATGGAGTCACAGATGTCATGGTACCAAACCAGCTGTAAATTGCATTGGAGAACAAGTGTATGTGCCGGTTTTAGTTTAGTAGACGATGTCAGAATTCATTTAGATAGACAGCTCATTCTTACATTTTACAACGCAGAAATGCATGCTTATTGTGTTCATTATTTTTCACCAAAGGGACAATTCTTACAACAATACATGTTTGCGTGATATTTTAACTCCTACGTGCTGATTATTTCACAATTGGTGTGGTTAAAAATATTGAGCACCTGTCACCATTGAAATTAGTTGTTAGTTCAGGAGTAAAGAAAGAAGAAACGGGTAGGAGTTAAGGTGTCATAATTCTAGAATTTCAAACTCTATACCAATAACCAAGAAAATACTAGATACTCGCTACCATTTAAAATACCATGAAAAGAGAAGTATTCAAAATTAAGTTCAGATTTGATTCATGTAAAAAATTAATTTGATCACTTCATTACAGATCATGAAGGTAGAATATATTTTAAATCCTATTAATAAACAAAGGACATAACAAACAACAAAATACCTAACTCAGTCTGCAAGCATTATTCATCTTTTATCTAACTACAGTCCAACAGCTGCTATGTTGGCTAATGTGGCTATCGGGTAAGTTGTTAATAGATAAATGTTTGTCTGTTCGCAGCGGCGCGGTGTTGGACCGAGGAGGCAAAGACTGGACAGTTTGTACTGATATTGTTGCAAAGGAGTATCTGAGATCCAAATTAAGTTTAGTATCAACTGATATCTGAGTCGAGACATTTATAGACCTAAAACCAGAAGAGGGGGAATCGGATGTCCTGCTCCTAAAATTCACATCAATTATCTCCAGTTGGTCAAAACATTAACTTGGCATCTGCTCTCTGTTACAATCAAAATTATCAGCCATGATCATGACTTACAAAAGTTTATGATATGCCTGTTGAATACATTTTCAAGGTACTTGAATTTAGTTTACAGATGATTAGATGTTTGGCTCCACTGAACACAGGCCTTTGAAGTATGCTTAAAACCTGATGCCATAGTCAGAAATGCTCACCTCACCACATTTACAAACATTTAAAAATGATTTCAAAACAATGCAGCAGATTTTTATTCTCCCTTTTTCATCTCATCTGCTGGGGTCTATCAATCAAGACTCTCCAGGTTTTCATCACAAGATGAAACCAGTGAGAAGGAGAGAAGAGATAATATACAGTGGAAGACCCCATTTAAGGCACTTAACGGCAATATTTTTGCCCGTGGTACGACAAAATGCCCGTGTAACGAAATCTGTTTGCGAAATGCGTTTCGCTGTTCCACGTGAAAGACGTATTGTTGTTGCAGTGCGCCATTTCGTGTACTTTTCGTTTGCAATTAGCCTATCGTTCATTCATAATGGGGCCGGCATAAGGCATAAATATAAGCGAGTTTAAAAAAAATGTTAAAAAATATCATTGCACAGTGTACGTACATTAATTAACGTAAATGTAAGTTTTAGTTTTTAATGTTTAGAATTAAATTCCATAATGTTATGAACATGTACACATACGTATGTATGTATGTGTGCATGCATGCATATGCTTTCTTCAGCCTCCACCAAGAACTTCGTCTTCAGCCAGCATCGCCTCACTCAAAAGACGATGGAAAATGTGCTTCGACTGACAAAAATTTTGACTTACGAAAGACCCTCTGGAACAAATTAATTTCATAAGTCGGGGTTCCGCTGTACTTTAAGATTAACCAGCAGACAATTGCCAGATCTGTTCAACATGCTGCACCCACCATTGAGTCATGAAACAGGCTACTAAAACATATGGAGTAAACTCATTAGAATGTGCAGAACCAGAGCAGTGCATCTTACTAATAAATCTATCTTGACTGCTATTCAGTTGATTAGAATCAGAATCAGAATCAGAATCAGAATACTTTATTGATCCCTGGGGGAAATTATTTTTTGTTACAGTGCTCCATTTTAAACCAACATTAAGACAAGACAGACAATACGCTAACTAAGAATAGTACAATATATACATATATATACATACATACATACATAAGTCACTTATAAATAAATATTTGGAAAAGAAACATGTGTAGCTGTAGCAGCAAACAGTGTGTTAAGTGGATGCGTTGTACAGGGAGATGGCCACAGGCAGGAATGATTTCCTGTGTCGTTCAGTGGTGCTTTTCGGTAATCTCAGTCTCTTAGCTTAGTAGGTGTACTGCTGGGGACCCTACTGAGTGCAGATGAGTTTGGGGTCATTTGGAAGAGCTGTGGTCTCTGTTTTGTGTCCTCTTCCCAGCATTACACCCCAAACGATACACTTGTGTGGTCTGAAGCAGATAGATGGATGGGTGCACTTTATGTTGAGTATAGTTTCAACCTAATTTTTCTCTTCTTCCTGTGAATGGCCTCTGCAAAATGCCATGAATAGCAAAGCATTGGAAATACTTCCAGGAAAAAACAATCCAGACACAATACTTTTGTCTTACATGTACTGAGTGAAAATATGTGGTTTACTTTTTTGCTGAAAGAAAGTGGAGGACATTTTAAGGGCAGATATTATTTTGTTAACGATAGCTCAGACTAGGTAAAATACTTAATAGTTAGTATTAGTGAGATATTAGTGCTCAAGTCTTAAAAAAAAGTGAAGACTGCTCCAGATAATATCTAATCCCCTTGTATTTTAGATGCAGGTGTAATTCTATGGTTGACCTTCCTTGGAACACATAAAGGCTGCAAAATTACAGTGATTTAAAAGAAGAAGTATATATAAAAAGAAACTTTAAAGAAGAGAGAGAAGGCTGTGGAAGATTTTATTATATCTAAGGGCGTTTGGCTTCAATAATGTATATAAGAATGAGTTCAGATTGCTGACATTCAACAATTTTCTTACTCTGACGCCCAGTGTGGTGGTTTTGTCATTACAGACATTTTTAGCCCACTGCACACAGAAAATGACAGAAAGTGTATTCATTTCACAGTCCAGGCTCCAAATTTCCCCTTTTCCCTCTCTGAGGTGAGAGAGAGAGAGCCATTATACTGACTGAGGCATTTTTATCAAAAAATATTGGAGCCACCAATAACCTTTCTCTGGTGTATATTCTGAGCATACCATCTATGTGACCTAGTCACATAAATGTGCGCAATCAAACCATAATCATGGCTCAATACCGATTTGTAGGGAAAGAAAATACTAAACTTACAAGAAATATATTTTGGACTTACGCAAATGATCAGTTTTTTACGTATCCTGACAGAGAAAAGATGTACAATTCTCCAACATGAATTTGCAACTCTGCTTTAATATAGTGCTGTCAAATTTAATGTGTTAACGCAAATTAATCAGCCATCACGGTCGACACAATTGAAACATTTTATGCAATTAACCCATCTGGAGTGCAGAATGACTCAAAATCCCTGAAATGTTTCTGTCAACGCATTTCGGGCAGTTTGTCCAAGTAGAGTTACCTTCGCACATGCGCAAATGGGCAGTTGAGCTGGTAGTGCCGGGCAGCTGAACCAATCAACTCAACATGGGAGATGATAAACGCACATTGGCCTTCTCGATGGGAAATTTTAGTATTAAAAAAATAACAAGAGGGAACAGTCAACTGACATACTGTAGAGTGTTATGCACATTGTGCAAAGAATTTTCTTTTCACCGAAGCTCTTCCAGCTTAAAACATCACATTGACGCGAAGCATGCGTTAGCCGGGGATGATGCTAGCACTTTGACTTACAGAAAATTGAGCGATTAATTCGTTCGTTGTTTTTTTTTTTAAATCTGTTGACAGCCCCACTTAAATACTTCCAAATAACATCCATCCATTCACCCATCCATCCATTTTCTTCAGCTTATCCAGGGCCGGGTCGCGGGCACAGCAGCCCAATCAGTGAAGCCCAGACCTCCCTCTCCCCAGCCACCTCCTCCAGCTTGTCCAGGGGAACACCAAAGCGTTCCCAGGCCAGCCGAGAAAGATTTCTCCGGGGCCTCCTCCCGGGGCAGACTTCCAAATAACATATTCAATGTAAAGATGAAGCACGTTAGGACACAGGCCTGGAGACCACTCAGCAACCACGTAGCTGTTAGGGAAAAACGTATCTTCCCCGACGAGTTAGCAAGTGGTTGTTATAGGCCGATCTACTGGTAGGGATCAGTGGTTGCCAAAGGGTCACTGATCAGTCTCTAGGCCTGTGTGACTAGTGTTTATTTTACATGTTCAGATATCATTTCATCTCCACTAGAGCAGGGCGATATGGCCAAAAATATTTATCACGATATATATTTGAAAATTTGCGATAACGATATAACTGACGATATAATTGATGCGTGACAAAATACAACTCCACAACATTACTAGCGCAAAAAGACAACTATCATTTATTTTCACTTAAACAAGAAGCTGGTTTTTATGTACATTAAAGCTTTATAAAAATGTAACAGTGCAAATGCAAATTCCTTGCTGAAAGTTTAACCAAAAGGCATTTCCAGTAGAAATGGGCTGACATATACTGAGCATAACCATGTATAATATCACTGAAGTTAAAAAGAGGTGCTTTGCAACATTAAACTGCAGTGTGCAGTACGTATTTTTCGGACCATAAGGTGCACGGGATTATAAGGCACATTAAGCGAAACAAAGCAGTCAGATAAATCAAACTTTATTAAACTCATTCTTCTTGCTTCCTCCACTTCTGTACCATTGATTCATTAATGTTGAATTCTCTGGCAGCTGCTCTGTTCCCATGTTGTTGCAGTATATTAATGACTAACCTCGTATTGTAGATGGATTATCTCAGTTGTTCTCCTGACTGAAGTTTGGTCCGTTTACAGCATCCTGCCATGCGATTGCATTTGTCTCTAACCATGAGGAACCTTAACGTTAACTTTTATAAGTGGAAAAGTGTTAGTGTTCGTCCTCCAGCTTCACTGTTTATGTTATGCTAACATAGCTGTGTCGCTAGCGATCACGTAGCACATCATTATATACCAGCTAGCCCAACTTCAGTAACCCTACAAACGTCACTGCTGTTTAGTTTCCTGTGTTCATTTATGTTGGAAGTGATAGCAGAGCTGTACGTTTGATTTTTTTCAGAAATCTCTCAGTCAGAACATGCAATATCATGCTTAGGTAACTAGCGAGCTAACTTCCGCTAGCTTCCTGCTAGCTTCTAACTCCGTTAAATGTAATACATTTTGTTTTCATGGATGCCTGGAAGTTAAACTTCATAGTTACACCTGGTAAAGCAGCAATGCTGATCGTTTTATTAAAGATGAAAGAATTTAGACAGTTTTTAACTCTTAGTGATGCTGCAGTGTTCGTTTGACCTGAAAAAGACGGAGTTTAGGACCCAGATTACTCCCAGATTTAAGGGCATCTTAGTCCGACGGCCGCTTGCATGTTCTGCAAAAAAATGTGCTTTGTGGACAAACACCAAACCAGTTCCACATCACTGAAGTTGCACCATTTTTACAAACCAATTCTGGTTCATCTGTTTCACTCAACAATCGGCCATGTGCGTATGAAAACAAAGGCACTGTGCATGCGCGTTTTACTCATATTCTATCGCGATATTTCATTTTCCTATCGTTGCCTAACATTATACCGGTATTACCGTGAACGGTATAATATGGCCCAGCCCTAATCTCCACTGTGATTCCTGTTCCGTCTAGACATTGTTTCTGTCGTCAGTGCCTGTAGTTAGTGCTCAACAATTGCTCCTAACAGTCAGTCACATTTTTATACTACAAGAAACACACACACACAACACAAACATATTTCTTTTGACATAATAAAATTTTTGAGTTTCAACATTTCATATTGTGTTTCTGATCTGATTTCAGCTGAACTGAGGGGTGGCAGAGATACTGGAGAAAGATAAATGACTGGAGCGAGTCAGAAGTGTATGAAAGTAAGTCACCACTGTCATAACCACTGTCTAAAAAATTTGTATTTCATCTTCCTGGAACCTAAACTGTGTCTCTCTTTGGGAGACACTAAGACCTGTCACCCACACAAATAGAGAGCAAAATCGCATTTCCTGCAGAGACACACCTCTCTCACATCTTCCCTCTCCTAACTGCCTTCACTTCACTCGAGGTCTGATTTCATCTTCTCTCTTTGATGAAAAACACTCATTTTAGCAGAGTGCTGATCTAATTTTCTCTCTTAATATACTCACATAAGTTTGCTTCTCTGCCACTTTATTACTGTCACTGCTTTCATTTTTATGATCCAGTACCAATCCAAATGTCACAAAGTTAGAACATTTAGAACACAAAACATTTTATTTGACAAATCAATTAATTATACAATCAAATGTTTGGACAAAGTACAAAGACTGACCAAGCTAAAATTTGACACTGGCACTCTTTTAACGAGTGGGGCTACTGAATGTGTGGTTAAGTGGACCACTGGTTTTTTCCTACACCCACTTTGTACCACCACTTCATAGCAAATCTTTACAGACTGTCAGCTGATTGTTATTTATTTTCTCATTTTGTCTTGATCTTTCGTCTCAAATAGGAATGTAGTATGACTGTCAGAGTGGAGCCAAGGAGCCCAACTGAGAGCCTTGAAGAGGAAAACTAAAAAACACAAACTGACACTACTATACTATATAAAATAAAGCTATTTTTGAAACAAAAGGAAAAAAGACTGTCTCAAGGGCGTAGATAGAGAGAAACAAAAGAAGGAACAAACTTCCAGTTCTGTGTTTAAAACTCGGGATTCCTCCCACTTTCTATAACTTCACTTAAACTCAGGCAGCTAGAAGGGTATCAAAGAAATACAGAAAATGGATGACAGCATTCAACTCGCAGACAAGAGTTATCTATAAGACTACTGCAAAGTGCTGAATAAAACACACCTGTCCCAGCTTCTGCTTAGACCTTGCTCTCTTTCTCTGTCTCCACGTCGTCTTGTCAGCCTCTGGCCTCTGACTGAATGAGATCCAAAGTGCCAGGTTATCATTTTAAACCTCCACTACTGTTGATGTCAGACTTCTATTGTACCTTTGAGACAGATTTTGGCTCAGTGTTCCCAGTGGCTCCAAGCATGACTTTTCAGACTGTGACAGACTGCTACTTATCCTCTGTCTTGACTAGAGATGGACCGATCCGATATTACTTATCGGTATCGGTCCGATACTGACCTAAATTACTGGATCGGATATCGGAGAAAAATAAAAAATGTAATCCGATCCATTAAATATCAGGAAAGCACCTCACAAAACTTGCAACACGCCGTAACTCACCTCAGAACGTTAGCACGTCGGAGCAGTATGCATCACGTGATAGAGCGGCTGTGGCATGCGGGACCTGTCAGTGGTGTGGATAGCATGTGGAGCTTCGCTAGCAACCCGGCATTTCATTTCCGACAAAGTTATCCCCGAGAGAAGTAAAGCAAGTGTGTAAGTCCATCTCTGAATGTTTGTAAAGCATTCCTGCGTTAAGCTTAACAAGCGACTGCCTCTCCTGCTGCTACTTCAATCATGAAACTGCTTAATGATCAGCTGATCAGCTTTTCTGTCACGAGTCCGTCTCTCTTGTTTGTTTTTGGCCCACTTTGCACCAGGAAGAGGAAACCAGCGGCTGAACAACAGCAGCACGTTTAAGCTTGATAAGCTGTTGTTAGAATTTATTTAATATTACTTTCTACTCGAGGATCTTTTTCTACTTAGCAGACGCTGGTAACTGTGCAGGGGCGGATCTAGCAAAGTTTAGCCAGGGGGGTCGATAGGGCATTAACAGGGAAAAGTGGGCACAAAGACATACTTTTCTTTCTTATTCTCATTTAAAATGTCTAGCTTTTAATAAATAATTATCTGACACCCAAAGTTTTAATTTGATGTAAAATGAATAGAAGTCAATAACTGTATATAGTGACTATTAAGTCTAATATATACAGTGGGGCAAAAAAGTATTTAGTCAGCCACCGATTGTGCAAGTTCCCCCACCTAAAATGATGACAGAGGTCAGTAATTTGCACCAGAGGTACACTTCAACTGTGAGAGACAGAATGTGAAAAAAAAATCCATGAATTCACATGGTAGGATTTGTAAAGAATTTATTCGTAAATTAGGGTGGAAAATAAGTATTTGGTCACCTCAAACAAGGAAAATCTCTGGCTCTCACAGACCTGTAACGTCTTCTGTAAGAAGCTTTTCTGTCCCCCACTCGTTACCTGTATGAATGGCACCTGTTTGAACTCATCATCTGTATAAAAGACACCTGTCCACAGCCTCAAACAGTCAGACTCCAAACTCCGCCATGGCCAAGACCAAAGAGCTTTCGAAGGACACCAGGAAAAGTATTGTAGACCTGCACCAGACTGGGAAGAGTGAATCTACAATAGGCAAGCAGCTTGGTGTGAAAAAAATCAACTATGGGAGCAATCATCAGAAAATGGAAGACATACAAGACCACTGATAATCTCCCTCGATCTGGGGCTCCACGCAAGATCTCATCCCGTGGGGTCAAAATGATCATGAGAACGGTGAGCAAAGATCCCAGAACCACACAGGGGGACCTGGTGAATGACCTGCAGAGAGCTGGGACCAAAGTAACAATGGCCACCATCAGTAACACACTACAACGGCAGGGAATCAAATCCCGCAGTGCCAGACGTGTTCCGCTGCTGAAGCCAGTGCATGTCCAGGCCCGTCTGGACATGCACTAAGGACAGAATGAATGGGGCCATGTATCGTGAGATTTTGAGCCAAAACCTCCTTCCATCAGTGAGACCTTTGAAGACGAAACGAGGCTGGGTCTTCCAACATGACAATGATCCAAAACACACCGCCTGGGCAACAAAGGAGTGGCTCCGTAAGAAGCATTTGAAAGTCCTGGAGTGGCCTAGCCAGTCTCCAGACCTCAACCCCATAGAAAATCTGTGGCGGGAGTTGAAAGTCCGTGTTGCTCGGCGACAGCCCCAAAACATCACTGCTCTCGAGAAGATCTGCATGGAGGAATGGGCCAAAATACCAGCTACTGTGTGTGCAAACCTGGTAAAGACCTATAGTAAACGTTTGACCTCTGTTATTGCCAACAAATGTTATGTTACAAAGTATTGAGTTGTATTTTTGTTATTGACCAAATACTTATTTTCCACCCTGATTTACGAATAAATTCTTTACAAATCCTACCATGTGGATTCATGGATTTTTTTTTTTTCACATTCAGTCTCTCACAGTTGAAGTGTACCTCTGGTGCAAATTACTGACCTTTGTCTTCATTTTAGGTGGGGGAACTTGCACAATCGGTGGCTGACTAAATACTTTTTTGCCCCACTGTATACCCTAGTAAGCTATAGTACTTTTTCCTTTGGGAAGGTACCATCTGTGCAGTCTGCAATTTTGTTGAAGAAAGATGTTGAACCTATTTAATATTTCTTGAAAAATAATTGATTTCTGTGCATTTTTTTTCACACTGCATCAAATTAAGGTTGATTACGTCGATTAAGCATCATGAGGTGGAGCATGAGGGGTGGTTCCCCATTTTTTATTTATTTATTTTTGCTGTTGCTGGGAGTTGGAACCCTATTAGTTAGGTTGCTTAATATTTACGCTAAGTACTCTTTAAAATACCAGAATAGGGAGGATGGTGTAGGTTTAAGTTTATTAGATTGATCAGTATTGCTGAACTATGAAATATTTTTTTTTGCATACAGGTATAACAGAATAGCTTTAGTGTAGTTGTTGTTTTAAACTTGAGTATGAACTTATACAAAATGCAGCAAGATATTTAAAAAAACAGTTTTGTTGATTAAAAAACACTATATCGGATTCATATCGGTATCGGCAGCTATCCAAATTTATGATATCGGTATCGGTATCGGACATAAAAAAGTGGTATCGTGCCATCTCTAGTTATTGCACTCATAAACTTGGGTATGCCCATCCCGCCCAACCCAATCAGCAGGGTGACAGCAATACCCCATCAGTCTTTTTATGGCTGAGGAGAGGGGAGGGGAGGAGAGAAGGGAATCAAAGAATTCTGCAGGCTTGGTTTTAGATCACCCAAAATATAATAATACTCAGCCGTAATCAGATCACTTCAAAGTAAAATACACATGCTCCACACACTACTGCCTGAGTTTCCTATGAGGCATCATTGTGCCTACTGGAACTTGGTTTCACTCAGTCAGTTGGTCAGTTTGTAAATTGAACTAGTGGGTTGTTTTTGCGTGGTCTACCTAAGATAAAGTTAGGAAGACTATATGAAAGTCATATTCTTCTATGTTTAGTCTTATTTGCATTAGCTCAATATGCAATATGTTTCATCAGGCTTATCTATTTGACACACTTACTGCTGTGTGTGCTGCAAATCAAGCTTTTCAAAATGTCACTCAACTGGGTTGTTGAAGCTTTTCTTAGAAACTGAACACTGAAAAAAAAGAGAAAAAAATTGTCCTCATTTGATTTAAAACACCATTTTATATTGAATGAAAAAAATTATCTGGTTTATTTGCAGAACAAGAATGTAAAAGGTCTTTAAACTTATGTTAGCCCACTAAAACTCTGATTAGATTCTAAGAATGTAAGGTCATAATAGAAATGCACCACTAGTGCAGTTTGGAATTAAATCTGGTATTCACACCAAAGACATTGATAGAGGTTCCATGATGTATAGATACATTATGCAGCGAGGCAGTCTATGAATGATATACTCACTGGCATTTCACTTAAACTTTACTATTACTGGGTATTTAGTACTTTTGGCTTCAGAACTGTCTTAATTCTTCATGGCTCTGACTCAACAAGTTGATGAAAACATTCCTCAGAGAATTTGGCTCATATTAACATGACAGCATCACACAGGTCCTGCAGATCTGTTGGCGAAAATCAGTTATACAGTATGAAGCTCCTATTCCACCACATCCAAAAGGTGCTCTTCTTGATTTAGATTTGGTGACTATGTAGGGTATTTAAGTACATTTGAACACCGTGGCATGTTATCCCGCTGGAAGAAGCCATCAGAAAACGGGTACATTGTGGCCATAAATGGATGGACATTGTCAGCAACAATACTCCAAGTCTGGCACCAAGTCTGGTTTTCTGCTGCTGGGACCGATTTGTTTCAAAAGGTTCAAAATACTGTGTGTTCAGAGACGCTGCATATCTTGCTTGTAACACAACTGGTTATTTGAATTGCTGCTGCCCTCCTATCAGCTCAATACAGTCTTGCCATTTACTCCTGACCTTTGGCACCAACAAGAGAACTGCTACTCACTGGATATTTTCTCTATTTCTGCCCATTCTCTGTAAATCGTGGAGATTGATTCAATCCACTGTACCTATTTCATTTAACAAATCAAATGTCTTTTGTGGGAAAAGGCTTGTTGTCCGTCAGTTACGGCCATGCATATTTACATTCTGAAAAAGCGCCAGTTTATCATTAATTATTTTAAATTTGTCCAAAGCAATGTATGCATTTTCTAGTAATGATTGAAAAGACTACAATGTTTTGTTTTGTTCTATCACTCTTTGTTCATAAACCTCAAGTTATACTGGAATACTAAAATAGACTCTACATTGATCCACAGCACTAGCAGTGAATTCTTTCTCTAATCCACAAGACAATCAAAGACAGCATGTACATCCTCTGGCAATGTTTTTCTTTTTTCTACCTCCCGACCTCTTCCCTCATCTGTCTCTCTTAAGCTGTTTTTGACATCACATCCACTCCTGAAGCCTCTCCTGACACAGCTAGCATCTCCACAACACAGCCAGGTTGACACTTATCATCACAACAGCAGACCCTGTCCACATTTGTGGACAGCATGCTTTGTGCTTTGTACAGTATGAGTTCAGTGTCTCCTTCAGTGTAGAGAACCACATCACAACCCACCGTGTAGGCGCACCAACAGTGAGCAGTGCTCACTTGTAGTCTCTCTGACAGGACAGAGAAAAAACCAAAACAGTGAAAACATACACAGCTTTTTATGCTCAGAGTAAACAGCTTCCGTCAAAGCTTTGAAGGTTTTCTTTGGACTTTTTCCTTTCTTTTATTCTGTGTTGTATAAATGGCAGGCTCTCAATATTATCTGGACTAGATGTAAGGGTATTACATCTGAGGGAAAATCTGGTATGATGTTTGGGTCAAAGATCTAGGTGCTGTGCAAAGAATATATGGAGATTTTGACATTTGAGAGATGATTAGACAAATTTGTACCTTGAATATTTCCTTGATTGTAAATAAGCTTATAGTTGCCATTAGTTGATACAACAAAAATCAAACGTATTGCCCACCTAAAGCCCTCTATTACAGCTGGGCGGCCGGTGTGTTTGAGAAGCAGACCCAGCTCTCGATTCTCACTCCAACTTTATTCTTCATCACAAAACAACTGACTACTTCGTGCCTCACAATTCAGCAACCACTTCCCATACCTGGGTGTGAGTAGAGCCCACTAGCTGTCCACCACAGCGTGAGACCTGACGCGACGCGACGCAAGACAGACAGACAAACCGACACTGAACAGAGGGAGACAGGGGAGTCAAGTACACAGGAGGGTAATGAGGGAAGTGGAAACACCTGGGGAAACACAGCTGACACAAATGAACCTGACGCTACAGGGAAGTAAAACTAAACACACAAAACAAGGAAACACCAGACTCTTCAAAATAAAACAGGAACATAATGGGACGTAGACAAGACAACACAAGCTTGACAACGTGGAACCCGCAGACATGAAACGCATGATAGACTGGGGAGACATGGAACACAAGGAGAGACACATGAAAACAGGTAAGGGAGACACAAGCATGGGCATAACTAAAAGTTAAACACAGAGAAAAAAGAGACTACACAGAGGACAAGAGATGACTTCTAAACAAGTAGACATAGATGAAACAAACTAGACTAAATCTCAACTAAACCCTAACTAAAAGTAACAACACAAGAACTTAACATTATTCCAATATAACATAAGAAATCAAAAATACAAAATAAACTTAAAATACTGAGTATCTGGCCCAGCCCCCTGACACCCTCAACCTGTCCACAAACTTTAAAATCTTTTATCACAATTAGTCCAGCAACATAATGCATTATGCAGAAACCAAATGACCTCAACCTCTTTCTCAGCCCTGAATTTGACAGTGACTGGTGGCCTGGCAAAATCACTAATTCTATTCTATTTTATTCTATTCTATTCTATTCTGTTTAATTTTATTTTATTAAATTCATAAAAACAGTCACCTCAAACCACTTTATATGGTAAGGTAAAGACCTTGCATTCTTATAATACAGAGAAAATCTAGACTTCCTTGTTTTGGGGTGCTGATCTCAAACAGCAGTTTGTCATTAATTGTGCTGACTATTTCATCCTTTTAAATAACTCATATTTTATGGACACAGTTGGCTGTTGTCTCTGGCTTGTAAGCTTAACTCTGCTTGACTATAAGCCACTGGGATATTTAGTGTTGATCTATTTGTATCCCATTTACAAAGGCTGGAGCTGGGTAAGCAGTTTTTTTTGTTTCTGGTTATTTGCATATGCATATTATGAATAAACACTGATAAAAACTTTAATGATAGACTAATGAAAGACTGGCATGCTAGACAAGCTGTTGCTAGCTCTGCTTTCACTACTTTGAGATTAGTTACCATCTGTGCCCTTTGTTAGCATTAGCAAGTAAATGGTTTTTGATTGTCATTTCTGTAAAAGTGACTGCATTATGGTACTTTATGTACAGTTTGTCAGTAATATATGTGTCCTGAGATGTTTTCATAGTGACATTTCTTTTTTTTACGAAGTAAATAGTTATTAAAAAAAATTGTCAAATTGTCAAATATTGGTAAATATTTTGATGATAACAACAGAAGTGAGTGGTGGCAGAAGATATGTTATTTTTCTACTTTGTTGCTCACAGTTTTAGCATTGCAATACAGATTCAACAACAAAAAGCTCGGTCATTTGGGAATAGGGCTGTGCGATATGACCAAAATCTCCTATTCCGATATAAAACATCTATTGTCCCGATAACCATATAAATCACAAAAAATTTTATATTCTCTGGAAATTCTGTGAATCTCGGGTAGGTGAAGTGTTTCCAGCTGGGCGTCGTGTACCTGGAGTCGAGTGCATGAAACTATACATTTTTAGACATAAGTTGTAAAGGCCGCCGTTTTCTTTGTGAGTACTTATTACACGGAGTGCTGCGGGGAAAAGCCTGTTCTAACGTTTGAGTCTAACATTTATTTTTTAGCACCTGACAACTCTTTTTTTGCTTCTCATCCGTCAATACTCTGCATACTTTTTCACGTGATTCCGTTTATTTTGAAAATTCTCAACAGGATCCTGAGCTTTATTGTGAAAGGTTTAGGTGGAAAATAAACAAGCGGACATGCGATGGTGTTACCGTCGTTGTTGCTAACGACAACCCATAAAAACAGGCGCTTGTCCATTGGTAGTGTGGTTATATTAAATATAAGAGAAAGAGAGAACTTTAAGAAATTAATATAGCCACTACAGTGACCATCAAAACGATGAAAAAATATTACTGTAAACAGCTTATTTTGCGACACCACGAAACAAACGATAGTGTAAAATGAAACGATAGATGTTTTTATATTGTCATCCGATATATATCTGTTCAGAAGGGTTAAAGAAATCTGAGCTGGCAGCAATCACTTCAGAGTGTCGGGTCAGAACACTTGCAAATGTTCAGATGTGAGAGGAACAAACAGGCAGAGTCCAGGAATAAAGTTATCATTCTTTGTATTTCCAATTGAGAATGTGCCCGCAGCTGGGCGAGAGAGAGAGTGTGTGTGTGTGTGTGTGTGTGTGTGTGTGTGTGTGTGTGTGTGTGTGGCTTGGTCTTATGAACGCACACACTGTCCGTTGTTTGGCTGCCGTTTGTCTCTGAACTAAAGTTGCGGACATGCACCCCGATGGTGCATTCAGGGGGCATAGTGAATCCCATACACAAACCCAACCCTTTTGTACAGCCGCCCCCAAATTTGGTGTACAAATTTGACCTTGATGGAATGTCCTCTGCACCTAAGCAGAATCCTGGGGTAGAACAGGCTACCTGATGAGCCGTGCCACCGGGCGAGTGTAAGTTCGGTCCTTTACTTGAACGACTGCAGCTCTGACACAATCATCGGCCCCCTGTAAGATAGTTTTCACGGTTCCTACTTGCCAGAGCGCTCGTGGGGTCTGCTGATCAACAATGAGAACGACAGATCCAACTGCAATGTTGTCTGTGTCCTTGTGCCATTTCTACCGTGGTTGCAAGGTGGGCATAAAATGCCGTATGAAGTGCTTCCAGAATTGGTCAGCCAGGACTTGAGTGTGTCTCCAGCTCTTACGACTGAGCAGTCGGATTCTGGATAGAACACTTGGGGTAGAGAGCAATCTGGCCGCCCCATCAACAAAGAGTAGGGCGTTAGGGCTGGGCGATATGACCCAAAATTCATATCTCGATATTTTTTAGCTGGATGGCGATATAAGATATATATCTCGATTTTTTTTTTTAAAGCCATAAGTTAAGAACAAAAAGAGTGTTCTTAGTCACACTGTGTCCCAGATGTCACACGGGCACTTTTATTTATATACAGCGTAGATGTACATGAAGAAATTACTCAAAAATAAATTATCAGCATTTATTAAATAATCATGGTCCATAAATAAAAGAAAACAATGTTGTTTTTGTGCATAACAAAAAGCTCACAATTGTGCAGTCAAAATGTAAACTAATAGATGCTGAGTATAATAACAAAGAGACAGATTTCACAGCTGCACCACATCTCTGAACAGGTGCCATTTGTGGTCCTTATACACACACAGTACGTATCACTCCGCGAGGCTCCTCCTCGGTAGCCGTAATCCTCCGACAATCCATCAAGCGGTGCAGCTCCGTAGCTTAGCAAAGTCATATTAAAACATTTTTTGACAGATTGCTGAGCGCTGTGTACCACATAAAATCGGTTCGCGGTCAGTAAGCACAACCAGAATTCATACATAAGGCACACTGTCAATTTTTGAGAAAATGAAAGGATTTTAGGCCGTGCAGCCCCTCCTGGCTGCATGTCGTTAGCGCGGTTAGCACGGTTAGCTCGCTAACACGTTGACGCCGTCCAGCCCCACGCACGGTAACTCGCTAACGGAGATTTTCCGCTTTCATCTTGTCATTGCCTGCAGGTGACGTTATGGGGGAGGCGGAGTTGTGTTCAGTGAAGGAGAGGCGAGGCCGAGTAACGTTGCGTAGAGACAAAAGTGGACGAAAGAGAGGCAAACCTGCGGCTCCACAAGTATAATTATAACGTAACATAGACTATATCGATATAAACGATATTGTCACATCTTATATCTCGTATGAAAATATATCGATATTTTTAAAAAACTCGATATATCGCCCAGCCCTATAGGGCGTGATGGGATCTGGGTCTGCGATGTCTGAAGAAACATAACCCAAAGGCCTGGAGTTGAGTATACTCTCCACCTCAAGCAGGACTGTCCTCAGCACTTCCTCTGACACTATCTGCGCTCCCAACGTGGTGCGCAGAGCGGTTCTCACAGATCGCACCTCTCTCTCCCAAGACCCTCCAAAGTGTGGAGCACTAGGGGGATTGAAACAGAATCGGATCTGTTCTGCTGCCAGTTGCTGTCTAAGATCTGCCGTTAGGGCAGTGAATGCTTCTTGTAGTTCCTTACTTGCACCTCGAAAGTTGGTACCCTGGTCTGAAAGGAGTTCAAACGGCTTCCCTCTATGGGCTATGAACCGTCTAAGTGACATCAAGAAGGAGTCAACATCCATGTTTACCAGCAGATCCAGATGAACTGCTCGAGTAGTAAGACACTTGAAAAGGATGCCCCACCTCTTTTCTGTGCGCCGACCCACTTTAATGAGCATAGGGCCGAAGCAGTCCATTCCAGTCGAATAGAAAGCAGGTCGGAAGAGCCTCAAACTTGAGGGCGGCAAATCTGCCATTTTCGGGACCTCTGGTTGACCTCTCCACTTCTTGCATTCGGGACAGTAATGCTGATGTCTTCTGACTGCTTCTCTCCCCCTTAAGATCCAGTATTTCCGGCGCAACTCAGCGAAAACACGTTCAGCTCCCGGGTGGTTGAGCTTATTGTCACATCGCTGGATTAGAAGCTTCGTAACTGGGTGAGCAGGCTCTAGAAGTACAGGGTGTAGTACCTCAGGACTCAGGCCTTCGCATCTGCGGAGTCGACCTCCAACTCTAATCAAGTCAGAAGCCTTGTCATACTCAGGAGCGAGGGTAATTAGCCTGCTACTGGATGGAATCAGCTTCTCTGATTTAAGTAATGTGAATTCTCTCGGGAAGCTCTCCATCTGTGAATGTCTAAGCAGGGCCAGCTCTGCCCTTTTAAAGTCATCAGCATCAGGGTGACTGGTGTCATTAGCCGCCCCGTGCATCAATCGAGCAGTGGCTTTCAGGAGTTCCTCATATGTGCTGAACTGTTTAATGTCAGGTATCGCTGGACTAGCGGATCCCGTAAGCAGACCACAGAACACTGGCTTCTTCAGCTCCTCCACTTCCTCCTTAGCTTCTCCCACCGGTGCTTGTGGCCAAAGGCTGGGTGGCAGCTGAAGAAATGGTGGCCCCCGGCTCCAGCGATTCTCACCAGTAAGCTGAGCCACAGTTTTCCCTCTCGTGATATCGTCTGCTGGATTGGTTCCTGAGTCCACGTACTGCCAAGATGCTGCAGCAGAGAGTTCTTGTACCTCTGCAACTCTGGTTCCCACAAAGACTTTATATCTGCATGAATCTGAATGGAGCCAGTTAAGTACTGTGGTCGAGTCTGTCCAGAACACCACATCTTGGATGTCAAGGGTCAGTTCTTTCTTCAGAACAGAAGCCAGCTGTGCTCCTGTAAGGGCTCCACACAACCCTAGCCTTGGAATTGAGAGTTGCTTCTTGGGGGCAACTCTCGACCTCGCAACCAAGAAAGCCACCTGACCTTTCCTTCTCCTTGGTCGGTGCGTAGATATGCCACAGACCCATAGGCACGCTCAGAGGCATCACAGAACACATGAAGGCTTTGCTGGCTGTTACTACAATCCGAGCGTGAGTCAGTGTAGCATCTCGTCAGCGTTATCTGTGAGAGCTGGCCGAGTTCACTTTCCCACAAACGCCAGGCCTGGAGCAGATTCTCAGGTAAGTGGGGATCATCCCATCCTCTTTTCTTGTCCCAGAGGTGTTGCACGATGTCCTTTGCCCTGGTTGTATATGGAATAAGAAACCCGAGAGGATCATACTGCTGGACGAGCAGCCGATAAATGTTGCGCATTGTTGGCTTTGAACTGACGCTCTGCTGATGCTTGTACCATCAGTCTTACAGTGCCATACGAGTCCTAGAGTGTGCTCTTGAGGATCGGCTGACTCCTGGGAGAGCCAGAGAACGCTACCCTCTGACTGGGACTCAACTGGTAGGTGGCTGATGACCGTGTGGACATTGCTAGCCCATTGTCGTAGTTCAAATCCACCCTCCAAGAGGAGAGACTGCAGGCGATCCACCAACTTCTTGGCTTGGCCTTCTGATGGGAGGCTCTGCAAACAGTTGTCAACATAGAAATTACGTTCTATGGACAGACGAGCATCCTCTCCTGGCTCAGTGTGTTTCTGGACATGGTCTTGAAGTGCAAAGGTAGCGCAGCACGGACTGCATGTAGTCCCAAAAGGAAGCCCTATTTGGGAACCTTTTGGCAAGGTAATAGTCTTGAAGTAACATTAACAATGGATGTGGTTGTGGAGCCAAAAGATATTTGTCGCTACTGTTGTCCCCTTAACCACCAGTTAAGTGATTTCTCCCAGTAATCAGCAGCTGCAAAGGCAGCAGAGGAATTTGTGGAGCACGAACATGAATATTTGCTTCAGGGAAAATTTCCTGAAAACCATTTTTAGTCCTAATTATCTATTTTTGGATTAATTTGCATTGCCAATATAGGTCAGATCATAATAATTATCTCTCCTCTTCATAATAATATTCTGCTGGTTAAATAGTCATTTATGTCCTCATTTTCAATTAGTAGCCAACTGTAGCCTGTAAACTTCTCCCAAGACTCACTTTTATAGGTTTATTAATATATTTAGATATTAATAAACCTATAGATACTTCAACAACCCAGATAGATTATTTAGAGGTTTTAAAATGTGCTTATTAAGTTGGGGATCCTAAACAGAAGACTCAGTCTTACACAGTGAGTTATGAAAGATGTACCTGCTGGAAAGACAAAATGCTTTCTTCAGCAAGCACTCGTCTGACCGCCCGCATTTCACTTTAATTTCCTAAATTTTGGGGGGCACATTCAATTGTAGCATGGATCTGCCTAGTGATGTGCACCCCAAACCAATCAGAAAGGTGCAAATTCATTGCGGTGTCAAGATTATAAGCAAAATAACTGAGAAAGAAGGAAAGAAAGAATGTTGATACTAAAGGTAGGTCATTTTAATTAAAAAGTCCTAATCTCTGATCCTGTGAGTCTTACCCAGTAGACAGTACAGATGGATGGAGATTCTAAGGGGAAGCTCTCTTGGAACTATTACAACTACAGATCGCCAATTCACATTCTAATTTACGGCGCTAATCATGCTAGCTTCTTAAATACATTATTAGGTCATTGTTTTAAGGCACATATTGTTGTTAACAGTACCGATGAGTAATGTACATTTCCATATACGCTTTATTGTTGCATTTTCACAAAATGAAAGAACCAGTAAACTTCATAAGATCTCATCTACTGTCTGGAGTTCCTGGGTTCATGTTTAGCTGTTTGGATAGCTAGTCAGACTTATAGTGAGGCCAATTACAATACATAATTACTATAAGAAGGCCCAAACTGTCACCTTAAGATAAGAGGAAATGGATTATGATATATATGAATAATCCAGGAACTACCAAGGCTTAAGCCTGTACTGGAAACTGCAGTTACAATGAAAATGTAAGGTGGTCACTGATGAATGAAAAACTGTTACGCTCCCACATGACAGCTAGGCAAAGGGGGTGGGTGATAGCAACAGTTGGATCCGGGTTGAAATGAAAAGGACACCAGGCAGAGGAGTTCAACACAAAATAAATCTTTATTATAATTAATTAACCCAATAATCATATAAGCAGTAACAAAGGAAAGGGACAGCAACGCTGCTTTAATGATAACTTAGACAGGCCAACCCAAAAAGATGGTGGCCGCTTCAACTAAGAAAACAACAAGGATTCAACAGAAAAAGACAGCAACGCTGCTATTAGCAATAACCAGACAGGCCAAACCAAGAAATGGAGGCTGCCGTCACTTAAGCAAAAGCACTGCCCAGTTGAGCTACTCACAACAAGCCACGCACGGTGGGGCTGGTCACACACACAGCAGGCCTTTTCCACACCTAGACCAGACTCACACACTGACCAGCACAGAGGAAATCCACCAGAAGCCTCTCCCACACCCACACTGCTCTCCTCCAGCTTATATCACCTCTGGAGGGTAATTGGTGGTAACAGGGGGAAAAGCAGCAGGCGTGTTCTAAAGGAGAAGGCAGCGGCAGAGCGAAACAGGGGAGGGGCAATAAAGAAGGAGGAGGAGACGGAGAGGACAACACCACGCCCACACACTCCCACAGCCTCACAGGATGTAACAAAAACTTTGTCATGGATTTTGTACAGGCTCAGTTTCTTGCTTAGGACTGTATCTAGAAGTAAAAAAAAACTATATCACATTAGCTCTACGCATACTATCCAAGAGACAACAGACCTCTAGGAAAAATGTATTTTTCATATGACTATATATAAAAACATCTAAGTTCTGAGAGGTATGTGAAGCAGATTACATTTACTTGCTTTGTTCAAAAAAGAGGCAAAACAGAAATAGCAGAACTGCAGTGACCTAATTAGGTGTTGGACTGTAGCTGTGAATGTCTGTGCATTTGGAGAATCATTGACAGTAAGTCCTTCAAGATGTAACAAACTGTGAATTGATCAGTTTCCAGATGGCACCATGGAAAAAGACATTGCATCACAGCTCAGCTCAAGGCTGCTTAGATAAAGCTACTGTTTTCACTGCAGCATACACTAATGAGCTAAATCATAATCAAATTACCACCCCTGCCTTATATAATATCAGTCCCTTGTATGCTGTCAGAACAGCTCTGAATTTAACAAGGCATCTGAAGGAGCCTTTGGTATTTAGTATCAATAAGGAAGCAGTATATCAAACTTGATTTGGCACATTCATCGGCACCTGTTTATGTGTTCTGTTCTTCCTTGTCAAAGTATTTTCAGTAGTTACTCACCAGTGTTGATTTTGAGCTCCAGACAAGCTCTGCAATTTCCAAGATGTCTGCACTGTGTCATCCTTGTATAATAATCTGGCCCTCAAAGCTAGCTCTACACGCTTAGCACAACAACTAACTTCCTCTGTAAGGATATGTTTTGATAATGCAGCAAATGCCTTACGCTAATTGAATTTATTAGGCAATATAAAAGAAGAGAAATTTAACCATAGCTTTTAAGACTCTCTGTTGCAGTTTGATAATATTCAGGGTCCAAGGAAAGGGAACATGTTGTAATTTCCATGCCAACATGATGATTTGTGCTATCAAATGTTAAATCCATAGATATTCTAGAGAGATCATCAGGATTGAGCCTAAACACATTATAGGATTAACTAATAAGTGTTTCCTTTCAGCACTATAACTACAGTATAATAACACACTTCCCTCCATGCTGACAAGATTTGTTTTTTTCCCCTAAGTTGTCTGTTGTGTATTAGACACAATACTTCGACACTTTTAACAAACAAAAAAAAGTTCAAGACCACTTTAAAAAAAGACATGAGGTCATGTAATGACAAAACAATATTTTGAAATAAAATACCACAGCAGCTAACAGTACCTTACCATATGAGCTGAAAACTCCAACATGTGATACAAACAAGGCAAACTAACTAAAGCTAAAGAAATAAGCCAGCATTTGTCAGAGGCCAGTTAAGCATACAGTGAGACTTGACCTGCTGATAGACTTTTTCTGAACAACATAGTAAAACAGAGCTATGATACACGGGAGACAGCTGAAGTGATGCACACAACCTGTATTAACTGCACAACCTTCAAACTCACAGTTCTAATTATATGGCAAAATTAATGTGAGACAACACACAGCTGTATATAGCTATTCAACATGACCATAACCAATTTCTGCATGTGCTCCTTCTATGCTTGACTTTGTGCTTCTGTAATAAATGACAGAGAACCAGACGAGGCAAACATAACCTACTCATGTTGTTCCAGGTCTTTTTACCTAGACCGGAATAATTTGTGCTACAAAGTTTACAGAAAACTGTCCAAATGGAGAGTATTTAAAGCTGCACTTCATAGCTTTGCTGTGGAAATACCAATGCTAACTGCCATTTCATGGTTTTGTTTAAGAACAGGCCACAAAAAGTGGCATTGCATGTAACTGAAAAGTAATAGAGAATAGAACTCTGCAACATCCTTGTTGGCAATACCTGTATGCCACAAATAATAATAAACATTTGGTATCAGTTAATCTCAGTAAAGACATGCAGAGAGTAAACAAGTCATCCACAACTTTAAAACAAGATTTTTTAAACAAGCAGCCTGTTCAGGACTGCTCTGTGTCAAATGTTCGTAAACTGAGTCTAAGTGTAGAATATTTGTTGTTTTGGATGTTTGTGCATAAAATTGAGTGAATATATATTCTGTACTTTTGTAGAGACTTGGTGGAGATGTGCTTTTGTGTGAATTACATAAATGCAGTCTTGTAAACCAACATCTCGGGGCTGAATGCAACAAATACACAGGTACCTACGTTGTAAAAATAACTTGCGACAATGAATTAAACTAAAACATCTACAGTCTCTTAATTGACAGATTACTTCTGTTAATTACTGACTAAGTCAATGAGATCCAGGTCACTGACACATCATCCTTTATTCTGCCAATGTAGATTGAGAATTGAATGTTTAATGCATCAATAACAAAGAAAGCAGGCTTTAACATTTCTTCTCCGCATTGATTTGCTGCTTGCTTGATGTTTGTGAATGTAAACTGATCTTTCTCTTTTTCTGTTTCGTGCTGTCTTTCTTTTTTCAGGATTTCCCTTTAAAATCCTTCAAATATTCACGTCTTCTGACTATGTCAGCCACATTCTTGTAGAATACAATCTCAGCTGACTGAATCTAAAAGATTTACGTGCAAATGATTCTACCTCATGTTCATACTCAAAATATTTAGATCCTAACAAGTCATATCATTAGGACGGCTGTTAAAATAAAATTTGCATGATGAGCTATCTAAGAAAATCTTGTCAGATCCCAAATGTCGGTGTCTCAGAGTTTGGGTGATGGGTTACATGAATAATCATATCCATTTGTAACCAGAACATGTCTGTCTGAGAGCTGAACAGGTTGTGACGGCAGCAGTGTAAAGGCAGTGCGATCGCTATAAAACATCTGTTAGATTATGTGTACAGGAGGTGAAGCACAAAGTGGAAACACATTTAAAGTGCAAATAGTCACAACACACAGCCAGTGTCACAGAGTGCTAATAATCTCTTTATGGCAGGGGTAGGCAACCTTTCTGATGATGAGTGCCATCTAAAATTTCCTCAGAAGTCAATGTGCCATATGATTGCATTAGCAATAAATTTAATAACACTATATTAACAGTTACACAATATATAGAACCACTTTATAGAATTATATTTGTTCGCCGACATTGGCAGCTATCAGCGAATAGTTATCAGCTATTTTGAAACAAAAGACTTTTTATCCATAACAGCAAATGAAATGTGCAACAGAAAATACAAATGCTATTTATGGTCTCCTCACAACAGTGATAAGTAAAATAAACTGGGCCAATATGGCATGTCTGTTAATACAGAGACACACATGTTAATATGATCTCTGGTCTCCCACTCAGATACAAAGGTCTCCAAGCGTCCAGCATTCAGACGGCTACCTGAGGACGTTCTTCGTGTGGCAGAAAATCTGCTCACACAGATATGTAGAGCCAAATGATGTCAATAAGGCCTCTGCAATGTTCTGAAGACAGTTAAACTTGTCAGGTAGTGATGTCCAGCAGGTGAAAATGCAAGCTTCATGAACTCGCACATCTATGGATTCCAGCTGCTTTGATGTCACATTAACTGGTATTAACTCAGCCAGTTAATGCGAGACAAATCTAGCTGCTCATTAAAGATTTCTGGTTTGATCAGAAAATAAAACATTGGTCCATACACCTGAAAGTCCCAAAAATGCATTGTGTCTCGCGTCTACAGATGTATCCGTGTATTTCCGTGGTGCTGATGCTGTGCTGAGCGGACAGCTCCTGCAGCTTTTGAAGTGTCGGAATGTGGAAAGCTAACAACGTCCCTCTCACCAGTAGGCTAAGGTATTTTTAGCCAATTACAAGTTGAATCTGGTAGTTGGGGTTGTTAGCTAAGATACCATCATTAAGAAGAGGCACAACTAATGCGAGCTAATTTGCGGCGATTTATTTTTTTAATGCACCTTCTCAGATTAATTCACTGCGTGTCGTGCCCAGGACTGGAGTGGGACAAAAAAAAATTGGCCCAGGCATTTTGACTAAAGATCAGCCCACCAGGTATTAAAGCCATAAAGCCTTTGAATGAAAACAAATGCTGTTGTGACAGTGATGTACGCTGTCTTGTTGGTACATGTATGATTTCTATACATTTTACATTAGATAAAAACTTTGGTTGTAAGCTTCAGATAATTATCTAATAACAGCCAGATATTTTAAATGAGAATAAGAAAGTATTTCTTTGTGCCCCCCTTTCCCTGTTAATGCCCCACCTGGCCCCCCTGGCAAAACTTTGCTAGACCCGCCCCTGCACAGTTACCAGCTGTCAGCGTAAAAAAGGATCCTGGTGTTATTTGTCTCTCAGAAACAGTTCAGAACTTCCCTTCAACTCATTCATGTCACCTAAAAGGTAAACCTGTTTCTCCATCACCTGTTCAGCTCTGATGATTCGGTAAGGACATCTCCTGGTTTCATCTTCATGTTTCCCTCTCACCACATATCCAAACCAACATCATGACCAGCAGCTTTTACAGATGTGGCTCCAGCAAACATCAGCTGATACTAGAAATTAATATTAAATAAATTCTAACAACAGCTGATCAAGTTTAAACGTGCTGCTGTTGTTTAGCGCGACATCCGCCGGTTTCCTCTTTCTGGCGCAAAGTGGGTGATAAACAAACGAGAGAGAAAAGCCGATCAGCTGATCACTGATCAGTTTCATGATTGAAGTAGAAACAGGAGAGGGAGGGGAGAGAATGAGAGAAGAAGAAACAGCTGTGCAGCGTAACGACAGAATAAATCCAGCTTTGTGTCTTTTTCCATTCCAGCTGAAGTCCGGGTGTTACGAACTTGCATGTTCATGTGTTTGTTTTGTGCAGGTGTTATATCTTTTTATGTTAATTCAGCTGTGCCAGGGCCCTGCTCCGATTGGTGCGTGGATACACCGCCTCAATGTGACTGGTTCCAGCTGGAGGACCCGCCCATTAAAAGGAGGCTGGAGTGCTACGGCGGGAGAGGTCCTCGCGTTTCTCCTCATGACCCAGCAGTGTTCCTGTGGCAGCCGCTGGCTGCAGTGCGGCTTAAAAGTTGTGGAAGTGGAGTGGGTAGGGGTGAGCTGCCGTTTCTTTTGATCACCCGTTTTCTCCTGTTTTGACTTAGTTAAGGAGGTCAGACTCTGTCTTTATTTTTGACTTTGTTTTGGTAAGGTCAGGGGTCCGTTCTTCGTACCTCGCTAAGTAAGTTAGCTGGATTTGATTGTTGACGATTTCGCGTGATCTTGGATCGTTCGGTTCCCGAAGCTCATCCGGGACTTGCTGTCATAGCAACAGATCTGTAAGCGTAAACCTGCCCGGGAGCAGGTTTACTTTATGTAAACAAGATTAGATCGCGGCCACTCAGGTATGTCCGCTTCATTTATACGAAAGCAACAGCGATATTTTACCACTGTTTTACCATAAATAAATATTATCAATGTAACTAAAGATAATGCAGTACTTGATCCTTTTATTGATTTCATACAGATACATACAGGTCATTTCCTAAAAAAAGGGAAATGTACTATTAATCATTCTATTTCATGTATGTGATTATTTCAGATGTAATTCACAGTTCAGAGTAGTAATAGTAAATTACTTCATGTAAGCAAGATGGGAGACCACGGCTATAAAAGCGAAGGTGGATTTGGGAAGTCTGTCGCAGCCATGTCCTGTCCGTATACGCGAGCCACCCATTGCGGAAGGTGCAAGATTGATAAGGAGAGTTTTCAGAATCCAGCGTATATTGCGGGATAGACAGGATCCTTTAGCTCAGTGCGACAGTGTGCTCATAGAGAGATATCGATTTTCCCGTGAGGGTATTATTTACTTAACCAACTTGTTGACGAGGGGGTGCAGGACCACCACCTGTCTTTTTTTGCTCTGCCCTTTTCTTGGTTGCTGTTATAAACAAACAAATTATTTCAGGGTCTCTTTTCAAGAGACTAAAAGCAATATAAGTGATAAATATTACCATTCTGTAGAATATTCTTATATTTCACTTTTACTTGTTCCCATGTTCTAGTGGGTCCTGTTGTGGCTCTAATGTGAAAGAGGCTATAATGTAATATAATATAATAAATTTACCCTACCGCCTACTGGTGTTGGCCAGAGGGGCCGATGGCGCGATATGGCAGCCTCACTTCTGTCAGTCTGCCCCAGACTTTTATAGCATAAAAGTAAGGACTTTCTATTAAACCTCAGTAATATTGCAATAACTCGGTCTAAACAAGTAGGTGTTACTGACTTGTGGTTTTAACTTCATAATTATAAGGTGATACTGCTACCATAACAGCCTCTACCCAGCCCTGCCCTCCTGTGCTTAAGTAGTCCTTTCCTTTACCTCATGTTCTCCTGGCAGGTTGCTTTGGATTTTTTGATTCTTTTACCTTCCTGTCCTTGTTACCAGCCAGCAATGAATCTGGTTATTGACTTTGTGAACTTTGGACTTTGCTATTACTGAAATAAAGGGCAGTTTTTGCAACATCTGTCAGCCTGAGAGTCTGCATTTGGGTCCGTACTTTACAATTCATGAAAGGCTCCAAAACTCAAGTGCAAGTTCCCCTCACCGCTTGTTTTATTGAGTTGGTTAAAGCAATTAGATGAATGTTTTCTACTACACGGCTTCATGTCTTTAAGAAAGAAAAAAAAAAGCTAAAAACATTCCTATTCAAGACAGGCATTTGGGTAATTATGTGTCTAACCTTGTGTTGATCATTTATGTTTTATTGTTTTCTTTTTGGTGTTGGTGACTTTGTGATTGGTGCTTTATACATGAACTTTACTTACTTATATTTCTGTTTTTATTACGTCCAAAGACTTCAGGTTGGCTTCTTCTGTAACACCAATCTTCTATGTTTTACCACCAGCTGTAACTGATGACAGAAAGTGAAGATCCGGACTGTCTAGACTTTTTAAAACTCAAACATTTGTTGTGTCCTTGTGTGACTGATGCAAAAACCATTACCAAACTACTTCTTCCACTAAAGAGGCTGTTTGCCCAAGATGCACAAAAATCTTTTTCAACCCCTGCCTCTTGTAAACATACAGCAAAGCTTCATGATTTGTGTGCCAGAGTGAGAGAAAAGCCACATTTTCACTGAGAATGATCTCCAGTAAAAAAAAAAAAGACTTCCTTCATTAGTTTTCAGTGCATATTCCTGTTTTATCACAAAACTTGCTATACAACACTGCAGCTTGTTAGTATGACGTGTAACCATCCAAATCAATGAGCAGGAGGTTATCATGCAGCACACTTTGCCATGATCACAGACACATCACAAAATGATGTGACCGTTACAGAAAACAATGTTTATCAATAAAGAAAAAATACAAATCTTTTCACAGAAATATTCAGATTTTCAGCAACACTACAGAGAATATAAATTAGATACAAGGACTACAGTGAGCTTAAATTCAATGGTTTCTGTCAGGTGAGGCTTACGTGTTTGCTGTTTAATGTTTACTAAATGATCACAAAATAGGACACCCTCACGCATGACCAGAACAACAAGTGCTCCAGTTCTTTCATGAGAGCAGGAGAGCAGAAAGTACCTGTCAAAAGATATTATCTCATCAGTCAAAAGAGAATGCATAAAAATGATAATCCTTTGTGTCATCTCCTTTTCTCTGTCTCCTACAACAGGCCTCTTTTGTGACTCAGAGCTCAGCTCATATCTGGGAGGACTGCAGATTATGGAGCACCATCAGACCTGAAGAGCTGGAGCAGAGCGTAGCAGCATTTCACACTGCAGTGACCACACAAGAGGCACAGGGCCAGAAATCCCTGTTCACCTCTGCTTCTCCTGTACACCAACAGCCACATTGCTTTCAGTAAAAAAGTACATCCCCTGAACTGCTCATGTACACTGGGATTATACCGCACACTCAAAATCATCTCGTTTTAAGAACTAAACTGCTTCTTTCCTGCGTGGAGAATTGTAGTGTGCAGTGGTCAAACCACATTCAGTCTCAGGGGGAAATTTATTGAATGGATTTAATGGATGACTGTGTCTGAGTAATATTCAGTCACATTACTAATTTGAATTATTTAAATCATTCAGTATCTGTGCTTTTCCCATGATAACACTATCTGCCAAATGCCTCTCTTTATTGCAGAAATTATGCATACTGAATTTTGTCTTTAAAAAAGTGCATGGCTTGCAGAACTGGAACAACGGGCAGCTAGAAACCTTCAAGGAATCTGCATGAGCATAAAACTAAGAAAGAATGAATTAAAGTTCAATAAAGCAAAACTCTTAGCAGATACTTCACCCAAACCCTTTTTTTGTACTCTGCAGCTCCTGTCACTGAGTGTTATCCAGCATAACCAAAATTTAGTGATTATAATGAGTGGAGCAGCACTGGTTTACGTGTGTTGATTAAGTTATTCATTCACTGAAAACTAAAATAATTCAAAGTGTAAGGTCTTCCGAAATACGCCAACATTTTCTTCATTTTCTTTCACCTGCCTCCATCTCAGCATCTCCTCTGTCACACCAACCCTTTGCATGTCCTTCTTCACTACATCCATGAATCTTCTCTGTGTTCTTCCTTTTCCTGGCAGTTCCATTTTCAGCATCCTTTGTCCGATATAAAGTGGACAATGAAGATGTTTGCAAAAATTTTCAATCTTCAGCTCAGTCTTCTCTTTTTGTCAGAGCCAATGTCTCCAATCCGCACATCACAGCAGGTCTCACTTCCCTCCTGTAAATCATCTCTTCCACTCTTGCTCAGTGTTGGGTAAGTTACTTTAAATTAGTAACTTAGTTACATTACTAGTTCTATCAAAAGTAACTCAGTTACTTCAAGTCACTCGTTACTTTCAGAGTAACTAGTTACTAGGGAAAGTAACTTTGGTTTTACTCAGAATTCTCTTGTTTATGTGTTGCTTCCGTAACTGGATACCCAGCAAGATTGCCAGTCTTCTAGCTTACTTACTTGCCACAACTGCACTGTGCCACCTACCAATAGAAAGAAAAAAATAATGTGCACATTTCCACGAGAGAAATCCCACACCTGATTCTATCCTGGCCTGCTTTTTACATCCAACACAAAAACTGCAGTCGTGGTGCTTTCGATTGTACTCAGAACTCGGAAATTCTGCCTTCTGAATAGGAAGATGTAGGCAACACCAGACTGCAGATGAGCTGCTTACAGGGCTGGACTGGGACAAAAAAATCGTCCCGGGCATTTTGACTAGATTATAGGAAAAATCATAAAGCCTTTGAATGAAAATAAACACTGTTGTGACAGTGATGTACACTGTTCTGATGGTATATATGCATCAATCTATCAATCGTTTGTTGTAAGACTCAGATAATTATTTTTTAAAAGTGAGACATTTTAAATGAGAATAAGAAAGAAAAGTATTTCTTTGTGCCCCCATTTCCCTGTTAATGCCCTACCTGGCCCCCTGGCAACACTTTGCTAGACCCGCCCCTGCACAGTTACCAGCTGTCAGCTACATAAAAAAGGATCCTGGTGTTATTTGTCTCTCAGAAACAGTTCATAACTTCCCTTCAACTCATTCATGTTAACTAAAAGGTAAACCTGTTTCTCCATCACAGCTCTGATGATTCAGTAAGGACATCTCCTGGTTTCATCTTCATGTTTCCCTCTCATCACATATCCAAACCGATATCATGACCAACAGGTTTACAGCTGTGGCTCCAGCCAACATCAGCTGATACTAGAAATTAATATTAAATAAATTCTAACAACAGCTGATCAAGCTTAAAAGTGCTGCTGTTGTTTAGCGCCACATCCGCTGGTTTCCTCTTTCTGGCGCAAAGTGGGCGATAAATAAACAAGAGAGAAAAGCCGATCAGCTGATCATTGATCAGTTTCATGATTGAAGTAGAAACAGGAGAGGGAGGGTGAGCAGATGAGAGAAGAAGAGGCAGCTGTGCAGCACACAGAATAACTCCAGCTTTGTGTCTTTTTCATTGTAGCTGACAAACTGTGTTCCTTTTCACCTCAATACGAAACGCATGATATTTTCTCTGAATACCAGACGATTCCGTTTTTTTACGGGAGGTTGACAACTCTAATAATTAACCTTATGAACAAAATAAAGTTCAACATCAGTAACATCAAAGCACCCACCCAGCTGTATAGAAACTCCGTCATGCTAGCTAGATTAAAATTCCAAATATTTGTCCAAATATATCTGAGTAGCCAAAAGTTTACAGCACATGCTGAATAAATGCACCAGCTCCATTCCTAAAGTGAGCTAGTCGGACTGTCTCTCTCAACCAATGTTTCTGGTCTTTTCACGGCTATGTAAGAAAAGGAAAACTATTTATGACTGACATAATAATGTTTATGTGTAAATATTCTACAGAGAACTGAAAACAAAGCAACAGCGTGTTCACTGTAAACTAGTGTTTGTATTTCAATTTCATTTCAGTTCAATTCGATTTTATTTATATACCACCAAATCACATCAATAGTCACATAAAGGCACTTTATATTCAAATGTAAAGACCGAACAATAATATAGAGAAAACCCCAACATTCAAATGACCTCATATGAGCAATAATTTGGCAACAGTGGGAAGGAAGAATTCCTTTTTAACAGGAAAAAAACTCATGGAGGGGTAGTCCTATACAGAATACAAAAATTATTCAAATTTGAATTCTAAATCTAAGGAAAGCACTTAGCTTGAATCTGCTATGTAGGACACAAGCAGTGAATTATTTTCTGCTGCCTACATGGCAGAGGGTGACTTTGTCTACATACAGCTTTCTCCATCTCTGAGTGAAGTTCTGTCTCACTCTTTTCTCTCTCTGTGAAATACAGTAGCTGGACCTTCAGCTAGCAACACTGATGTTTGCTGGTGTTTGTTAAGGTGACAGAAATGTTAAATTTGGAATTACCTGCCACCTAAAGAAACATCACTCCCTTCATGCTTCCTCCTCTTCTGTAGTGCTAACTAGATGCTGAAGTAGCACGAATACAACTTACCGACCCCTGCACTCCTTTCAGCCCACTTTAACCCCAGAGCATAAATGCTATTAATAACACCACTGAACCTAAAGTAACGAGTCTGTTTTGAAAACCTGATAAGTGTAAAGTACTGATATTTGTTTAAAAATTTACGGAGTAAAAGTAAAAAGTTGTCAGAAAAATAAAAATTCAAGTAAAGTACATATGTCTGAAAATTCTACTTAAGTATTTGTACTTTGTTATTTCCCACCTCTGATAAAAACACAGAGTGAAACGAGATGAGTAAAGAAGAAAGACACATAAAAAAAACAGCAGCATAGGCCTAGAATAACTAAGGGTCACCTGATCCAGCCCTAACTATAAGCTTGGTCCAAAAAGTGTGAGCTTGTTCCACAGAAGAGGGCCCTGAAAGCTGAAGGCTCTGCCTCCCATTCTACTTTAATATACCCTAGGAACCACAAGTAAGCCAGCAGTCTGAGAGCAAACCGCTCTGCTTACACACAGATTCAATATTAATTTCAGTGACCTTTGACTGATGTAACCGGGTGCCATTAAGGCCAACGATAATTATTTCTTTACAAAATCTACATTTATCGTTAGCCAGCAGTTTCAGCGTCACCTGCTCTGGCCCCTGGAAGACAAAGAACAATGGTCGCTGGTCGCTCCATCTTCACATTTCTCAAAACAACATTAACATGTTAAATATTCCCCCCACAGTTTCTTTCTCCATCTATCGAGATGTCACTAGCTTGGGCTGTGCTGTACTTGACTCATTTCCAGATGTAATCAGTGGGCACATTTATTCAAATGGCACAAGGCTAATGGCTTTTCTGGCATTTATGTGTAGGCCTCAGTGTTTTAGTTCAGCATTAAACAGTAAAGTTAGGTGACCACACCTTAGATTTATCTGTGTTAGGCACATATAGCTGAAAAGCTTCAAAAAGAGATCACTTTCTTGCCTGGTGAAAAATGTGTGTTTGTGCTTCACATGAAAGACCACTGAAATAAGAGGAATATGGTCACACCAGATGAAACCCTTTAAGTAAAGGTGGTTTCCTTAAGCAATCTATTTTAGAGCAGACACTAAGCATGATTTGCAATGGGGTATTTTAAGTCTTTACAATAAACGTGCCTGTACTAGTTCAGTGATTTCAAAACAACTATAGCCCCAGTTAAAGAATCAATAAGCAATTTCCAACCTAATGACCAGGAAATGTAGCTAGGGACAGTGTGGAGTGTTATAATCGTATTCAGCTGTTTCTAACTGTTCTGAGGTGTCAGGAGTGACTATTAAGACTTAAAAAGATGCAGGACACCAAATGTGCTCATTCAAGAATGTCAGTGATTTACTTCAAACCAGTCTTAATTCGTTTATATATGACGGCTGAAACACTGCCAGGCAAATGGTCAGTTTTTGGTTTTTTTGCTTGTTTGTTTTTTACAGTGCAGCCTCATTTAGTCTCACTTAGTACTAAAATATCAAGTGTTTTCACAGTAGTGTGGAACAAAGTATTGCCTTACTGTACACCCAAGTGGGAGAGTACAGGAGAGCTAATAAGGACTACAACTGAAGTTATTCATGATTCAACAGTTTCACATTACTTTTTCATCTTCAGTTCTGTTTCATGTCATCAGAATTCTTATTGTGGCTGTTTTGTCTGGCATCTCTTAAATGTGTCACAATTGCATGCAAGACTCTTTCAGCTGCATACTCCACATAAAGCAATGGTGGAATTTCAAATGAAGATCAGCTAGCTGCAGTTGGTCGCTGTCCCAAAAAGTACTCTATCCAAACAGAGTGCAACGGTGGTTCAGCACCACGGACAGCTCCTGGTATAAGAAAGACAAAGTGATCATTTTTGGCAGCTGCAAAATCTCATACTGTTAGGATTCTTTTTCAGCCATATAAAATACACTTTGGGCCACTAACATGCACACTGATAAAAAGGCTATTTCCATCAAAGTGAAATGGAGGTGATGTGTGATGTTTATGCTTGGTGAATTGTCATAAATAATATATGAGTAATATACAGTACAGCAGAACAGTTTTAGGCACTTTTGGAATAACGCAATACCATCTGGCTGACACTTGGTCCTGAATACATTCTGCAGCAACACAAAATCCCTAAATGGACTCGCTGTCTCTTTGTTTAGTATATAAAAGCTGGTTCAGGTCAAGAAAACAGCTGTGACGTGAAATCAACTTTTATTTAAATTTTACATTTTATTGACACAATTTTTTTTAAAAAGGTCATATGTAAGGGTTATTTTTGAAAGGATAGTGAGTGAGGGTTGTGTGCTCAGGCTGGATTACATTTACAAGTAGCAGCATCTTATCTATTGTGAGACATAATATTAGGAACACTAGAATTATCCTTAGCAAAAACAAGATGTCCTGGACCAGACTGTAGAACGTAAACACGATATCTCCACATCGTCACCACTCATCACCATTTCTGTCACATGAAGAGATAGAAGACACTGAAACATAACAACCATAAATTCTCCAGGGTGCTTTGAAGTACTACTTTTTTGTTTGTTTGTATTACATTAGACTTACTATTGTAAGAATATTAGTGGGAGCCAGTGAAGGGAAGATAATCTTTGGTTCAGTACAGCCTAATGTGTGAGATTTTCCCTTGTTTCATCTATTCATCTTCCACCAGTTTCCTCTATACTCCAAAAGATTGGATCAGCTTCCACTGTAAGTCACACAGAGGAACAGACAGTTTTCTTAAAGCCACCAATCATGCTACTTTAACTTGTTGCCACTCCCAGATTTGGCATTTCTATTCTGCTATCCATGGTGAGATCTAACATCCCACCTCATAGCATCAGAAAATTCTCCATTTGACTCCAGATAATTAGCACAAGGTTAATTTTTGGAGTTAGAGCAGGTCATTTATTAATCAGAAGGTTGGTGGTTCAAGTCAGTATGCCAAATATCCTTGGACACTAGCCCCAAGTTGCTTATCAATGCATCCATTGGAGTATGAAGGTGTTTGAATTTTAGATAGAAAGTGCTCACGTTGAAAAAGCATAGAAAAAAGTCTTGTATGAAAAATTATGAACAGGTGAATGAGGCTTTGAGTGCTCAGGTATTGTGGAAAAGCGCCACACACACACACACACACACACACCTCCAGACATGTAAGATACATAGAGACTGCAAGAAACATCTCATTTCAACTTGAACTGCGGGAACTCTAATGTGTTACCTGTTTCTTTGGTCATTTACCATATAAATAACTTGGACTGTGTATCAAGATTCACTTTAAAAGCCTGTCCTAAGAATAGGAGAGAAAAGGGATAGTGTCAGAGAAAGACAGAGTTTATCTGGTTCGCATTACGGAGAGGCACTCAAAATTTATTACTCTCTCATCTCATTAGAGGGTCTGAGTTTCTCTTTCTGGTTTCTGGTTTTGTGCTTGTGCACACTTTTCCCTGGACTCAGCAACGAGGGGGGGTCATCAAAGTTAATCATTTACATATAATCATGGGATTTAGGCTTATGACATTGTCAGGATGACCTTCTAAAGTTTAAAGCACTAGAATGGAGAAGAAAGGTGATATTAGTGCCTTTGAACTTGGCATGGATGCTTTACCAATTTTCTGGGATTTTCCCACACAATCATTTCTATGGTTTACAGAGAATGGTCCAAAACGTATCCACTGACTGGCAGCTCTGTCAGAGTAAATGTCTTCTTGATGCCAGAGCTCAGAGGAGAATGGCCAGACTACTTCAAGCTGATAGGAAGGCAACAATCAATTTAATACCCACTCATTACAACTGAGGTATGTAGATGAACATTTATAAATGCACAATACAAACATTGATGCAACTGGACTACAGCAGCAGAGGAGAATTCAGGGTGCAATTTGTGTAAGATAGTACAATTTATCCAGGCTCATCAAAACTGAACAACAGATAATAAGAAAATAATTGCCTGGTCTGAGTCTCAGTTTCTGCCACAACTTTCAGGTGGCAGGATCAGAAGTTCTTCGGGAACTCTATGATCACTTCGGGATCATAGATATGGTGTAATGCTGTGAAGCTGTGAAGCTGTTGCAGTACCAAATTCAGTGTGTACCATTAGCAATGTGGTGTAATTGGAGACCTGTATAATGGATGATCAACTGACAAATCTGCAGCAACTGTACGAAGCTATCATGTCAGCAAAATCTCTGAGGAATGTTTCCAGCACCTTGTTGGCACCCAGGATTAAAGCATTTCTGAAGACAAAAGAGGGTCAACCTGGTATTCACAAGCTATAGTTAATGAAGTGGTAAGTGTATGAAATAAAGAACTAGACAGTGTTGATAAATCTGAGGCATAATTAGATCAGAAACAGATGATAAAAGTGCAGACAAAGTTTCTGACTAATATAATTTTCATTGTCCATTTTAGCCATCAATCTCCTCTTTTAACCTACAGAACCACACAGAACTCCTTCCTTCTCTACTGCAGTTGCCTGGCTGTTCATTGTCTATTCATGTTATTTTACAGTATGTGAGTATGTTTGGCCTAACATATACTGCTGCTTAAGTAAATTATTTATGTGATGTGAATTCTCTGACTGCGCTCTACTCTCAGCTTTCCTTTTGCCCAACTCAGTTTGCACATTCTGCTCAACAGTCTGAAGTAAGGGTAAACCAAATGGACATTTGGACTGACTTCAAAGTGTTAACAAACATAATCACTATTATATAAAGCAATCAGTTCTTATTTTCACATACATGCATACATAAAAGGCTGCACCACCTATGCAATCACTTAAAAACTTTTCAGAGGCAAAGAAATTCCCTCTTTCGGCTTTCCTGGAGACATTGCGCTTTCCTCATAACTAAAACAAGGATTCATGGTGAGTTTCTTTAGACTCTTTTAATACCTTAAATAAAATGCGACTGGCAACTAAAATGACTGTATTTCTTCTCGTTTCTTGCAATATTTCTGTTGTCAGCACAAGTGTTTTCATCCAAGCAAAGGTTAAGGAATTAAAGAAGTAAACTTACTAGTGGCACACTAGACTAAAATAAAAATGTATAGTTATTAAAATGTATAATCTAAACTATGAACATACACATCATTTGGTAGTCAGTGCTGTGTTGTTGCCCTCCTCTGACCTCCAGGCAGTATAGCATTATCATACTGGAGCAGACAAATGCTTCAGGTCTTTCTCCTAAGTAGATGGTGGTCCTGCTGCTGTGTCCCTCCACTGCTCTGGGAGATGTGAGCAGACTCTCCAATCAGCCTCATTCTTCTTTCTTTACAGCTACAGAACAGCTGACAGCACATTTTATTGGTTCTTATCAGCCTCAGCCCCTGCAGCAGGAGTCATTTCACATCTTTCAAATCTGATGCCTCTTGTCCACAGAAACTCAGGAAACATATGTTATGTGCCTCAGTTCTGAGACTAGCCTTCTCTGTGGGTGGAAGGGTGGAGATTTGGCAATAATGTCAAATGTCTGCTGTAAAAAAAATAGTCACCAGTAATTTTCAAAGTCCGACAACAGCACATTTATTTCACAAATGGTTATATCTTGATTGTTTAGATACATCTTTGAACCTAACTTCAAAACTTACCCTTAAAAAGGTTTTCTATGGAAAGGAACTTCAGAGATTTGCTTTTATCACCAGAAAGTGATCAGTCATCCTGTTTGTGTCTCTCTAAGCAAACTCATTCATTTCTCACTGCCACACACTGCATTTCTACCTCTCCATCTCCTGATTTTTGCCAAAGGACACTCGGGTAAATACTACAGTCTATGCCAGCTAAATACATTAATTAAGGAAGGTAACTTGGCTTTCTTATTCTAATTAACCTCTACACATATTGATTTACGTACCTTGCATAAGTGCTTGCTCCTCTGGCAAGTTACAACCTGACATTTATTCACTGTCTAATTGCCTGCATTTTTATATTTTGAATGCAATAGAGAGTTGCAAAAGCAACCAGAGCCTGAAATGTCCACTAGCTGCTGACTGTCAGTGCCAAAGAGATGCATTTGTCAATCATTTCCTGTGCAGGTTAAAAATCAGTCTTGGTGGTTTCAGTAAATTTTTTTGTATATTTATATAGAAATACAATAAATACTAAACCTTTAAATGTTGGACAATTAATCAACCTTACCAGACAACTGACATGAGAACAAAGGACCGAGCTGTATGATCCTGTGAAATCTGTTTGAATTAGTCTGAGGTCCCTCACTTTCATGTCAAATCAAAGATTCAATTTACTGGGACAAGATTCAGATATATCCTAAAAGGCCTTCCAGTTCCTAGCTCATAGGTCACCAGCAACTCTGAAAACTAGTGTGCTCACTAAAGACTGTCTGTCTGTCTATTGTTCTAAGGAGCAGGTCAAATCTTCCTGTATTAACTTTTATGCCACATATCAAAAAGGTCTGACACTCAGCTGTCTCAGGGTTTGACTCTTCTGCTCCCTCTCCAGCTTTGCTGAATATCATTAGTAAGCATAGCACTTCAATACCAGCCTGACCTATTCATGGACTTGATACTGCTTTATACAGTATCCAGTTCTTTATGATCACTCAAGGTGCTAGTAGTCTTATAGAATTTAACAGTCACCAATATGGCGGTAATTGAAAATGCAGGGCCTCAAGCTCCAATCAGTTTATGTCATGAGAGGAATTACTGGAGCCTTAATCCTGCTCTAAACAATCATTTGGGGTAATTATGTCATGTAAAATGGATAGCCAAGTCCTGAAAGAAGAGCATGACTACAAAAGGGAACATTCTGAAGTAAAAGAAAGAAGAAAAGTTGAAGTGACAGTGAGAAAAAAGGATTTCTAAACCTCCGGCCTCCATCTTTTGTGGTCTCTGTGGTGTGAGATCGCTGCTGGGAAAGGCAGCCACTGTGTCAGTAATAGAAATGCGAAGAGCTTGGCTGCAGACTGAAGAGCAGAAGACAGAAAGTGGCAGGCCTATTTGATCAGATCAGGACCTGGAGGAAGCTGTTTCTGTGCATGTGTGTTTTGTATCACACATGAAAGAAAATCATGGCAAATTACAAACAGTCCAGTCAAATTAATTTACTATTACCTATCCATGAACAACAGAATACTGAAGAATCACGTTACTGTAGGTTTAATGGAAACAGATCATTTAAATAGTGAAAACTGAAACCTTGAAATTGGCAGTGATAATTATGATTATCATGAGTGTTGGGTTTACATTTTCACTGACCCACTTCTACTTCACATCACTGTCCCATTTGTCAACACAGAAACACATAGTTCTCATAGTACAGACTGTTACTAGAATATGTGCAGTGATAGCAAGAGATTTCAACAACATTCATACTTTTCATTTTGTTCTGCCAATCTTTTTTTTTTTCCATTCTCATTCTCTATACATAAGCTGTCCCCCGCTGTTTAGCTTTGCTTCATTTTGTGCTTGCCATACACCGTTTAAGACAAATCAAGACAAGTCTTCAGACTAAAATCACAGATTGAAATTAGCCCTTCTAAATGTTGCCTTACTTGAATTGTTTCTCAAAAAAAAAATCAGGACACAGCTGGCTTTTCAATCTCAAAAATTGACTATAGATATTTCTAGTTTTGCTCTGTGAGTGCACAGCTACAAATAAGCCAGTGCTCCACTTGCCGCTGACTGTGGTTTTAGTGGTCCCCTAGCTTGCAGTAGATCTCCAGAAAAGAAAAAAAGATATGAATCTCCGCCACGAGCAGAGACTATGTAGCAGGAGACGCGTGACTCACTGGAAAGGCAACTAAATCAGGGACAACCACCATTAAAGTGGCCTAGCCAGTCTGTTAGCCAAAGTTAACTACTGGTGGACCGCCAGTAACTATTAAATCACTCTGATCAATCAGGCTAACAAAGTTAGAGTGGCTAACGCTAAAGCAATCCAGAGCTCAGAAACAGCCACAAACCAGCAGCCTCGGTATGAGCAAAGGATCAAAGCAGTTATGAGGAAATCAAAAAAGAGAAAAGAGTCGATGTCCTGTTGTGGAAGAAAGGACCAAAGGCACACATTGCAGGCACTTGAACATTTTGGGGGTGGGGGGGGGGGTTTGACAATGTTCTTTCATTTTTCTGTGCGGCCTTGTGCAGCTTTCCAGCCGCCTCTCTCCAGTGCAGTACACAGCTCTGCCATCAGGTCCCAGCCGGCATCCTACAAATATAGGGGAGGCATGATTAGGTGATGGAGAACAGCTGTGTAGATCAGCCTCCCCTGACACCACACCCTGAACCCACTGCTCCGCCCCCCCACCCCACCCCCTGCAGCTGAACCAAACCACACCCTCCCACACCTGTTATCTGATGAAGTTACAAACATACTGAAAAACCTGATAATTGTTTTGTGAAATGTAAATTTGCAGCACTTGCTGTTGTTCGGTAAGGTCAAAGGTAATGGTGCAGGTGCACCGGTTTAATTTTTCATTTAATTATTTGTAGCTTTTCCCAGTAGCTGAGCTCTTTATTTTCAGTTGTTTAAGCTTCTGTAACTTACTATAGTAATAATTAAGTTCATTATGATAACAATATTCTGCACTGAAGAAAATGGATTTATGCTGTCACTTAGAAAGCAAATGAAAAAAAAAAAAAAAAAAAAAAAAAAAAAATCAGAAAAATTGGTATCGACAGGTCGCACTTACAAAAACATCACTAATCTGAATAAGGCCAAGAAAACTGACATCAGTCATGAATATTGTCTCATTTTTATTATGTTCTGCTTTATCTTAACAAAAGCTGTGTGTTCAGTTTTCTACAACACAGAAGTCAAAAATGCCTAGTAGGAACTTAGGATCTACTAATTCCTTAAAAGAAAACTAGATAAATGACTAAATATGTCCTTTCCTCTTTTCTTTCTACCTTCCTGTACGGCGTCTCTCTCTCCCACTGTGAAGGTAATGTGCAAAACAGCCACTATTAACATTACATACTGTCATTTGTCCTAATTAATTAAATGAAACCATCAGGAGAGGGACTCTAGTGCCCTGATGAGGAGGCAAATATGAAGATCAAAGCAGGAAGGCAACTCTTTGAAGAATAAAAAAAAAAACAATCTGTACTTGGTGAAGAAAGATGAATTTGTTTTACAAAGAAATAGAACACCACATCGATAAATGATCATTCATTTGTAGACTGTCTCTATACAAGGCAATTATTTTTTGGAAAACATTGCAGGTGGCATTTTATAATCCACCTATAATAAATATCCCCAACACGTCTACAGAAAAATCTAAGACTACCTTACAGACACCCTGAAAGTTCTCCAGCTTCCCCTCCCTCAGATAATGTGATCTCTGATTGACACTTCTGTATGCAGCTTGCCACAGTCTAACCTATAAAATATGCAACAACTAATATGGTAACACAGAGTCAGAGGCCTTGTCCCAGCTGAATTGGCCACATACAGTATAACAGTTTGAAATGAACACTGTGAAAGATGGAAAAGACGCAACTAGGAGGAGGAAGCAGAAGCAGCAGCTGAAGTGACAGACCAAATCTCCATCCATCATTCTTTTCTTTATCAGCAGTGGCTTGGTAAGTAAATGAGCCACATCCCCAGACAGCACAGTTCAGTGCCAGTGCTGATTGTGACTGTAGACAACAGTTGTGCATCTGCCAAGACAACTGTTTGGAGATTTGATGGAATGTGGCTGGCTCTGTTTCTAGGATTTATCATTATCGGCATAGCAGAAAACTTGTTAAAAAAAATGATAATAAGATAACCAAAAAAATCAACATTAATCCGATGATAGTAATCAGTTATTCTTACCGTGTGTGCTACAGTACACCAAGTTTAAAAGCAACCTTCTCATAAGCCTCTGCTCTGAGAAGTAATCTGCCATTTGTGCTTTAAAATTCAGGACAAGCAGTGCGCTCTACATGAGCTGCATAAAAAGAAGACTCGTGGGCGAGGAAAGAGGAGGATGAAATAAAGAGAGGTACAAAGTAATAGTGAAGGGAGACAGACCATTTCTCACCATCAAAGAACTAGTGGTAACATTTGAGTATTCAAACACACTTTAACGTTCTTCAGTCTCCTACTGATATCCTGTGCAGTGAGGTGCTTGAGGATGCTTGAGAGCATTACTTACTGCCAATAACTCATTTTGAATGTAACAAAAAATTAAAAAAATCTGTCTGATTCCCGTTCAACATGTCAAATTTTCTCTCTTCCTATCTCCACTTATGTCTCTTCCTCTCCTCCTTTCCTCTCTCGCTCTCTAGTTGCCCCAATCTGGCACATCACACTATCCCAGGCTGCTTGCCAGCATCAGACCACTGTCAAACTGAATCCAATATGCTTGGTCAGGCCGTATGCTTTTCTAGGTAGCGTGCTCCTATGGGAGACAAAAGAACCAAATTGATTTAACTCTCAACTCCCGGAGAGGAGCTAAATCAGCTCAATTAGAGCGCTCGCGGTCGAAAGCAAAGTAGATCTGTGAGGTCAGATCACATCAATGGACAGAGAAAAGATCCAGTATAGACTAAATAAGACTGGTAGATTAGGTGAGAATGTGATCAACACTGTCTAGCTTTATAACAGAGGGTGGCTTTCACTCTTCCATGGGTTAGTCTACTAGAGTGTTCCAAAATCACTCTTGGACATATAACTGCAATTTTTTATACAATTGAGATCACATTGTTACTGAGTATCAAAAACTTCAAATAACCATCAACAGATGAAAGTGTCACGTGAGAGCCTCTTGGTTAGGTCTCATCTATTGGGGGGGGGGGTTCTAATAGATAAAATTGATTTAAACTACACAGAATCACATTTTAACCAATTGGATGTTCGCAAACATGCTCTCTGGCCCTCAAAAGACAAGCATCCGGTTTCCCAGAGAGCCACCAGTAAGGAAATGTAGATGAAACTTGGAAGCTTTGATCTGAACACTTGGGAATCGTCTCAGTCTGCTCCTGTCTGCCCTGGACCTCCCCACTAACAGCAAAGACGAACTTCACCTTCGGTCTCCGTGCAGGCGTGCTGCTGCTGTGCCACTTGTCCGACCCCTGGCATCTATCAAGTTTACAAACGTGTTATGCACCTTGACCTTGCTGAGCAGCGAGGTCTGTCTGACACAGATCATTTAATGTCTAAAGTCATACACTTAGTGATACAGTTTCCTAAGTGCGCAACAACCACAATTCAAAGGGCCATGTAACAGAATGAGGCACTAACAGGCAGCTAACACAGCTCCAAACAATTTCCAAACAGCCCAAAACTGCATCACAGCATAGTCTAACTCCTGCTACACTCACAGGGCAAACGAATGAAACTGTCTCTCTTACCTTGAAATCCGAAGAGGAAAGCGAGGAAGGGGATCCAAACGCTGTATATCCAGAAGTAATGCATGGCGTCCTTCAATCAGCTCCAACTGCTCAGCGCTCCTCCAGAAGAAACTGGGTGTCCTGGCGTGGTTCGGGGGTCCGCAGGTGATCTGTTGACCTTGGAGGGTAGGGTAGGCTTTCCTCAGCAAATAACGCCTGAAAGTGAACGAACTCAGCGGCAGCTGCCGACAGAAACCGCACAAGTGCTGGAGGAACAACTGGTGGATTCTATCTCACTCTGCCAAGTGGATGCTCGGTGGGCGGCCATTGCTTGGCCTGCGCTGCCATCTAGTGTTTCTTGCAGAAAATAAGGATTTGATGAGACAAGCTGAGCTTGCCATTGGTTCATTATTACCTGAGCTTAATGAGCCATGCGCACATTATAGCAACCCGTTGTCTCAGCGGGCCTCTGAGGAGCGTGTCTCGAATAAATCAAGTTTAACTGAGGTTGTCATGGAAACATCTTTCAGCGCACGAATCCTCACTGATATTGATTAGTATATTTAAGCAACAACCGCAGCAACCAGGCTCATTCATCATCGCCTTTGTTTAGAATTAGGACAATATGTGTTGGTGACATAAAGCGACATACGGATGACATCATTCATCGCATTCATTATTTAAAGCACGCTGTCACTTCTTATTTTTTATTCTTGTTCTGCAAAGTTAAAATATTTGCCATTGTTCATTCTGACTGTCTTGTTAATATGAAACAACAAGGCTTCACAATTAAATATTAATTAACAACCGCCAAATGATTTGTAACCTATACATAATTAAAGTGGGCTTCTGATATGAGGCACTGTTTATTAGTGCGAGACAGCACAGTGGGGTTTGTCGGGGCACCAAAATAGCTTCCTCTACCTCTCATGGTGATCTCTGACCTCCACTGCTGCTTAGAATAAATGGCATCTTCCTTAAGGTCAGCGGCAACCTGGAAATTGCCAACAGCACCTCACCCATTGCCGGCAGCATCCACGAAGCAAATATTTCATTACCCTCAGGATGACCGATTGCACGGTTCACTTGATCCTCTGCGTCCAGGACAATAGCGGGCACTTCATCTGGACTGAATGACTTCCTGTCCTGAAGGTCATTGCAACAAAAGCTCTAGAGACGAATTTTCTATGTAATTGTTCACATCAGTTTGGGGCTACTTTTTTCGAAAATGGTATTTTTATCAGACATTATTTGACGTGAATTGATCACTGTTTAATTCCTCACAGTCTGAACGCTCTCAGAGACTTTCCAATTAATGTTTGCTGAAAGAAAATCAGGATCTGCCTGAAATAATGCTGAAAAGTAATTACTGAAGTGAAGACGGGCATATTTAAAATATTCCTAACACTCTTTGTGCCTGAATGTAGTTTTAATTGCTTGAGAACATAATGCTGCTAGAAGATTATCTTTGAAACCTTTATATGAGCATCGTCTATATGACGTCACTAATTGGCTTGATGAAACCTCTGACCTCTATAACAGTTTACACACAAATCCGCCTTTGTGCTTAAATCTGCCTGATGCTGCCCTTGTCATGAGGCGTCATCCTCACACTGTGGGCAATGCAGAGCTGCTTCAAATGAAGCCTTCTGAATATCTGCAAATCTTTACCTATTGAAATCTCAGAGGCTTTTCAGTGAGCTTTACCTGCCAAGCTCTTTTCTGTGTTGCTGCGGAGCCCCCAAGTGTAACACTAACTTTCCACCAGCTACAAGGGAGCTTTTGTGTCATTAACTATAATCTTTGACCTTTTTGGCATGCCTTTCTTCCGAGGATTGAAATGTTTCAGCTGAGGCTTTGATACGATTTTTTTCTTCAGGCATCCAGATCAGAGTCGTCCTTGTGGATAAAGCATTGAACACTTTATCCTGTACAGATGTGCACTGTCTGCACAACCAGGCCATGTATGAAGCACCATTGCCGCTGCAGAATTTGATGACAGAGCTTGCCGGTTTGGTACAGGATGCTGGTCCTCTGTATGTTCGCCATTTGCACACACACACACCTACACTAACACACACACATAGTAGAACTTTTTTTAATTTACTTTTTCTTCAGGTTTTGTGAGGGATTCATTGCAATCGTTCCCATTTTCAAGTTCCCTTGAATTATTGTTGTGGCTTTACTCCTTTGGCTTGCATTCTCACTCTATTTTGAATGTAATGAGAGATTTCCCTCCTGTATACTGAAACTGTCTTCACTTTCAATGACATGTCGAGGACCTGAGAATAAACGGTTTCGCTGATGGCTCGACTCCACAAAGCAGACTCTCATCCACTGACAGGGAAATGTGTGAGGCTTTTTTTGCAGTCTTGTTGCATTGTGTTTAAATCTCCCCCTACATAATTTTGTGTGTGTTTGGGGGGAGGGGGGGGGGGGGGGTGTTTGGACTCCTTCAGGAAAACACATTTCAATTTAGTGATGGAAGAACATGTTGGTGACAATCTCTTAATAATTCATGCAGCATGAGAAAATGGTTCAACACTTCTCAGAGAACACCGTGTACAGTAGTGCTGAACATTTGCCATCCATCAGTTTTAGACGGTGGGGGAACCGTAGGGCAAGTGTTGAATTATTTAAAAGAGATAAAGACTATAAGAGAAAGTACCTGTAACCAGCTTTAATAACAGCACGGAGCGTGGGAGAGCCCAAGGAGCTGTCTTTATAGTGAATGTTTATACCCGTCTCCGTGTTTTTATGATAATACTTTGCTGCAGAACAACAAATCCTTTCAGCTGATATCTCCTCACCATAAACCAAAAATGTTAAATGTGCTAATGAGACTGCAGGCTGACAAAGATAGCCCATCAAAATACCAATTTACTGTCTGTGAACTTGTAGTACTCTGGAGGGGATAAGGCAAACATGCTCAAGGCTAAACGGCCAGCAGTGAGACTACACTGTAACTTCTTTTGCCGTTGACTGTAACAAACTGAACTGCTACTCTGACATTTTCCCCTCTTCATCTTTTCTGACAGTTTTTGCAGCAGTTTTGCATTTGGCCAGTGTCCATGTCACTAGCATGAGACAATACTTGAATGCTACCATACTTGGGTAAAAGGTTGTAGAAGTAGCCCATCCCCCGGGACTGGACTGTACATCAGTAAGTGACATTGCCAGAAGGTCTGTTGTGTCTCCCAGCACAGTCTCAATAACATATAGGAGATTCCAGGAGACAGGCAGTTACTCTAGGAGAGGTGAACTCAGCTCAACTGAAACGTGTTTTGCTGTTTTCTTCAGGATCATGAAACATGGGTGTAATCCAGTTCCAAGGCAAACATTGAAATCTAGAGAAACTGAACTATATCAGTCCATGAATGTGGCCACTCAGTTATTATGACAGTCCTTGGATAGTGAATAGAGAGAAAGTACTGCATGTGCTGCTGTGCATACTATGCACCTGGTCCATTTTCTCAAGAGCCACCACAGGCAGAGACAGAGCAGCAGCAAGCCAAATTTCACTTCAAAGCTCATAACACGTCTGTTGTACTCGTAACAATTTTTCTATGCATGTTTATTCACTCCTTCTTATCTATAAAGTTTCTTTATCAAGCCCTCGGGCTGTCTTTTCATTTGAAATGAAATGCAGCCTCCAAGATCTGCAGGATCTCAAGCCAGACAAATTACAGTTATTTAAATTTTTTCCTTTCTGTTCTCTCTTTCATTTTCTCGTCATACCAGAGAGTTTCATACTCTTTAAAAGTCATCTGTATCCCAGATGGAAAAAGAAGATATCCTAACAGATATGACAAAATATATATATATATATATATATATATATATATATATATATATATATATATATATATATATACACATATATATATATATATATATATACACATATACATATATATATATACACATATACATATATATATACACATATACATATATATATATACACATATACATATATATATATACACATATACATATATATATATATATATATATATATATATATATATATATAATTAGGGATGGGTACCGGTATCCGGTGCCATGATGGCTCCGGTTCTGACATAAACGAGTAGGCTAACCACGTTATTACATTAATGCATGTAAGGTGAACTAGCAAACATCATCATAGCTACATGCTGCTGTCTTCTTGTGTGATGGCAGATACTCCTTTCACCCTGGCCAAAAAGGCTAAAATGACCAAAGAAAAAGTGGAAAACAGTTAAACATGAGAGGTTTTTGGACAAAGTTTGTGTTTTTTCTATTGTTTAAGCACTGCTTCCAGCCAAGAGTGATACCATATATGCCCTATAGCTGCAGAAAAGGCTAACATTGTTATCTTTTTACAAAAAAACAGCTGAACATGAGAGGTTTTTGGACCAATTTTGTGTTCTCCATTCTTTAAGCACCGGTTTGAGCACCGTTTAAGCACCGGCACCGTTTCAAAAGTACCGGTATCAGATAAAACCTAAACAATACCCATCCCTATATATAATACATATATATGTATTATTTATTTTTCAAATTATTCCTGTCTGGTGTTCATTCTTCTTCCAGGGACCTCAGCCAGTGTATTGTCCAGTCTGTTGAGCAGGTGATTGGCTGTCAGCTCTACTCTCAGAAGAAAATAAAGCCCAGATAGAGTTGCAACAGATCCTGCTTATTCAGTCATCCACACCATCCTCGAGCATCCCTCTGGGAGATATATATATAGATATATAACCTGCATTAAATTCATAGTTCCAACCACAATGCCTGCTTTCTCCGTCCTCCTCTAGCTCTCAGTTTTCAGTTTCTCCATGTGTTCAGTGTTTACTCGCTACTATTGCTGGTTCCAGAGAGCGTCTCGCATCTGCTCATTAACTGACTGACTGTGTCACCTGCCACCTGCCAGCCCAGCTGTTCTGCATTTGTTTTCTAATACGCTCAGTACATGGAGGGTTTCTTTGTGACACCTTGATTGTTTGATATGCCTGACTTGACCGTGCTGTCTGCTCTGTTTCCTGCCAACTTGATTTCATGGATGTGTACTTCTATTAACTGCCTTGGGCCCTATGTGTAAAGCATCTTCAGCTTACTTCTCAGAGTTGTGCTGAACGTTTGAGGGGGGATCGATGGTGAGTGTTAGGGTGAAATTTTCAACATATACCATAAACACAAACTTTGACAAAATCTTTCAGATTGATATGAGCAAATTTGGGGAGAATGTCAGCTACTACTTTCTGCACTGAAACAAATCTTAAGTTCATTTAGGGGGAATGGACATTAAGATGAAAAAAGACTAAAAGAAGCCAATACTGAAAGGTTTCCATTTTGAGGTAGAAAAGATACGAGTACTTGAGCTCTCTGAAGGGGCCAAAAATGTAGAGATTTTGAGGCTGCCTGTAGGGAGATGTATGATGGATTCCTTTGGTCAGATGAGAACAACTGGAAGGAAATCAAGGCAGACTCGGGCGGCCAGAGGAGCTTTTAGAGTGAATAAAATAGCTGCTGATGTGAGAAACAGAAAGGCAGGGAAAATGTCTGGGGCAGGCACGTGAGAAGGTTGAAAGGGGTGGTTGGGAATTGCTGATCATCAGCTTTAAGAGTGAATTGACAATTTGCACAAAAATGCAGTTGAAGACGTCGATCCAGGAATGATGGGGGCAGTGAATCACTGAAAGAAAATGAAAGCGGAAAAGAAAACTGAAGCTCTGCACGTGTAAAAGGGGGAAGCATGGATGAAGTTACAAGGCTGTGAACATAAGGTGGTGGTTTTAAAATATCCATCGTTCCACATACAATTATATGCAGGAGTACAAAGTAAGGTATAAGGTATTAAAGATCTTTTTTCAACTGGCTTTCCCTCTGTGCATTTATAATACAGCTTCAGCTCATACCAGGTCACAAAGGAAAGTCAAAAAGGGGCGGACAATTTATATCTGGGGAAAAAATAAAGATAGAAATAGACTGAGAATGGAAATGGTGAAGAAGAATGAGCTTGAAAACTGTTATGTGACAGGTGGCAAGACCTTGACACTAGGCTTAGACTTGATTCTGTCATGTCATTGCAATATCCTGTTTTTCCTGTGATACGATAATACTCTTTCTTCTCTTTCTCCTTCGTGTAACTGGGGGGATTTGTAGGCAGGTAACAGAAAGATAAGGCTGATGGGAAGCTTAAATACATAGATAACAGGGGGACAAGAGGGCAGCAATTGTTTTCCATTTCACTGCAGCTGTCTTCTAAACATTGGATTACATTAATAATGTTAGTGTATTAAAGCGCACTCTCTGTCACCCACCAAGACAGACCAAAAACTCATCTTAAAGAGGAAAAAATATCCTAAAAACATAGATATGAGACTGTCCTCCCAAGAAAATAACTCTAAAGGGATGCTTCTGAATTGCATGCCAATAACATGAACTTTAGCTATTTTTAGGCATTAACAGTCTAAGGTTGAAATGTAAGTAAGCAAACTGTGTGCTGAAGTCAAACCTTTAGATGCGTTGGAATACGGCAGCCCGTTTAAACCAGACAGACAGAGATTTCATTCCAGCCCAGCTACAATCTTATACAAACCCCTCACAAGTTTTGCTGCCTAATATAATTCTTTCTTTTATTTAATTTATTTACTTAAACCTGAACAAACAACTACTGAAAACAAAGATAAACAGTGTAACATCACATCTACTCCCCCACCACACTCTTGAAAACATCTCTATATTTCAATATTTTAGTAAAAAAAAATAGAGTGCAAAATCAACTTTAATTCTAAGGAAGCTTTGTAAGCAAAAATACATTCTTCCATATCTGCATACCTGCTAATAAAGCTAAGCAACAGACAAATAAAATACTAGTATTCCACTTCTTACTTAGTTAGTACGATTAATTAAGCACATCTATAAGCCACGATGAGACTGTTGTGTCTTTTAAATCTAGTTATCATTTTATTCATTATTCATTTATTTTGTGCAGCTATTTACGTCATTTTAATAACTAATTTAAGATGTCTTCTCTTTGTCTGTTTTTAGCCTTCATAAGTTCATAAAGAGTTCCTTTTCCTAAGTGGTATTTGTCATTTCTTAAATCACACAGATCCAAATTACAGAAGGTGTGTGTCTCTGCCAGTGTGGAACGGGTATGTTGTTTACAGTGAGACTACGGTTTGCTTGTACCCACACCTGGCAATGTTGTGCTGGATGAAACATACCAAATGGTGTCTTCTTTACCCACTGAGATGCTTTGATATGGTATCTCGAGCTAAGTCAAGTGGAAGCAAAGCACGGCACATTTACGTATTTGAATTTCTGTCTGTGTGAGCATGTACCTAACTGTGTTGTGTTAAGTCCCACTCACAGCGTTCACATTTACTTCCTTTTTCTTACGCACTCTGTCATTTAGTTTTTTATGACTTTTTATGTCCAACAATTTGTTCTTAATTATCTGACATCATTGTTTTCTATTCTTGCATTTATCAGTGCTTTTTAAAACTGGAAATGTTTTGAAAGGACTCCAGTCAAAAGCACCGAATTCCAGATCTAGAGTTCAAATAAATGGAAGTCTTGAGTTTCATTTTAAAGAGGAAAGACTCCATTGCTTTATTCGGTTATCAGAACATCAAATTCAAATTCAAATTCAAATTTTATTTGTCACGTACACAGTCATACACAGTACGATATGTAGTGAAATGCTTGGACAACTGCTCGTGACCTAAAGAGAACAAAAAAGGAAAAGGCTATGAATAAGATAGGAAATAAATATGAAAAATTAAAAAGGGTAAATTTAACTAGGAAGGAATAAAATATAAATTAAGGTTAAAAATGAAATAACTGTACAACACAAATTAGAATGAAGGGTAAATTTAACTGGGAAGAATAAGATAAAGATAAATATATAAATTAAAGTTGAAAATAAAATAACTGTACAACAAAATACACAATATAGAACTATATAAGAATGTATGAAGAAATCTAAATATAAATAAATATATACACAATAACAGCAGCTGTACAAGTATTAACTGGAAATGAAGAATATAGTGACCAGTGTTGTGCAAAACCAAAGTCCAGAAAGTCCAGTGTGTGTGTAAGAACCATATGTGTGGGTCAGTACTGTGTGGTGGTGTGATTGAGAGACCGTATCGCCTGCGGGAAGAAGCTCCTCCTCAGTCTCTCTGTGTTGGTCTTCAGGGAGCGGAATCGCTTTCCTGACCTCAACAGAGAGAACAGTCTGTTGTTGGGATGGCTGAGGTCCTTCACGATCTTCCTGGCCTTGGTCCAGCACCGCCTGCTGTAGATTGAGTGCAGGTCAGGGAGCTCGGAGCGGATGGTGCGCTCAGCTGACCGCACAACCCTCTGTAGAGCTCGTCTGTCCTGCATGGTGCTGTTCCCGAACCAGGTTAAGATGTTTCCCGCCAGGATGCTCTCTATGGTGCACGAGTAAAAGTTCCTGAGCACCTTGGAGGGCAGTTGGAAGTCTCTCAAGCGTCTGAGGTGGTAGAGACGCTGTCGGGCCTTTTTCACCACGGTGTTGATGTGACAGGACCATGACAGGTCCTGCGTGATGTGAACTCCGAGGTATTTGAAGCTGTCCACTCTCTCCACTGGGCACTCGTTGATGACGGGGGTCTGGTAGTTCCTCTCCTGCTTAGTGCTGAAGTCCACTATCAGCTCCTTTGTCTTACTGACGTTTAGAAGGAGGTTGTTCCTCTGGCACCAGTTCTCCAGATTCCTAATCTCCTTCAGGTAGGCCGTCTCGTTGTTATCAGAGATCAGGCCCACCACGACGGTGTCGTCAGCAAACTTGATGATGGTGGTGGAGCTGGTAGTGGCCACACAGTCATATGTGTACAAAGAGTACAGCAGGGGGCTCAGAACACACCCCTGGGGGGCTCCAGTGCTGAGAGTGGTGGAGGCTGAGACATGTCCGCCCATCCTTACTGCCTGTGGTCTGCCAGTTAGGAAGTTGGAGATCCACTGACACATAGATGAGCTGAGTCCCAGATGCTCCAGCTTGGTGGTGAGTGTGGAGGGAATTATGGTGTTAAATGCAGAGCTGTAGTCTATGAAGAGCATTTTAACATAATTCCCCCTTCTAGTGTCCAAGTGAGTGAGTGATGTGTGGAGGAGATGAGAGATGGCATCGTCTGTGGAACGATTTGGACGGTAAGCGAACTGTAGTGGGTCCAGTGTGTCTGGTAGTGAAGAAATGATGAAGTCTCTGACCAGGCGTTCAAAGCGCTTCATCACTACTGAGGTGAGGGCTACAGGGCGATAGTCATTGAGAGAAGCAGGGTGGGGTTTCTTCGGGACAGGAACAATGATGGACTCTTTGAAGCATGTGGGGATCACCGACTGAGATAAAGAGATGTTGAATATCTCAGTGAACACAGGAGCTAGCTGGTATGCGCAGTCTCTTAGGATACGACCTGGGATGCCGTCTGGTCCTGCTGCTTTCCTGGTGTTCACTCTCTTGAAGGCTCTCCTTACTTCATGCTCGGAGATGACGAGCACGTTTCCGGTGCTGGCAGTATCTTCCTGTCTGCAGCCGTTAGCGCCGCTAACACTAGCATTGTTGGAGACCTTAGCTGCAGCCTCGAAGCGAGCATAGAAAGTGTTCAGCTCGTCTGCCAGAGTCACGGCCGCGTTCGTCATACCGGTTGTTGGTGCTTTATAGTCCGTTATTGTCCTTAGTCCCCGCCACAGGCTCCTAGAGTCACTCTGTTGGAGTTGTGACTCTAGTTTCCTCCCGTAGCGCTGCTTCGCCTCTTTCACCGCCCTCCGCACGTTATATGACACGGCTTTGTACGGGTCCATGTCCCCCGTCATGAGTCCCGTGTTGTAGGCAGCGGTGCGGGATCTCAGAGCGTCGCAGATGGTTTTATCCACCCACGGCTTCTGGTTGGGAAACGTTGTGATAGTCTTTGTCTCCACGGTATCATCCACTAGTTTCCCGATGAATCCCACAACCGCTTCCGTAAACACGTTGACGTCATCATCGGAGCTGTTTCTGAACATGCCCCAGTCTGCGTCATCGAGTGCGTCCTGTAACGCGGCCACCGATTGATCCGTCCAGCGCGCGACCTTCCTCTGAACCGGAACTTCCTGTTTCAGCCTTTGTTTGTATTTTGGCATGAGGAAGATGGCGGCGTGATCAGATTTGCCAAACGGGGGGCGGGATTGTGCCTTGTAGCCGTCCTTGACCGTAGTGTAGCAGTGGTCCAGTGTCCTTTCACCCCTGGTGGGGCAGGTGATGTGTTGATAAAAGTTCGGCGCTGCGCGTTTGAGGTTGGCGCTATTAAAGTCCCCCGTCACAATAAGCGCAGCATCCCGGTGTTGTGTCTGGTGCTGTGTGAGTGCCTCATGCAGCTCGCATAAGGCGGTGACCGTGTCCGCTTGTGGTGGAATATAAACGGCACTTACAATGACCGAACATTGGAGACATCCCTATATTTTCACCTAAGAAAGCTGGGGTATGCCCTGGTCATACCACATATGAAAAGAAGAGCTGCTTTACAACCTCTGATAAAAGCAGCAATGACCTTGCTGAGAGTGAGGAAAACTCCATCTGCTGATGTGACTTTTCAACACTCAGCTGGAAAAGCATGATAGAGGTGTCACGTTTGGTCCCACAACACAGACAGGAAGGCAGCAACTATTTATCCCTCCTGTCAAAGTCTGCCCTGAGTATAGCCTGTAGTGTATTTAGCTTTAGTTGTTTTTAATTGTTTCTGGTCCCTGTACAACTGCAGTGACAGCCTGGGTCACATAGTGAGAAACAAGTCATATTTATTCTTGGTGGCCTCCAACACGACTGTACTTTGTCACCAATTTACTGTTCATAATTTATGGAAAGAACTTGAAGGCACAGCCCAAATGTAGACCCAGGATCTCATGTTTGCAGATGATGTGGCTCTCTTGGCCTCATCAGGAGATGCCCTCCAGCTCGCACTGGTTGATCTATGCTCCTACCCTCACCGATGGTCAGAAACTGTAGGTAGTGACTGAGAGAATAAGCTTGCAGCTGCAAGGAGTTTCCTGTAAAAAGACATCTGGGCTCAATCTTAGAAAGGGGTTTGGAGCTTGGTCATTCGGGAGGGGCTCAAAGTAGAGCTGCTACATCTCTTTATCAAAATAAGCCAGCTCAGGTGGTATGAGCATGTGACTAGGATGCCTCTGTCATGTCATGTCTTTTTAATAATAGTAATAATAACAACAATATTTTAAATGACATTAATTACATAAATAATAATGCTTTTAGAAGAAATAAGTTTAGCTGTTATTATTATTATTTGCTATTATATTTTCTTCTTGCATTAAATTATGCTGTAAGAATCTATTACGTAAAATGTGTCAGTAGGATGAGGCTAAAGAATCAACCTTTTTTGTTATTGGTAAAAAAAAACAAAATAAAAGATGGTATACAAGTGTTTCAGAGTTGGCCTGAAACAAAATGGATGCACCCTGAAACTGCAATTTGTTAACTTTTTGTTCAGAGGATGCTAAAGATGGACAGGAAATACTAGGATGCAACGCTGTGGAACCAGACAGGCAGACAAACACAAAGAGCCGCAGACGCAGAGTCCAAGAACAAGCAGGAGACTAAAAGCATGAGGTAATTGCCAGAGACTGCAGCCTCAAGAATTAAGCCTCCCGTGACAATTTGGCAAATGAGGTATGGTGGGAGTATAACTGGAGGGAGTAATGAGGTGAGTGGAAGCAGGTGAGTTAATTGGGAAGTGGGAATAGACGACAAACGATTAGGGCTGTGGTTGAACAGTCAGGAAAAAATGTCTTTCCTAATCACTTCTTGACCTTGATGAAAAACATTGTGAGTTCAAGGAAAAATGTGAAGGACAGTTTAGAATAGACTCACACACTAGACTATGTGACATCTTTAGAACTTACTTACAGTACTCAGAAACCATCCTAAGCAAAACTGACTATTCAACAAAGTCATTCCTGATGGTTGTGGATAATGCTGTGTGTTTTGATGTAACCTTTTTGGACATTGTTTCCCTTGTGACATATAAAAGTGTGCAACACACAGCTGAATTATATAAATCGGGGTCATCATAACTTGTTTTAGTTTGGATGAAGTGAACAATTTTGCTCTTCACTGTGCAAATTACAGAAAAAAGTATACATGATGCACTTTTTGGACAACAGTAGCTAGCCACCTACACATAATCCCTGCCGGAGCTGCTCAGCTATGAAAACCCATGCCATGAAGCTCCCGGCATACAGTCCTCATGCTGATGTTAATGTCAGAGGAGGTTTGGAACGCCGCAGTTGTTGAGTCAAAAGAGTGTTGGAGATTTATATGCTATATAAAGATTTTAAAAAAGCACTCAGCTACCCCAGTCTGTAGCCACTCCATAGCCACAGAGTGGGGCCAGATCAAGGACCAGATACAACAGTTCTATTTTGCAATAATACCTCTTACTGTTGATCATGCAATAGCTGGTAGAAGAGAACTGACACAAATCTTTGTAAAGGCAGAGAGCATGGCTAGATGTCTGATGTTATACCCCTGTGGCAGTGGGACTGAAAACACCCAAATGTAAACATTCAGAGGTGTGGCCCTATGTTTTTGTTCACATTACGCCATGTTGTAAAATCTATTGAAAATGAATAAATACATTGTCATGGCTTCTGTAAAGCTGATAATATAAAGCAGTAGGTCATGGCAAAGCAAAGAACAGCTGATGCAACTGTATATGTTGCATATGACTGAGATTTCTTTTAAACTGAAAGCTCAGAAGCAAGAATGTATCGTTTTGTTGAACAGCCATTACCTCAGCTCCTCTCTCCTCCCGTCTCTTATTTGTCTCCTCCACTTGAATCTCATGTTGGAGAGACTAAAATGAGAAAAGGAGAGAAAGCGAAGACCTTACTGGAATGGAACAGAAAAGAAAATGGATTTCTCATTTAGATGACACTTAACAAATATTTGGCACCAAAATGTTTGTGCTATCTATCTTCAGTATTCATCAGAATCCCAAACCTTGACTTCTAATCCGGAAAGAAAAGCAGATCCACTGACTAATGCTGTTAGTTTTACTGCATATGATCTATTGCTTGGTAGCAGCTTTCTGTCATTACCATATTGATTATTTCAGTGAAACATTCAGATTAATATTTGTTCCTCCAAGCCAGTCCTCTTGTCCTGTCAAAAAAGGAAACAAAATGCTCTTGAGAAGTTAGCCAACCCTGAGTTACTCCAGCAGAAAATTAAATGTCAGAACTTATAAATTGACCACTTTAAAGTCTTTCCTTTGGCTCTTTCCTCTGACTGTAGGATATTTGATGATGTAAAGTATACATGAAATACATCCTAATCATTACATCACAATATATACAATGAATGTTTTCTCTCCTATGTTGTATTCTTGAGTGAATAAGTTACAGAAGCAAGAAAGATCTTTCTCTCTTTGCAGGATGCATGCCGTACTGGGTACACTTCCAGTTCCAGTGAAGGGTTAGCTTTTTTTATTTTATCCTTTTTCACTAAACAAACTTTTGCTTAGTTCATCTCATGCTCGGTGAAAGTTTAAATTGTTTTTTTGGAAGGCATTCTCCTCATCTAAACTCTGAGCCTGTCCATCAGTCTGCTGAACCTGTTTCTATCTCCTCATTTTCTTTCTTCTCTTTCATTCATTCTATCCCAGATGGACTGCTTTGACCCCAAACTCAGGGGGGTTAACAGCATCCTTATAGCTTCTGTAACTCCAAAGACCAAATAACAAAACTCACAGAAAACATGTTGGGGTTTCTTTTCCTTTTTTTTTTTTTTGTCTTTGTTGCCATCCTTCAGTGCACTTTGGGGAAAACTTGTTTTTTGTTTTTGCTGTTTTTCTTTGTTACACTTTTTATAATGGTTTGTGCTTGAATAGTTTTATATCCCTACACCTTGTCAGAACATTAACTTCTCCTTGTAAAGAGTCTACAGCAGGGAATAATAATTGTTTATTCTAGTTATGTAGCCACAGGCGTGATTGATGCATCATTTGGCATCCAGTATTAGTTAACATCAAAGCAGTGACCTGAGTTCACCTCAGCTCTCAGATGAAATGTCTACCTACAGCTTCTGTAACTATAAGACCAAAAAATAAAACTCACAGAAAACATGTTGTTGTTTTTTTTCTTCTTGCTTTTGTTTGTCTTTCTTGCCATCTTTCAATGCACTGTGGGGAATAACACTGAGTATGTATAACTTCTGTCTGATCCCTGGGATTGGTCATGTTTTTTGAGTTTGTGTAGTTTTAATTTTTTATTTTTGTTCAAGGGTTGGAGTCAGTATTCTGATAATGGATTTGTGTTTTGTTTTTTTATACTGCCTCCATGTTCCGTGTGAGTTTCCTCTTCTCTGTATTTAGTTGGATTCTTTTTCCTGCTTTATCTCTCGTCTCTTACGCCTTGCTGTGAGTTTTACTTCCTAACCTGTGATTGCCATGATTACTTCCCTGCGGTTCACAATTCCCAATTAGCCCTCAGTGTGTGTACATACGGTTCCATCGTTCTCCTAGTCTTTTCCCCAGACTGCTCTCTGTCATCCTGCTTTCCTGCAAGCTTTTGTATTTCTGCTTTGTGCTTCTTGGGGACTTTGTTTTTGGACTTTGGCATTCAGTGTAAAACAAACAAAACAAAACAAAAAGTCTGCTTTTTTTTTGCTTTTATCCCTAATTTGGGTTCTTAATTCTGAATACTGAAGGCATTAACAACAAAAAGATCAGAAAATAAAAGCAAAAAATAAATAAATCAAAGTTAAAAACAAAACAAAACATGGGGGCATTATTGTCGAAGTAGTAATTGATTTAAAATACTGAGTTTTGTTTTTAGATTAACTCCCATCAGGACTCAAAAAACAGAATACACTGACAATCTGTCACGGTCTGGCTGGCAGACCGTGGGGATGTGGGGAAAAGGAGGACCCAGGCGCGGTACTCTGTGTATGAACAGTGCGTTTATTTACAGTGATGGAAAGTAACAATAAACCCCAGTGTATTCCCCAGACTCCCGTGTCGTGTCTCCCTCGTGCTCTCTGCTCCCGTGTCAGCACCCCCCGGTGCTCGCTGCTCTCCCAAGCCTTCCACGCTCCACCTGTGGGAAACAATAGCGGCAGCTGTCAGGACACTTAGGAATGGCAGGCATACACTTTAAGACAAAACCTAGACGGGGTGACTAATGTGGAGTCTCATGCAATGATCCCGCGTCAGTGGGAGCTCCAAGACTCTCCTAAGTAGCTCCCCCGACGAGCCCTGATCAGCGGCAGGTGTGTGGCTTCGGGTGTGGCCAGTCCCTCTGCAGGGCCACACCCCTCAGGCCTGCAGGTGGCCGAGCTCCATCCTCCAGGCACACCCGCAGACATACACACCCATACCTCGCCTAAACATATGAGTGGGACACAGACTAACACAGCACAGAGAAACACACATATGTACACGCACAGAGAAGGGGAAACGACACCAAAAATACATAATAATACACAGGTCCATGACTGCCCAGGGATCCTGGGTCGCCCAGTCCCAGGACCCTGACACAAACAAAAGCCACATTTGCTGTTAATTGAAAATGCACGCTGTGGGTAACTAGTCCAGTGACATCAGTCAAAAGGAGCACCAAGTATAGTTCAGTAGTAGCTAACGAGTACATGATCAGCACCAAGGAGAGCGCTGCGTCTCAGTCATATCTGCTCCAGATTCTAAGTAGACGAAGAACTCTGCTGTCAGTTTGTTCATAGCAACAAGGCCAATGACAAAGTCAGCACGGAGATACCTCACGTTTGATTTTGATTTTATTTTTTCATTTATTTATTTATTTTGACATCAGATGTCTTCCTGAAGTCCCCAAAGGGATTTGAGTCTCCTCCTGGGAGAGGAACTGGAGATCTTTTTGCTTGTTTATGTGTAAAGCATTATGGAGCCACTTTCCTCTAGATTAGTAAGAAGTAAGAAACAAATGATGTCTATGACTAAACAGTGGACTAAGAAAAAATACTAATTTAAATTACAAATTAAAGCTTCAACATGAGCTATGACCTTTGGTAGTTTATGCTGATCAGGTCACACATTCACTGTTAGATGTCAAATTTTTCATCTTATCTTGAGTCCATGTGAAGGCTTGGTCAGTATCAGTCAGGGATTACAATGTTTGCCTGCATGTGAGTCGCCCTTATTTAGGCAATTTTTTATATTTATATTTTTTATAACTTCAATGTGACTGGAATTAAACACATTGAACCTTCTAAAGGATTTTGTTTTTAACAGAAAGAAGTCTGTGTTTCATTTGTGCTGCAATAATAACAGATAAAGATGGGAGAAAGGCAAGTTATTGGGAGCAGCGAACAGTGTTTGCTTTCCAAAAAGCAGCCATTAGGGGTAGATAGAGCTCACCATCATTAGAGAAAGGCTGATTTGTAGACAACATAAGAGGAGACAGTGTTTTGGATAGAGCCAAGTAATGGATGTCTGAAGTGATTTCTCAGAAATGCCATTGTGCACTCAGCTTGGAAACCAGAGAGGCCAGTGTGGCTGTGTTCAGCTACCTAGCTTGTCACCTGTCAGCCCTTCTGGGAAATGAGTTTCTGCCTTTTCAGCTCAACTGTTTCTTCACACTGCTCAATGTATTCAGTTTATCTTCAGCATATGGAGAAAAATATCCAAATAATATTCTGATGAATAATAATCATCAGAATAACAGCCAAACTGACCATCACCATCACGATAATGAAAATCCTGGTTTTAGTCTCCGTGTTATCTCGTTCATACCACAAACGCAAAATCCCTTCATAACCTATGACTGTAGCTGAGTCTTTTTTTTCCTTTAATCTTTGATCAATGAATGCTAAACTTTGAATCATAATATTTGAAATATCATATACACAACATCTGTCAGCCTGAGCTGTCTATATGAATTTTCCTGCTTTTATGCGTGCAGTTTAAAAATAGTAACACAGTGCTGGATATTTTGTGGTCACCGTTAAGTATGATAGTGTTCAATACAGTTAACTGCTTTGTGCAGAGTCTAATCAGCCATGGTCGTCTAAAATAACCGGCGATTCAGCCAGAAATCAATCAGGCAATAAAAAACTGTACTGTTGTAGGAGAGAGGAGCCACAATATTTCAAGAATTTAGACTTCTTCGGGACATTTTGAAAGGATCGATAGAGTAAAGATAGTGTGTATGTTGTACTACACTCTGTTATTCACAGTCAAATTATTATTGTATTAAAAGGTGTGCATTCGATAACATAGCTGCCAGACAAAACTCCAAAACGTTTTCACACACAAAATATGCTTAGCTTTGTGCTTAGATGTGATATTAAACAGAGAATGGACTTTTGCATGACAGGAGATGGGAAAAATACTGGAAAGAAAATTGCTTTAAAATTGTTGTAATTGTGCTCATTACACAGACCAGCATCTGTCAGCCTTGTGACCAGAAAATCATGTATGCACACGCACAGCCTCAGCTGATGAGCTCATCCTTTTTTCTTTTTCTTTTTTTTTTAATTGACTGGGCTCTCAGGTCCATTTGCCTTTTTTGTAGCGGTCGTCCCAGTGGTCACTTGGGTTGATTTTTAAAGCTTACATGGGCTAGAGGAGAAATAAAGGAAGGCTGGTGGAAATTCAGATTAGAAACCTTGAAGATTAATGGAAATCAAATGCACTGATTGAGACTGCATTAAGACAAGGGTTCAGCCCACTGCAAGTGGAGTCTCCTATTCAACTGCATTTAAATGAGTCCATTAACACTCACTCCATTACCGATGAATACTTTTGCCTTTCATAATGAATGGTTTGGAATTTACTGCCTTGAACTCTTTTGAACGAACATAAGTGAAGAGGCTGCATGAATAAATAGTGCCCCCTAGTGGTTCAATAAAGGTCTTCACCTCCCAAAACTGCAGGGAAGGATTTTCAAATTATTATCATTATTATTATTGTTGTTGTTGTTGTTGTTGTTGTTGTTGTCATATACAAACTATTGAACAGATTCAAATCATCAATGCCATGTATAAATTATTTACATAATGGAATCACCAAGGGAGGACTCCCATAACAATAACACACATACTAAATAAACTAGATAGAAACAAACTGAAAATGTAATGCCTTAGTGCTAGAAAATATCCCGTATTTTATGATGGATTATGGTGGTATAATTCTTGGACAGTGGGCTGCAAAAGAATTCATTCACTAACATGCACCTGTTCATTTGTTCTATATTTCTTTATAAGCTGACTTAGGCTTGCTTAGGCTGCTACACCTGCAAGCATGCCCCATGTAAGCGGAAAAAAATAGATGGATAGATGAACATTTGTTCATTCAATTATTGGTTCTGTCACTTGGTTTACAGTCTCTTAAAGCACTTTGCTAGACCCACAATTTCTTTAATTGAAATTTATCATATCTTGTTACTTAAAAAATTGAGGAAACTACATAAGTGGAGGACAAAAGAAGCGATGGGCCTAAAAAAAAAGCAGTGTATCTGAAAGTCATGTCCTAGAAATAGGAACAAAAATCCAGCAAAGACCTGATGCAGAACCTCAGCGATACATCTGGCCCTCCAGTTGTTGCAGCTACTGTTCACTGAAGTCTCCTCAGAAGTGGAAGCATGACTGAGGTGTGCCAGATTACACAAGAAATGGATTGAAAATCAGTGGCAGGGAGTCTTAAGGAGTGATGAATGCCAATGTGAGAGTTTTGGTTCAAATGATCATCGATATGTACGGAGGAGATCAGGAGAGACACTGAGCATCTACAGCTATCTGTAAAACACAGTATTCCTGAAGGCAACTTAAAGACATTACAAGAAAGCTTGCCAATGATTCAGGCTGTGTTAAAGAATAAAGGCACTCATACCAAATACTGACTTGAAAGTCAGTATTTGGTATGAGTCTAACTCTGTTTTTGCCTTATATATTATATATCCATGTATGTTTAGACCTTTTAATAAATCCCTGAACCTATTTCCTTTTTTTCTAGCAAAATATAAAGAAATAAACGTTGGCTCAAGTCTGAAGTGAAATTGTGTAATAGTGTGAAGTCATTTCAAATAGAAACAAGGAGGGTGTGAAGAAACTAACACATGGTTATTTTTCATATTGTTATTCTATACCACTCCCTTTTTATGGATGTCTTTACAGCCAGCACCACCAAGGGCCCAATTTATGAGTCTGAGAGAAAACTTTCCAAGGAAACTGTATTTTACCTATATTACTGGGGTAATACACTAGTTTCTTCGTCATTACTGCTGACTAAGAAATTGAAAGTGTATCAGTGTATTTCAGTGCATGTATTCACTGAAATACAGTTAGGGAGTTTGCATCATGTCACAAGCACACATACACAAAATGAGCAGGATGCCGACTAGGATGTATTAACAATATTTATTCACTACAAGCTCCAGTGTTATTTTTCCTATTTCATTTCAACCCAACAGTCAGAATGAGATGTGTTTCTTTTTCTTTACATATTTACAGATTGGTTTCACTATTGGCAATATATCACATTTATCTATATACACAACCCATTTACCACCTTGTTGACACTAAGCACTTTGAATGGTCACTAAGACCAGAAAAGCGCCATATAAATGCAGTCTATTTATCGTTCTTGCCAGCCATCAGCAGAAGATGTTTGTTAAATATGGGTTAAAACCTCAGTAGATTTCTACTGATTGTGTTCTCTTTCCGCCTTATCTCTTGAAAACAGAGGGCAGAGCAAAAGTAAAATAAACTCCATTTAGTTTTACTTTTGGAACTTTCCATTCTCTTTAGGAATAAAGCTAAAGGCCTTAGAATAAGAGTTCAGTAATGCTTTCAGAAAGTGTTCAGGGCAGGGACACTGGAAGAGATTGTGAGTGAAATATTCACAAAGACTTTATTATGGAAACACTGACAGACAAAAAGGAGGGGATGCGATCACTGATCTTTGACCATCTGCCCTCGTTTAGCCTTTCTCTATTTAAAATCAGTGTGTTCAAGTGCCGTAGCTCTCCAGCACTGTAGACAAAGGAAAACAAAGAAAGAAATGGGTCCATGTAGTCAGACCATACATGAGCAAGTCAGTTTATGATACTGGAGTAACTGATTAATGTAAACTGAATACTGAATAAATGAAGAATATGGAGATCCAAAGTACCAGCCGTTATAATGTCAGAAAAGCAATTCTGGGTTATGGTGAAGCACACGTAACTGTCAGGACATTAACATCATAACATATTAGGCCTGTATAACTTGATATTTATTGCTCCCATTATCAAAATATTTGGTGGGATTCGTCTGAAAGTGAGTACTGAAAATCAGTATTTCATTTAAAAATGTTCAAATATTGACTTTAAGTTACCTTTTGAAAAGTGCAAGTATTTCTGAACTGATTACTCATCAAATGTGGTACAAGCGTACCTCCAAGTCATAGCTATGGATAAATACAATTTGGTTTTGGAAAGAGGTGAAATGAAAGAGTAGGAGAAAAAAAAAGGTTAACAGTGAGACACCTTCAGTTCTCACTATAATGATTTTAATGGAAGAACATGACAGCCAATCAAAAATACAAGAAGAAGAAGAAGAAGAAGAAGAATGCTTGATTTTAAACTTTCAAAACATCTACTGAAAGTTTTTAAAAACTTCTGAGCCCGTACATGGACTGATGAGAAAATTTGAACTTTTGTCAAAAACAGACAAAGTATGTTTTGAAAGGCACTGCACAAAAACAACGAAACCTCATCGCAGCTGGAAAGCATGTTGGAGGAAGTGTCGTGGTTGGATGGAGGCTTTTTCAGCTACAGACAACTTTTTTTCTTACTTCTATCAAAGACTTGAAGAGCACATCTGTTTACTTGTCATCGGTTTGGTCAGATAGTGTGTATCTAATGAATAAGAAAAAAATCATTTTTTAGTAATCAGTGCAGAAATCCTGTTATTTCCAAAAAGAGTACGTAGGCAAATTGTACGAAGAGTTAAAGTAAATAAACATCAACCCCTGATTAAATGAGTAAAGTCGTCTATATAAAACATTTTTTTGTGACACAAGTGACACAATTGCATTTGTTACAGAACACTTGCTCTCTAAGTGTTTTGTCTAGTAAGACAAAATGCTAAACAGCACATTTTAACTTTTCCAACAAACACACACACATTTTCCAATACTGCATTTACCTTGAAAAGCGGCTGTGTCCAATATTGCATCGTTGCTAGAAGGATTTATAAGAAACGGTGCCTTCAGGCACAAAAAGAAATGAACATGGCTAAATTTGGAAAGGTGGGACATGTTGAAATTTGGTTGGAATACAAATATGGTGGGTCAGAAATACAGTACCTTATACAACACACATATCATAAGCTGTAATGAAACACATAGCCATCCGTGTTAAAACACTGCATTTACCCCACATCTCCTAACGAAACCCTTCACTGAAACCAGTAGCACAGTCTATGAAACCTAGCTTGTTACCAGTGTAGCAGAAAAAAACCTGTTTTCAAATTAAGACATGTGAGCTGTAAAATATGTGTTAGATGTGTATTTTCTTTGATTTACAATCTAGCCTACTTTTGCAATATGTACATTAAAAAAAATATTTAGACAGAGAAAAAAAAATCAGCTTTAAATATATATTTATCTCTGTGTTTTTAAAAAATCATTTATGAAATAAGCGGTCAGCTTATTTCATGTCAAAGCAGCAGTGATGTGTCATGAACCAGGCTAGGACAACAGCAAGAATAAAGACAGCAAACACTAAGGTCCATCTCCATCCGGTGGACAGTAGCTTTCTGTTGGGAAAGTGGCACCAATTTTTTCTCTGGTGCCCTCTTCAAATATTACCACTGTTCTGTGTGTGTGATAAACTTTAGATGTTATGGGAAAAGCAAAATGTTAGTAAAACTATTATTAAAACTTTTCATTCAGTGACTTAATGTATGTTTTGCCTTGTATTGCACCCAGTAACACCCACTCGCCTTTACGAGCTTCTAAGGCCATTTGAAACCCCATCATTTCATTCACACCTTCATCTTTGGGGTACTGCCAACAGACTTTAAGCATTCACGTTTTCATGTATAATCCTCATCATCTCTATCATTTCCCTCAACCAAAATTACAACAAAAATGAAAAACGAACAAACAAATGGGAAAAAAAAGCAAACTTGTTATGTTCTGAATCAGGGATCACATGCATTTATTTAAGAATCCAAGCTTGCTTTTGTCTGACCATGCAGTATGGACACACTGCGATGTGCGTTGCTTTAAAAAACAAACAAACAAAAGAAATCAATCATCACAATGATCCAGCCCTGAAAAACACCTGGGAATCCAGGTTCTGTAGGATGTTTCACGCCAGCTTTGGGAATTCATCCAGATGGTTTTAAAAATAGTTGCCACTGAACCCACCAATGAAATCCATCCAGTTAAGGGGATGATCAGATACCACGTAGTGCTTCTCTAGAAAAAACAAACAAAAGAAAAAAAACACCGGTCCATCAAGGAATTGGCATCAAATGAACTCTGCACTGTAAAATCCCAGTTTGTTTGGAGATAAAAAGGTCGAGACATACAGAAAGACACAGCTGTAAAGGGCAGCGGGCTGCTTCAGCCCATATTTAGTCTGCTTCTCATCGGCGGATTTCAAACATTGCAACCGAACACTCATTCAGTCTCGTTTTGAAAGCTAACAGTTCCTCAAACTCAATTTCAAACAAGTGAGCCCGCTCTGCTCTGGGCAGGCACCATGACTGGCACCGCCCCCATCCGCTCCAGAGTGGCCTGGCTCACGGCGTAGGAGTGTGTGTGTTGCCCGTGTGCGGACGTCACCACCGGTTTGAGGCTCACGGTGCCGTTGCTGCGCACCATGTTGGGAGGGGAGGGGGCAGAGTTTGTGGTGACCACCAGAGTCTTTGGTGGCGGGAGGGTGTGGCTGCCGTTGGCAAACGACGTCGTTGCTGTCGTGGGCGGGGGGTGGCGGGAGAGCGGGGTTGAGCCTGGCGCTGTCACTGCTGCGCCGTGGCCTTGTGCTGCGTTCTGGCCTGGGCCGTGTCCGTGCGTGCCGTGAGCAGCGGCAGAGTAGGTCTGGCGAGCGTCTCCATTGTAGCGCGTGTAGGAGTTGGTGTCATAGTTGGGTTTGGGGTTGTGCCAGTAACGACTGTTGTACGTGTTGGTAGACGTGAGCGTGTCGTTCTCTGAGGAGGACGCGTCGGCATGGAAAGCCTTTACTGATGATGACCTCTTAGGAGGAAGGTCATCCTCTCTGTTGAGGAGACATTTGAAAGAGAGCACAGTTAGACATGCACAGCTTTACACGCAGATTACAATAACTGCCTGTACCAACGTTTATGGTTTGCATGGGGAAAAACATTAGAAAACTGTTTTTCATTAAACGCAATTTTATGATATTTATTTTGTTAATCCTGTGCATTTATAGCAAAGCAAAAGATCACAGATAAAAGATGTCAGTAATACAAGAAGTGAAGGCCAGTTAGTTCAGCTTCATATATTTAGCACAAATTTCCATAAAAGATTAATTCAGCTTCACAGTGCAGCAAAAGTTCTACTGAGAATCTACAAGGTGCTTATGTATTCATGTGTGCACTCTGATCTTCGTGGAGCCTATTAAATATAATGTGATAATCATTGCGAAGCCGTGTGCGAGTAAAGCAACAAAAAAATGTCAAAACTATGATCAAATAATTTTATATGTATTCAAAAGTATTTCAAATGAAGTCGACAAAAACTTCCTGCCTTTCTGTTTTTCTATTTTCATGAGCTCCTGAGGCATATGAGATGAAGTGTATTCTTTGTGATTTTCTGTTGAGGAAAAGCAGAAGTGTAAGGGTGGACTGACAGTTTTATTGCTATCTCAGTTACTCAGAGCTACAGATATCTGAAAGTAAACTAATTTATCCTCCAAATAAGTCCTGGAGTAATTTAGTGGCAAATTTACAGCTAAGGTAAACAACTGACAGAGGATTTAAAAGACAAACTAGCCTGTAATTAGGAAGAACATTTAAGCCTATTACTGGTGTAGTTTTCAGAGCTTTCAGTGCTGACACGCTTAATATTCTACAACAGGAAGCACAAAGCCAACGCTGCATGTTTTTGATTTTTAAAATACATCAGACAGGCCATAAATGTCACCCTGCAACCTTCTGAAACACTAAGTATGTGATTAGCTCAGTAAACAAACCCTGCTTTACTTCAACAGAAACTCTATATTAAGTATAAACAATGTCGTGGAAAGACTGACTAAAGAGCTGCTTAATTCTGAGAAACAAACAAAACGCTTTGATGACAAAATACAAAAACTGCACAAAATGGAGAAAAGCTGGACTGTTAAATAGCTTTTCACCTGATAGTAACAGACAGTATGGATACTGGATACTACTGGTACTTTATTTATAAGTAGTATTTCTATGTTATGCTACTTTCTACTTCTACTCCACTTTATTTTTGGAACCAGACATCCCAACACAATTTATTTGAAATCTTTAGTTGCTTATTTGGCAGTAAAATTACATATAGCAACAAATAATGTTTAAATAAAATAACACATACAATTATGAAAAGTTCTATATAATATATTTTTATATAGGAAGTTGAAATATTTTTCTGATTCCCCACCCCCTTGGCTCTTGGTTCCCTCTGTGCCCCTTCATTAAAAAAAATCCTGGAAACGCCCCTGCATCCTAATAGCCTTAACACCTTATAAGGTAAACGCATTCTTTACGGCTCCTACACATCAGTCACTGGACAAATAAAAGCTTATCTTTAAATATAAATGTATTCAGTCTGAATAAATACATAAACTACACCCATTAGCCACTTGATCAAGCATAGTGCAATCTACTACCTTCCAACAGTCTGCCGTAAAGCCTTGCTTTTGTTGACTGATTCCATTGTGTGTTGTGATGGTGGTCTACTGAACTGCATTTCATTGAAATATCTTCCAAATATTTTTTTTCATTCCATAAGCACACAGTGCATTTAGGGGGCAAATCATCAAATGTATGTTGTCTAGTACAAGCACTCAGCACAGCGTGGCCTCAATAATAAAGCAGAATTATCACCTTTTTGACACAGTCAGCAAAAGCTGAAAATGTGCTCTCCATAAAAGTTCAGCATGCCAGTGCCGCTGCGTTACAGGTTACAGACATACTGAGTAAACGTGGTGAGCGTACAAGCTTGCAGATGCACTTTCACACCAGCTACATAGTAATGAAAAAGAAAAAAAGAACAATGGAAAAACAGCAATCAAAGCCAAACCTGATCTCATTGGGAATCTCCTCCTCATCATATTTGTTCTTGTTCTTCCAATAGAAGAGTGTGACCACCACTAACAGGGAACAGATGACGACTGCCAGGACTCCTGTGGCAATGGTTCCTGCTATTAGACCTACACTCTGAGGCTGGGCTGCAGGACAGACAGACAAGAGGATGACATTTGAAAATGACCAGAGAGCTGGATGAGTTGGCCAAAACTACACTTAAAAAAATTATCTAGTAAACAGATTTCATTTCATTACACACAGAGAAGAGAATCAAAAAATGTATTTGGAAGTTTTCAGTCTTTTGAATATGTGGCTTTACAGCTGAAGGCCCCATCCAAAGTTGTGTTTCTTAATGTTTACAGGCCTCCCAAATACTGCACAGACTTTTTTAATGACCTCAGTGAACTGCTGTCTGTGATCTGTGTTGATTTTGACTGTGTAATTATTGCTGGGGATTTTAACATTCATGTGGACAACCCTCAGGACAAAGGGACTAAAGACCTGAGTAACACTCTGGGCAACTTTGGGCTGACTCAGCATGTAACAGAGGCCACACATAATAGAGGACACACTCTTGACCTACTGATCTCCAAGGGCCTGAGCATTTCAAAGGTTACTGTGTCTGATGTGGGCCTGTCTGATCATTACTGTGTTTTCTTTGAAAGTAAAATCTCAGCCCACACAAATATATCAACAACAGTGATCACAAAATGGTGTATAACTGAACACAGTAGTGCAATTTTTAACCAGGTCTTCCCATTAACACCTGACCTGCCCAGAGGGTCAGTCAATGAGCTCGTCAATAGCTTCAATGCTAACATGTTAAATGTAATGGACACTATTGCTCCCATTAAGGTGAAGGTTATCTCTGGAAGGAAAAAGTCTCCATGGAGAAACTCCACACTGGTGAAAAATGAAAAAAGAGAGTGTAGGAAAGCTGAGCGCAGATGGAGAAAAACAAACCTCCAGGTTCATTATGACATTTATAAAGAGAAACTTCACAATTATAATTTACAACTGAGGAATGCAAGGAGGTCCTACTTCTCTGACATCATCACTAAAAACAGCCATAATGCTCGGGTCTTATTTTCTACAGTTGACAGGCTAACAAACCCTCCTGTGTCAGTGGCAGCTGAACTTCATTCGACCATGGCCTGCAATGACTTTGCCAAATTCTTCACTGAAAAAATCCAAAAAATTAGACAAGCAATTGGTACATCAACAGCAGATCCAGGATATGTACTGTGTCCACCAAAAAACTGTTTAAACACCATGAAACAGTTTCAACCTATTAACAGCAAAGACCTGGAGGACATCTTAGGTCAACTGAACTCCTCCTCCTGCTGTTTAGATGTCCTGCCAACAAGTTTTTTCAAAAAGGTCTCAAAGACTTTAGAGTTACAGATCGTCAACTTTTCTTTATTATCAGGTGTGTTTCCAGAATCACTAAAAACTGCTGTAATAAAACCTATACTGAAAAAGGACAATCTTGACAAGACACAAATGAACAACTACAGGCCGATCTCAAATCTCCCGTTTTTAAGTAAGATCATTGAAAAAGCAGTTTCTCAACAGCTCAGTTACTTCTTAAAACAGAATAATTGCTACGATGCCTTCCAGTCAGGTTTTAGACAGAACCACAGCACTGAAACCGCTCTGACCAAAGTGTTTAATGACATATGTCTGAATACAGACAGTGGAAAAATGTCAGTCCTAGTTTTACTGGATCTCAGTGCAGCATTTGATACAGTTGACCACAACATATTACTCAAACGACTGGAGAACTGGACAGGTCTTTCAGGAACTGTACTAAACTGGTTCAAAACATACGTAGAAAACAGGAAATACTTTGTATCAATAGGTAACTTCACATCTGAGCAGACAAGTATCACATGTGGAGTTCCCCAAGGTTCCATCTTGGGACCCCTTCTGTTTAACATCTACATGCTCCCACTGGCACAGATTATAAACAACAACAAAATAAACTATCACAGCTATGCAGATGACACACAAATATATATATATATTTGAGCCACAATGTCACCAGGAGACCGAGGCCCTGTACAGGCTCTTGGTAAATGCATTGAGGAAATTAATGACTGGTTGTGCCACAATTTTCTCCAGCTAAACAAAAACAAAACTGAGGTAATAGTCTTTGGCGCCAAAGAAAAACGATTACAGGTCACCAGAGAACTTCAATCTATACATCTAAAAACCACAAACCAGGCGAGAAATTTGGGTGTAGTGATGGATGCAGACCTAAACTTAGAAAAACACATTAAGACAATAACAAAGTCAGCTTACTATCACCTCAAGAATATATCAAGGATAAAAGATCTGATGTCTCAACAGGACCTGGAAAAACTAGTCCATGCATTCATCTTTAGTAGGCTTGACTACTGTAACAGCATCTTTACAGGTCTACCTAAAAAATCAGTCAGACAACTACAGCTCATTCAGAACTCTGCTGCTCGAGTCCTCACTAAGACCAAAAAAGTGGACCACATCAGTCCAGCTCTGAGGTCCTTACACTGGCTGCCTGTCCGTCAGAGGATAGACTTTAAAGTTCTGATGCTGGCCTATAAAGCTCTGAATGGTTTAGGACCAAAATACATCAATGACCTCCTGACCCAGTATGAACCATCCAGATCCCTCAGGTCATCTGGATCCGGTCTTTTATCAGTTCCCAGAGTCAGAACAAACTCCCAGAAAGCCTCAGATCAGCTGAAACACTCAGTTTATTTAAATCCAGGTTGAAGACTCACCTGTTCTCAGCTGCATTTGAATAAAGCACCAAATCCACACTTTAAGCTTAAATTTCAAAACTTACATTTAACTACTGATTTTATCTATTGTTCTGATTTTATCTGTTTTGATTTTATATACTGTTTTGTTTGTTTGTTTGTTTGTTAATTAGTTAGTTAGTTTATTTGCTTGTTTTAATCAATTTTAAATCATGCTTTTTATTTGTTCTTGTTTCTAATGTCTCTGTAAAGCACTTTGAATCACCTTGTTGTTGAATTGTGCTATACAAATAAACTTGCCTTGCCTTGCCTTGCCTTGCCTTAATATAGCTCCTAAAATACATCACTAGATCTGTATGTCAGGTATTTCAGAATAATATAAGGTGTCACTACAATAAGACACAAAATAAGGTGTGGTCCACACTTGATAATAACAGACTGAGCACACAGTGCAGCTTTTATAGGCTGAAAGCCACATAAGAAACTAGAACAGCTGATTATCCTCCGACATCAGGCAATTGCCCACCGAGGCTGGCAGCTTCCAAATCGTCCAATAAATAAATAAATAAATAAAATATAAAAAAAAAACCAACCCATTTTTGAATATTGAAAACTTTGTCTTGCTTTAATGAAAGAGCCCCAGATGTACTAAACTGACCTTTTCTGTGCCAAATAACAATTTTCAGCGCCCAGCTGACACAACTTTACACAACAGATGTACTTGCCAAAATAAATAAATAAACAAGATTCTTTCAAGTCTAACGTCTGACTAACTTTGTCAAAAAGAGTTTGGGACAATCCTTGTTAAACATATACATCATGCCTTTTATTTAATATATGGCTTTGTAAAAAGCAATCTCTTTGTCATAATTAATGGATTCAAATTGTTTTTAATAAAAAAATAAAATAAAATCTCATTCACGAGCCTTTACGTCTGTATTGTGTCAGCAAATCACAAGTCTGGCATGTCTGGCAGACTCAGCACTCTGATACAGAGCCCCGGCCTGTCACACACTGTCAGATGACCAAAAGAAAACAACATGTTACAGCCCTTTCTGTCAAGCTATCAAAACTGCCCGACCCTGTCACTTTTATCACCTCTGTTTTTTTCCTGGTGTCAGATGTCAAGTGCTGCCGTGTGCAAGCGGCTCTGACTGTGCCCTTTGTTTGGCTGGATTTTGTCACATTTGTTTGTTTGCTTATGTCTGTGTTTGACGGCTGTCAGTCACCGAGAAGACTTCTGCTCTGCCACTAGCAGCCTTTCCATCTTAAACAAACAGACACGTGTCACCTTACCCGTGCCTGTGATGTTTGAGTATACTTACGTGCAACAACCTGCAGGTTCAGCAGACAAGTGCTCTTTCCGATAGCGTTGCTGGATGTGCACTGGTAGAGTCCTGAGGTGGTGGTGCTGATGTTTCTCAGTGTGACAGTGCCCTGCATCTGGTCTAAAGGACACAAACGCACGCACATACAGAGAGCCACATAGTAATTAAAGTTTCTAAAACACAACCATATGGACCCTGTGTTGTAACTCGCACATTTAAATAATTCAAACACACTTACATTGGTTTATACTTTTAAAAACTTCCGCTGAACAAGTTATACTAACTACCAATAGAGGGTGCTATTGTCTTCTTAATCCCAGTTGTGCAAATATGTTGTTCAGTAGAACAATAAAACTGAAGATTCCTTTTTCATAAATGATGAAAGGGTTGAGCTGTACACTACTGGATTCATTTAAATTGCATAAGCTTTTATTCATTTATTTATTTGTTCTTATCTTGCATATTTCCGCTGTAGAGGAAGTCAGCCAGATCTTTAACTGTTTTCTTAGCAATGACATGACAGATGTCATAGCTGTGTGCGTCAAACTAAACACACAGAGGATTAGGAGTGGCACTGGATTCCAGGAACCCTTTACAGTTTGAATGAAATGCAAGCAGAAGAAAACAAACGTGAATATTTAAAAATACATTTGTTATGTTTGTTTGCTGTTTTTTTATGTAAGCGGACATGTCAATTGTAGTCATCAAAAGGTAAAAACTTAATATATTATACATTAATGCAAAATTTATTTTAGAGGCTGTTAAATTATTTATACTGTAAATAATACCTGCAGCTATAAGTATAACCTCAGTAGTGAGTCATATTTTGGGCTACATGTTGCAAAACAAGCTAACAAGTGTGTTTTTTTCACTAATGAAGTGGATTTATTTTATGGCTGCTAGTCTGTTCCATAAATGCATGGACTAAAAACTACTTATTAATTCTAGGCTTGACTACTGCAATTCATTATTATCAGGTTTTCCTAAAAACTTATTAAGTATCCTAAAAAGTATTCAGCTGATCTAAAATGCTGCAGGACAAGATTCACAGGGACTAGAAAGAGAGAGAGTATTATTTCATTGTTTCCCTGTGAAACCCAGAATCAAACTTGAATGATCAGGCACCATCTTATCTTAAAGAGCTCATAGTACTGTATGACCCCATTAGAGCACTTAGACTGCTGGCTTACTTGTGGTTCCTTGAGTATTTAAAAGTAGAATGCGAGGCAGAGCCTTCAGCTTTCAGGCCCCTCTTCTGTGGAACCAGCTCCCAGTTTGGATTCAGGAGAGAGACACCCTCTCCTGAATCCTAACTGGGATCCAGCCTAGGCCTAGGTCACCTGATCAAGCCCTAACTATATAGTTGGGGCTCGATCAGGTGACCTAGGCCTAGGCTGCTGGGGACGTCCCATGCATGCATTCTGCATTTAAGCATGACTTATTATTCATTGTTGGCTCTCTTCCACAGTGTGGCTTTTGGCTTCCCCTCCCCTAGCTGGTTGCAGCACATGGCCGCCCCTCCCTGAGCCTGGTTCTGCCGGAGGTTTCCTTCTGTTAAAAGGCAGTTTTTCCTTCCCACTGTCACGAAGTGCTTGCTCATAGGGGCTCATTTGACTGTGGGGTTTTCTCTGTATTATTTTAGCTTCTTTACTTTACAATATAAAACACCTTGGAGCAACTGTTGTGATTTGGTTCTATATAAATAAAACTGAACTGAACTGAAATGAACAGTGTTCACCAATACACATTAAAAATACTCGTGCACACAGATGAAACTTTACAGTCTAACTGAAATATTGAAAAAGAAAAAGAAAACAACAACAACAACAAAATCTAGATTATTTAAAAAAACAATTTTTGTGACAGGTTGTTTTTGTGTCTTTGTTGTTTGTTTGTTCATTTGTGCTAACGCCACTCCATTTTGTGGTGAGTCAGATTCTTTGAAGCGCTTTTCGATGTTATCATTTCAAAGGCCTGATTGCCAAAATTGCAAATTAGCATATCACAAAAGAAGATAATTGACATTTATTCAACCACCTTTGCAGCCTAATTTGCAATTATGATTTACTGAGTACACATTTCCTATTCTCCCTCTGCAAGTGCTCAGATAATTGGACTCATACCTGTTAACAGAAGACTGTTTCACTTTTATGATAATATGCTGTCTGCAATTGATGTGACTTTTGCACAGTGGGCTTTCTACTGACCAGTAGTGTACAGACAAAGAAAGATACCAGTGATGAATATTATTTCACTGTGCAGTGGGCACAGCTGGAAAAGAAAGGAGAGTGCACCACACCAGTCCTCTCTGATGCTGAAAACCAAATCCAACTCCAGTTTCTGTAAATGTTAAACGCTGGATGGCAGAAGAAAGTTATTGTATGTATTGCGGTCGCAGCAATGACACAACTGCAGATCTCACAATGGCACGTGCGGGCAGAGTTGGTATTCAGCATGAGGAAGGAGCACCACAAAGCAATATCACTTTGCTCACTTACAGAAACACATTGCTGACACACACACAAGCTCATTCACAAATTCACAGGTTCGAGTCACTACATCCATTCATCATCACCCTCAGCAGGGTCAGCGGAGGAGGATAGTCAGGAAGGGAGCAGTAGTTCAGGCCTGGCACATGACAGGTGGCAGTGATTTGGAGTCTGAGCTACGCTATGCGTGTGAGATTTACCAGCGAAGGTGGGGCAAAAGGGAACTCCGACGGCCAGCTTGTTTGTAATACCTTGCATGGCGTTGTGCGGCAGCTTGGGCAGCGCGTCCAGCTTCTCCCAGGAGTAGGACGGCGTGGGAATACCTTCCTCTGATTTGCAGATCAGCATGATGTCACTGCCTACATCCAGCGTCCCCTGGATTCGACACGCTGGCACCGAGGGGGGCACTGGCAGATGGAGAGAGTGGGCGGTGGTGCGTTAACCACTTTACAAAAGAAAACTAATTTTTTTCCAAATAGGGGAGAGAATTACATAATTTAAAAAATGTGCAGTCTCATTAATCAAACAGTCAAATATGATGTTTTTCTTATTAAAAGGACTCCTGACAAATTGAACAGTTTCCACTTTGCCACAGTGATGATTGTGCTGTTTATCTTTCTTTAATAAAGATCTGCAGATGGTAGAGAAGAAAATAAGACAAAACCTTCCTTTTTGGTCCTTTACTGTTATTAGCTGGCACTTGAGATGCATTTTTAAAAAAGTGAGCGCCACGTGCTCTCAGGTTATGAAGTACGCAACGCTTTCCTTTTCTCCTTTTTATTTTTGGAGTTGTGGAAAGAATAATGAAAGAAATGTGCTGGTGTACACTACCCAACACTGTGAGTCCGACGACACCAATGCTGCGCCCCCCTCTGTCTGGGAGGTTGTTGACCAGGCACTGGTAGGTCCCAGTGTCGGACACCTGGGTGTTGTTGATGAAGATGGAGGCACTTGTGCTTGGCATGGTGGCAACGAAGCCCACACGACCGATGAGGTGGTTGGAGAGGCTGAAGACCCGACCGCCCTGGTAAATTATCACCTGGATAAGGGACCAGAGAAAAATTTAAATTAAACTCAATATTTAAAATACTGTTGCACACAGTGTCAATTTTACTGTAATTTAAAAGATACAGATGAGGACTAAATTATTACCCCCATTGAAAATGTTTTTTCAAAGGTATTTTCCAAGTGCTCTTAAACAGAACAAGGAACGCAGTTTTTCCAAACATCCTATTTGTATTTTACACACTGAAACCAAAAGTATTTAATAATAACCAAAAAACTATTTGGCCCTCCTTATGCTAATGTTTGCATATCCTTTTGTCTGGATCACAACCTGCAGTTGTTTCTTGCAATTTCCACAAGTTTAACCCACGTCGCCTGAGCAATCCCTGCCCATTCTTCTTTAATGACTCATAAGCTCCTCCAGATTTGACGGTCTTCTGGCATGGACCTTGGTTGTCAGTTCATCCCAAAGATTTTCATAGGGATTCAAGTCTGGGCTTTGTGCAGACCAGTCAGTAACGTTCACTTTGGTTTCCAGGAGGTAGCTCTTCACTGGGAGTGACACATGTTTTGGGATGTTCTCATGTTTGAAAACAAAATGACGACCTAGACCTCGTTTTGCTGCTGAATGCTTGAGGTTTCCTTTCAAAAACATTCATGTATCCTACTTTCCTTATGGTTCTTTCCACCCTGAGGGGATTGCCCATTCCAGACGCACTGAAGCGTCCCCACAGCATGATACTCCCACCACCATGTTTCACTGTGGGGATGGTCTTCTTTGAGCCAGATGCCTCTCCCTTCTTTTTCCAAACACAAGCAGCATCTCTTTGGCCAAAGAGCTTCAGTTTCATTTCATCTGAAAAAGTATGCATAATCTAAAGGTTGTCCTAAGCATACTTGTTGTCTTCTTTGAGACTACATTTTCCCAACTTGGCTAAGTTATTCACATACCGCTGCCAGGCTTGTTCTGTGTTCGGTGCTGCATGGCTCTCCTTAAATTTCTTGAGTTCTTGACACTTGAAACGCTATGATAACTTTTTCTATCCATCTCCTGCTTTGTGAGCATTCAGTCTAAACTGATTTATTTTGCTTTTGGTATGATGCTTTCTCAACTGACAGCGCCAACCCTTGCAGTTTTTATACTGTTCAAATTGAAAGATAACACTCAGTTCTAACTTCATTTTACAAACTGAGCATTTCAATATTGACTGGTAATTTTATTTTTCCTATTGTGCACAAATATAAATAATTTATGCTAGTAAAGTTAAAAAATGCTGGATTCAAAATCCATTGCACTCCTAAACAAGCACTTGGGAAAATTTTGACAATAACAAAAACTTTAGATTTCATAGAGGGACGAATGATTTTTGTCCTCACCTGTAGATGATGTTTCCTTTAGTGTTACACATCACTCTCACTAGAGAGAGACCTATTTCTACATAGAGGCTAAAAATAGACAGTGGATAGAATGGAGCAAACTGACTTATTTCTCTGGAAGAAACAAACAAACAAACAGACAAACTAAAAAAAACCTTTTCATTTGTAAGTGGCCCTTTCTAGCTCAGTGGGTAGATTTAGGGGGAGAAGTACACACTAAAAGTATGCTTTCATGCTACTGTAAGGCTCTTCACATAAAAGCATGCACTAAATGTTATGCATAATTGAAAACATTTTAAATTAGAAACATATAAACTGCAATATGACCAATCTGACAGCAGCAATGCAGGCAGACGTCTGCACAAAGAGGTCAAACCCAGCAGGAACTTAAGGCAGAAGCTATCATTTTATCATTACATCCGTGACCTTTGAGAACAATCACAGACTCCACACTTGGTTCAGGTTGAGCTGATCTTGTCTCAGGATTGAAATTAAAAGCCAATGAAAGACCAAGTTGTTTAAAAGCTTCCCAGAAGCTTCAAATTTGGCCCGAACAGCTCGTTTGTGAGGCCGAGCCACATGCAAAACAGCTCTCACCCCTCAGCTGGGCCCACACAAAGGATGAAGGACCCACGCAAACACACAGTACATGCACACAAGTCTGGCAGTCATGACACGCGCGCACCAACTCACATGGTGGCGCGGCGCATACGCCTACACACAAAGCGTGGTGGGGAATCAGAGGGGCTATTCACTTTGCTGAAAAGAGGCCTCATTGAACTGTTCAAAGACCCAGGCGGAGAGGCAACCAGCACCAGTGTGTTCTCGCCTGAGTGTGCACGGCTCTGTGTGCGCGTGCATGCATGAGAATGATAGTTCGGATGAAAGTGCAGGAGTGCGTATGTGACCGTGTCCTCCACCGCTGCTTAACGATTGTAAATTGCGTGGCAGCAATTTCCTGAGTGCAGCACGCTCGCTTTGTCCTCTTATGTGCAGATGAATAGGCAGCTCCTCAGCTGTGATGAGAGCCTGCAACTGCATCTCTTCTGCGTGTGTGTGTCTTTCACTGTAGATACATTTTGTCACAAGGAGTGTATCAGTTGTGAGCAGAGTGTGCAAGTGTGTGTGTGGAGCATGGAAGTGTTTGTGACTCTTATGTCACAATAAGTGTTCCTCCGTTTAATAACTGCCCATTCTTTTCTTTCCTTCTATGTGTTTTTTTTGTAATGGGTTCATTTGTGCATACCTCTCTGTTTCCTTTCTCTAACACATGATCTGACCTGGCTCTATATTCCTGATGACCCAACAATATAATCTGCATGCTCGGGGAAAGCGATCCAATCAATCGGCCTCGCACACGCCGTTTTGACTGGGCTCGTTTTGAGTGTGTGCATGAATGAGTGGAGGATTAAAGCAGGTCCTAACCTGTGCTGCAGATCAAGCCCATTTTGGCAACGCTAACTCCTTCTACTCTGCAGGTATTAATTTTAGGAACAGAAACAAATGCCCGATGGATTAAGGAGAAATAAATCAAGCCAATGTATGTTTAAAAAGATGTTAAAAATCACAAGCATGAGAACAGTGGTGCATTTATGGTGCATGCCAAAAGCCCTCCTTTTTGTAGACTTGTTTTTATTTTGCCTCTGTCCGCTATGTCGATCCATCCGTATCTATGTGTATGTATAAATCACCTCATTCCCTCGCGTGACCTGGTTGGCTTTGTGGCTATGAACAGATAGAAAAGAGGTCATGGCTGGCACTCAGATGGCAGACGGCCCTAAGAACTCTAGCTGGACTAGCTGGATACCCAACTGGCCCAGTGGTAAACCTCTGTTTCATCCTTTGACTCCTAAAATCCTACATAGATACAGTACAAGCATCTGCACAAATTGTGCTACATCCCCAGTCGTTCCCTGTAAGTGTGAGTAGCAAACGAATGCTCATAGTGAACTTTCAGATACTGCTGTACCAGTTTCGTACTCCTATTCCAATTCTAACTGACCGTGCAAGGACCCCCTGGCCCCTGACATGCCAGATACTGTCATCGCTTCAATAAAGCCTGAATAAATCTCTAAACCCTCACAGCTCCCTTCAATCTTATGACTATAAGCTGCAACTGTTATCTCTTTCTATCCTTTGAGACATGTTCTGAACAATATGGGACCAAACCCCATTTTACTAATATACTTCTGGATTTACCTCATTTACCCTTTTGACTCTAGTATATATATATATATATATATATATATATATATATATATATATATATATATATATATATATATATATATATATATATATATTTGACTCTTTTGCCAGCACATTTTCACACATTGCCAAATGTTTAAAATGCTTGGTCAGTTGGTGTGGCACAACAACTGACCAAGAGAATGAAGTGATGGGAGGTGTGAGAGGGGTCCTATAAGAACCCTCTCACTTGTAACTGATCTAATGCACAACTCTGTTTGAACTAAACCTGTAATCTCACTGGCCTGTCTGATAATCTGAGCTGTGTCTTGTGTGTAACAGTGGGGCTTGTACTTAGATGAAATACTGAAGGTCAAACTAGATTCACTGAGACTTCAAACTTCAGACAGCACTGGAGAAACTGTGCCTGGAGTCACTCACACGAAGTACGACTCCCATAAAATTGAGTTGCTTATAAAGTGCCCATGTCGTTGGCCTAAGCCTGGAACGGTATTAAAAACTCACCATAATCACGATAACCACATTCCACTGTAAACTAAAAAAAACTCCCAGTATTAATAAAAAGGATTTTTCCCATTAAACCATCCTTTGGAAATACACTTGTAAAACACAAAAATTATATAATATAACATAATAAAAAGCAGAAAATAAAAAACTAATTAAGTTGACTCTGCATACTCATGTCCCTTGAGGTAGACAAGTGGAAAAGTAATCAAATATATAAATAAATAAAGTAAAATACCTGTCTGCTGATAAATACAAAGTACAGTATAGTACAAATATACTATGGAAGCACATGTAAATGTTCGGTGTGGTTTTGCTATATAAGTACAATTTATGCTAAGACGTTACGTTTAATGGAATCTGCTCAAATTAAATTGACTTTACAGGCACACAGGCTATATTCTCGTTTAAAGATCAGCATCATTTCTGCATCACATATTCTTTATGATCTCAATTTCACAGAATAGTCATTTCAGTGATGCGGCACATATTTTACTATATCAACATTATATATATATTTTAAGCTTCTTTTTCCAGGAACTAAGAAAAAGAGGGACTTAATCAGGGAGATGACCAAGGTACACAAATATTGAAAATGAGAAACGTTTTCATTAGTGCTGAGAAAATACACCTTTCTCTAAAACTTTTGATCATCAACTGCAACAACAAAGAAAACAATATGCAATTTTACAAGATGTCCCGCCACAATAAAAGCATTTTTACAAAAGTTGGAGCATATTTAAGCATAAGGACCACCGATATCCTGCAAACACCTTTATGAGGATGAACAACAGGTAAGTGTTGAGTTTGATTGTGTGTGTGTGTGTGTGTGTGTGTGTGTGTGTGTGTGTGTGTGTGTGTGTGTGTGTGTGTGTGTGTGTGTGTGAGGCCAAAACTTCTGATCTCCACAACAATTTGTCAGACAGATTACATCCACAGAAAACAGCACATGAATATGCAAACATGCAGGTACACTTCTCTGAGCTATGCACCAACATGTTAGAATCTGGAGTTTAGCTTGTCTGGTCATGAGAATAAAAATGACTACAACTGGAATTAGGTAAAAGTTTACACAGTTAGAGATTCAAGCTTGAATTCTCTGAGCACTAATAAAGAGTACACTTAACTTCACAGCGCTTTACTTGTTCAACATTTTGTCATGTTAGAGCTTTATTCCAAAATGGAGTAAATTTCCAAAGATGAGCCCTGCCCCAGTACGAGAACCAGGTTATCAACAAGGATGTCTCTGTACATTGCTACACTCACATTTTCCTCAACCCTGACTAGTCTCCCAGTTCCTGCTGCTGAAAAAACACCCCGCAGCATTATGCTGCCACCACCTGACAAGATGATGAGTGGTGCTTGATTTCCTTCAAACTTGACACTTGGTATTCATGCCAAAGAGTTTAACCTTTTTTCATCAGACCAGATAATTTTGTTTCTCATGGTCTAAGAGTGCGTCAGTTAACTTTTGGGAAGCTACGGGCCTGCTGTCATGTGCCTTTTACTGAGGAGTTGCTTCAGTCTAGTCATTCTGGACCCTACCATGCAGGCCTGGTTGGTTGAGTGCTACAGAAATGGTTCTCCTCTGTCCACATAACAATGCTGGATCTCTTTCAGAGTGACCATAGAGTTCTTGGTCATCTCCCTGATTAAGTCCCTTCCATCCCGATTGGTCAGATTGGCGGGCACCTCTAGGAAGAGTCCTGGTGGTCCCAAACTTCACTTTGGATGCACTGTAAGTGCTTGTTCAGTGACGCTCTCACATTATTGCTCCTTTACATCAGCGGTCCCCAACCTTTTTTGCGCCACGGACCGGTTTATGCCCGACAATATTTTCATGGACCGGCCTTTAAGGTGTCGCGGATAAATACAACAAAATAAAACTAGTACCGGTACCGAAAAAAAGAAAATTTATTCATAACACACGTGAAAAGACCAAGGAAAACCGAGTAAACGATAAAAACGATAACAAAATAACGCTGAAAACCGATAAAAACCCTGAAAACTATACATTTCACACCTGAGCCTCAACTCTCGCGGCCCGGTACCAAACGACTCACAGACCGGTACCGGTCCGAGGCCCGGGGGTTGGGGACCGCTGCTTTACATCACAATTTTGTTGCTATAGGAGAGATGCAACACGGACGATACTGGCTTCTTGTCATATTATAGTAGGTTCAGGTACACAATTACTGATGGAGGTTTTCCTCAGTATAACTGAAGTCATGGAGACTTTGCACGGTGTAGTCTATGTCATATAAAGTGTAAAAGAAAGCATCAGGGTGGAAGTTTCCATTAAGGTGTCCTACAAATTTCTGAGTGGGCATCATCCCAAGATACCAGCCAGATGTCCTCAGCTAGCTTTCTCTATCATAGTGAAAGAGTGTGTGTTGTACTGCAGACTCCTCCATGAACATATTATTAGTTGTCTGTTTTAGAAATCACAGTTTTTCACAGTTTTATCACAATGTGTGAAGCATTTGAGCAAGTTTTCAAGTCTAATTTATCATGCTTTGGAATCTGAAATCTCTGTGAACTTCAATATGTAGCACCTCATGTGTCTGTTAAATATGAAACTACAACCACCAGCTGGCTATCTTAGCTAAGCTTAGCTGTTTCTTTAATTATACAGTGGTGAGAACCCAAACAAAGTAGATGCTTTGGTAACCCCTGTTGCTATCTTGGAGGTGATGCTATAACCTTCAGGGTAGCCTTAGAGTCTAGGAGTGTAATTGGCTGACATGGCCACTAGATAATGCTCATGCATATGCTAGCACTGTTAAATACTTCAAAGCACATACAAACCACATGCACTCAATTGTTGTTTTGTTTTGGTGTAGGTTAAATACGTTACCTTTATTACTTTTATGCATGTAATTATATTGGTTTATGTTTGTGATAGATGTCTTTCATCAAAAAATACATGCCGTGAAAGGTAATTGAACCCATTTTTAAATGGCAAAGCCTGGTACTATCAATGGGCATTCGTTTTTACCATAAAATAGAACAAATATCTTTTGGAGGTCTCTATGTGTGAACTATTTCATGTTATATAAAATGGTCATTCATATGCCAAAGAAAAGAACAGAAGAAGACTGAAGGGAGGGATTTTTTCTGCTGAATCTACAGCTACTATATTACCTTATGCTGAGCAGCAAGAAGCAAGGTGCAAATACAACACTAATGTCAAGACCTTTAAATGTAATAATGTGTAGGAGTTAACAGTTCTGGAGCAACATTAACATTCATTTGAGGTCAGTTTCCCCTTCAGCTCTGTTTTGTTACCTTAACTCCTGGGGGAAATATGTGGCTCTTTAGACTCTAGCTAATTGCTTACCTTCTCTGTTTGTTCTCCAGGTAGTATATATATATATATATGTATATATATATATATATATATATATATACATATATATATATATATATATATATATATATATATATATATATGTGTGTGTGTGTGTGTGTGTGTGTGTGTGTGTGTGTGTGTGTGTGTGTGTGTGTGTGTGTGTGTGTGTGTGTAGCTTTTTTTTCTGTTGGTTTAAAAAAAGAAAAAAATCACAGGAAAATGCTGAAAGTGAATCAGAAATGACTGGAAATTATAACAATAAGTAAAAGATCCTAAAAAGCACAGGGCTGAGGATGAACTTGAGATAGAGTTTTTTGGGTGGTTGTCAACTCTTTACTTGTTTAATAATACAGGCAGACATTTTATCCATTTTTAAAACATACACCAAAATATATTCTAATGGAGTGATTTGGGGTTTATTGTGACTTTTAACTCAAAATACAAATTACTTTGTCTCCAGAGTAATTCCTTCATACATCAGGATCCCAGCAGACAACAAATGCACCAGCCTGTCACACTGCCTGCTCTCATAAACAAAATATATAGAGCTCATAGTTAAGTTCCCACAGCCTATAATGTGGGGTCGACCGTGTAAGCTAAAGGCTATGAAGTAGATAGTGATGCCTTAGACAAAAATGCAATAAAGGTAGCGGGGAAAACAAATAGCTACATTTGCACTTTTTAGTGAGGCCGACAAAGTTTTGCCGTCGCCTTCTAACAGTTCATGATTTGGTACGGACCAACACGAACATGGCATTTTGAGGAGAGAGAGCTCTGAGTGGTCATAGTGTGTGCTCACTAAAGTGCTAATGCAGGTTGCGCAAGTGTATGGAGTTCTGTTCAGTCATTCTTAATGGCTTTCAGCATCAACTGTAATCATTTATGACAAACACACTCTTCCTCTCTCTAAAATGACCTTGTGCGTGTTCTGTCGCACCACGCAGCACTTTATTTCATCACACACTTTTTAGACAGCTCCCCAATTTCAGCCATACAAGCGACAGGTGTACACATGACATAACCATGCCATGATGTGTGAATTTCTGGATGTATGTACTCACGTCAGTATTCGCACTTAGACTGTGCACTTTGTCTACAGACTTCACACATGAATGCATACTGTATATAAGCCCCGCATGTAGGCACGTGGATCCGCACTACATTTGGACCAGCAGTCTGTTCAATTCCAGTTTGTGTGCGTGCATTTGTGCATATTTGTGTGTCTGTGTGTGTGGAGAACAGCTGCGATATAGAGCCTGTCGTGGGCGTGAGTTAATTAGTGCAGAAGATGATTGTGTTATTTGGACGGCCGACCAGCACTGGGGTTCAAAGTGAAGGGAGGCAGGTGAGCTTGCACGGCCTGCAGCTGCATGTTAAACAATTCAAATGGAATCACAGAAGTCCCGCACGAGGGGATGAAGAGTGAGCGAGAGAGGGACGGAGGGAAGGTGAGAGAGTAGACTGCTATAAACGAGGCCAGATAAACAAAATGAGCATCAGCAGTCGGCGAGTAACTTAAATTTGCCATGTCTTTGCGTGTTTCCACATCAAATCAGCGCTGCGAAAGCAGTTTGAAGCTTTGGCTGTGCATATGTTGTTTAAGAGGCGTCCTGCAGCACACAGATTGTAAACTATTAAGCTTACTACTACATTACTTCTATTTTAAAGTATGGTGATCTCTATTAATTACAAAACTGATGTAGTAAAGGTGTGTTCAGATGCACTGAAAAGGGAATTATTTTTTCTGTCTGCTTTTGTTTAAGCAGTGCAACTATATTTTTGGCATATGCAAATTTAGCATGGGCTAGATAGATAGTTTTTTTGCAAAAGCCTTGATCCACCCCTAATTTCTTTTTACCTTGCCAGGAAAATTCAGAAATAGGTGCACCAATCATATTTATTTTTCAGCACAGCCTGAAATCTCTTAGACAAGCTTTCTTGTAATTTAAGTAGTCTTCAGGAATATTTCTCAGGCTTCTTGAAGGTCATTCAAAGCTGTTCTTTGGATGTTGGCTGTTGTTGTTGCGCTTTAAAGATGATTGTAGACTGCTTCCATAATGTTGAGGTCTGGGAACTGGGAAGGCCAATTCATGACTGGCTGTGTTTCTTTGTGTGTTTTTACTGTCTTTGCAGTGTGTTTGTGATCATTGCCATGCTGAAAAATGACGCTGTTGCTTTCCAGATGGTATTGAAAGGTGGATCAAAATCTTACTGTGCTTTTCTGCATTTATAACTTTGACAGACGTCAAGTTTGATGCTGAAATCCAACCTCAAAAGACCTTCAGAAAGTATAAAGAATTATTCCTCAAGAGCACAATAACAATTAGTTATATAGTCTGGGTCTGTGGGGGCAAAATATAAACAAAAGAGTCGTGCCATAAGATGTAAGAGCTACATGACACTTCCCTTTTGCTTGTTTCATTCTCTACACGTGTGATGCATTTTTGCAGCCACTCATATTCTCTTTGCGCTGTATCTGAGCACACCTTCAAACAGAGCAAACTCTCGTGTACCTGCATTGACTGTAAGGAACCCATCCACAAGATGCGCATACAGTAGTGTTGCATTAGAAAATAAGATTTCAGAAGCAGACATTTCAGTTGATGTGCAGAGTGCATGGCAACACTGACTGTGTACCAATTCAGCATCCAAACATCTACAGTTAATTACAACAATCACAGCAAAACTCTCAGATTAGTAAATAAGGCTCTGACATGCTTAATTGCACTGCACAAGTCTGTCTTCTAAATATGAAGACTATGCTTTTTAACACACCTGTGACTCTAATCTCAGCTGTAAAAGCTGTAAAAGATGACTCAGGTCAGTGGGTGGATGCAAGTGGTTCATACCTGCTCTGGCTGGTAAGCATTGGACAGCGGTGTCACCATCCAGATGATGTTGAGGTTGGTGAGGGCAGCGCTGGTGGTAAAGGAGCAGGGCAGGATGGCTGCTTGGCCACGAGCCACCTGGACACTGCGCTGGGACATTGTCACATCTAGTGCCTGCACACAGACTGCAGGAGAAAAAAAGAGTCAGTGATCAGCGTCTTGATTCTCAAAAGAAAAGCACATGCAGTACCAAACGAAACAGAGAGAAAGAGAGGGAGAGCGAGCGAGAGAGATGAGCAGATGTCTAAATTCAGAAATTCTCCCCGAAACTCCCAACAGATGTATCTTTGCACTTTGTAAGAAAAGCAGCATCTTCAAAAGGTTTCCTGAAGGCTATTAGATCCCCTAAATCCCTAAAAATGAGAACGCTTGCTTTAGTGTGTGAGTAACAGAAACGCGCACACACACACACAGAGACAGACGATACGAGAAATCCAAAGCTAAAACGCTGCCATGTACAATATCTTTAATATGTGACATTTTTTTTACAGCTTTTTCATCTTTACAGCAAAACAAACATGATTTGCTGAGAGCCAAACTCCTCGTCTGAGATGCTTTTGACAACTAACAAACAAGGCTGCACTGAGAGGGATCACATGAAATACGTAATGTGCAATTAAATGGGGGAAAAAATGATAAGATGTCACGAGATGTTAATTTTATTCCTCTCCTAAAACAGCAACGTCTGAATCTGTGCATACTGAATGATGAGAGTAATGTTAGATGTGTTGCTTCCTCTCAAAGTAAACAACTAAGGAGCCACTTTCCTCATCTGGACTCAGCTGCCATCCACAACAGACCCACAAAGACAGATATGTACATGCTGCATCCTATTTCGAGACCGGCTAAAGACATTAAAGCCTAAATTAAGTTAGATCTCCCCCGCAAGCATGTATCCATGTCCAAAAAACCCCATTGGGAAGTAATCTTATCTAAACACGGTGAGGAGGATGATGCGCTGATATGATTACAGATAATTGATCATGTCATGTGAATCGCCCTTGTCAGTGGTAATGTAAAATGAGGATCTTAGCATTAATCAATAGTAGGAACCACCAGGATGTCAATTATGGTTTGTAGTCAAGAGTCAAGCTAGATCCCAAGTGCAAGCAATGACCACACTGCGCAATAGAATATATATGAGTAATTATTAACATTATGATAAGGAAACGAATATAAGAATTTTTTCCCATCTACTGACTCGCTTCTGCCTACTTTTGAATATCAGTGTAATATTTTCGAGCTGACAGACTGCCTGTTGCTCTCTGCCTGTCTGTCCAAAACCTGCTGGACTTCCTACGCTTTCTTTCTGCTGGCAGACACAACAGGCCCTGCAGGCTCAGAGCTGGGCCAGGGGAGATATGCAGCACTCAAACTGCTTCACTCAGTTCTGCTTTGTCAAAGATATATACTCATAAAAAAAGAGAGTCACCCCCCACCCCTACAAAAAATGCAAGCAATTTCATTTATATGCAATATTTAGAGACGCGGGATTCTTCGTTGTTGCTCACTTGACTGACGTGTGCAATCTGCAGCCCCTGTCATAAAAACAGTAAGCAGCAAAGATTTAGCTTGCTGCTCTAATCTGAACTTCCTCTGTCCTCTGTGTATGTAGTGTTCACTTTCTGCAAGGAATCAATCTTTGTTCTTAATGGGGGATTAACAGCACAGAGGAAGAAGTTCATGCGAAGAGCTGCGGCCTTAACAAGAATGCGCGATTGCATTGGCAACATGAGATCAAGTGCAAGTGTGTTTTCTCAGTGGCCACATAGGTATTAAATGTGCTTGATTTAAGGGAAGCAGAAAGGCAGAGAAAGACTAAAGTACAGAAAGAAAGAAAGAATTAAAGATCCTAGAGGAATGAAGATAGAAGGAGCATCTTATCATCTGTAAGCCCCCTCCAAGGCAGCAGTCTCTCAAGCCCACAACAGCTGGAGGGCTCATTTCAAAACACTGGATTAGGGAACCTCTGCGCACAGAGCCTGTAAGCTCCCACGACCAAAGCAAACTCACACACACACACACACACACCAAACATCACAAACAAGCACCAACACGCAGTGCCAGCGAAACCAGTGCAGTACATATGCCGTGCACTGTGCCCTCTCAACTCACAGGCACATGCGTGACATACTGCTCACTACAATCCACACACTCAGACTTTAATCAATACATGTCATTGGTGACATGTATGTTAGCCCTTTGGGGACACATCTAAAGGACAGGGACGAGAAGTATGGTATTGCTTGGCATTGCCTCATTATTGCGCACACTTCTGCCAAAGCTTTATGCCAGCTTCACTCAAGCATGTCTGGTAGACCGTCGCTCTTCCAGAATCCATCCTGTAATGGGTTCAATATGTAAGGGATGAACAGTAAGCCAGACACAGTCAAACATGACCACCCGCATTTAAAAAAAAAATAAACTAAATAAAAAATCAGTACAGTATTGTATTATAGCTCCAAAGGAGCCACTATGGCTGAGGTAAACCATGTTTTCTAATCGCTAGCAGAAAACAATAAAGTACAAACTGATTTCAGGAAATAATCAAAGACAGGTCAGGGCTTGATACAGTAGTCCTGACATTATTTTTGCTGTAGTCTAAGATATTTTGCATTTATGACCAGCACTGAGTGAAGCAAAGAGTCATCCATTCTATTTTTTTAACCCTTTAGGCCAAATTTATCACATTTGATACATGAGTTTTGGAGACTTCTACATCATCAGTGGGATTCTTTACAATATATACTTAATTTTCAAAAAAATAAAAAATAAAAAAAATTCTGGCTTGAAAGGGTTCATTTCTGCAGGCTAACGTGCACAGTTGTGACGTAAACATGCTATCACTCTCTCTAGGTTTTACCGCGTAAGCTTTATCATTTTCCTGTTGACAAACATCCCGTTCCCTCCTGCTGTCAATTCCAGCCCAGAGGCGCCCCGAGGCCGAGGCCAGCCTGACTGGTACGAAGCTGCACAGAGTAACTATGCTAATCTCTGAGGCTGACCCCTGGCTGCCCACAGTTATGTTTAACTGTAACAGAGCAGCGCCGCATTGTCTCCTATAGTATTACTCACCTGTGGCAGTGTTCTATTGTTGTGGGATCGTACACATTTTACATTTTCAGAGAAAAATAGCTTTTATTTAATCAAAACAGAATATGTTTGTGCTATGTTATTTCCATTAAAGGAACTACAAGTTGCTGACTAGATAAGATTTGGGTTGGGAATGCGGAAGGAATTTTTAAAAAAGAGTGTACAGTAAAGAAAAATGTTGGCGCGCATGAAGTATGAGTAGTAACAGATGAGTAGGTGGAGGAGAAGAACACGAGAACGATGCGAGGAGGGGCAGGTAGGAGAAAAAGAAAACAACAAATCATAAAAAAGAAAGTGAAACAGAGGAGGACATGAGGGAGCAGAGAGGATGCCGGTGTTTCCAGAAAGGCCTAATTGATAAAGTCACCTGAGGCAGTGCTAGCAGTCAAGGAGAGAACCAACAGTATGGCTCTGTTAAGTGTCAAAACCGCTGTTGATTAATGCATGAGAAAAGCATGCACCTCGGAGAAGAAAAAGCTTTGTGTCTGATTCTGTGCTTACTCTATCAGTCAAGCTAAAGTGGAGGCATGATTGGATGGAGAACAAATGCAGGCTGGATGCAACACTTCCTCTCTCTCACTCTTGCACTCGCAGTCGCTCACACACAAACACACACACACAGAATCCCTGCCTGGCAAGTCATTTGCATTCTGTGATTTTATTCATGTGGCTCTTTTATTCATAGGCTCTACTTTTATTCCAGTTTCAAACAGATGCCCGCGATGCAGTGATGAGCCCCTGGGAAAGCCTCAATGCACAGAGACAGCCACACACCTATACATGCATAAACCTGGTTAAGTGAAGTAATTGATGATAGCAAAGGCATTACTAAAGAGAGAGAAGAGCGCACACATTAACTCGTGTGCGAAGACACAACTTTATTTTAAATCTGTTCAAAGACAATTAAGAGGCGAGAGCATCACATATCTACTACTTCAGGGATGACAGTTGGTAACTAGGATCACACTTAGTTCTGTGTCCTGCACATGCACAATAGAGGTGAGTCTCCAGCAAGCGCTTGGGAAAAAATTAACATCAAAAACCATAAAATTAATCACACAGTTACAAATACATCTGCACATGGATTCATGTATTCCGACACCTGTGCCCACACACAAACAGAGCTGCGTGTCCTGTTGTTTTGCAGAACACCCAGGGGCTTCATGATGAGCTGTGTACATGCGAGTAGCGGACCCCGCGTTGTTGCCACTGCCTGCACCAGGGCGAACCGACAGGCGGGCAAAGACAGGTTATTTTGCGAAACTCAGGTGGCGTAATTGTGTACCCAGCTGCTCGATGGCAACCCATCAAGCGCTGTGCTCACAGCACTGCTGAGGTAAAAATTAATGAACGCCATTCTAAAGACACTTTCATTAAATGATGTCTGAAAGTCTAGTCAATTCTTTGTTTGTCGAATTTAATAAACTATAACATTTAATTTTAGGAAATTCTACTTTTAGTTGTTTCACCCTCGTATCTCTGCTAAGTCAGAAGGTTGGAAGCAGGTGCTCTGTTTCTTTGTAGAGGTAAATAAATCACCAATGTTTGTTTTTACAAAAAGAATATTATCATATATGCTGGACGATACTGCAAACTCTGGTATTGATCCAATACCAAGTGAATACAGGGCCATTATTGTCAAACATACAAAGGCAGGTTATGTAGGGGAGAGCAGTGTGCTATGATCTATGAGATGAATCATCATCAAATTATTTTAATAACCACTAAACCACTGTGATTTTTACTTTCCATAATAGTTATTCACAGAATCAAATATACCTTTTAGCTTTTCATGTATTTTGAAACTGGGTTTTTCGGAGACGTGGAATGGAAATGTGCCTGTCTCTAAACAGCTTCTGTTGTTTAAATGTGCTGTAGGCTATAAATAAAATAGACGTGGCAGTCAACACACAACTGTTCAGGCATTTTTCATAGTTTGTGTCTAAGGAATATATTTTTCATTTTCAATAAAATAACTTTTTTGCCACAATTCAGTGGGCTTAATATATTATCTGATTATAGCCTCTAGGTAAAATAACAGCTACAGATGACCACTAACACTATCTTTATAGTTCGTGCTTAACATGTATTTAATGTTAAAGTGTGACTGCATAATAAGAGCGATGTACTGTACATGTACTGAACTTAGAAGATAGAAACATACTAAAGTATTGATCTCATCACAGATCGATCTGATACCAATACCAATATTGGTATCAATACTATCTATAGTTGGATCGATTTGATCATTTCTGTCAATCAGCTGTTTTGTTTGCGTTAGACAGATGCAGGTTAGCTGGTTCCCCTTTGAGCTTTTTCTAAGCTTGAAGCAAAACAGCAAACTTATAGTGTTACCTATTTTCTCTAAAGCTGGAAGGAAGATGACATTCTGCCTTAGAGTAAACAAACTGAAGCTTAGGGCAGGCTTGCCCATAGGGACTGCATTACTAAAGGTCCTCATTCATATTTTACAAGGAAATGTTGGTCTTGTGTACTTTGTTCAGAGCACACAAGCCTCTGTTAACAACTAAACACAATTGACTGAAACAGCTCCACACCTGTCTTGCATCTCAGGTCAAGTCTTGAACTAGGGAAACTCATTTTTGGTCATTAAAAGTCTCAGAACAGGTGTCAGTTTAACCCTTTATCACCTGAGTATCATGCAGGCTGCCTGGACGATCTTTCAATTTTGGCTGTAAATTTACAAAATAGTTCCCATCTTTAGGGGACCGTTTGAATTTTCCCAATTGCTCAGAATGGTTGAGGAGTTAGCAAACTGTAAAATCTTAGCAGAGCTTAGTTTTCTGTCTGTTTTCAGACAGCATTACCAAATATTTCCGTAAAGCTCGCCCTGTCTTCTATCAAAAACCATTTGAATTTTGTCTTTAGCAGAAACGTTAATGGAGCTACGATCATATAAAGAGCCCTTACACAGTGGGCCTGGGCCAAAGGTACAAGGAAAACAAGACAAGGGTCTGGCAGAGGTTTTGTTCACATAACATAGCGCATTTAATCTTTCCTTTCCTTTCCTCAATTATTCCTTCATCAGTGTGTCTGACAAACGCTCACCCAGTGAAAGAGCCTTAAAAATCTCTCGCTCATCCTCTCTCATCCCCTGCCCCGCCCATCCCAGCTGACCCATTAGCCACAGCAGCCGACTCCCAAACAGGGCCCGCTGACTAGCCTACATAGCTTAATACTCTTTTCTAAACTGTACCGAGTCTGACAAGCACAGCTTAGTGTGTTCCCAAACTACTATAAACATCAGGCTGAAGCATGTCGTTTGAACGTGTTAGTTGTAGCGATGCTTATAAAGTTCACAATTCTCAAGCTATTCAGCATTACAGTGACTCAAATGTGCAGAAAAGTTGAGAAAATGTAAATAATGGTGGCGGTGTTGGGATGAGACAGACATTTCTGACTTATATATATATATATATATATATATATATATATATATATATATATATATATATATATATATATATATAAGTAAACATATAAACACTTATTCCGACTTGCTCTTCATGTTGGACTACTCGGAGGCATGTCATCATACTACCATCCTAGCATGCCACCATCCACACCTGCAGAGTTTCTTAAGAAGAGAAGATCAAATGCTAGGACAAGTAGAAGAATTCATATATTATGTGGAATGTAGTCACAAGTAAAAAAGAAAAGTGGTTTTAAGTGATGGGCCCAAGACTTTTGTAGATAAACTGAGGGGAAGTTATTGCGATCGAGCTGACGGGTGATCAGCCAAACTAGTGTGGCTCGGCTGTGTGCACCGAGTGAGCAGAAGGTTGAAGTAGGCCACTGCCCTCGTGCACAGATAAGCCTGAGCACTGGAAGACTGCTGCTAAAGCAGCAAACAGATGGCTCTGCACATGCAGCCCTGGACACAGCTTCACAAACACATGCACACACACATACACACAAACACAATGTCCGAAAACATACCAACTTCACTGTAGTACAATTGTCACAAACATACACCTCTAATCTAAAATAGCCTTCACACACTCCCTGACAGCACAAACAGGTAAGAAAACCCTCAGCTTTGCGTGCCGCTCCACGTGGTTTCGCGTGACAGCCGAAGAGTCAGACCTGAATTTTTAGAAAGAAACGCACTCTTTTCCCCGTCACCCATCAGCCACCTCGCAGCCTTCATACTGACTCTGTATGGGGCAGCTCCAGCTCTGGCAGACTTACACATTTGGCAAACCTGTCACTGTGTCTGCACTAAATCTGACATCCTGGCGAGCGTGCTGATCTACCAGTAAGATGACATGATTGGCGTGTGACTCCATTTTGCAGTTTGGCAGCTTCCATCTTGAAGTCTCTTTTAACTTGTTGACAATGGCTTGGTTCTGCTAAAGGCATCCACATAAAAAGCCAATCGTGCTTTGTGTCTGGTATTCATGTACAGTAAGTTAGCAAGATCATTGCTCTTAAAATTGCAGCACTCAAAAGATGAAGTGTTTTTACAATTATGTAATTTTGCCTCTGTACACCATCACAGTGGGTTTTAAATCAAACAATCAATATGTGACTAAAGTGGAGACTTGGAGCTTTAATTCAACAGGTTTGACAAAAGTATATCACTCTTTAGGGATTACAGGTATTTTTACTCCTACCTCCTGAATTTAAGAGGGTCATAAGTAAGCAGAGAGCCCAGCATGACTTTTATTATAAGGATTGTTTTTAGCACTTTAATAAAAATGAAAATCCTTTTCAGTCAACACTTCCGTAAGTCCACAAGCCACGGGCATCGCCAAATGCTGTCTTTGTTCTTCCTGGCCTTCACTGCATCCGTCTTCAGTTGCTGCCTGTTTTTGGGTCATTCAGTTTTACGCTCAGTGACTGTGAAGTGAGCTCTGTTGGGTTGACATCAGGCCACAGGATTAGTCATTGAAGATACTATACTGGTTTTGGTGAGAAAGTGCCAAACACTATACCCTTTGTTGCCGTTAATGAGTATTATCTCATTAACGACAACAGTATTATTATGTCATCAAATAAGGTCAGACTCCTGCGCTGTCATGTGACAGTGACGTTACAGGTTAACCCAGTAATCAAAGCCTAACAGTCTCCCAGCCAGAACCATCAGATAACACTAGAGGACTATTCCTAGCACTAGCATTTAGCCTAAGGTAACCTTGTCTGATTCCTCAGCTAGTAATTGGCTTGTAGGCAGATATTCCTCTTTCTCTAACTTGCTTTACCCTCCTTTGTTCTTTTCTTTGCTGCCTTTCTCACTGATTGTTCCTGGTTTGATCTCTCCTTATCGGTATCTACCGCCCTTTCTTGTGTAACCTCACTACAGCTGTTCTCTGAATGAAGACAGCGATTTCAAGCCCGCCATCCCCGGCTGAGCCACCTGGGAGTGGTAGCACTTCTGAAGGAGATTTGGTCAGTACGGTTCTGCGGCGGTAAGGGTTTATAGTGCTTTATCCTCCGTTCCTGCATGGCTCACCTTAAACAGGAACTCTAGCTCAACTCAGTGACACATGTGGATTAGCAGAGGAAAGCAAAGAAAAAGGCTAGAATACACAGCATAGCATACTTGATAGCCTGCTGGGTTAATCTAAAAATGATTGCTGTTCCTGTTACAAATTTGTAGAATGTATTTTTTGACAGCAATTTGAGAGAAAGTAAGATAACTGACCAGAAACGTCTTTACTTTTTTTAAGTGTTAATAAAAATGTAATGGATCACTGGGATTTCAAATACGGCCCATCAATTAAGAGTGTGTTGTTTGTCACGCAACTGTATAACACAGGACAGTGTAAAATGTGAAATGAGATCCTTTATCACAGGCGGGTCATTGTAGTTAAGGGGTGTGTAAACATTTCACATGCACACACTCAGCAGAATGGGAAATTTCATTTAAATAGGGTTAAAGGCTGGAATAAAAAATGTGGAGCTTTAAAATTAGACTTCTGCTATCAAATAATCATCTGTATTAAACAGATCTAGTATGTTTAGTACAAAAATTATTTTACTATGAGTTTGCGAATGTTGTTTCTCTCTTGCAGGATCTGAATAGAAAAAACAGGAGGCAATAAGCTGGAACTGCTACCAAAAGACAGCAAAATGTCAGTAAGAATAAAATCAGGGGATGCGACAGAGACCAGACCAGACCCCTTTCCTCAAAGATTTATAATATTTATACAGTATATCTGTAGTTTTACCAACTGGGTGTCAGCGGTGACATTCCTGGAAAAAAAATGCTGTAACACAGTGATCCAGACACTTGGATAATATTCTCTGAGGCCTCTCTGAGGGTTAAGTTAGTGCTATTACAAACCACACAATTTGCTCTGCTGCTGCTTAACATTAAAAACATTTCACTGGTAAGCTGACTATTGTTTTAAAGTCACAGGAAATACACTGACCTTATTATGTGACCCTCTAGATGGGCTTCGAAACAAGGAAACACTTATTTTTTTGTTATTCATCCGCAGATCAGTTTAAAAATGAGCAGGAAATACTGAATGATGACGAACTGGCTGTGCACCTCCAACTCATTAGAGAAGTAAAGAAGGAAGATGTGAGATCTACTGACGCATTTTGTAAATATGATTTAAACTGTTGTTTTCTCTCCTGTAGCTGGACAGGATGTCTTCTTCCAGATAGGCTGACTGACAACACTGATTAAGATATTTTTGACTGTGTCACAAATATATTTAAATATATCCTAAAATATTTCTTCTTTAATCTTTTTTTAAATACAAGTTAATGCAGACACCCAGACTGACAGTAGATGTGATGAACAACATCTCCCAGAACTTATTCACACAAACTGTACAATGTTTAAAGTAGTTCATAGTTGTGTTGGAAGGAAGCTGTGTTGCACCACCAGCAGTTATGTGCATGCTTCCATTCAGAGGCACAGCATTACTCCATGAGTGCTTTTACTATTTAAAAGACTGGGCACTGATGCACATCAGGACTGAGACGGGAAACATGAACAGCAAGATTTTTTTTTCCTATTGAAACTTTTAAATTTTGATGGGACTTTGAAAACAGATCACTAGTTTTCTTTTCTATTTCTTTTTTTTTTTTACATTTTGCCTCACTTGCCTCTCAGCGCTTCCACAGTTTGAAGATTTGCCATTACCAATAGTACCTACAGGTGTCACCAATTCAACAATGACTCAGGTACTTCAGATGCAACAGGAATGATAAGTATGCACTTTATAAAGATAAACTCGCAGCTTTTTTTCTTTCTCCCTTCACTTGGAAACACTCTTCTGTCCCCAAAATTAAAAACAGCAAATCTTTCATAATGCATGCACGCTTCCTACGTATTTACTTTCACTTTTATTGATCATATTATATCTGAAAGAGCTAAAAACTCACTGACTGCCTCTCATCAGCTGTTACCGGCACATAGGCACACAAACCGACACACCCAATGTCTCAAAGGTTGGTCGTTTTCACCGTGCACAGCTGCTCCAAGCTGATTCCTCTATGACATGTGAACAGCCAAGCAATGCATTTAGTTACTTAGAGAAGAAGGAAAAAACATTGATTAAAAACAATGCTTTAATCTCTTGTTCTCCTTTCACTGACATCATTCATAGATCATCACAGTCACCTTTTGATGGTTTTTTTTTTCATTAATCCAAAGGAGGGAATGAATGAGGTGCATTTTATTTCAAAATAGCATTTCCCATTTCCAAATGTAAAGAAGCCCTCATGATGAATAGTGTGCTGAGGGATGGATGACATTTTCTAGTTGCGAATACACTCATAAGTCATATTGAAATTCAGATGATGTGTTATGTCATTGTGTGATTGACGATACATAAGCATTTCTAATAATAGAAGAGCTTAGCTTTCTCCTGCTCAGTATCAAAACATGGGTTTACATATAAATCTGCTTGTACCCTTTATTACTCATAAATATATTAGTGTAGGACATGGCAGACACTATACTGCTTTCTGCGTTGTCATAACTCTCAGAAGTATAAACTGTGGGGCATATGAAATGTTGATTTTAGAAAAGGAAAAAAAACTCCAAACATGCCTCTGTATGGGCACTTTTGCTCTTTTTTTCTTTTTTCCTAATATTTTCGATGTGGGCCTATGACTAGGTGTTGACCAACATTGGAGTACTTTCATAGATATTCTGCTTTTGAATGTTTGATATAGGTCAAGTGCTGGCTCAGCAAACACTGGGAACGAGCCTGCATTTTCATTCTGCATGCTGGTCAAATTTACATCCCATTTCATTCAGAGGAAACTTTACAGTACTGTAACACACACATATACACGAAGATGCACAGGCCCCACATCGTTCTCCTACGATTCAGCAAAAAAAATAGCTCTTAAAAAAAAAAAAGAAATCAACACAAATGTGCTGACTGTGTGCTCTTTGGGCAACGAAGACTCTTTCGTAGACAGCAAAAGAAGCCAGAAAGTCAAACGCAACAATCTCTGAACACTGAAGATACGTTTTTTACAATCTAATGAGTTAGATCCAAGTCATCAGGATGTTCACTTGCCTCGTGTAAAGAGTTTGAAGAGAAAAGGATGTGTCTGACATCTCTACTATAGTATCCCATTGGTTTAGCACGACAACACATCACAAATACAATATAATTCAAATTATATTGCCAAATTCATATGTACAGTCAAATATAAATGACAGTTTCAACTAATAAACAGCAGCACTATATTATAACTTTCAATTGCTGAGAAATATTTTAAAAGAAATTCATTTACTTTTAACTTAAAGTCTCACTGAGACCTCACAAGTACCTCAGTGCAGCCTCTGTCACCCCTGCATCCGCCATGGCAGCACTTTGGGAGTTAGATAATGCCGTTGTCAGTCAGTGACCTCTTCCTCGGTAACAGGCACCACATAAGCTTCCCTCTGTGTGTGTAAGTACGCATGTGCTTGATTGAGCAGAGCCCCGATGCCGAGCACATCTGCTCCGGACGCCCCTGGCACTGCCATATGGCTGGCAAACATGCCTCCTACTCCTTCCTCACAAAGAGGGAGTTTGCAATGAAAAGAAAAAATGAGTAAACATGAGCGCAAGTGCATGACAGAGAAAAAAGGCGAGGCAGAGCCAGTGAAGGAAGGCAGTAGTAAGTAACAGCTGATGAGCGCGGAGCTGCATGTGCTGCTCATTTGACTGGGTGAACAGATCCACTCCACCTCCATACGCACTAATGTTTTAAACACCCTGACATGACTGAATTCTTCCAGCCACACCGAGTCCAGGTTAAATACTCGTTACATAACAGCAATTCTCAGCCACAGTCTTTACCTGACTGGGGTTGTAAAGGAGAGGGTAAATGAGTCGGCCTTACGACATTATTTTGGGAAGTGCGGTGAGCTTAGTGTCTCATATCCTGGTTTAACCTGTACATGAGATGTATGCATAGACACATTTTTACACATTTTCCTAAAACAAAAAATTTGTGTTTTTTGTAAAAATCTTGCGGCTAAGGGAGCAGCCAAAGGAAGCCTTACCAGTGCTGCAGTACTGTTCTCATCAGTACTGTTCTATCTAATCAGAGAGTAATTTTTAGTATGAATTAGTATCAGCCCTAATCACCCCAACAATACCCCTTCTCTATATTGTACTTTTAAAATGTTAATGTTGAAAGGTCCCCTAAGTATTTGTTCTGGTGACACTGATCCAGCCTACAAACCTACTAGGTCACAGTCCAATCAGGCACTGATAGGATACACAAGATCCATGATCCCCATAAGCTCCACCCTTAAACCCCATGATCTCCAGCTAATATCCCGATCCTAGCTCCAGACTGCCGATCTATCCACCAACTACAACAAAAGTGTTTTTAATGTTGTGACTGAATAGTGTGTACTGAAAGCATTAGCATCCGCCATTGTCTCAGAAGACCTCACCAATCAAACAGAGCATAGCATTACATTTAAATACATTACAAGTACAGTAAGCTATTCATTTGACTTTTTTTTCAACATTTCAAAGGCCAAAGCGGGCACTGAAGTTTAGCTTATGCCTAGCTTAGTCGTGGTATCTAAATTCTGTTTGAGCATGATGTAGAGTATCAGAGGCATCAGACACTGCTTTAAACTTTTATTCCATCTTCTTCTCCTGCTTCTCTTATCTCCTCCAGTTTCCTCCTTTTCCATCCATCCTGTACCTCTTTGTTCTCTCCTGTTCTCTCTCTTCTACACTGCTGCCTGGGGCTTCTCATGAAGGATGCATTAATATGGGGAAATCAATACCTTCACTACCCTGGCTGTCGAGAGGGGCAGGTCAGAGACTTGGTGGTTACGTGGAGGTGTGTGCTCGTGCACGAATGGGGTGGGGGGGGTGTTCGCCGCTCGATAAACACACGCCCATTGATCTTTCCTGCACGTCTATTTGCTTGTGATGGTCCACTGAGACTCTTCATGGCCTGACTGACTGGCAGCATAATGAGCTGGTTCTTAGCCTCAAGTCCAGACTGGTCATCCTGAATGCAAACTGTACAAGAGCCCTTCCACCACTGCAAGTGATCGAAGAAAAATTCAGATCACAGACAAAATGTGCAGAGTTTTGTACTGATAATCCCTGTTTGTGTTATGCATTATATGACCCACACAGACATATCAGATATAATATTACGTTTAAAGAAAAAAAATATCGCTACTGATAAATTTACAAAATAATGCATGCAGCATTTTAACACCAGAGCTGGTGGAATATTCATATACAGTGGCTTGCAAAAGTAATCGGCCCCCTTGAACTTTTGTCACATTACAGCCACAACCATGAATCAATTTTATTGGAATTCCACGTGAAAGACCAATACAAAGTGGTGCACACGTGAGAAGTGGAACGAAAATCATACATGATTCCAAACATTTTTTACAAATAAATAACTGCAAAGTGGGGTGTGCGTAATTATTCAGCCCCCTTTGGTCTGAGTGCAGTCAGTTGCCCATAGACATTGCCTGATGAGTGCTAATGACTAAACAGAGTGCACCTGTGTGTAATCTAATGTCAGTACAAGTACAGCTGCTCTGTGACGGCCTCAGAGAACACACCAGACAGGTCAGGGATAAAGTTATTGAGAATTTTAAAGCAGGCTTAGGCTACAAAAAGATTTCCCAAGCCTTGAACATCCCACGAAGCACTGTTCAAGCGATCATTCAGAAATGGAAGGAGTATGGCACAACTGTAAACCTACCAAGACAAGGCCATCCTCCTAAACTCACAGGCCGAACAAGGAGAGCTCTGATCAGAAATGCAGCCAAGAGGCCCATGGTGACTGTGGACGAGCTGCAGAGATCTACAGCTCAGGTGGGGGAATCTGTCCATAGGACAACTATTAGTCGTGCACTGCACAAAGTTGGCCTTTATGGAAGAGTGGCAAGAAGAAAGCCATTGTTAACAGAAAACCATAAGAAGTCCCGTTTGCAGTTTGCCACAAGCCATGTGGGGGACACAGCAAACATGTGGAAGAAGGTGCTCTGGTCAGATGAGACCAAAATGGAACTTTTGGGCCAAAATGCAAAATGCTATGTGTGGCGGAAAACTAACACTGCACATCACTCTGAACACACCATCCCCACTGTCAAACATGGTGGTGGCGGCATCATGCTCTGGGGGTGCTTCTCTTCAGCATTGACAGGGAAGCTGGCCAGAGTTGATGGGAAGATGGATGGAGCCAAATACAGGGCAATCTTGGAAGAAAACTTCTTGGAGTCTGCAAAAGACTTGAAACTGGGGCGGAGGTTCACCTTCCAGCAGGACAACGACCCTAAACATAAAGCCAGGGCACCAATGGAATGGTTTAAAACAAAACATACCCATGTGTTAGACTGGCCCAGTCAAAGTCCAGATCTAAATCCAGTCGAGAATCTGTGGCAAGATCTGAAAACTGCTGTCCACAAACGCTGACCATCTAATCTGACTGAGCTGGAGCTGTTTTGCAAAGAAGAATGGGCAAAGATTTCAGTCTCTCGATGTGCACAGCTGGTAGAGACATACCCTAAAAGACCGGCAGCTGTAATTGCAGCAAAAGGTGGTTCTACAAAGTATTGACTCAGGGGGCTGAATAATTACGCACACCCCACTTTGCAGTTATTTATTTGTAAAAAATGTTTGGAATCATGTATGATTTTCGTTCCACTTCTTACATTTACACCACTTTGTATTGGTCTTTCACGTGGAATTCCAATAAAATAGATTCATGTTTGTGGCTGTAATGTGACAAAACGTGGAAAAGTTCAAGGGGGCCGAATACTTTTGCAAGCCACTGTAAACACTCACATCAGGATTCCCACACATAGCCTTTAGAGCCATTTTACCAATGAAAAATGAGGAATGGAAAAAAAACACCAAAAGGGTAACGAGTATCAGATGAATATTCAACTGTGTAATTTTAACCTCCTAGGACCTGGCATCCACATATGTGGACATCACATTTTGGGTTATTTAGACCAAAATACTCAATTTTGCTCTACAAGGGCCTGATATCCACTTACGAGGACATTATACTGCTACTGTTCTATCGGAATTTTAAACAAATATCCTCATAAGTGGCTCTCATTTTTCTCAGAAATGAAAATCAGGTAAAAAAAATTTTTTGTCATTCTTCGTTTTTACATTCATCAGGTCCCAATCAGCCCAAATATCAAAGAGAAATTAAAAATGCATGCCGTGGAAGGGTTCGGGTCTTAGGAGGTTATTGCTTTTTAGTTTTTTGCCTTACGGTCTAAATGCGCTGAAGGAAGGGTCATGTGTCAAATTTTAAAATACAAAATTAGCATCTCATTCGCTCATTTACACACCAGCGGCAGGTAGATCTCAGGCAAAGAGTCACAGATCAAGCATTTTGAATCAAAGCTCTTACCTGTCACACTCCAAATGCTTCACAGGTATGTTTGCTTTAGCCTTAGTCGTTGGTGGCCAACAGTGACGTAGGTCTATTCGGGGGCTAGATATGGGAGCTATTATCCTGCTGTGATCCATCTCTGCGGCTCAGTTTCTTTACTTCTGTCACTTTCCGCCTCTTACTATTTCCCGTATGTGAAAGAAAATCCATACAAAGCTGGACAGCAAAGTCGGCTATATTATTAATGGGAGCTTAACATCCATCTAAGGGGTTTAAAATGTTAAAGGCTTGATGTGTTAGACTTAACGTTTCTCCTGCAGCAAAAAGAGGGGGGAAAAGGTGTTTTAACTGAAAATGGGTAGCTATGTGGAAACCTACTGATTCTTTGATTTACGATTCTTATTGTTTTTTGTAGTCGGTAAAGTCAACAGCCGACAGGGCAAATATTGCTCTCTTTCTTTGAGATCTTTGGTTTCAGACTTTCTATTATTACAAACACACACAGACAAAGAACACACCCCTCAATAATCAGATGAGCTATTCACCGCTCGGGGCAACACACAAAATGAACGCATTCATCACATAATTACTGTGGAGGCAGTCACACACTTCATCAGTCTATTCCTGTCTCAAAGAGGCCCGGAGAGAACAGTGAGCGCATAAAGATTTCTAAAAGATATTATGAGATTCTTATACCTCGTTCTAAGGAGAGTCAAAGAAGAAGAGCGGGATTTACAAAGCTTCAAAGTGTCATTCTAACTGATTCATACATCCTTGTCCAGCCCATATAGTTGAAAAAGTAAGGACTCAGGGAAGGTGGGGTGCTTGAATGATTGAAAAGGCAGATAAATTTTTTAAAACCTGTGCCACACTAAGGCATATTTCTTTCAAAAATACACCTGTCTTTTTCACAGGGGGAGATAATTGGCGATCCAGAGAGGCATCGGTTACGAATCACGGGAGCTGAGAGAGACATAAAGGCAGAGGTGTCTGTAAGAGATATCATGATATAGGGTGAGCAATATAAAAGGTGAAGCCTTAATACTGGGTGATGTATGATGCCTAGGGTGAATAGGCCTAGGGCTCACTTTGGGAGGATACTGGAAATCAATGGTGATGTAAAAGTGGTGGAATGGTGAATGTCATGTCAGACCTCTGAACATGAAGGGATGAGCGTGATCATAAACCACAGTGATTAGTGGGAAGGGGGTTCAATGTGGATGTTAGCAAAGTATGAACTGTGGATCTATTTTATATGACCATGAGACGTACTAATATAGATTGTGTGGAGTATGACTGCGTACTTTTACTGCAGCTTTACAGTTTTCTCTCAACTTATGCCCAATGGATAATGAAACTTTTCAATTTTCTCTTTAACTACAGCAACATTATATTTAATATGAGATGTGAGTTAGTTGGTAATAAGCTGCTAGTACTGTAAAGGGGGTGAAAGATGGGGAGATTTTTGTGTATAAGAGAAATATTTAGACAAGAGACAAGAAAGGACTAAATGAAAGACAAGTGGCATATGAATGGGTGAAGAATGAAATATGGACACAACGCTTAAATATTAAGAGAGTGGACAAGAATATGAGAGTGGGAGATTCTGTGTTTTCATTGCAAGAGAACAGTAGAGCAATAAGAGTAAACAGGTTTAAAACCTGAACCAAAGAAAACAGTAAACAGTAGCAACTGGCCTACCCCCTGCCACGCCCTCTTACCTGGGCACTCTCTCTCTCCAGTGCAATGGTCAGACTCTATGTATCTATCGCCTGTAAAAGCTCTCAGAAATTATGGCGGTGCAGCATAATTTCTGTTTATCAGCCTTACAGGAGCTATATTGACACTCTGGGTGTTGCTGGTATCTTACCATGTGGCACAGTTTGTTGCATCTTTTATGAGGTTGGAGACCTGGAGTTGGAGACCATGGGCATCTTACACTGTTTGCAAGGACTGTAGAATGACTATGGTCCAACAAGGTCCATGTCAGAAGAAAAACAGGAAAAGATTTTTGGCACTCCTCAGCAGAAGTAATGTATATTGAGATTAAGCCTGACCCACATTTTTAGCACATGCAGGTAGAAGGCAAATGCATGAACCCAGTAACCAGATCAGGAAAGGTCCTGGAGGAACCTTTGAAACTCCATTTAAATTTCTTGGTAGTAGCAATAAGTTTGTGCCACAGATTCAAGGCACAGTCAGAACCCTTTTCATTATTGGAGTAGCAACTCTTTTGTCTTTGCACATTCAAGGAAAGATCTCCTTAATTCCTTCCAAATTCTTTTTTGACCAAAGTTAGTCCCTCATTTCAATCTGGTTAGTCATTTTGTGGCAATTTGCCTGCTTGGGACCACACATCCGTCCAGGTTGGAAAAACATGGTGCGCAGGGCATCCAAATACTTCACCTGGAGGAATTGCCTGATAAGACTTTCCTTCACTTTCTTCTACAGGAAACAGCCCAACAACAACCTCTTCTCCTGCAGCAGATGGCTGCAAAGTCTTTAACTCAACATGTAACCCTCCATCAATGGTCCTGATAGACTCTGGCAGTGGATGGAGCACTCACTCCATCTAGTCTAGGCCATACTTGAATTCTTTGCATATTATTAAGTGATCCCATTTGAAATTATTTAGCTCATTTTGCAGTTTTGGTAAAATAAAAACTCTTACTGGTTCTTTGTTTAGGGCCATATTAACAAGGCAGAACACATGGTTTTCAACTTCTGTTGTGACAACCAGCAGCTGACCTTTTACCACCTCAGTAACAAACAAAACACTTGTATTTGCAGCTTGTCTAAACAAAACAGCTATCCCTGTGTGAAAGCTTGCACCATGGCTAAGGGCATATGAACACTCTATTGAATTAGTACATGTCTCCTGCAAAAACCAGCTCATCAATTCTTTTTTGAGGAGCAATTTCAGAGATTGATGCCCTTTTACGCCTGTCTCTCCCACCATTAATGTTCAAAGACCCTATTTTGAGGCTCTGCATAGGGAGGTCAGAGAAGATAAATAGACAAAGGAAATCAGCAGAGAGCCATAAAGAGGGAGAGCACCATGTGTTACATGATCCCATGACTTAAATAACAGTTTTACATGTTGTTGCTTTTGTCAGTTTTCTCATGTGTTTTTGATGAAGAGCACTTCTGTCATCTACAAGGTCAAAAAATGACCAATTTCAATTCTGATGAATCTGTCAATATTATTTTACCTAATCTGAAAGGACTGTCCCTTAGTATTGCATTTTTATTATTAATCTTTCTATCTTTCTTTCTGGCTAATTCACTAGTATTTCCCAGTTGGAGAGCACATTAGTAACATCAGAGTATGTTAACTTCACTTTCAAAGATAAAGAAATGCAAAAAGGGGAGAACGATGAAGAAAAAAAATGACTATATTCATGGTTATGGACTGCTTAGTACAGACTAGATGATACACTGGAAGAAATTTAAAATTAACATTTTTGACCCCATAACAGCCCATATCAGTCAATCGGCAATAAAGAAAATGGTATGTATCATTTAAATATTTGTGATATTTTATGTTGTTGTTCCTGAATGACCTCAAACTCTCTGGTCATCATTAATCTTTAGAGAGTGTATGCTATGAGGGGTAGGGTACAAGGCACCCACATCTATTTATTCTGAAGGAGGCTGTAAAGGAGTCTAATATGCATCATTGAGTAAATAAAGGTCATTTCTGACCGATGACAATGATACAAAGGTGAGTTGAAGAGGATATCCTGAATTTTAACCTCGATTAGCGCTAATGTTTTTGACAGTTTTAGCAACTGTTAGCTGGTGTTACTTAAAAATTCTTTAGAGTGGCTCTACCATTACCAATAAGTGAATAAACTGTCATATGAGGTGTAATCAAACTACTTGTCAGAGGAAAAGTTCGATGTTTAGGACACTCGGTGTTAGCATTAGGTAGGATAAAGTTAGCTTATAAAGTTAGCTTGTTGTTATAGTCAGCTTGTTCAAATATAGTGCTATGGAACAGTTTAAATTCGACTAATTTTGGCCCGTTGAAGCACAGACTATGACTGACTTAATTTGCCATACTCCATCTTGATATTACTAGGTGTTGGCAAGCAGCCAGCAGTATGACAACCTATGAAAAATCTGCTAATAATTCTCAGAATCCAGCTGGCTAAATACACAAAGAGGAGCAAACCTCAGAACCACAACAGCAGCAGAGGCCAGCTGATCACAAAGCTTGTCAACAAAGAAAACAAGTGCACCGGAGCTCACATACAAATGAATTTTGGGAGTTATTTTGAGGTGAGTCATTTATCCCAGATGTACCACTACACCATATCTTAGGGTTCTCCCACCTGTCAAATCCCACTTTAACAAGTACGCCACACACACGAAAACCCCCTTACAAAACCGCTGATCACTCAACTATCAACAACTGCGAAAACAGCTTCTTTACAGCTTCTTTGATCATGCACATAAAGAGATGGAAAACAATCCAAACCACACAAACACACACACACTCAATCACACTGAAAAATGGCATGAATACTCTCTTTAATACATTTTTTTATGCCTCTTTTCACACACTTTGATCTCGCCTGTGCTTTTTCGATCTTGTTCTTCATCGTGTTCTTTTCTTCTCATTTCGTTTTTTCTTTTTCCTGTAATTCATTACATACCTCTGTAAATTGTTAACACAGTGCTGTAAAACTTTTGTTTTTTTGAAGCCACGCACCCATCCTTGGAGAGTCATAAGTTACGACACAAACAACTATTTCCTACAGAGTACAAATTAACAAGGAAGACATTTATTGATCAAGTCATTGACTAAATCTACTGACTGAAAACGTAATTTCATTATGTTTCACGCTTGTTAATGTCGCCAGGGATAGTAATAGCTCCATATTGTGGGAGCATTTTGTTGTTTTTCTCTCCCTCCCAGTGGACTGACTTATGCATCAGTGGGGTTAGTGCGGGTGCTATCTCTGTGTGAAATTTTGTAGTGGGGCCAATAAAAGCATTCCCATCAGAGCATCATTTACATTCAAATTAATTCCATCAAAAGCAAAGCTGAATGTTCAATGAGAGGAGAGTGGGGCTAGCTGTCATCACCCACTTCTCTGGAGAGAAGGGAAAAATGAAAGGATGAGATGGGAGATGGGAATATGCTGAAAGCAAAGTAAAGGTTATGTGAGGTGGAGAACAGTGGTTGATTTTTGCATTCAGACGAAATAAAAGGAACAAAGAAGCTCAAAAATTAGTGACGACTGATTCCTTTGGAGAGGCTTGGTACTAAAAATGAAACACAGTGAGTAATTCGAACACAGCTGAAGGAAGCATGTAATTTATCCATCATTTATTGATCACTGTGATTATGTCTGCACCAGAACAATCATCACCATTGATCCATTAAAATCAATAGTTCAACTTCAAACCCAATCAGTGTCGTGCGTGTGCCCTGCAGCTTTGGGGCAGAGAGCCTAGCACCTCGCCTGTGGTGGCATAATTGCATAGCATGTCAAAAACACTAATAAATAAATCAGTGATTACTTCCCTTTGTGAAGTGCTGCAGCTCCACTATTGAATATTCATGTAGGTAAATACATCTATGCAAGCTTCTCTCCAGGGTTTTACAGTTAGCTTTTTCTCTCTGTCTCTTTCACTGTGCTGGGAGGAACAGAAGCTTTGAAAAGGGGAGTCTTAATTTGCTTATGCATCACACATGTTTATATTTTAAAAGCTCCTAGTATGTTATCATATTTGTTCTCAGATCTCTTCTGAAAGCACAAAAAAACATGCCTTCCTGCCTTATATCCAGACATTCAGACCTTCTCCACACACTTTGCTTATTCCCACTTTGGTCCCCCACCCACCTGCCCATCTTTTTCCACATTCTTGTTACACTCTTTCACGAGGGGATCTTCCAAATCTGGGAGACACCACTGATGCTTCCCAAAACTGCTGCCTCTCATCCAGCTCTCTGTGCCTGTCTGTCCTTTAATATTCCCGACTCCACTGACAGTACATGTAATTTCTGCATGTTTGGGAATGTGGACATCCAGTGATCAAGTTTCTACAGGAATTCAAAGCTGATTGGCATTGGCAGAGGGTAATTGATTCCTCATCCCCCTGAGGTTGATATCCATGTGGTGTCGAACGCACACACGCATGCACACACACTGTTGTATCCAACCCGGCTGCTTCTGTAACATCTCACTGGTGCAGAGAGGAAATAATACCTCCTTTCTGACCTGCTCGTCTCCATTATCACTTCCCACACTGCTAACACACCCTCCCCATCAGCTTCTCTCTCCCACTCGCTCCCTGTCCTCACTAATATCGTGATTGCATGGGAACATTTGCTTCATCGCTTATTCAACCTCTTTCTCTTTTTCACATTTCTCCAGACTCAGCAGAGTGAGCAAGAGCATCCGTCTATGCCCTGGCAGTTTAATGTATGACGTACATGCATGCAACACACATAAACACACACACATACATACCCAAACATTCACATACACCATTGATGGAAACTTAGCCTGCGTGATTACTGTGACTCTAAGCTGCTTAGGGGTTCTGTCCCATCTGGCTCTGGTGTTTGCGGCATCATTCACCCCATCCCACACACATAGCCCCTTCCCTCCCAACCCCATCCTCCTGCTTCATCCTCACTCCCGCCGCCATCCACTCTCCCTGTACACACATGCAGGGGGAGAACAGAGGCGGAGCAAAAGGGATGATAATCCTGCGTAATCTGGGTTTACCAACTATTAGGGCTCTGCAGTGTTTTCTTACGTAATCTAATCATCCGTAGAAACGTGCAGTCATCCACCGGAGTGAGCTTCTGAGTGTGTGTGTGTTTGTGTGCTCACAGTGGAAGCCGGAAGGGATGCCTCCTTTTGCCACCTGGACCATGTGGGAGGACACACACACACAAACACAGGCTCACACAAAAGCGCACAAACATAGACGATATGCAATGGCACACATATGGAGGTTAGCGCTTAATCTGCAAGCATATTTTGTAGACACCCCTCCCCCACCTACCAAAACACACAGATGTACAGAGAGTGCCGCAGGGAGGAAAGTCTATAATTTAAAGTTTAGCAGCTCATCATATAGAGCATTCAGATTCCAGCTGCTCTAATTACCTCCACCCACCCCCACTGTCTAGTAATGAAGATGCACACACGCACACAGTCAAACAGACACAACAAACATATGTATCAACCATGACAATAAATATACCCACTGATATTAACATGTTAACAAGTAATTGTTGAGAAAAATGCTTTATAATGCATGAATGTTTGGGGGGGCGTTTCCAATCTTACATGGCAACCAGAGCACTTTCTGCAACCTTTTTACTTGATGCTTCACTCCAGCAAATAGAGTTGACTTGAAAGCACCAGCTGAAACAAGGCATACATTAAACTGATATGGAAAAGTCAACTCCATTCACGCGCAAGTTATTAAGGTGGGCTATCACGCAACGCAAAGCTGTCAGAGAAAATGAGCTGCGCCGTACATGGCTATGGTTCGGATAGTCTCTGAGAGACACAATAAATATTGCATGTGTAATCTCATTCATTCCAGCTTAAGTCACTGCTGGTTTGCATTGTGCTCTGCATTCCACACAGAAGCTATGACGTGAAAGACGTTGTGAGGACAATATAGAGTTTTGTGCTGTAGCCCTAAAACATATGGATGAAAAAGGATTACGTTTATCTATACACTTAATCATGCAACACCGATCTGGTGCGGTGCACACGGCCTCTCCGAGGATCCAGGGATGTTACAGAGAGTAATGGACAAATCCTCTGAATATTTTTTTTCTCTTTGCACTTCACATAGATGATGCAGGAAAGATTTTTTTCTGTCACAAGCTCTGATGTGGGGACAGAAAAGCTTCCATTAGCCCATGTGGATCTACGTCACACATTTGTGTGCATTTGCAGCAATTCTTGTCTGTGGACAGTGCTGCTAGAAAAACTAGAACATAGCTGTCCATCTTGAGCTAAAGCTTTCTGCGCTTTTACCCTAAAAATCTCTAAGGGATTTTCCAATGTTTTGGAGATTCTATTAAGGTAAAAGTTGTTGCTCATTGGATTTTATTTTCCTCATTTTTGTCACTCTCTAGCTACAGAATTCACGAAAGTCCTGAGCTAACCCAGATTTGTTTATATTTTGCTTCCAAGGATCCAGATGTTCTTGTAATTCTTTAAAATGGAGTGGAGGAATAGTTCTCCAGGATTTCTCAACATCTCAACAGTTTTTCTTTTGTATTGTCTGACTCATTTTCAGTGCATTCCTTGATTCTGACCACTCTGAGAGGATTCTGTTAAATCACTGTTAAAACACTGACCTAGGAGTCATTTATAATAACAATGGAGCCTAACTCAAAAGGATGGGTGAACTCGTAAAAGACAACCTGACAGGACCTGGTGTCCAGATATGTGGGCATCACATTTTGGGTTGTATAGACCAAAATACTAAATTCTGGTGCTGACATCCACTTACGAGGACATTATACTGCCACTGTTCTATCGAAATTTAAAACAAATTTAAAACTCATATGTGAATCTCATTTTTCTTAGAAACAAAAATCCAGTAAAAAAATAAAATCAGGCAATTATTTTTTTTTTACTTTCTTTAGGTCCCAATCAGCCCAAATAGCAAATGCATGCCATGAAAGAGTTCGGGTCTCAGGAGGTTAAAAAAAATGTTACTATCAGCCTGTCACTAAACACATCATTTGTTTATATTTGTTTAGTTGAATAAAAAAAATGCCAAAGATAACACAGTTTGATAAAGTTGTATTTTTGTACCAATACAATGATTTCCAAGGAGCCAATAGCTGAAAACTTGGCAGCAGAAGTGGGAGGCCTAAAAAACTATCTACACTACATGAACAGGATCTGAACGTCATGTCCTTAAGAAATACGACACAGGACCTCAGAGATGCATCTGGCCCTTCAGTTGACTCATCTACTACTCGCTGAAGCCTTGTCAGAAATGGTCTCAGTGGAAGGGTAGCTGTAAAGAAGCGATTCTTAAGGAAAAAGTAAGAAACAGCAAGAAAAGGCTGAGGCATGCCAGATTACTGAACTGGACTGAAGGTCAGTGGCACCAGGTTTTATACTATGAGTGTAAAGCACTGTGGATGCTTTTCTGGAATGTCCTTCAAGAAGCCCAGAGATTAACTCCTGAAGACAACTTAAAGAAATGAAAAGAAGCTTGCCTGAGTGAGTTTCAAGTCATTCAAATTGTTCAAAGTTGCCTAACTGCACTTCAGCGATGATTGCGTGTTTCCTATTTTTCTAGTGAAATATAAAGAAACGAGGGGTTACTCAAGACTTTTGAACATTTTAGTTAAATAGAAATAGCTAAACAGCTTTTCTGCTGTTCACTTGAACACACTTCATCTTTTGATACGACCTATAAACCATCAAAGAGGTGTCAATAGCTTTGTACGTTTTCTTTGAATGACTGTTCTTTGGCTGTTCTCATTTTCTGAACAAGAACCACGTGTAGAATTTAAATGAATGTAAATGAGAACACAAAAAAAGACTACCTCCTCTGTTTACTTGACTTGTGTTCAATCTGCATATAGCGTTTGCATATAGCGAATTTGTGCAACAAGGTCAACTTACCATGGGCTACAGTTAAAAGCTTTGAAAGCTTCTAAGTGGACACTTAAGAATTGAAAACCAACGTACTTATTGTGTTGTTCCCCAAAGGTTGATTCTGTTCATCTGGACGTAGCGTTTTCCGTGGGAGAAACGCTTCGTCACTAATCCACGTGACTTTTTCAGTCTCAGCTGGCTGCAGGTTTCCCCAATCTTATAAACAGTAACCATGCACAATGACTGAAACTAGCACCACTGAAGGAACAAAGGGCTGGGAAGTCAGCTCCTTGATCATTAATATGCAAATTCTCATGACCATTGATCAACAAGCACTGATCAAAGCTCACTGATCAAAGACCATGGCTGTGAGTACCATTCAGAATCAACTTTTGGGGATTTACTTACCTGGATGATTGAGCATGCATCAAGACGTTATTGTGTTGTTGTTGTTTTAATTTAACTGACTATTTTAAACATATTTAGTAAAAAGAATGGGCTTCATGCAGACATATTGGTAATGCCAATGATATTTACTGTTTGTTGTGGCTATAATTTACATGGGATTAATACTGGGATGTGGTGAAAATGGAACAACATGGAACACATTGAAAGAGCAGGCAGACTGAGTGCTGTCAAGGTCAGAGCTTTGATATTAACCATTTTTTCTCCTTTTCTGCCCTTTTTTGAAAAACACTCAGCCAAACTGAAATACTGCATTTTAGCTATGCCAGTATGTCTGATAGAAAGAAGGAAAAAGAAAAGCTTGCTGGAAAAGTGGTACGGAGAGAAAGAGCGGAGCAGTTTATTTAGCATTTACTATGCTTCATCCATCTGTGGTCCTAGCACTGATGACAGTCATTTTATTTGCTGAATAGCTGTGTAACTTCCACACTTTCCAAGAAGTAAATATACATAGCACCAAACTTCAAATGAAAGGGGAAAAAAAGAAGAACAGAGTAGAAAAAAAAAGAAGGGCTGCCACTTATTTGCCTGTGCATACTTGCGAAAAGCAGACAAAGAAAATGTGAGGGCAAAAAATGAGTGAATTAGTGACACACACACACACACAGAACAGGGAGGGAGCGAGGGGGGGATGACGCACCCATCATGCTAGGAGAGGATCACATTATGAATGATTAATGCGTTCATCTTTAACGATATTTGAAGAACTTTCGATTTCTCAAATGGATCGCTTCACCCACTGCCTCCCCCTCCCCCAGCAGGAGTGAAACCGTCTTGGGTTGATATTTCTTAAGAGACAGCCATGTGTATCTATCTTGTCACATCCGCGTTTTAATATATGTCTTTCCAGACGTCTTTTTTCCCCCCTCTTGACACTTATTGCAGCAGCCAGTGGCATCCCTAAAACTTAATTCAGTAGCTAACCTTCGAATGAATGCTATAAAGAAACTGTCATATGGACCACTTGATGGAAATATTTGCAAAGACTCATCTAAGTGTGAGCAGATTAGATTATTAGGGACCGAAGAACGATGGAGGGGGACTGCTGCATAAGCTCCAATAACCGTGATAATGTACTGTCGTTAAACAAAGAACGGGATTCATTGTTGGGGGAAGGCTGGCAAAGGCACAGTCTTTGCTGGCTACTGTATATTCATTATATGTAAGACAATAGAAATAAAACCAGGGCAGTATTTGATTTGATAGCCAGCTATTCACTGCTCTCAACAGATGAAGAATAAAGAAAGTCTCTGTATTAGATTGTGCAGTGGGAGCATTCAGGATAATATGAAGAGAGCTGAAATAAATGCTGCTTTTTGTGGTAGAGCAAAGGCTGTGCATGGTACCGAAGTGCACCTCTGCCTAACTGTTCTCCCATTTGTCTCCCACAGTGACTACGTCTAACAAAGTCACGATTACTTATCTGTCCTTCTGCTAAACGATTAACAAATAATGAGAAAGCCAATCGGTCTAGGTAAAGTGTGGCATCTTTTGCTGGTAACGTACAGACTGGTGAGAAATGACTGTGACACACAGGAAATCTACGAGCGTGGAGCGTGCTGGTTCTCCCGTTGCTGCCACTGCGATCAATTTAATGGGCCTCCATATGGCACTGCAGAATCAATGAAAGATTATTGCAGATTCTTCTCAGTACCTAATGTTAGCAGGGAGCAGGAGAGTCTAAATTTATACTGGAATTCCACTGAGACGTCTCAGAAGAAATGGTGACTATATATATATATATATATATATATATATATATATATATATGAGTACAATAACTTCACCACCCTTTTCTCCTCCTCCTGCAGCCCTTTAGTGGAGGGTCAGGAGAAAATAAAGGAGGGGAGTACGGCTACACTCTAAGAGCTTTGGCCCATATCTTTACCACAGAACTGTCACAGCTCGGGAAATTAATGGGTGACCTTGGCTGAAACTTGTACTCACATCTTGGGGATAGTCCTAAAAAGACAATGTTAGCCTGAGGTTGGGGAGGGGCTTCCAGCACTAAAAGACTGAATCAAAGCGTGCTTTTCCAGGGGTAATTAATAGTTTTAATGAGTACGGTCAGTGAAAGCACATATAACACTTTAATGACGTATCAAGTGAGAGAAGCAGCACAGGGAGCTGTCCACGCCACAAAGGTGCGACTGATGTCTATCCTCGCTCTTGCAGCAAGGATCACGGGAAGCGACGTCGAGCGTAATGAGAGTGAAAAGTCACTTTAAGATGCTGGCCTTTTTTTCTATATCACACATCCAGCATGTGATGTGGTCCGTGGTACATTACAGTCACAACATTACAATAGCAGAGAGGTGTTATCTAACGATTCCAAGAATCTGAGAAGGCAGATTCTGCGAACACAATCTAATGTGCCTCTGACAAATAATAGAAATAGGAGAGGTGTGAAGATAAATGCCGTCTTCTCTGGAGCTCATCCTCTAGGAACTATGCCGTCTTTACAGCGACGCACTCAAACATTTTGCTTAGATCGACAAGAAAGGAAGTTATGCCGGTTATCCTGCATCGTTTAATGGAGACGGGGTTTGCCTCAGGGATGGACAGGCAAGTTTAGAATATCAATTAGTATTAACCAATTCTCGGAAATTCTGCTCTGGGTGATACAGTTTCTTTTTTTTCCCCACACAAAGAAATCGCTCCTCGGAAGATAAAAGGCAGTACTGCACAAGGAGTACAGTACTGTATCTCTGTGTTGCTTCATTTTGCCTTATACCTTAAGGGTACACAGAGTACACTGAAATCTTTTTTACATCAAAGACCATTGTCTGGGTGAGGACCTTTAGATCTTTACAGTGTGCATTAAGATGAGTGCTTTCTTCTTCCTTATCATCATTTTGTTAAGTGAAACATCTCAGTTGTAAAGGTCATTCAGTTAAAAGAATATGTAGATGTCATGAAATTAAATTCTTAACGTAATAGCCAAATAAACAAAAGTAAGAGAAATGTGCAAGAAAAGCCAGATTTGAGGACTATTGTGTGTGCGTGTTCCCACAAATCAATCTAACAGAAAGGATTGATGTTTCACTTTTAACCTGTATTTAATCCCCTGTTGTGATGCGTCGCATTACAGCAGTCATAGCATTGGCGGGAACTGCAACTGTCAGGGCTCTGTGTGCAGGCGGATGGAGAGGAGGATCCAAATGCAAGACTCTGAGACTGAATTGAAACTGAGAACCTTAGCTTTATTGCTGGTGATAAACGAAAACATGAACTGACCAATGACATGGAGAACTGAACACACAGGCATAATTCTGAGGGTACGACGCAACACTGAGCACAGGAAAACACAGGGCTAATATACACAGAGCGGTAATCAGGGAATGGGCAACAGGAGGGAGACACAGCTGGGAGAAATTGGACTAACGAGACAGGGGGAGCAAAGCTGCACACACTAACATAAGACATAGACTTTCACAATAAAACAGGAAATAAGACACAAGGACGCAGACTAAGAAACACAGAACTAAAAATAAACCAGAATAAGCTGGAGCATAGAACATCATCATAATCATCATCATCATCATCATCACAAGCACTAAGAGAATAAGAAAACAATCAAACACACCAAAGTAACTTGGAACGCAGATTCATCATAAAACCCAACAAAGCACCAGAGAAACATAAAGAACAATCCATCATTCAAAAATAAACCAAAACATAACAACTCAAAATACTGGGTCAAACTGACCCAGAACCGTGACAGCAACAGTCCTACAGAGCTCTTTACGAAGTTAGAGCGATCCAAACAAAACTAACTTAATCCAATTAACAGTGAAAACAATGAGGCCATAGAGAGCGCTGGAGAGAGAGACAGACATTTGTCCCGGGGACAGACAGACGGGGGGGATGATCAGCACATGATGCAGCCCTATTTGACAAGGTTACGCCTTGTAAATTCAGAGACACACACACAAACAACGCTCGTACTCGGCACTAAGATACGCAGATGGAGAAGCGAACCCATGTGAGCACAAACACGTAAAGACGAACGCACGATTCTGGGGCGAAGACGCAGCTGTGTGATGTTTGATGTCTAGACAACAGCTCTGCGGCCAGCAAAAATGTACAGCTTCCACACGAGCGGACTTATTTAAAACGGCGTGTCTTGAAAAGACAGACACGCCCACAGCTAATAAGTTTTCTAAAAAGGAGGAAGGAGAGAAGGAAGCAGGACAAATCACTGGGAGCAAAAACACGAGTCCATTCATCTATTTGCTATGTAACGTCTCTGATGAGGCACTAAAACAGCAAAGCAGACACCAGACCGAGGGTAGTGAGAGACACAGGAGATTTTTAACAAGTTTGCTATCTAAAAATACAAAGTGACAGTTCCTCTTTGCAGTTATCTTTCTGCCACATCCTCAGTTTCACACATGAATCCCAGGGTGGCTGCAATTCAGCCATAAGCCTGTCCAAAGATCATTTTCAACCCACTGCAGATTAAAGTCGCACACAGACACAAACACATCCCACGAGCGCTCAGGAAGAATCATAAACACCTAACACGGGGGTCAGATTCAAGGCCAACTGTGGAGACAGGGCTACCCAGAGACAAGCACTTACATACTGTAGGCTGTTGAGATGTACAGGGTCAGGGGAAACAGGCTAAAGTAGGAACTGTGGGGAAAAATGTTTTGTTAATTATGAAAATGATGAGTGTAGTACTACAAAATGGGTTGTGTTTATTTATAGTTTGTCCTCTTTTTCTCTCATTTTTTCACTACTGGGACAGTTATTAGCTAATTAACAATTTCAATTTTCTTTCACCTGAATGTAACCATTCATTAGGCAAGTAACCTAGTGAAGCAGGTTTTGATGAAAGCAGTTAGGTGGCTGGTACAGTCTCTGAATATAGAGTATGTGTAATTTCCACCCAAACCTTGAGATTTCACACTCACTCCTGTGAAAAATCACACTTGAAGGGGCTCCAGTAAGCAGGGGCTTAATTGGCTGCGACGTGACGTGCATAATATCAGCTACCTCTCTATTCAAAACGCTCTAGAAATCCACAAACGCACATGTGCGCGCACACGGACACACACACAACCAGGTAACCACACCATTTCACTATTATGCACAAATGGGTGAGGACCACATCTGAGCTGCTTGTCTAAATGCAGTGAGAAAAGCAGTTAAGAGGCATAGGGGCAAATATGTTAGCTCAGCCTGGGAGGGACGGAGAGAGAGAGAGGGGGAGAGAGAGACAGCAATCTTGCATGTGAACTCAGATGGAACGGAGAAGTAACGAGCAGCTCAGTTTCTGTCATTAACAACAGTGAACACAAAACAATTTTGGCTCTCAACAACACTGAATTAACTAAACTTTGAACACTGTGGGCAAAATTAACTACTCTGTGTGTGCGAGTGACACGTAAAAATCTTGAGCCGAACCCTTTATTTCTTTGTATTTTGCTTCTTGTAATTTTTTTAAGTGCTCTTTCAGAGTTTTTCTTTAGACACTTTTCACACATTTTTGGTCCGGTCTTATTTATTTACACCTGACCATTGACCTACTTAACACTATCCCAGCATAAAAACCAACCTAACTCAAGGGATGAACCAATATTGTTAGGTACTTTGTTAGTAGCAGCCTGTCATTTGTCCCAGATTATTTAATTGAATCTATCAAAACTGCCAAAGATAACACAGTTTGACAGGCATAATATAATATATGCGTAAACCAACAAGGTGATTCCCAAAGACCTATTAGCTGTCGTGGTGTGGCATGTAATGCCATCTGTAAAATGTCTTATTGGTAACAGGTTAATTTCAACATGACAATGATACCAAACACTACCAATGCAGTAAAATGCAGCAAAACACACAGTGGAACACTATCAGTCTTTCCACAGCTTTAACCTTGACATTACAGAAGCAGTGTGGGGTCATCTTGACTGAGAACAGAATAAAGAAGAGCTTTGAATGTCCTTCAAGAAGCCTGAAAAACTATTCCTGACGACTGCTTAAAGAAATCAGATGAAAGCCTATGTAAGAGAGTTCAGGGCGTGCTGAAAAATAAATGCGTTCATACTAACTATTGACTTTCAAGCTTGGACAAACTTTTTTGTATTTCTTTCTATTTCTTTGAATGTGTTTCAATAAATCGGTGTGCTGCTTTCATAGCAAAACATAAAGAAAAGAGCTGTGTCTCGAGGCTTTTGCGCAGTACTGCATATACACTGCAGAATAGCATTTTAAGACATTCAAACAGTATAATATATAAATGGCCTCATCACTTCTCTGGAACCCCTGAAAATGTCTGAAACTTGATTGCTACTGATTTAGCGCATTTCCCTTCGAATGATTGTATTCAAGTGTGCTCACGCCTTGGCATAAGCTCCGAATGATTGCAATGGAAACAGATTTTGAATTACAGCGTTCTTAGCAATGACTAAAGACTTACATATTCCCCCATAATCCGGCCGCTAATTACATCCATGTAATGTTTGGTGGATTGAGCATGAAAGCTATTTATGCATTCACGCTTTACTCTAAGCTGATAAATGAGCACGGCGATCGCTAGTGAAGACTAATTATTTTGGCCCGTTAGTTCCTCCAGCTCGTTAGGCACGCTCACGAGGAACGTGTCCTCTAGTGTTTTTGTTTTGCATATTAAATGACATTTACGCAGCACATTTACATCATTACTGAAAAATGGGAGGCCCCTAAATTGTGTTTGGTTTCATTTGATTATGTACAGTATGTTTTATGAACACTGCCTTCACAGAAAAAAGGAAAGCCTTAAGGAATGCAATTACTGAATCATGAAGGATGTCTCAAAGTACTGGTATGCCACTGAAAATGGCCATTAAAGGGTGAGATTAGCTGAGAAAGATAAGAGAAGTACTATTTGGCCCTGTGGTACATTCAATCCTCAGCAATATGAGGTAAGAGGCATGGTTTGTTTATGCTATTAGAAGCTAATTACAGCTGGACCACCAGAGCAGCTAGATATAATATATAGCTGCAGCGATAATACACATCCAAATTAGGAGCAGAGATCACCTTGACATCTAATGGTAGCCACAAGTGCAATTTCCTGGTAGGCGATATCTGTGTATCGCTCCATCTTACAACAAGCACTCACATTCTTCGTCCTTCCGCACCTCTGTTATGATGCAGAACGAGACTTCTCGACACATGAATCCAGTGGTATGCAGAGGCGTCTGGTAGGCAGTTCTGAATTAGCTCAGCGTCTTTGAAAGACAGACAGAGCAAGCTCGAGGTTGGCATTTAGACGTGACAAAGATGAAACTGTACACCGCTTCTTGGAATAGCCACCTCACTTAGTGGCACCGGCAACTTAATCTCCTTTTCACTTTCCCTTGGGGTCAAAGGAGCGTCTCTCCTTCTTCTTATTTTCTTTCTTCTAAATCTCTCTCTTGCAAACACACACACGCACGCACACAAGTGCAGTACACCGCAAAGTTGTTTTACATATCCTGACCTGGTGTTTAAATGCTCAAAATAACCACTGACACCCGCTCCTCCACCATTCAAACACACCACAGCTGCTGCGGTGTAAAAATAGCACCGTCATCTTGAGGTGTCTTGGAAGAAATCATTAAGTTAGATGTGAGGTGCTGATAGGTGAGAAGACTGGATGCCATGAGAAAATGTATGGTCAATTACACCGCGGTGACCAGCGAAGACATGTAAAGTAGGGATGAAATCCTGATTAAGCTGCGATGTGAAACCCTTCAGCTAAATGTCAAGTAGAGCTTATTTATGACATACAGTATGTCTATCTTTCATACCTCTCAGGATGCGTAATTGTGTAATTTCACCCAGCAACACATCTTTTTTGATTTGTTGTTGATCTTCTCTTTTTTTATTCATTAACTAATCAAAATCCTGGCACTGGGTTATCTACATTTCTGACCTGAAACTGTAAAACGTCCCTTATAAGACATAAACAAACTGATTTATGGTTCCAGACACGGTGTGGGACAGTGCTGGGATAGCCCAAGTCCAGCAAGATTGTTAGAAAAACACTGAAGGGAATCCCCTAAAATCTTGAAGACTACATTAACAGTTCTGAGCAAAATCCAACTTTGAGGTTACGTATCGTTCAGCAAGGTAACACTATTTCTTCTGTAAAATACTTCAGAAAAATTTTGCAGTAAATTTCCAGAAATTGTAGACCCTTGCATGGTACAGATTTAAAAGGGAAGGTTCAAAATTGAAGTAACAGAAGTCAAGATGCCCTGAAATGTATTTTTTCATAGGTCAGGATCCCAAAACCTCTGGATTCAACACTTCCCATGATGCAACTCAGTTGCAACTCAATAGCATTATTTTTTCTGTGTGGTAAATCCCACATTTTTCAAACTCTATGCCCCTAGCTCTTAACGCAGCTTTCACTTCAATATCTCTTGACTCACATGCTCAGCTTTATATTACACTCACACACACACTTTTTACAAACGTCTTCCACTATAGAGAGGACAAGTATGAAAGGAAGCAGGATGAAAGCAGAATGGATAAACACTCTGTGATTGTTTTGAGGAGTCAGTGGGTGGTAGGTACCGTAATAGGGTTGGGCCATATTATACCATTCACAATACCAGTGCAACGTTAGGCAATGATAAGAAAATGAAATATCGTGATAGAATATGGATAAAATGCACATGCTCAGTGCCTTTGTTTTCGTTGTGTTTTTCGGACTATAAGGCGCCCTTAAAAGCCTTTAAGTTTCTCACAAATCAACAGTCCACCTTATAATCCATGGGAATAGAGCAGCTGCGAGAGAATTCAGTATTAATGAATCAATAGTACAGAAGTGGAGGAAGCAAGAAGAATGAGTGCAGTAAAGTTAGACTTATCTGACTGTTTTGTTTCAATTAATGCGCCTTAAAATCCGGTGCATCTTATGAAAAATATGTATTTGACTTATTTATTTGGCACACTGCAGTTTCATGTTGCAAAGCACCTCTTTTTAACTTTTGTGGATATTATATATTGGAAATGCCTTTTGGTTAAACTGTCAGCAAGGAATTTGCATTTGGACTGTTAAATTTTTATATAGCTTTAATGCACATAAAAAACAGCTGCTCGTTTAAGTGAAAATGAATTGATGGGGGTTTTTTGCACTAATAAAGTTGTGGAGTTGTAAAGTATTTTGTCTTGCATGAAGTATATCGTCAGTTATATCGTTATCGCAAATTTTCTCATATATATCGTAATAAATATTTTTGGCCACATTGCCCTGCCCTAGTAGGTAAGACATGAGGTGGCTGCAAAGAAGTGGTCAGGTGTGATGTGAACGGGTTAGTGAGGTGGAAAACCCACCATGGACTCAACATCACACTGTGCACGAGAGAAGGACAGAGCAGAAGGCTGCCCAGCCAGGTCTGCACACACACATAAACACACACACTGTACACAAACCCACGTGGACTACCACAGAGCCAGTGAACAGCTGGGTTAGGTTACAACCTGTAAAGCCGCACTGGCCACAGGACATCCAGCAGGAAAGGGGAAAAACCACCATGTCACCAGGAAGAGTCACCGTCAGCTGACAGCCACGACATTCATTGGGACTTTCATTTTTTATGATTGCACAATATTATGTAAGTACATTATGGCAGGGGATAAATGAAAAAGTAGGTGAATCCTGAGCTCATGTTTTTATATTTATTTGTTTATAACTCACCTGGTTACAGTGCATTAAGGTTTACAGATCTTACAGATGTGCTGGTTTGTTACAGGTGTGCTGACAGTGGCTTTGCTAGTTGTCTGCTAGGCTCTAACTCAGCTACATAGACCACACGGAACCACTTGACAGTGTTTGTGGTGCATTTAAAGCATGTTTGATGATAATTACTTGATATGCGAATAACTTTTTTAATCTAACAATTCTGTGCGTCACGTTATTCTAATCTGTTTCTTAGAATTAATTTGCAGATATGTGAATTCAGTTTGCAATCCAAACTAGCCTTCTTGAGTGTGGTTGGTAGGATATGGTCATTTCTGGTTAAAAAACAAACAAAACCCTCAAAAACAGCATTGCACTAGCCAAAATGCTAAATACTGAGGCTTTAAAATGTATACCCCAGCTTTTACTTGTGGTTCTATAAACATTGGGAAGAGTCTGGGTTCAAGTAGTTACAAGTGGTAAATACATAGTCCTACACAATTAAGGTAAGACAATATCATTTGTATTATCACTGTTGCACAAGGAAAAATAGTTTAGAAGCTATTCAATTTAGCGACACAATATATATATATATATATAAACAATGGAGAAATATGGAGAGAAATATATACACACATACACATATGTGTGACCAGCTAACACCCGGGTAGCTTCAACGAGCCAAGTAGCTACATGGATTTTGACTGGAGTGGGGCAGTCTTTTGTGGCATTATTTTTGTGCCACTATTCTGAGCTGGTCTAAAAAGTTCCCTCATCTCAAGTGACGAGGACAAAGATGTGACCGTTTCAGGAGATGATTGAGTTTCTTCTCCCCCCTCCACGCTGTCAGACACTTGAAAGTGACCCGCGCGTGCTTCTCAGCCAATCACAGCGGTACAGAGACCCAGCCTTCCGTTTCCATTAAACTCCTTCCGTTTCCACAATACTCTTTCATACTCTTTCTTGCATACATATATTTTCTTCAGACATGTATGCATTCTCTTCTTACATACATATATTATTTGTGAGATTAAATGCATATTGAATGCATGTAAATGAGAGCAAAATGTAGGAATGCATAAATGAAAATGCATGTATGTTAGAGTGAAAATTTGTAAATATGTACATTAAAATACATGTATAAGAGAGCACAATATTGCAATGTGTGTGTTAAATATGTGTAAACATGAGAATAAAAATATCTAAATATAAAAATTAAAATAAAACTATGTGAGAGTGAAAGTATATGTATATGTGAAAGAAGAATATGTGTATCTGAGAGTGACAATATGTGTCTGACAGAAGAATATATGTATGTGAGAGTGAAAATATATGCACGTGAGAGTGAAAGTATATGTGTGTGAAAGAAGAATGTCTGTGTGTGAGAATGAAATAATGAATTTTGGCTTGTACGGCCCCTCATACAGTGGAGTGTATAGAGACCTACTCTGTACAGCTAAAAGTGGGGCTGGATCATCAGTGCTTCAATGAGGTGGTGAAGGGAAGACTGTGGGTAGAAGCTGTTATTGAGACTGTTTGTTTTTGACATGAGTGACCTGTAGTCTTTTCCAGATGGGAGGGGTGAGAGTGTCCAGTGTGAGAGTGTCCAGTGTGAGAGGGCTTGTGGAGTCTGGAGTCTGCCAGGGTAGATGTCCCTGCGGGGCACTTCATTATTACTATCCTGATTCAAAATGTAGTCAGTAATACAATTAAAATTTTAGCTTTTTTGAGTAAATCAATTTAATTTCTTTCTAGTATATTTCGATAACCTCAATACCAAAATGTCAAATACAGGCAAGAGAAAAGAAAATGTTGATGATCAACAAATAAAGTATAATATTATCAATTCAACTTAATAATAATCTGGATGAAGAAAGAAATGGCCATCATTTAAGTAATATAACACAATAATACCCCAAACAAATCATTAACCATACTGTACCACTACACTAACTGTGTATCTGATAAGACTGAAAAGTCGTGTGGAATTACAGGTTAAGGTGAAATAAATTTTGTCAGGATGTGCTGTGTGGCAGGCAGGAGATGAGGACTCAAAATGCAGGACTCTCAGACTCGAGGGATGAACTCTAGTGATGGGACGTTCTGTATCGAGGCTTCGGAGCGTGTGTCGAGTAATGGAGGGGGCGTTTCCGCGAAGCGCGTATCGAGGCTTGCTTCATTTATGGGAGGAGCTGAAAATGATGACGTCCGAAGCCTCGCTGCCCGGCTGTACCACGTGACTGGTTCATGAAGTGGTTCGAACTTTGCCGCAAGATATGACAGCGATATAAACCCCTCAGACTTCATTCAAAATGTGGGTGTTTGATGGAGAGTTGCGGTTAGAGAGAGTTTGGAGACCGTTTGGAGGTTTATGAGAGTGAGGAGAGAAAGTCAGGAGAGAATGGAGCCAGCTAAGAAGAGGAGGATGTCCTCCCCTGTGTGGGAACATTTTGATTTTATTCCTCCCAACAAGGTATGTAAATTTCTACAGAAGATGTATTTTCATGATACTGATGGTGCAATACAATTCATGTTGAGCTGTCTTGACTTTTGTACAAGGTGAAGTGTTTTCTATGTGCCAGGGAGCTGGGATATAACAACAACACCTCATCCATGCTTAGGCACTACAGAGCTTTGCATGAGAATAAGAGGAACACCGATTGTGGAGCAAGACCAGGTGAGCCATCAAATGCAATGATAATATAGGATGCAGTAATGTTACTAAATGATATAACAATATTATACAACTGTTATAAGTGACGTGTGTGATATTTATATTTGTGCTTTGTCTTTATTGTCTTTCCTCAGGAGAACAATCTCAAATAGATGAAGACCTGGTCAGCATGGTGATTGAGGACTCCCAGCCATTTAGCATTGTGGAGGACAAAGGATTCAAAAGATTTGTTAAATCATTAAATCCCAGCTATGTTCTCCCCACTAAAAAGGTCATAAAAGCAGTGAAAATTTAGTTTTTACAGAATAAAATGTGAACAGGCAGGACTGAGGCTCAAAGCCTCAGTGTGTAGCTGTCCATACCTCAACGTTACAAAAGCACAACCACTGTCCACACCCCAACCACACCTCACCTCACAGTAAATGATCATTTCCATTTCAAGCATTTCCAAATAATCATTTCCCATACTGCCAGTATAAATATACACAGTATACTGCCATCACTACAATATACATGTTTTACACACTCCTTTTGTTGTTGACATTTACAGGCTGTGTGCAAAATGCCACACTCTTCAAATTCATGCCAGCTATTATTTTTACGTCCAGTAGGTGTCCTGCTAGAGCAAATGAAGCTTCATGAAGCTTCGCGTTGGGGTGAACCAATTGGATGAAAAGCTTCAGTGCTTCATGGGGCTTCATCTGCCCATCACTAATGAACTCAAAACCACAGCTTTATTTGCTGGCCGGGAAAAGCATACAAAAGCAAACTAAACTAAACTGGAAAATCACAAACTAGAGACACAGAGAGCTCCACACAGCATGAGCGACGACACGACACTGACTCAGAGAAACACAGGGTTTAAATACACTGGGAAGTAACGAGGGGAATGAGACACAGAAGGAGAGCACAGCTGGGAGAAATCAGAACTGACGAGACAAGGAAGCAAAGTAGAATACATTCACGTGAGACACAGACCTTCAAAGTAAAACAGGAAGTAGCACAGACGCAGACTTGACTAGGGGAGACAGAGCAACTAAGAAACACAGAGAACAGCAACAAAGAGACACAGAGGGCAGCTACTAAATACTCAGAACTAAACAGAATACAAGAAAGCCAAACTAAGGCACTAGACTATACAATAAACTGGGGCAACAAAGAGAACTAATACAAAAACTCTGAGACACAAGAAACTCAACACTGAGTTACCGACACAGGACCGTGACAAATTTAGCTTTGGTTTCACCTCCAGATGAATTTTCCTAGTTTCTTTAATGAGGAAACAGATCACATTCCTGCCTTCATGTAGTTATGGGAACACAACTATTGGTACAAAAATGTCACTCCTGCAAAAAGCCTGCTGTGAGAGTCTGAAATGGAAAAATCTCTGACGTTAAAAACGCGTCATTACAGTAAAAAACAATCATTTACCTTCAGGAAAAAGTCTTTTATATTATATCCTGATTGCTGTGATCGAGCTCTGGACTCGACCTGAGCTTTTTCACAGCTGCTGTGAAGCAAATTGCTATTGAAACTGTAAGTGTTAAACTCTGTGTCACAGCCCGCCTGACTGAAGGAAAGAAATGTAGACGGTGTTCTCTGCCTTAGATCCTCATCGATCATGTTTCATTGTAATTAATGGCAGTTGTGCTGTTTTGTGCCTTGCATTAACTCATACATTCTGCTGCTCACCCTGACGCTGCAAACTCAGAGGAAAGACTCCAACAAAGAGCCGGAACAACTAAACAAGACCTCTTTGTTAATGTTTTATCAGAGCCAAAAAAAAACATTCAAAGCTGGTCAGTGAGATTATTCCCCTATTTCTAACTTCAGCGGCACAACACTGTATATTTTCCAGAGGTTTCATTTTGTAATAGACATGAAAATGTAAAGCAAGAAAATCTCACAAAGACTAAGTTTTCACACAACACCATTCCAGGTACTGTGTTGTGGTACTATGTTTTGCCAAAGTAAAATTGTGCAAAACAGATCTTACATATTCAGGAGAAGACCTCTTCTAAATTTAAAACTCTATTACGGACATGCCTGATTAGTTCACAAATTACTGAAGACAAGAAGCCCACAGCCGACTCTGCTTCCACCAACCCATGAAATACTGTATACTGCATACAGTGGGTTTGAAGTCCCTGCTACAGCTCTCCAGGCTACAGGCAAAAAAGAGAGCAAAAATAACAACAGTAACATCCATGAACAAGCTGAAATGATTTCTCTCAACCTATTTCACTCCATTGACAATCTAACATGTGAGACCTACCCTTTGAAGTTGGTTCTTTATAATAATTTACACTACGCTTCAGCTTCCACTGTTTTACTTCCTGTAATGCACTTTCCAACTCTGCTGTGTTGGGAGCCCAGTAAGCATCTGATAGCTTTGGGACTAAAACCACGAGCAGACAAGAAGTGATGACAACTTGCAGCTTAAGTGTGAACTTCTAATTCTACCACTGGGTATTACGCCTGCGCTCAGGATATATGGATTCAATATAAAGCCGAGAATATTCAGCACAACGCCGAGATGCAGACTCTGCGGAAATTATTAAGCTTCATCATCGGGCCTTTTATTAGATATTAAAAAATACTCGTTATTAGCCTAAGCGGTTCACAGTTATAAAGTAAGTGTGATCCACTTGATGAAAAAAACAAAGTAAATGTGAGAATAATCATCCAGTGTGTTCACGTACTGGAAACAGATCTGTAAAGCTATATGTGTCGAATACGTTATTGTTATTTAGTCCAAATAAGGTTACAAGGAGCCAAATTCAAGCAGTCTTACAACTGAACAACAGAGGATGTCAGTCTAACCAGGGGGATAGTTAAGTGATGCTATGATAGTGTGAACTAGAGAGGTTACCCAGAGCCATTTCGCCAACAAGAGGACAAGCACTGCAAACCAAGCAGAAGAACTGCCTGAAGCCAGAGAGACAACTGTGTGTGTTTATGTCTTTGTGTGTATGTGTGCGTGTGTTAGGTAACATGGCCACACTGCAGCAAAGTTCTCTTTTTGCATCTAACTGAGGTTCTGTGAGTGAGAAAACGTGCTATGGAAAGCCTGTAATGCAGCCCTGGACCTATTTTGTGTTTTATTACCAAGTCAGTTACAGTGGAGGGCAAATAAGGACTTGGTTGTAATTCCACTAGTCCTTGTTAAGTGATGTGTGAGAACAAACTGGTGTACGAGGTGATGCAGAACAGGCAGGCAAACAAGCACAACAGACCCCTGCATTCATGTCAATCTCCAGTACTATTCGTACCAGCGGACACATTCATACACACACATTTCGACATAAATTAACCCCGTCCAGCACTTTTCATAATGTGTTTATAGAAGAACAACAATCAACTAAAATCTGGAGTTTTGTGTCATTTTATTTTGTGTCAAACACTTTTTTTTTTTTGGCTTTTTCCTCTCCCAGCGTCTCCATTAATGTAGGATGGCTCAAGCCATCTGTAGCTGACATGAGGAAATCACTGCTCACATGCCGTCTGTGTGTCTGCGTTAGTCTGTGTCAGAGAGGTGTTGCGGCAGAGCCGTGGCTCTCTTTCTTTCCTCCCTTGATCGAAAAAAGAAAAAGAAAAAAAAGAACCTTATCAATCAGCACAGAGGCATTTGCATTTGATTTACAGAAGCTTGTGGTCGAACTTCCTCAGAGGAGCTACTTTAATTTCTCCCCCCTCAGGGAACTAATCACGGCACCAGCTTCAGCCATTAATATGGCTAAAATTAAAAAACTGCCCAGCTAACGTTGCAAGAGTTATCGCATAGTTAAAATTAAAAAACCAATAATAATACTACTATTTCACTGAGTATCCAACTTTAAGTAAATTGATTTAAGAAAGTAAGTAAGCAACAACCCTTCAAGATATTGAGGAGTAGAATCTCTAATAAGGGTGTTCCTATTATGGTGCTTTTGTGTTTGTGGGAACTCCATGTAATCCATACCTGTCTATATCTACTGAGTAAGTGGCCTCTTTTGTTATTTGTAAGAAGAAAACATATTGACAATCTTGTTGATCTAGCTACGGAGACTATAAATATTACAAAACAGCTGACAAACCTCAGTCCTGCGGCATCCACCAGCCATTATCACCATATATGAAACAAGCAACTGGAGGAGCAACCCGCGTTGCCTCTCCATTCTCCGCCCCGCTGTGCCTCTCATTACACTGCAAGGGTGGCATCGTTACCATTGAGGGCTGACAAATAGCTAACTTCCCTTCAACTCTGCTTCTCTATCATAAACTGGGAAATAAAACTGTGGTGGTATTGACCCTCTTTCAGTGTGCATGCTGGGTCAATCTCCTACCATTATACCCAGCCTGCCTGCTTCATTTCAGTGGCGACACAAAACATGGCTACATCTGCGTTTGAATGTGAAGCAATTGAGGCCAGACTGATTACCGAACATGGTGGCAGCAGTGCTTTCCCGACTCCAAACACACATGGATCAATGAACCTCAGTTGATGATTGCTATAATTAGATTTGATTTTCTGTCTTTACCATTGCGCATGAAATGCGGTTGAGGTTAGGTGAGAAACTCACTTTTCAGCTGCTGCCATAACCTCCTGTCCCCACTTGGATGAGCTCATTACATTTAAGAGCTAATTAATGAAGGCAGTATAAATCAGTGGCATTGTTGTGGTAGAGACAAATAAAGAGCTGCTACTCATAAGTGAATGTCTTGAAGAATAAACCTCCTCATTTACAAACCCATAATCTAATCGAAGACGTGCTGCAGTAAAAGGATAAACCTGCGCAGACACAACGCACACAAGCACATACAGTGCAGTCTTCACGCTCCAGTGGCTCATAGTTAAATCCACAGGCCTCCTGTGTAACTGATGTGCTCATCACACTGCTTGAGTGCCAATACAGTAGGTTATACACACAGACACGCCACGCTTTTTCTCACCTTTTCATTCTCATTCAAATGTAAAACATGAAGTAGATCAGAAAGAAATCACTGGTGTGTTCAGGATTGTGAAAACACATAACAGAACAGTTCGACATTAATCTCATCGTTCAGTTTTTGCCAGGCTTGTGGCACTTTTCCAAAGTCTTCATTCTGTATGTGGTGTTGACTGGACCAAAACTCAGTCGCAAATACAAATCTTGCCCTGTTGGTGCCCCTGATTCACTAAGAGGGCAAGATTTTGAATCATTTTTTAATTAAATCCCCAACCCTAATAGCTTTTCCTTAACTGGGAAGCTATTTTAAATGTGTTTTAATGTGCTATACAAAAAAAGTTTAGTCTAAGCTAAACTAATTCCAAGCTAACGCTGGTATACAGACATGAATCATCATTTGTCTCATCGAAACTTACCAAAACTATGTGTTTAAACTATTTCTAGTAACTTTGCAAATATAGACTGACTATAAAAAACATCACAGTGTTTCACAGCCTGTCAAAAACCCTGGAAACTAAAACTCACATGCATCGATTAATTGAGTTAAAATGAACTATTTGCTCTCCATGTTGAAAAGGCTAAAACACTAAAACTGACCTGAGGACATTTTCAGCACTAATGCTATAAAAGCTATAAAGGTGTATAATGCAGTAGGTTTTGGTGGGACCACCTTTCATATATATTCTGTTAGTTTCACTTCTACACAGTTTTTCAAGACACTTGGCAGGTATGAGTGGTAGTAGGTTGGGATGAGTTCTCTGTGGCAGACATACCATCTGTTGCAGAACTCATCTTGTCACTGAAGACAGTTCTTCATGAATGCCATGCTGAAGAGTTAATTTAGGATCAGCGAGATGCCTTTTCGAATGGCACTGCGTGATGACTAAGAATCTAAATCTCTATGTGTCTAATGTTTTGCGCTGCACTCTAAGCTGCCTAGTAACGGCACATTTCTAAGCGGTATGGTGTCTGAATTACCAGCCAGGATTGACTTTTTGGAGGTACTATGAAGCACCGTGGGTTTCACTCAAGTCTGAGCTGTGTCTGTACACGCCAAACACTAATAGAGTTGACATCAAAGATTTCTCTCCCACTGCGACAGCCTAGCAAGATACTCACTCTCTCTTTCTCCGTCTTGCTCCTTATCTTGCACCCCTGTTCTCAACCTATGGCCCTCCCCCTTTTTCTCCTTCCCTCCCTTTTTTTCTCTTTCTCTCTCTCTCCTCTACTTCCCACTTCAGGTGGTGGTGTAGCAGGGTGGAGTGTCACCTTGCTCAGCGCCCAGCAGCCTGTGGCTAGATGATGATTTATAGCAGAGGAAAGCTGGGGCTTGGGAGATGAAGTCGGTGGATGGCTTGGTTTAAAATCACTTGTGGCGGTGTGTGAAAGCGAGGCGTGATGAATGAATATAGTCTTTGCACGCCAATCAAAAAGACCTTTCTCCAAGTTAAAGTAGGTTTTAGATCCATCCAGAGGCTCTGGGCAGGTTTTCCGCCTTAATATCTCAACATCAAGTGGTAGTGCTTTTGAAGGGTTGAAAATAAATAGATCACACTGGATACATTTTTACCCAACTCAGTTTTTGAGCAGAACCGCTGGAGGTCAAATGCAAATATCTCTTTGTTTTAATTGATGCTCTGTCTTTTGACTAGGAGCTTCCCATTGTGCAGAATTCATTAAGGAAAAAAAGCATCATTAATGAAATACAAAGTCTTTCAGATGTTGATGGTAAAAAATGAATTGCTTTGAAAAAAACAAAGCCCCGATCTTTATATAGCCCCTTAAAACATTTGTCAGTAAGAATTAATGCAGACAGGGAATCTAGATATATAGATATTAACAATTACTGTTGTTGCATGTACTGTAAGTAGTCCATGAGGACAGTAATAATTTCCATCTGCTCAGGGTAACAATTGGAATAATTTCTCATTTAAATGCATGTTTTTTTCTGATATCAGAAAGAGCCAAGAGCAGCTTCATGTTCGGTATGCTAATACGATCCACGTTATGTTTATTTTACATGGATAAAATCACACATATCTGTGGCTACGGGAACCCCTGTGATGTGTTGCTCCCAGTAAGCAGCCACTCCCTACAGCTCACTGAATAACTAGAGAGTTGCAAAGTATACAAAATAGCACGCGTCTCCAGGACATTTACAGTAAGAATGTGGATAGATTTCATTTTTCCTGTTACATATTAAAAGAAACACTATTCTGAGCACATCACATCTATACTACATCTAAGAGTGTTTCTCAATATACACAGTATTTCACATTTACATGAATGATTAATCACTCCTTATGTATGAACTACAAACAGTACGAGCGAACAACTTGTATCAGGCAGAACTACTCAGCGGCCAGTTGTCCGTACTGTATGCATACTGCATGAGTCATACTGTACAACAGCAAGTCACACAGACAGATTGTGCTTTGCTCTCCATCTGAGTCCATTCATACGTCAGTAATATCACAGCACTGCTCTGACATCTCCCATTGAACATATTGTCTGACATGTAAAACTGGAAATCCGAAAAGTCCCCATAACTGTTTTCAAATTACTTCAAAGAATGTAAGAAATTTTAGTATCACATCATAACCATTTATCAAAAATAGCGTTGTCTGTGTGGCCAAATCTCACGCCTCATATGTCTACTTTAGACACAAAAAAGGGTTAAATACATACTCCAATACTCTGCTAGCTGAAATACTTGACTAGGGCATCACGTGTATGAATCCATCGCTGAAAATGCTTCCCAACAACTCGATTTCTATCTAAGCAACAGCTGCATAAAAAGCTGCTTTGGAAAATGACTAGCCCTTAAAAAACCTTTAAAAATGCATTTATTTCACATTTTCAACAATAAAATAAGACCTGTCCTTTAAAATGTAACGCTTCAGGATACAACCCAAGCTGTTTTAAAGGGGCGCCACATAAAGTCTGACTGCCAAACCAATGAACTGCACATCACAACACGACTCTCTACTGTGGGCCGAGTTCAACTTTTATGAACCTGTTTGGTTTCATTCTTGTTGAACTGAATCGCTGATAACATTTCCCAATTTCCTTTTACAATTTGTTCACAAATATTCTAGTAAAGGCAATTTGCAATTCCGTCTGTGGCCTGGAAAAAGCTGCACCACTTCGGTTTGACTCATATTTTATAATATAGTGTTAGTTGACCCATTCTCCATCAGGATAGTTCAAAGCCCTACAACTGGCCCAGTTCCCTGCATGTGGCAACAATAGCGTCACCACGCAGTAATGAATCAAATTAAGTGGAATGTCAGCTAGGCTAACAGAGCTCTCCTTCTCCTCTCAGCACGAAAAGGAATAGCTTCATGGCACCAATTTGTCTCTTTCCACCCTTACTGGCACATATTTTTGCATTTAAACTAAAAAAAGCAACAACAAAAAAATCTACTGGCAAAGACACGAGAAGTAGAAGAGAGAAGGCTCCAGTCCAACTGGAAATATAATCTTTATTCATGCATAACAAGGTAGACAGGTTTGACTGATGTAGAGCAAGACCTTATTGGTACAATGTAAACATAAGCAATAAAATAAATGATATCCCAAGAGAGATTTTGCATCTTTACCCCTTTCCTTCTCTCATTCCTGCTCCTCGCCTCTCTCCTATGAAGATTAAAGTAAAGGTGTTGTGAAGGAAGAGTGATAAGATAAGAGTGATACACTGACAGAAGTAGAGGAACAACGCGGCAATATGCTGATGATATGGTGATGAGGACAACAGAAGATGAATGTGTGAAAGACGAAGACAGAGTGCAGGAAAGATGAGGTGTGTTTTTCAAATGAAAGAATATACATTGAGGTTTGTATGCAAATGTCTGAGTGGTTACTGTCACACCGTAATGTCTTTGGTATCACTGAAATAAAGATTGCATTTAGAAAACCCAAAGAAGCCTCTTTGTTTCCATTTGTTTGTTTGCATTTTTAATATAAAGCCAACTTTTTTACATTAAGTGTATCAAATACTAAAAAATGCTATTATACAATAAGGATGTTTTAATATGTCAGTCTGCATTAACTAAAAAAATCTTCAATTTCCAGTACTGAATGGAGTTAAGACAATCACTACCAATGAATTAGGATATCAAATAAGCATGCTTCAGTGAACTATTTGAGCTGAGCACATAGACACTTTTTTCCTTTTTAGCGGATGACATATTAAAAAAACAAAAAACAAAAAAAACTCCACACATGCTCAGTAACCCTTAAAGATCATGTAAGGCAACATTTAACAAAACGGAAACCTGAATCATTACATTAATTAAGTTTGTCAGATTTTTCTCTACCTCTGTCAAAACTGATTATGACAGTTAAAAACTAGCCAAGCTTGTAGTTCAAGCATGTGAACACCAATGAATAAAAAAAATTATGCTGGAATGGATGCAATAAGAAAAAGATCAAATGCAGTTTTTCTAATACTATTTAGTGTAATAACTAAATCCTGGATAGAAGATAGCAGAGAAAGCACAAAACGCTGAGAATGACGAAACAAAAAGGAAGACTGTGAGATTATCACTGTAGTTATAATCCATGCTTTACAATATGGCCCACAGAAAATCGTAAATCTGCCACATGACAGTTTATAGGAATGATTGGACAGTACTGAACAGCAGATAATGCACTGTGGGCCACTCTTTCTATAGTCATATATAATCGTGATACAGAGTCACTAAGATTAGCAAACATCCTCGAGCACAACTATTGTCCCAGCAGGGAAATATGACTAAACACTAATCCATAATTTTGTTTTCCATTTATATATTTCAAAACTGGGATTTGCCATTACAGAAACAATCCCAGCTGTCAGAGTGAATGTGAATCTGTCAGCGTGTTCATTCTCCTGCTAGCGCACTCTCACCACGAGGTCCGGCACCATTTACGAAAATCACGCTGCTCAGGCCATTGAATTTCAAGAGCTCTGTAAATGGGGAGAGACAGTCTATTTGCATTGGCAGTCACAACCCAAAAGGTGTATCCGATGTCTTGAGGCTGCAGGGAGAAGATGAATAAGGGAAGCTGCATAGGACTGGCTCTATATATAGTAGGTAATCTGTCATCTCATTTTTGTCGTCTCCCTTCCCCTCGTTTTTGCTTTGAGGAATGAGGGATTGATGTTCAGAAGATCAGAGGAAGTAAGAAGGGAATCTTGAAGGCTTGGAGAGAAGAGAATTAGAAGGGCTGGTGTGTATGCGTGTGCGTTAGTGTGCATGTTGGAGGAAAGAAGGCGCTTGCACCGATAACTGCTGTTTTTGAGACCCAGTTGTAGCTGGCCCTAAGTCCAATTCGGATAGTTCAACTCTCCCAACTACAAGAGAGAAAGTAAAAAGGGAAACTATACATCTAACAGTTTAGCTTCAAAAGAGTTCCGCTGATTCCCATCCTACACTGCAAAAAAACTTCATTTCCTCTCAATCTGCAACACTGCTGTAGCCTAGAGTCACATATCTGAAGCGGATATTGTTTGAACGTCCTGTCAGTCCTGACAGGTTAGACTCCCTGACAGAGACATACAGAGACAAGAAGAGTTGAATATTGTTCACAAGCACGTACACACATACACATGCACACGCAAAAAAAACACTCAAGAAAACACCTTTGGGAAAAAGCTGAGGGGCCCTTATGGAGCTCCTTTTGATAAGGTTCACCATGTGGTCACTTCAAAGCACACATGTAGGAGTGGATAAAATAGAAGCAAAGGGATGGTGGGAGTGAGAAAAAAGACATGAGGTGGGATAAAAAGGCAGCAGCAAACAGCAGTAGAATGAACCAGGGGAAGGGTTGGTAAGATTAAAGAAAATGCAGGGAGGGATTACTCTGCAAAAAAAGAAAGAAGGAAGCAGATTTGCAAAGAAAGACAGCAGGACACACGAGGGTAAAGGCACAAACACAAGCGCCCAATGTGCAAGTGCATGCACACACGTGCGGTTGCACATACACTGTTTGCACACCTGGGGGAGACGAATCTGGAACATCGGCGAGAGGATTGGGAGGCCGAATCTCATTGCTCTGTGCCAGCTAAAGCAGCAACTTTTTGCTGAGAAAGAATCCTCACACTGATGAGTAGCTAGCTACGGTGTGGCCTGCAGGCACACACCAGCACATGAGGGAAAGAGCGGATCATTAGACTAACTGAAGCATTCATAGACAGTAGACAGTTAGCTAGCTAGCTCCATCTAGAAACACTTCCACTAAATAATTCACAGAGGTGTAAATAAAATATTATTCCAGTGGCCTTCACCTTAACAAAAACTGAAATAAGAAAGCTGCCATGCTGAGTAATGAGTTCTTCTGTAGGGGATGAGTTCAGCTATGACAGCCAAGCAGATGAGTACATAAAAAAGACCTTACCTCAATATTCAGTTATTCTCATTGATATTCAAAAAGGGGGGTGTGCTGCTTGGTTTAAAACAGAATATTTCATCTATATATCTGGCTTTGATAATGACACTGTAACATGCCATCTCTCCAGATTTAAAAAAAAAATAACAATAATAATAATTAGAAAGCAATGTTCTCCATCAGCAAGAACCCAGCAACTGCAGAATGATAGCAGGACATTTATCGCTTTTCTCCCACAGCAAAGAGTGCAATATCTTTCTGCATAATGCATGAACACGACAACATGGCCTAAATCATACCACAAAAACAAATAGACTCATAATCGATGGGGCGGCGAGCTATTTGTGCGCATTAGATATCAATCTTCCTCACATATATAACACAATATTAGGACAAGCTGAAACACAGCCAGACGGAGGTTGGCAAGGACAAGAAACCAAAGCACTACACTGAGTCAGGAGAAGATGAATAGGCCACAGGTCTTTTCCACGTGTCCCACTGGGGCTACAGTGCTACAGCGTGGTGATGTAGTCCTCACCCTGTGTGCCAAAACTACAATCGAGAGCAGAAATCAATACGTACTGCAGCCGATTCCTCACCGTGGCACCCGTGATTATGACAACCACTCCAGGTGGTAGGAGTATGGATCATATTGCTTTCCTGGCTCAAGGCCTCTGCTTCTGGCACACAAAAACCTTCTCATTTCCAAAAGGTCAATCAATATAAAAAACGGGCTCATCTCCCTCTGGCCAGCTTTGTATTTCTTAAATTACACAGTAATCAGTTTTTAATGGGTCCCCTGGGATATGAAACCCCCTAAGTGTCTGCAGCGCAAGACCGAGCAGCATTTCTAAAACTTAGAATCTTAATCTCGCGTGTGAATTTCATATCCATACACTTCACTGAAGTATTCACTTAGAATAAGGCAGATGATGGAGGACATTCTCCACCACTATTTTATTTTAGGAAGCTGTCTTCATATCTTTGCACTGCTCTTGACGTCCAAATGCCAAGGTTAAGAAAGTTAAAAAGATGTCCCGTGATTGAGCCCTCTGAGACTGATATCTAAGGACAGCTGCTCTTCCTCTTTCCTCTCTCCCTCTTTTTATGCTCCTTGCCTATCTCCCTCTGTCAATCCCAGAAAAAACTTTTAACCCCACCCCAACCCCCGATACCCCCTTGCAGCTCCCCCCACACATACATCTCCGAACTCACCAGATTTCCTCTCCATCTGCTGCCTGTCCTAACAGAGCCCCTTCGCTCTCCACTATTTTCTCAAATATTGTTTCTTCATTTACTTACAACTACACGATGATTTGCTTACAATTGCTCCACTGAGGCAAATTGTCAAGTTTTCAATGCCAGTAAACATTCAGTTAGCCAGTGAGTCAGAGAGGCGAGTAGTCTGTGTGTGTGTGTTTGATATGTATCAGGGGTTTCCTCTCAGCTCCTATTACTCTGACACAACACGTTCTAAATTAGTCACCTGACACTAGCCACTGCCCGAACCATAGGGCTTGACCTCGGGTGTCCCCCCCACTTTGCACACGCAACATGCCTCAACATAGGAGTGCAACACCTGATCAGAACAAACCTCACTAAAGAGTGCAAATTCCCTCATAGAAAAAGATGTCTGTGCAATAGAAAGAGCGTGTGCTTTAAGATTCCAGGTTTCCCATCCAAGTACCAACTCAGGTTTCAGCACACAGTAAAATATTCACAGCATTCAGTAACCTTGTCAAAGTTACAGACATGGTTTCACTGACTTTGTCATGGCCTATTTAACATTAAGTTCCTATCAAATTGCCGCTACCCTCTGAACCCAACTCACAGTTTATATCCCGCCGTTCGCAGATACTTAAAGGTGTGATGATTAATCTCTGTGCTGCTGGCGTTAATGAGCAGTGCCCTCTTTCTCCCAGTCCTGTGGCTGGCATCTGCCCGCTTCACACAAGGAGAGAGGAAAGTATGCAGGGCAGAGCAAAGACAGCTCACGTTGATTATTGGAAATACTAATACATTAATCCATCCAAATATCTCGACCCACAGTTTATTTTTGTGGTGAGTCTGACACTTTGTTCCTCTTTATACAAGATGTTCAACGATGACTCATGTGTGCTTTCCTCTGAGGATGAGAGGGCAATGTGTCCACCTTTGCACCTACAAAAGTATAAAACCCACTACTTAAAACATTATTTTTCCTTTTTCCCCAAGATGCAGTCTAAAAACTGCAAATTGTACCTCTGAATGGTAATGTGCATTACCGCTGCAGAACACTGAGGGCAAAGATGGCAAAAGTATGTGGCAACAATGTTACTTGAAGCTACTGTGTGATGCCAACTATGAGACGGTACAAGGACAGGTTTGTTTAAAGTGGACATCTGATCACACGCAGGCCTCTCAGTAATTAATAGGCATGAAGTGTTAATTCAAAATGGTATGTGTTTCAACTTTCAACTTTAACAGGATTACAAAACACATTCTTCAGAAGTGGCATCTGGAAGGTAAGAAGTAGGGGGGGATTGTGACTCGGTTATAGTTTCAAGTCACATTGTGGTAGCAGCTCTTTTTCGGTACAACAGTGATTTGCTTGGACTGATAGCCGTGTCGTTCCACTCATACTGCGCAGCCCTGACCTCTGTCGGTCTCATAAACACTGGCTTTACAAAATTTGATTACATGTACGTGTGGAAAGAAGAGGTCAGAGGGGCAGAAGGAGTATGTATGAGAGAGAATGACTGACAACTTGTATCCCTAAATCCCCAGAAGAGAGCAGATCAGAAACAAGGTGCAGTGCAGAAGAGTCAGCAGTTATAAACAGTTACTTACTAGAGCTTGTACTATCAAACTCTTTGTCATGATAACCTCTTCATGTTATAGCTGTGGGATTAAAGAAACCTATAGTAGTTTCTATGGAGTTTCACCTATAACATTAGTTCATGTTAGCCACACTGGACTAGAAATGTCAATAGGAGGTCAGTCGGAGATCTTGTTGAGAATACATACAGCTAGGGCTGGGCGATATATCGAGTTTTTAAAAAAATATCGGTATATTTTCATACGAGATATAAGATGTGACAATATCGTTTATATCGATATAGTATATGTTACGTTATAATTATACTTGTGGAGCCGCAAGTTTGCCTCTCTTTTATCCACTTTTGTCTCTATGCAACGTTACTGGGCCTCACCTCTCCTTCACTGAACACAACTCCCCCATCGCTTCACCTGCAGGCAACGACAAGATGGACACGGCAAATCTCCGTTAACGAGTTACTGCGGATCGCCCCGTGTGTGGGGCTGGATGGCGTCAACGTGTTAGCGAGCTAACCGCGCTAACGACATGCATGACCTAAAATCCTTTCATTTTCTCCAAAAACGACCGTGCGCCTTATGTATGAATTCTGGTTGTGCTTACTGACCGCGAACCGATTTTATGTGGTACACGGCGCTCAGCAAACTGTCAAGAAATGTTTTAGTTCGACTTTGGTAAGCTACGGAGCTGCAGCGCTTGATGGATTGTCGGAGCATTATGACTACCGTAGTCCGGAGCCTCGCGGAGTGATACGTACTGTGCTTCAACGTAATATTACCGTATTGTGTGTGTACAAGCACCTGTTAAGAGACACGGTTATGAAGCAGATTTCAAACTCCAGGCTGTCAGCCACACAGTAGAACTTGGGAACAGAGCAGCTGTGAAATCTGTCTTTGTTATTATGCTCAGCGTCTTTTAGTTCACATTTTGACTGCATAATTGTGAGCTTTTTGTTATGCACAAAAACAACATTGTTTTCTTTTATTTATGGAGGATTATTATTTAATAAATGCTGATAATTTATTTTTGAGTAATTTCTTCATGTACATCTACGCTGTATGTTAATAAAAGTGCCTGTGTGACATCTGGAACACAGCTTTGACTAAGAACTCTCTTTTTGTTCTTACCTTATGGCTTAAAGAAAAATATCGAGATATATATCGTATATCGCCATCCAGCTAAAAAATATCGAGATATGAATTTTGGGTCTTATCGCCCAGCCCTACATACAGCAACCATCTTAAGAAAAAAAACAACAAAGAAAATAAATGGAAAACAAGAAGCACTCCAAGAGAGCAAACCTCCACGAAGGCGGCACAGTCTCTGGGTAGTATTTATATTTAACGGAGTAGTATCCTGTTTTGTATTCATTCGTGTTGTTTTCTTTGTGCTTTTTAAATGGAATTCAGGAAGGTTCAAGACATACAAATAACGTGTTTTGGAGCCAACGTGAAAGAAAAGCAGATGTAAAATATAAAACTGAGGTCAGAACTCAAATGTGACAAGCTATGGATCCAAACTATAAGAGTCAGAGGCCCACGGTAATGTTATATTTAGAATCCCGTTATACATCACATATATCACATATATAGTGTGTTGTCAACACAAACAATGGCAGTAAGAAACAGCTTTAAATTGATTTACATAGAATAATTATCACTTTGACCTTCAGATTGATCTGTTGGGGTCAGAGTTCAAATGCGATACGATAATTTAAATCTTTATGTGGTACTTTTTATATGTTGACCTTGAAGACCTTGGTGGATGCAAGACAAATTTTAATGTCTTGTTAATGTGACCCCGTATCAGTAAGGTGATTTTATCCTGTAAGTCAAATAGAAATAAAACACATTGTGAGCATGCATTTCAAGGTGTCTATATTTAGCTATCCCCAGGTATAAAACTGTGTGATTAGAAAAAAAATCCCATCACTTCTTTGGAAGCACTTGGGAAGCTGACATTTCTTTTCAGTCACATTCATTTTCTTGGCAACCTGCTAAAACACAACAATAATTACCTGCTTTTAACTCTGCTGTAGTAGTGTCCAAAACTCCAGAGGGAAACATCTGGGACTTTTTTAGCTGCTCAGTACTCCCGAATGCTCACCAACAAATTGTTAACCGTGTCTTGTCTACTATCTTGACTTGACCAGGTACTAAAAAAAGTTCAAAGTGAACCAAACAGTAAAGTTGTGGGACAAGCAGCTAAACAAAGAGCCCAAATGTTTTTATAAAACCCTGTTTGTTGAGCGACTAGCGTCGTCTTTGTGTGGGATTTATGGTTTCTGTTGTAATCCTTACAGCTTTGCTCTGACACCGCTCAAAGATTTTCTTTTCCATGCCTGCTCCTTCTGTGTGTTTTGCTTGATCTGAGTTCTTTGTTCTTTGTCCTTTTTGCACTTCTTCCTGTTTTATTTTGAAGGTTAAGAAGGTTAGAAAGGTTTGAAGGCTAGAAAAGGAGAAAAGTTGTTCCATTTGGTGTTTTGCCTTTTTGGTTTTTTTAAACGAACTGTAAACTGGAGGCCATGGCTTTTAGCCTTTTGACAGACACTGGGTCAAATTTAAGAACTTCATCCACACTATCCTTTTTTCACATTGTCACATGCAAAAAAAAGAGGTCCGCAAGTTATTTTCTTTACCTTCAGTCCATTGGTCATTAGTGCTGACATGTGCCCGCACTCAGTTTGAGATCCCTGATCATATCTCCTCGTCGCCTAAGTTACATCTTTTAAATTTGAACAATGGGAGCCACCTCTTCATTCTTCCCGCAATCCTATACTTCTCCCAGCCTCCCACTCGCTCCCAACTTCCCCGTTCTTCCATTGTCCTCGACTGATATTATATGAACTCTCATTACAGGGGTGGTAATAGACTCTTCAGCACCCAGATCCTCTTTATTATCTGTCAGCTGTGGACTACATCTCTAAGCTGATTAGCCAGAGCCGTCTTTTCAGCATTTCAATTAGGAGCGTTTTGAATAGTCAAGCAGCTTGCACGCCTTATATTCATTACTGACATTCTTAGAGCACTATGCGACGTTCAAATCCAGTAATCCAAGAAACATATTGCAGCAGTGAGGATGAAAGGGCAACAGAAGAATGACATCATGGCAGATTTTAATATTGGTCTCACAGGCAAAAGGCAAAAGTAGCTATTAACAGCAATGCAAAGCAATTTACAGCAGCAGAGACACTTGCAGTTTAGCATAAATGGCCCAGCTGGCAATCCTGTCATGTACACCCATATGCAAGCACACATGCATACACACAAACGGTTTTTCATATGCTTTAAAAGACAAATATATTCAAGAGAGTTATATTTACCATCACATATTAAGCTCTGTGCCTGAATCTTATCACTGCAGAATGGTAAAAATTGATAAATGTGTCAGTCTGAGTAGCATGAAGACTGGACATACAGGTAAAACACCTGTATGTCCAATTCGGCTGTTCGGCCAGGTAAAGGGCCACAAAAGGGGAAAAAATGAGAGAGGATGAAGCGGAAGAGCAGGAAATTGAGGGAGAGGAATGGGAGGAAGAGGTTGTGACTCCTAGTGCTAATGGATTTAGGTCAGATGACGAAGATATGATTTGCTTTGCACGCTGTGTGTGTTCGTGCGTGTGTGTGTTTGTGTGTGAGCTTGCGTGTACAAGTGGAGGGCATGGTTTTGTGATGTCATTAACAGTGGAGCCAAAATACGATGATCTCGGGGTATTATCAGTATCTGTTTAAGGTATCCGGCTTTGTCAAATACCCACTTGACACAGGAGTCACCATCATGTTTTATCATTCAGTCTGACTCTCTCACTTTCACACACACAAACACGCACACACACACACACACACAAACTCCCACTAATCCATTCAAGGCATTGTTAATCCAGCTGTGTGCTGGTACAGAGATGTGCTGTACATGGCTGACAACCAAGTCACCAACGCTGATGTCATACCTGTGTGTATTTCGGTTGCCTCCGTTGTAATCGCTGCTGTTTGCGAGACAGACGCAGCACACTATTATGCGACTACATCAAGGAGCCTAAACCGTGTACTCTGCTCTCTGCATTACAGCACACTGAATTTCTCTCTGTAGAGATCCTGAGTGTCACAAACGCTCGTGTCGGTGCGCTAAGTGAAATGTTGTTGTCATGTTCTCAGCTGTATAATTTGACAAAGAGCTCAGTCTCACTTAGAGCCTCAGTCGGGGAGAAGGGAGCAGAGAGGGAAAAGGGATGCAGTTGTGCACACTTGAGGATTTCTACAGTAGTCATGTACCATTTGCCACAGAACAATGGAAGTGGAGTAGCTGAGAGTCAAGTGCCTTTTCCCTGGGCATGTTAGTGGTGCTTGTAGAGGAAGACGACGGTCTTCCACATTTCATATTAGATTTTTCAAGTGAGTAGATTCGTTTTTTTTACCATTGTGGTTTCAGTGAGGTCTCTTTCTCTAACCTTAAAACATAATATCCCTCATGCTTAATTCAACGAACACGTTTAGACTAGAGATGGACCGATCCGATATTACGTATCGGTATCGGTCCGATACTGACCTAAATTACTGGATCGGATATCGGAGAAAAATAAAAAATGTAATCCGATCCATTAAATATCACGAAAGCACCTCACAAAACTTGCAACACGCCGTAACTCACCTCAGAACGTTAGCACGTCGGAGCAGTATGCATCACGTGATAGAGCGGCTGTGGCATGCAGGACCTGTAGGTGGTCTGGATAGCATTTGGAGCTTCGCTAGCAACCCGGCATTTCATCTCCGACAAAGTTATCCCGAGAGAAGTAAAGCAAGTGTGTAAGTCCATCTCTGAATGTTTGTAAAGCATTCCTGCGTTAAGCTTAACAAGCGACTGCCTCTTCTTGCTGCTACTTCAATCATGAAACTGCTTAACGATCAGCTGATCGGCTTTTCTGTCGTGAGTCCGTGTCTCTAGTTTGCTTTTGGCCCACTTTGCACCAGAAAGAGGAAACCAGCGGCTGAACAACAGCAGCACGTTTAAGCTTGATCAGCTATTGTTAGAATGTATTTAATATTACTTTCTACTCGAGGATCTTTTTCTACTAGCTGACGGCTGGTAACTGTGCAGGGGCGGATCTAGCAAAGTTTAGCCAGGGGGGCTGATAGGGCATTAACAGGGAAAAGGGGGCACAAAGACACACTTTTCTTTCTTATTCTCATTTAAAATGTCTAGCTTTTAATAAATAATTATCTGACACCCAAAGTTTTAATTTGATGCAAAATGAATAGAAGTCCATTACTGTATATAGTAACTATTAAGTCTAATATATATACCCTAGTAAGCTATAGTACTTTTTCCTTTGGGAAGGTACCATCTGTGCAGTCTGCAATTTTGTTGAAGAAAGATGTTGAATCTATTTAATATTTCTTGAAAAATAATTTATTTCTGTGCATTTTTTTTCACACTGCATCAAATTAAGGTTGATTACGTCGATTAAGCATCATGAGGTGGAGCGTGAGGGGTGGTTCCCTATTTTTTATTTATTTATTTTTGTTGTTGCTGGGAGTTGGAACCCTATTAGTTAGGTTGCTTAATATTTATGCTAAGTACTCTTTAAAATACCAGAATAGGGAGGATGGTGTAGGTTTAAGTTTATTAGATTGATCAGTATTGCTGTACTATGAAATATTTTTTTTTGCATACAGGTATAACAGAATAGCTTTAGTGTAGTTGTTGTTTTAAACTTGAGTATGAACTTATACAAAATGCAGCAAGATATTTAAAAAACAGTTTTGTTGATTAAAAAACACCATATCGGATTCATATCGGTATCGGCAGATATCCAAATTTATGATATCGGTATCGGTATCGGACATAAAAAAGTGGTATCGTGCCATCTCTAGTTTAGACGTATTAAAATCACAAAAGAAGTATTTCATCTCATCACCTTGACACTGTCTGATCTGTTTCTCAGGTATGGTAGAGTGGGTCTGTATTGTTGGAGTGTTCAAAGATATCGCCACAGTCTTTGCTTGATTGTTATAATCTGGTCAATCTGCTTTAAATGCTTAGTTTCCAGCAGTTACTGCATCTGTTTGTCATCGACATGAGGGGATTTCTTTAATATAGTCGCAGCTCTGGCTGTAAACACAGCAGTGTCACCAACCTGCTCCATCTGATTCAAAATTGTATCCACCGCTTTGCTCTGCAGTACTCTGCAGTTTTTGGATGTTGACCAAAACAGCTTTTTCATTAATTAAGTCATGTTAAACTTGCTTTTCTTTGCTTAAGGTTAAAGTAAAAGTGAACAGTACAGTCCCAACGTGTGCCCCAGTCACACAAGTATAGAAACTGTTGAGGAATTATCTGACAACCAAATGTGTATTCTCCAACCAATTGGGGAGTGGTTACTGGAGGTTGTTGGCAGTAATTAAGAAATTCACACAGGCCTAGAGACCCCCTGGTAACCTCAGGCCATTGGTTGGCAGGTGGTTGCTGGAGGTTACTGCCAGTTGCTAGTAGTCCCTGCTGTGTGTGATGCTGGACGGAAAACCTCTGTGCGATTGCTTTGATCACTAGCAGGTTACTGCTGTCTCCAGGGGTTTTCATGCAAGATGCCAACTTGTCTATAAACTACTCGCCAAGCAGCAGTGAAACTGAAGAAAGCGATTGTAACTATAAACAGAGAACATTCACCAAAACGTTCTGCCCTTCAGTTGCAAAAGGGACTACTTTCTCTTTGAAAACAGACAAACTCAAGTCCCAGTTTGCCACAAGCAACTCTGCAGTAGGAAATACGAAAAAGGAAATAAGAGGATGACATTTTAATTTGCTACCTGAACACCCATATGCACCTTTTAACAGAGACATATATAAATAACACTGTTTTATATAGCCTACTGTATTATTGAATGACTAAGTTCACTGTTATGGCCCACAATAAGCAGGAAATGAGGGTATATATTTACTGAATACAAATACCTTGCTATAATCATTGTTGTTGCAGAACTTTACTTGCTTGCTTTGAGTGCCGTGCACTCTCATACTGTGGAGTAGATTCAGGCACCCTAACAGATTTGAGAATTTCAATTTTATTTCAGTGGTAATTTTAAATGTTGTTATTTTTTCCTCTTCTTTTTACAGAACCAGGCCAGGGACAGAGAACAGAAGAAGAAAAAGTTGGCTTAAAGGGAGCGTGGACGTGTAGTTATGAAGAAGTTAGGAAAAGCCTTCATAAATTATTTCAATGGATATACAAATGATGAGTGTAACCTTCAGAGATGTTTTGCTGGAATAAATGGGGAATAGACTGATTCTTCTACTCTCCCAGAGCACTCAAAGAATTTAATAGAACATACTTGATTCACCTATTCACACCCAGTCATAGAAGTGCTTTTTCTATGTTTAAGTGCTTTCTATCTAACATTCACACACATTCACATGCATCGGAGAGCAACTTGGGGTTAATATCTTGCCCAAGGATATTTGGCATGTAGACAAAAGTAGCCAGGGATTGAACCACCAACCTTCCTAACCCACTTAACCTCTTGACTTACAGCGACCAATGCACATAATGGGGAAATAAATGTAGTTCTTTACATTTCTAATAGAGTGGATTTTTAGGACTTTTCAGTTACAAACTAGAGGATGCATTTTTTCATGCAAGCCCAGATTAAGATTTAACTGCCTGTGTAGCATGGACGGGATAAATAAGGGAAAGCAAAGGAGTGGACACATCCAGAAAGAACAAGACAGATGTAAAGCTATGCTAACAGGAAGCACAAGAAACAAGTGAGGAAAAACAGTATGCGTAGAAAAAAACATGATACAGGCGAGGCAGAAGACTATCAAAGTAAAACAGGAAGTAGCACACTTAGACATGTAGGCTTGATACAGGGACTGGAGAGAAACACTCATGAAGACACACAACTTGATGTGGGAAGACAAAAGCACGCACATAGCAGACAGAGCTGAAAGACAGAGAGAGAAAGCTAAAGAGCAAGGGACGAGAGAGAGAGACAGAGGAAGAGAGTGCACGAGAGAGCGACAGCAAACTTGACTTTCATAAACAGACATGATAGACAACACAGAGACATGACAGGCATACAAATTAACATGAAGACAAGACTGACTTCACAGAGAGACACCAATAACTAACACAGGAAACTAGACACGAGAGAAGGAACCAGCTAGTGATGATGAACAATGACTTAATCGCATAATAACAAAAGCCTGAATGACAACAAATGCAAAATATAGAGCTATAATATAAAAATAACTAACTGGAAAACTCAAAACCAATAAGATAGAAAAATTAAAAACCCATGAGAAAGAAGGAGCAGTCAGATTGGGACATGGCTGAGATTGAAAGGCTGAATGTGGGAGGAAGAGGGTCATGACATTTAAAAAAAAAAGCTGGGAGGGATCACAGGGAAATACTGAAAGAAAAAACAGAAAGAAGAAAAGCAATAGGAAAGAGTGACGGATAGACAGAGAGATAGTAAGCACTAAAATGTAGTAGAGGAGATAGCAGATGGTGGGGATTATTCTGGACTAAAATACTCTGTGATCTACAGAGGGAAGGCCACAGACATAAACCGTTACAGACTCCATCTGCCAGAAATAGACCAAAAAGAGCTGTAGGTGCACCATCACGATAATGATCAAATACTGCCTGGATAGCAAAATCCAAAAAACGGCTATATTTGTCATCATAAACAACACAATGACTCTGAGGACAGATAAAATGCTGATGTTCAGTTATGCTCACGCGTTTAGAGAAATCACTTGGGAGAAATGTCCTGTTGAGTGTCACAGAATCGGGCCTTTCAAAAAACTTAACAGAATTATATTTAGAAACTGAAACGGGTGATCGGCAACGACGTGAAGACCTAAAACGTGCTGCTTTCAGGTGCCTATGTGCTGGAGCATTTGTTTGTGTGTGATTATGACTGATACCATCAGCCACTAATCCACATTTTATGTTCACCGTGATTAGGACAACAGCCTGCTGAGCTATGTGCGTGCATGTGCGTGTCTGTGTGTGTGTGTGTGTGTGTGCAGTGAAAACAAAGGCAAACTAGTCCACAAATCTCCCAAATAATTCGGTTATATCCATCCACACACATACAAAACCTGAAAACACACAAACAGAGATACAGACTAATGCTTGCTAATCACCCAGTCTCCCCCTGTGTGCAGGAAGGGAATAAAAGAGCAAAGACAGAGATCTGGAAATAAGTTGAGCTCTTTTTTTTTACCTTTTCCTGTGTGTAGATCAAACCTTGAACCTGCGGAGAGAGAGAAAAGACAATAAAGAAGGCATAATTACTGTTGTGTTTTGTGAGTGAGCATTAGTGTAGCTGAGGCAATCACACAGTGCACCATCACACTGATGAAACAGAGAAATCAACATTAGCATCTCTCTGCAGGCAGACAGAACCTGCGCCATGCTCAGTTGCTTCTTGCATCTTTTCTTGATATCCCTGCAACTGCTACTCAAGACTTTAGGTTCCTGTGGCAGCAAGTAAGCCAGTGGCATTCAAGTCTCAAATATTGTGACTTAATCTTTGTGTGCATAAGAGAGAAAGTGTGTGTTTGTGCATGTGTGTTATTGGCTAATTATCTACCCTGACATGGGGGGCAGTTAATTAAATCCTTCCCCGGCAGTATGCATAAAGTAATTATTGAGCATGGATGCATATCTACAAAAAAAAAAAAAAAAAAAACATTTGCATGTGATAAACATAATGTCACGTGTTCCCTGATGCAACACACACATTTAAAAGAACTTCCTTTCCAAAGAACTGAGAACATGCAGGCAATCAAACCGCAAATCAGAAATTTGTTTTTTGCATCATCTTCTCAGAAGATAATGAGCTGCTCTTCAATTCCACCTGGAAATTGAAGGTGAGCGCAATTGCACTTGACAGACCGCTAAGTTCATTGTTTCTAAGTTCATCATCACATTGAACCGGTGTTGATTTTGTTGCTCGTTGATTTTCGTTAAAGGACTGTTAAAGTTAAAGACTTCTTAATTCTTAAACCTATTATGGATTCAGTTTTTATACACCTCAAAACACCAATATGTATCCACCAACTGCGCCAGTGAAACAACACATTCCCTGCAATCACCGTGCCCCCAATTACTGCTTTCTGTTCTGAAGCTGATGGAAGAAGCCTGTCATCCAGTCGGTATGTACAACGTGCAAACAGATGCCCGCTGCATCTGCCGTCTCAGTGAAACGGTCCGGTGCTGGATTGACACGATCTGCTAAGCTGCAGTGAGTGTCTGAGATCTTTACCTTCGCTTAAAGGGCTTTGAACGCTATAATCAGTGATGAAAGCTCTTAACTGACACAACATCCTCAGAGAGAGAAAGGGGGGGGGGGGAGTGATTGCGTGTGTGCGGGGTTAACTGGGCATTTTTGTCCCTTTGCTACTTTCACGAGACTTCTCACACTTTTCAATTTCAAAGATTCACTTTCTAAGATATCTCTTCCTTTCATGCAAAACACTGCGTCATTGTCCCACACTGTAGCTGCATTCAGAGTATTTTGAAAAGAGGCAACACTGGCAGTTTCAATCTGTCCTCTGCTGAAAACCTTTGATGCTTTCAAGCTGAACAGAGAGAGACTGACCACCCAGGCTACAGGAGCCCTAGAAACAACAGGAGCTTCTGCAGCATACAAATAAGCTTAACAATCTTCTACGGATACGCACACATAAACACAATAAGATGTGTATGCTTTTCCCGTACAGGTTTATGTGTTGCTAAAAATACATATAAAAGACCTTCATGTTACAGGATTAAAGTTCTTTTACCCCTATAGGGACCCCAAAGCTAACAAGCTTTATGGCTCATATAGCAAAAACATCATGCCTGAGTACTTCTGTTTTAGTTTACCAATACAAACGTTCTGCTAAGAGCTGAGTTCTTATAATCTTGCGAACATATAGTCATGTACTTGGTCAGTAGAAAAGCACTTTACACTCTCTTCATGTGTGAAGAGATAAAAAAAAAACCAAGCAAACAAGCGAGCAAAACAAGAAAAACGAGCACACACAGTAATAATATTTCATATTTTCTGCATGAGCAGGTGATGCAAGCAGAGGTGTGAGGCTGATGCTTCGCACGGCTGATCCTTTTCAGCTGCTGACATTCACAGGACCGTCAGCAGCATGTCTTCACACTACCTGCCACATACGGCTGGAGTGTTCTGCGCTTGGAGGCATAATCATTTCAGCAGTTGTTAAGGAGAACTCATTCAGATGGAGCAAAGGCCTGTGGCAAAATTGGAAGAGGAGGGTGGTTGGCAGTGAAAAAATGTGCTGCACATGCTGCTATGTTAACAGTTAATATTTTGCGTATCTGCACAGAACTAATGCAAATTTTGTGCAACAGTGGATGTAACAGCAGTGCGTGATCGCATCTGACTAATCAATGAATGAAAGTTCAGTGACTGACGATGCAAGGAGTGGTGTTTTGGGGTGTTTTTTGAACGAGGCAGCCAGAAACGAAAGAGCCAAAATTAAAAAATGTGATGATGCGAGCAACAGGTTGCAGATACAGATACTATATCTCCCCCTCTCTAAAGGGCATCATTCACTCTACAACAATGTGATAAGTCACTGCGTGAGTCCACTGCCAACAGTTTGAATTTAATCTCAACCTCTGAGCCACTTTACAGAGAATTTCAAACCATTACCCAAGCTCAACGATTGCCAGTGGCTGCCAAGTACCTTCAAGGGAATGTCAGTTTCCATGGTAACCACGCCACCACCAGCTGTAGACCCCATGAGTGAAAAATTCTTTAACGGCCAACCGATCACAAACCTTTCTGGAAGTTTCTCCCGAGTACTGTGTTGGCCTCTCTATCTCTAATGGACTTTTTACTCTTTGTACTGTGTGTGTCAGCTGATGCTCACTCCCAGCTTTCTTTAGTAGTTTTTCTCGGACTGAGAGGGCTCTGCGACACTAAATGGAAGGATGTACACATTTTTTAAAGTCAGTTGAGAATCAGGAAATGATATGTTCCCATCATTGTAGTTTCTTAACTTTGATCACATCAAAAATGTGTTTAACCTGTAATACAGTACTGTTTATGTTATTACCTGAAGAAAGAAGATGAAAGCACTATTGTGCTACAGTCACACTAGTTTAAACAGTGGTTGGAGACACAACCATGTTTATTGTGACCGTGTTAAATGAAGTTTTCTTGTTTGGAAACAGTTGCTTGAGAGACGGGGAACAGGTCTGTCAACTGCTGTCCTCAAAACATCTTGGGTTAGTCAAGATGGCAATAAGGTGGAACCAGTCAGTTTGCAATCAAATGGGCTCAAGTTGGCCATTACATGCAGTCTGTTTGTGATAATACACCAAACTCTGATAAATCTGCAGTCCCCAGATCTGTTGCAAATCTATTGTGATCCATCCATTTTCTTCCACTTGTCCAATTCAGGGTCACAGTGGGGATGGAGGTTATCATAGTACAAGAGCCAGGATACTCTTTGGACAGGTAGCCAGACTGTTGAAGGGCCAGCACAGAGAGACAGACAACCACTTACACTCACATTCACACCCACAGATAATTTAGAATCACCAACTAACCTAAGCCCGCTAACAGCATGTATCCGGACTGGGGAAGGAAGCCAGACCACAGAGAGAGGACTCACACGGACACGGGGAGAACATGTGAAACTCTTTAAGCAGAAATGCACATTAGCTATTTACATTCAGAAATCAGTCAGAACCTCAAATGTGAAACACACTTTCCTCTATAAGTAGTGGTGTAGTTGCTGTGAAATGGCAATTTAACTGCATTAAAATATAGGCGTGCTGTAACTTTGTTTTAATAAAATAATTTAAACAGAATCCAACCAGCTGGCAACCAGATGATGATGCAGATTAATTCTAGCATTTTATTTATTCACAAACCTTTGCCACTCTGTCTGAGAGTGATTCCAGTCAGTCTCAGTCAGACTACAACAGTTTGGGGACAGGCTGCCTCCCACCAAGCGACCTGTGGTATCCACTCAAGCTCTGGGTGACAAGTTGGTTACTTGTCACCCGAGCCATTAGAAAAGCAATGGCCTTGCTAAACAATACCAGGTAAAGCAAAGCTTTACTTGAAATTATGTGCTTAGATGCGCTGAGCAGTACTGAAGATGGAAAAACAACTTTACAACATGGGAAATAAGACCAACAACTGTAAATGCACAGGCGGGCTGAAACAAGCTCTGTAACTTTGACTGAATTATTATCACCATGTAAGTTACAAATTTACTGTTACAGTCTTCTGAAGGACTGGTGGGTCTTTACAGCATAATAAAGTAAATCGACTCAGCTCATTCTTTTTCCTCTAACACCAAACTGACACGAGTAAAATAAATCACTGTGGAGTGCCTTTAGTTTTGATTGCATTCCTGGGGACAGACTACTGGAGCAGTGAAAATAACAGTTAAGAAGACTGAGAATATTACTGCTAAGCATATGTGCACAATTAAAATGCAATTTGTTTAAATGTTTAAAGCGGATCAAAGTACATTCCCGAGAACTGGTATAAAAGTAAAGATGAGCTTCTGGTAAACTACAGCATCACATCTAATTATCACTAAACAAATGTTTCTATAGTAAAAAATATGTGTTGTTTCGCTTTTTGTGTTGTTTCCCTTATAAGCAGGGTTTACTTCTCTCTTCTGAAGACAAGGAAAGGAAGAGTACTGCTCAGTAGACACTGAAGAAATGCAGCTTCAAGCAAAACAGACATGTGCCTCCCAAAGGCAAAGCATGCTCATCTCTCCCGCTAGTGTGCGTAGCCAGGAGTTGATAACCAGGTAGAGAGGAGCCATGTTGGAGACAACATGCCCAAACAAACTCCCACAGGATGTGGAGCGCTTCTTAAAAGCAGACAAGCCGCATCTTTAAAAACACAGCTCTGGCATTGGTTCACACATGATTTCATGACCCACGGTGTTCACACCTGATTCTCTCCCCTCCTGGGTCTTAATCAAGTTGTTTGTTTCAGAAAGACTTCATTAGTTTGTTTCTTTGATTGTGTAGCTGTGAATGCCTCTGAGTGAGTGCGCGCGGACGAGCGCACACTGATTTAACATCATGAAACACACATACTGTCCTTGAGAGTGCCTCTGACAAATGTAAACAAGTAAAACAAATTTTAAAAAAAAGCCCTCATGACGTCGTGATCATAGATCATTTTCTTACTGGGAATACAGGTCGGCGCAAGGCAGGCGAAAGTGGGTGTTAAGAGATGTTTTCCTTTATGGAGAATGATTTGTTTGTTTTACGTTCCAGCTCGCAAGCCTCACGGGCCCTAACCTACATTACAGCACAATGACTATTAATCATTGATGCTCAGACCTTTTAATATCGCTCATATAAAATTTATCTACACGTGAACAAAACAAATGAAGAGTTGTGTTCTGAAACACTGCATATTCATTTTTTGGTGGAAAATGATCACCTGGTGATTATCAAGCCAAGTCTGGACCTAAGCAAGACATGCCTGTTTGTTCTGAGAATATAATATCGTTTCCAACTTAGCTGATGAATTTGAAAGTTACTTTATATAGTTACATTACTCTCAGACACATATCATGTCTTTTAACCCTCCTGCCATCCTTTAAAAGACTCACACCCATCACCCTAGGGACCATTCTCAGCCACGCCATAAAAAGACCATATATCCATATTTTATTCCACTTTAAATTAGCCAACCTTGTAAAACTACTTCTCCCTGAAATATTCATGTAAAGTTTTAATTATATTTTCGTTGTTTTAACCCTTCAAATCCCAGTGTTATTACATGAGCGCCCTGTGTTATAAGACCCAAAAACCAAAAAACGAAACTAAATATTTCCACAAAAAACCAGTTGAAGTAATATGTGATTATCATTATAAGTAGGCCTTTAGATGGACCAAAGATTGGCACCAACATACATTTTGACCTGCCATTATTTTTTTTGCATTCTTTTTGCAATTTAAAAATTAAAACTTCAAGGCCCTGAGTCTTCATTGACATCCAAGAAAAGAAGAAAAAATAAAATCATATGATGATAATTTGGGGTTGAAAAATAGCGTTTATAATGGAAGTCAATGGGCAGAAAATGGTCCCCAGGGTGATGGGTGTGGGGATTTCTGCTGCTCAGCCATTTTAGGCTGATTTAAGGAATTCACACTGGAATATTAACATTGACAGGTAAAAACTATCCTGTGGCAAGTTTGGTTATATTCCACTGAACACAGTGGAAATGGCAGCCATTTAACACATAGCAGTGGCACAAAAAGGTCCCAAGAAGGCAGGAAGGTTAAGGTTATTTACAGGTATGTAACTGTAATCTATAGCACTGTGCAAATGTTTTGAGCCACCCCTCATTTCTTTATGTGCTGCTTGGAAAATTAGAAATGCTCCATGAAAGAGCCTCTGCCATGTTTCACAGATGGCTGTGGACACTTACTATATAAGACCTGTTGACACTGATTTTGAGTCATTGTTTAGTTTGGCATACCTCACCTTTTTCCCTCTGTTTGCCTTCCTTACACATGGCTTTTTCGACAGTCCATTGAGAACATTTCTGATGAAGCATCGGTGAAACAGAAGATGGATCAGCTCAAGGGTCAAATCTCATGTTTACTGACAGGCCTTTGCTGGATTTTCCCCCCTATTTCTTAAGGGTGTGAATTCAGACACTTTTCATCAGCTTTTTAGGTCTGCCACTTCTTCTTTTGACCTCCACTGTTCCAGTTTCCTCAAATTTCTTTAAGGGCACACTGCACGCCATATCTATATGAAAGGTTTTTCTCTCATAGCTCCTTAGTAATCACCCTGTTGGTTCAAAAATACAATTTCATGCCTGCCAAACTGTGGTGTTTTTGGTATTCTTCATAGATACTACTGCTGAAGTCCACTTTAAAAATGTATAGCAGTCTAGCAGTTTGGAAGCTAAATAATAAAAAAAATGAAATGAAAGGTGGCTTGACACTTTTGCACAGTAGTGAAGCCGTGAAATGCTGACAGTTCGTTAGTTTATATGCATATCAAATTCATTTTCACAGTTTGTGCCTGCAAATCGTATTTTCAGAGTTTCTTTAGGTGTGAAGATTAAGATTGCCCTCTAACAAGTCAGTCAAACTAAAACTTTGTTCAGTCACATTAATGTTTCAAACCCTGGTGCAGCACCAGCTTCAACAAGGTTCTCAAAAATCCACTGCTCACACATTTTGGTATCAGCAGCATCAACTTCTTTCAGACTTTATTAGGTTGGATTATTAATTTCCCTTTTAACGTCAATAATATCTCAAAACCTACATATTATTTTTGTATCAGCTTGATGAACAACTTCTATGGAAACCTGAGTATCAGTGACGTGCTTTTCAGAAAAACAGTGAACACAAAAATATATTTTTAGACCAAGTCCAAACACAGCAGCTGTCTCATTTGCATTTGTGATTATCAGAGACTATTTCTCTCATGTATTTCTTTTTACCATTGACAAGAAGCCACTGTACCGTCGCTGCTCGCTGTGCGCCATCAATCTTCAAACAATCTCTAGTCTTTGCTGCAATGTACTCCATATTTGTCACTTTTGAGACAGGCCCCAATTGTGTCTCCTGGATTGGACGCTCGGTGTCCGTTTCATTTTGACGACTTTGAGATAGCCAAGCACTTCACAAGTTACAGACGTGTCTGAAGTTCAATTTAAATGACCACTGGCTAAAACAAAAAAACATGCACTGCCTGAAATCTCACATGCACACACGACAACAGAGTTTTGAGGCCTGCTGCAATGAGTGTATGAATCCCAATATAGCAAAAGTGCCTATAAGAACCAGAAGAAGAAGAACAAGAGCTTGGTAGCTCTGGTTTTAACATTTTTTTATTAAAACAAACAAAGAAGCAAACAATGTATGAAGAACCACAATGGCATGAACGCACTCCTATCGGCTCTGCTTCACTTATCATTTGCATTATTTATTATGTTTACATACTTAACTTTTCCACCATTGTTTGCCCAAGTCTATTCAAGTCAGCTACATTTAGTTATAGTACAGCTATAAGGTATGGGGTCTTCACACACCCCCATTCTCTGCTAGCCATTGGGGCGGGGGGTCTGGGAGGAGATGTTAGCTGTCCGATTGGCCTCCCTGCTGCTGCGGAGCCTGGGACGGTCTGCTTGCCTCCACCCCGGGGAGAAGGGTAACATCTCTTGGGCCTGGGTTCTGTTTCCCCCTCTGGGGGCGAGGGTACCTGGACCCGGGGTATAGAGTATGTTTGGGGAGTGTGATTGTGTGTACATGTCCATTTATGTCAATCCTTACATTGGGTGAGTGCTGAGTGTTTGTATATGTGTGCATGAGGGTGGGAATGCATGTTTGTGTCTGTGTGTGCCTGTTTGTCTGTGTCTATATGTCAGGTCGGGTCTTAGACGCCACCTCTCTTGGAACTCCCAGGCCCTCCAAGGCCTATCTCCCCTCACCACACTCCCTGCCGGTGACTGATGCCCTTAGGGGTCGGTGCATTGGTGGTTCTTGGTGTCCGGGGCTGGGCACTCAGGTATGTACCGGCTCACTCCCGGTGGCTACCTGGCGGGGCCTGGCGCCTGTTGCTCGGTCAGGCCTCCTCCGGGGTGCGGGGGGCCCTCGGGCCTCCGGCCTCTGGGCCTGCGGCTCGGTTCACTCTGGCACAGCTGGCTGCCGGCAGAGCCGGCGAGCACGCCGGTGCAGCCCCCTCTAGCTTCTGCTCGGTGGCTACTGGGTGACGCCTCGTCTGGGGATCCTCAGCCCTTCCCATGAGGGTGGCACGGATGCCCCTCCGGTGGTCCTCTTTGGGCTCTCGTGCTCTGGGGCCTCTGGATGTCTGGGGCCTGGGTCTCCTCCATGCCTGCTTCATGCCCTGGGGGACGGGGCTATGGCTCGTTACATCCTCTTGCAGACCATTACATGTGGAAACCATTTGAATACAAGCGCGCTGATCCATACAGGTGTGCACATGGGTGTTCACTGCTCGTAGACTTAAATTACACCTTTCTTGGCTGCTACTTCAAAGCACATTGTGCGCTGTCTGTCCTGCGTGCTGCACAACAACATTGAATATTCAGTATTTACTGCTGTTTACACTTAGCTAGATTAATGCGATGGTGTTGTGTTTAGTATGTTGCTTTGGTTTTTGTTTTTTTGTTTTTTTGCTTGTTTTCTATTCTGCTTCTCTCAACAGGTGATCCAGGAGATTTTTTTTTCTCCCCCCCCTTTCTCACTGTCCCTCTCCCCTTCTGTTTTTCTTTTCCTTCCTCTTTCTTTCTCCCTTTCCTATCCCTCACTCATGTCTGTCCCATCTGTAACATCTGAAAATAAAATATAATAAACAATAAAAACAAAGGTCGATCAAATGGACCAATACGGCAATGCCATGATGATCCATTTGGCAAAGTAAATCCATTGGGTATCCTTGTTGGTCTTCAGACAACAATTCTGATGGCTAAAGAACCAAATGGGACAGGCAAAAAAAAAAAAAGTTATAGTACAGCTAATTCGATGTGATCGTGTCTCTTTGAATGTTTCATGGGTCTTGGGGAACTATCGATCCTTGATCTCAAAATCATGCACGTTTAAAAATGGAAACCTCACAACCTCCACACTGCAAAAGCCAGTTGGTCTAGTTTTCACGTAGCGTTTCACATTGGCAGTATTTTTTTCTTCAGACACATGCATCAAAGGCATTTAAAATAAAGCTCAAATATCTCATTTAAAAAAAAATGAACCACCTCAGAAATCAAAGCTCTTACAAATTCCAGATCTAAGGCCAATGCAGAATCATCATTTAATCCAGACAGTCATTATAACTGCGGAGAAAAACGTCTCCAGAGGTCAATTAACCCGATGAGTGAACTGAGAACCCTCCAGTGGAGGCATCAAATAAGCCAATATAGCAAAGACAACACACACACACACACACACGAGCAGGCCAAGATAATAATGACATGACAAAGAAGCACTTGATAAACTGACACATGCTGTTTAATTCTCTCTGTCTCTGTTAAACATACTCTCTCTCACACACTGTACACATTAGCAAACAGATTGCTGTCCTTTAATCGCACGTTATCTTTTAATTGGAATAAGTGTGAAAGAAATAAAGGCAGTTAGATTGGCTCAGTCTGGCAGAGACGCCTTAGAGCACGAGTGCTGGAACGAACTTCATATATTCACATATGTTTTAATCATAAGGTCTTTTTACAGTCAGCCTGGAAGCGGAGGTAGCCAGATTATTATTTTTACATTCTCCATCAAAATCAGCCCAAAATCAGCGAAAATTTTACATGATTTACTGTTGGCTTAATTGAACAGTAGATAAAAACACTCAATCTCTGAAGAGACTAAATTATCAGATAAACCTAAATTATATACCCAAAGGTAATAGATAATAGATGTAAAACTTTAATAGTTGACATATCTCAAATACAACAATTTAATTGGCCATGCCAACAACTGATTACATAGCACTGATTTATACATTGCCTTGATTATGAGGAAGGAGGCGATAGACTGTGTCAGTCACTTTTGTGTGCTTATGATGGTCCAAGCGGTGTATTTGAGTCCTCGAATTAAGGGTTAGATTAAGGGTTCAAAAAACTTGATCAGGAAGTAGTGAAAATGTTAATTCATCTCTATTCATTCTGAAATGTGCTAAAGTTTGTGTCCTGATCAAAGAGATATAATGAATTCTATACAAAACAGCAGGCTCATGATAAATCTGTGTTTTATACCATGTAATCTATGTTAGCCATTCCTACAGTTTTCAGCTCAAACCCTTGTCACGACTGCTGTCATAATGTTGTCTAATATGCAAATCTTAGTGTGGAGATGCCTCTCCGTGATTGATCCAGAGGACAGACCATACAGATTGGCTAACTAGCTGGAGATGAATTATATGATGACACCACGATGGACTGTTTTTCACTCATCCTATGTAGGGGTGGACTGCCTTTTTGTTTGGTTATAGTTTTCTCCTGTTTTCATAGTTAGGGAGCCAAGTTGTTGTCATTTGGTTTGATTCTTTTGATTAGGTTAGTTTGGTAAATCCTCGAGATATTAGATTATTTGACACTAAAAAAGGAGCCTGACAAATTAACATGTTGTAAATCAATCATTGTCAAACTTTATCAATTGTGCGATGTGGCTGCTTGGGGTCTGACGAGGATGGATCACCCTTATTTTGTGGCCCTAGACAGGCCATAATACCCTGAAAAAGCTTCAGATATTCAGGTCACCTATACCTGCTCAGGCCACTTCAACTCATGGTCTTTATAATACATAACACTTTAACACCAGCAGAGTCATTTTCTGGGTTGCTGCATCTGTCTACGACATGCTCATTCACAGCCTTCTCGAGGTATTATTCACCATCGCATACTTATATCTACATAATAAGTATGCGTGAGCTGCACACAATCGCTCACCGAAGTCTCAGTGTTGCTTATGCAAGCACTTTCCAACAGAATGCACACATGCATGAAGAATCATGCATCAAAAAAAAACTCCCTACACACACACTCATACAAACACACTTACACTTACATATCCCTGTCCCAGCACACACTGAAACCTTTGATTTGCGTGAGCACAGGTAGTTGTGCTCTTAGCACCTTTGGCTATTTCGGCCGTTAAATTGGTCCCAGTGAGATGTGAGAGCTCAGACCACGGGGCTGACCTCTAACTCTCCACCTATGGTGGCAAAGAGTCAGAATCGGTCGGTCCGATCAATGGCACAACAGCAGCCAGACACCCAGCTTCGATGTAGGGAGCCTCCTTGTAATGTATCAGCAGGCAGATGATGATAATGGACAAGGCCATCTGCTTGGTGGTTCTCCTCCGAGCACACGTTTGATTTTAGGGAAAATCTTTCTGTCTTTGACGCTTAAATCATCCTGGGAGCTGATTAAGGAATCAGAATTGGCTCGACTGTTTTTATTTTTTTTATATATTATTATTCTTTAAGGACCCTTGCCTTATTGCCTTTTTTGGGACACAATTAAATTGCAGATTCTATTAAAATAACTTTATTTAAACCTCACTAAAGATGACACTAGTGAAGATACAGTTGAAGCTCTGACAGTTATTGCTCATAATAACTTGTAATAAAGGTAAAAAAGCTTGGGATATACACAAGCTAAACTCAATGCAATACAAGACATGTAATGGACTGCCTTGTGCTGTGCTCAGAAGTGATAGCCTAGCTTCCTAGAAATCCTGTAGACACTGATGAGTGTCCTGCTCAAGCCACCTTTTGTCTGGGCATTGTTTATGACACATGACTACTGCTGGGCTTCCTACTGCCTCCAAAGTCAGCTGAGGACACTGATAAGACCTCACACCTGACTGCTGAGCAGGCTCTCAGACATGATGGAAGTTATATCTGGCCTGTCTGCCTGACACAAAAATAAATAAATGAAGAACGTATCTACCTGTCAATCAGCTGAGGACACAACCAGGTCCAAAGCTGAACTAAACTCATTAAAAGAGGAAGCAAAGCCGAGTCAAGAGCCACGTGTGGGAGAGTAATGCTAGGGAGTTGCACTGTCATCCACTGGTCATTCTTTTCTACACAAACTGTAATCATGAACTGATCACCATTTCCTTAATTGTTTTGTTGCTAAGGAAGAGAAAAAAACTGCAGTTGCTTCAGTGTATTTGTTTTTTGGCAGAAATAAGAATCCCCAATTTACACATGTGAACTCATACTTTATATTTGACTAATAAAAGTGTCACACAACATGACTTTGAATGATGCAGAAACAGCTGATGCAAAAACAAAACTGGACATTTAGTCATCTTTTTTAGTCACAGTTAAAAAAAAGAAAAACCAGAATGCTGCACATCATAATATAGCCTCATCATACATGAATAATCTAAAGCCAATCAGTATGAAGCCCTCCATCAGCCATTAAGTCTTTCTGAATGGAGTCTTCCAACCTCATTCCAACAGACCGATTCCTCGCCGGCTGCTGAGATGCCAGTACAGATGGACTGAATGGAGATGAGGCCAGGAGCAGTGTCTGTGGAGCTAAACTCTTGGTGAATTGTGCCAGCAAAGAACGGCGCCGCTCTGGGGCCTGGCCCATGCGTTCACTCGAGCCCTGGCAGGGAGAACAGGGGCCCCCTTGTTTGGCAGAGGCATGTTGACGGGAAACATAAAGCATTCACATGATAACGAGAGAGCGAATACATGTCGCTGCTTTCTCTCCCTCAGATACAGTACACGTCTTTACACAGGGGGGTGGGATGTGGGGGGGGTCAGCAAGTACACATATACACACACACATAAGTCACACAAATCTACTGTACACTGACACAAACACACACTGGTGCAGTCGCACAAACATGAGCCCTCCATCACAAACCCCTCAGTGTCTGGTGCAGAACGGCCTGATTGCTGGCCTCATCACCAAGGAGACCAGTATTAAGCGGGCACCTGGCAGAGACTGACTGGCATTTAGCATTTAGGACCCCACAAAGCTTTCAGGCAGAATATACAGGCCCTTTTCTCAAACGAGAGAGGGAGAGAGAGAGATTAGTCACATGGATACACACAGAGAAACAAAAACAGGGGGAGAGAGAATGAAAAACAGTCTGATGATCACATTAAAGAGGAGAATGATTTGGAGGGGAAATAAAACAGTGATAGAGGTGAAGCGGGCAGCGGGTTCGCAACAGCTAGATCAGGGACAAACATGGCTCAAAAAGCAGAAAAGGCGTGAAAGCGAATACGTCGTTGAAGATGAGATCCTTAAAGGCAGGCAGGAGGTGAGAAAGAAAGGGTTTTTTTGTCAGCTTTACACTGACAAGTGCTTTACAGCAGTGACTACATAGCAGCTGATAGTCATGCGTCTAACATAAAGGATCTGAGCATTAAGAGCCGCATGTGTGATTTCAGCTGACGTCACAAACGAGGGAAGCTATTAATACTCATGCCCACCTGAGTCTCCACCAGGCTAGGGAGAGAAATGCAGTGCAAATGAACGACAAAAATATTTTTTTTCATTTTCATTCACAAGTCTCCAGGCTGAGAATGAAAGAAAGGAAGTGAGAAGAGGGGAAATCAAGCATTTGGCTTGTTGTGTTTTGCCCTATTAACAGAAAGTGGAAGATCAAGTGATCCATCCATCCATCCTCTTCTGCTTATCCTTATCGGGATCGCGGGGGGGGCTGGAGACTAGCTGCCATAGGGCGAGAGGCAGGGTACACCCTGGACAGGTCACCAGTCTGTCGCAGGGCTGCTGCACAGCAAATAAGGGTTAAAGGCTTTAACAGAGGGGGGTGGTGGTGCACTCCAGATGTTTTTAAGCTGAGGAGAACAGTGGGAGGAGTGGAAAGGAGAGGAGAAATTAATTTTGTCATGAATTAAACAGATAACAGAAGGTGTGCGAGGTCATCGTATCAGCTCCACCGCTGAATTAAGCTCACAGACCTTCTCCATTATCATTTTTTATGCTTCCACGCCAGCAAAACCATATCTCTCACATAGCCTTGAGGGAATTTCTTCAAATTTGCTGCTTGAACTCTAGGATGAACTGGTTAGATTCTGGTCGTCAAAAGTTAAAGTTCACTGTGGCCTAATTACATTACATCACTCCTAGGACGTCCAGAGTTCAAGTTTGGACAGACAAGGACATGAACTGCAAGGTGGCTGGCGTGAGGTGACAAAACTTGATCCTCTATTTTTTGAAGTTTTGATTTTCTCATCCAACGATTGTTGTCCATTTTAAATGGAACTTGCAACGCCCTTAAATACACCTTACTTATAAAATTCATAAAGCACAGGGACCGACTGTACAGTGTTGTGGTTTTAGAAGAAACAACATGCTTTCAAATTGATATTAACTGTCAGTTTATAGTCGGCAATGAATGTGGTATAAACTCTAGCGGGATTTGCTAGCGTTTGCAGATGTTTTGTTTAGCCCATTCATTTTCTCCAAACTCCTCCCTGTATGAGTGCCGGTGCTTTAGAATTGCTGCTGTGAATCTTTTTGAGGGGCAGTAATGGGCTGTTAATTTGATGAAACAAGTTATTACAAGGCACTGACTGAATCAACTGATTGCTGTTGTTGCAGTCTTAAAGTAAAAAATAAAGCGAGCTTTTTGGACATTCACTATCCGGACAGCTTATGAGTCCTGTGTTCAACAAGAAATAAACTGCTTTGCACACTGAAAACAAAAATAATAATAATAATATTGGAAGCAATTAGGTTTCCTCCAACAGAGGCCTTGACTGTAAACAAAGTTCAACACATTTGGGCTTTTTTTGAGTTAGCTGGCTCGACAAATCCTAAAACCCCAGCTGGTGATAATGGGTGTCAAAGCAGTGGTTATGGCCCGGTGTGCCCTCAAACAAAAGAAGGGAGTTTACAGAAAATGGCCCCATTAGTGCCGCCTACTCCAGTCAGATGATGATAAAAACGGCGATAGCAGGGATAGCAGGGCAGGAACATAACCTGCTCCCGACCGAAGTAAAAAAAATCCAGGCACTTTTTAATACAGAAAAATCTGACCTCAACATGAAGATAGCTCGGTAACCTTCATAGTACACCCCTCAAAACAAATGGCAAAAAGGTGTCTCATCCAGCACCGCCCGACTCGCTTCATCTATCTATCTGCCAGCTTCAGCCTCAGACTGTTAAACCAAATGTGAAATCTGCCAATGCTGCTGATTTGTTCTCTCAGGTTTACTTTCACAAGTCAACTGGTCCCCAGTTACTCTCACTTAAAATTTCTTAACGGTTCAGCACTTAGCCCACCACTCCTGTCCTCGTGGAGCCTGTGATACTTTGATAACAAGCTATGAAACACTGTATCATATATGTCTCATCTCATCTGCAAGGCCAGCTTATAGTATTAATTTTTCATCTTAATTCAGACAAGGATTAATTAAAAACGGAGCCTTTTTTTCTCCCCTTGGTGCATGGCAGTGGCGTAATCTGTTACTGTATCTGCTCTGGCTCCACCATTGCAAGCTGCATTCACGAGTCTTTATCTAAAGAGTGTTTTACTGTAACAATGGTGAATAGTCTCATGTGGTTGCGCAGGCACACTGATGACAGTTTCAATGGGTCCTGCTATTCCACACTAGGCTCATTTTAACAAAGGGTATTTTTTTTCCCCATTGTGCTCTAATACACAACACACATTTCCACATCTCTCTCATCACCCAGTGGTACAGTAATAAAGAAAAGCTACATCTCGCTCTCTCTCTGTATCTGCCTCGCTCCAGCTCAGCACCAGTCCCGAAGCATTACTCAGCTCTATTCCACTTATTTGCAATGCACAAAAGCAAGCTATCGAAAATGACCAGAGTTGAACTCCAGCGGGGAAATCATTCCCTAAATACAGAGAAATCTTTCAAGAACGAGACAATGCCCCGCCTTAATAAAGTACCCTCCAGCTGAGTACAATAGAGTCATTGATCATCTCGTGTCATCGTTAAAATCTTGTGTTTCATCTCACAGCTTTAATAAAGGGAAAATGTCAACCGTTTACAGGCCAGAGAAGATGGATTACTTTATATTCTGCCATTGATTATGAGATGTTTATGAAGAGACAGAACGGGACTCACAAGTCCCCTTGAGGATCCTCTATCCTGCTATCGCTGACTGAGATTGTCTTTGTTCCACAATGGAGTTTCTCTCCACGTTAGTGTTATATACTGCAACTCTCGATCATCTCACTCCCTCGGCCATCTTTATGACATCACGTCACTGCAGAGCAATGAGAGTGAACTGTAATTGCACATCATTGTTGCTTTGCCATAATTACAATTGTGATAGTGCACAGGGAGAAAATGACTTAATAGTCTCTGGGTAATTACCCCAATTGACTAGATGGCAGCTAATTGGATTGTTTGACATTGTGTGAATGTCTACATCTTTGCGTGTGTGTGTGTGTGTGTGCGTGTGTGTGTGTGTGTGTGTGTGTGTGTGTGAGTGAGAGAGAGAGAGAGAGAGAGAGAGAGAGAGAGAGAGAGAGAGAGAGAGAGAGAGAGAGAGAGCACTTGACAAAAAATAATAATAACCACAAAAGACTCCATTTGTGGAAACACTAAGACAAAGTCACATAATCATCCTTTGCAACTAATGGCATTGCATCCAGATTCACAAATTTTACATGGGGAATCCATTTGAAATTATTTCTAATGACTTTGGTCATTTCTTAAAAATTCATTGCCTATTGCAAACCATTCTGATCTTCACAATGAATTTTTGGACAAAAACATCACTCTTCAAGAGCAGATAATTACTTTACCCTTTAAAATCATCTGATGGTGTTAAAAGTATACCTAAAAATATATAATTATATTTTTTTTTCTTAATATTGTTGACCTCACTAAGGTTTAAACATAGTTAAACAGATTAACTATAACAATAGCTGTCACAATATTATAATCAACAGAAATACCCAGAAAAATACCACTTTTGATACCATTGCAAAAGAAATTACAAAGTCAAGAGGCTTTTTTTATATAATATATTAAATGTTTTCAGTATATATCCCTGTTTATTTCCGGTGCTTATGATGACTTAGTACTAGAGCTGGGCGATAGAACGATAACGTATGTATTGCGAAATAACTTTTTCTCGATAGAAAAGTTAAACTATTGCAATAGGCCTCATCTCTCTTGTCCTCTTAAAAAAAAAAAAAAGAAGAACAGCCAATCCAAATTAAGTAGCGCAGAGCCGAACCAATCACAGCCGCAGCGTCACGTCACGTGACTTGTTACGTACAGCACAAGTGCCAAGCCGCATATGTGTATTTGTTTGGGAAGCAGCCAGCCGCCGTGCCGCCCGGGTAATGGAGGAAATGAGTGTGCCGACTACAGAAAAATCAACTGAGAGCGTGACCGAAGGTTACCAAAGAGAAAACAGATGATGATGGTTCCAATGCTGGAGAGATTGTTGAACGGAAAAGCCATAGAAGTTCCGTAGTATGAAGGTATTTCGGCTATTTCAAGTCTGACAAAAAACAGAGTAGCGCGCACTGTAAATTGTGCCGAAAGCAAGTCTGGAAATACAATAAAGCGGTGCATGCTCAATCTCTGACTGGAAGCGCTAATTCGTCATTCGGCTTTTGTCAGACTAAAGTAACTGTTAAAACTGTTTGAAAAGCTCAGCTATACAACAAGGAGAGATTGAGAATTTCCTTTTAGTTCTCAGTTTATTTGATATTGACAAAAGTTAGTCAGTTTTGTCTGTTCTTCTGTAAAACAAAATAAGATTTATTTTTAGAAGTAGTCTGTTTTGTTTGTTCTATTTTGAAACTTAAACGCTTTAGCGGCTGCCTTTTGTGTAGTTTGCAATATTTGCCTTTATTTATCTGAAAAAGTCTCATGTTCCTTAAGTACATCTACCCTGTTGAACTTATTATGGGAAATAAATATTTAAATCAAAACAAGCTGCTGATTATTTCACATTTTACTTGTGAGCAACGGCACATTTAAATCTTACAAATATAGTTATTTGGCTTATATCGTGATAGATATCGTTATCGCCTGAAATGAAAAAAACATATCGTGATATGAAAAAATCTTATATCGCCCAGCTCTACTTGGTACCATATTTATGTTGCTAATCAGTTAAGGTAGACTTTCACTGTTTCTCTCTAGCAGCTTGTAGACTCTTCTCAACTTCAATCTTGGATTTTAAGAGAAAGCTGACACTTTTTAGGCACAAACAACACAATAAATGTTAAATCTGTAAAATTAACAATATCAATAGCATGCTATGTTGCTCCTACCTTAGCTCCAACCATAGCTGCTAGCTATCTCAATAATAATTTAACAGACAGCTAATGAGGATAACTGCTAATAAACAGTTAATGTTAACATATTTGAGGGAATGACAATGTTTATAGCAATTTTTAATTTCAATGTTGTTGAAACAGGTGCTTTAGTCTTCAGGGTGCTTTGAAAGTTTGTTGCACTTCTGTTCATGTATTCAGCTGCTAGTGAAGGGAGTGCTGTGCTGTGAACTCATAAAAAAGACATACCGTTATTTTTTCAGAATTTTGCTGTTGAAAGGTGACATAAATATCATAAATATCTGATAGCATTTAATTTACATGTTCTTATTTGGTGAAGGTGGGCAGCTTAGCCCTGGTAGGTTAACAGATGATTGGCAGTAGGTTTGAAAGTGAGAATTTTTGGTTTCTGTCTCTCTGTGTTAGCCCTATAATGGACTGAAAACTTGTTCATGGTTGACATTGCAAAATGATATCCCTTAATAGGCCCAACTTCTCATAACGTGTAAAATTCACACAACTTACTTTTAAACCTGACAACTTGAACGACCAGAGGAAGGATCCATGTTCTCATTTAGTTAACTGGAGACCGTTGACTGGTGAATATCCTCTCAATTCATTCAGGCTCATACATGACAGCATATGATTTCACTATATGCGAATTAACATTAAAACCACCTTGATTATCTCCTTACAGTGTTATGCTCTGCCAGGAAGGCTCAGGCCCTGGCATTTGTGTGGATGTTTATTTGACATGTACTGAACCTGAACACTGATGTTAGATAACCCCTCATAGAAAGATGCACCCTAATTCAGGAAAACTGGCTTTGGCAAAATTTGTTCAGAGCAGCTCAGCAGACATCATAAAGAGCCCCAGACACTGACTCCAAACTGTCTCCAAAGTCCCCTTATCCAGATCCAATCAAGCATTCACGAGATACGCCACACCAAGCCGGATCCACAGAGGCACTACCCCATTACCTCAAGGACCCAAAGCTCCTGGTGCCAACACTCATGTACCAGACACCACACTGAAAAAAGGCCATGTTGGATTTACTTGATTCAATAGTGGACATTGGTTGCACACAAATGTTCTGCTTTGGCAGAAACTTAAACAATTGTGTTCAATCAACACAACTTTTTCATATTCAATAAACATGTTCATAAAACGCGATTGAAACATGTTTAGATGAAGTAAGTTGAGCTCTTGAAATATTTTAATCCTTCACAATTTTGTCATTTTATTTCAACACCAATTAATAACATTTACCCCAATACTACTTGCTCATTTAAATACTACATGTTGTCTTCATATTACATAATGTTCAACAAAGTCTAGAGTCTGGTTAAGATAAAAAATTTAATGGATCTACAACAACTAACATCCTATCTTTATCCTGGTTGCAGGGGGGCTGGGAAATAACCCTGAATTGTTAGGCAGGGTACACCCTAGACAACTCACAAGTCTGTCACAAACAACCATTTGCACTTACATTGACAGGTAATTTAGAATCATCAATTAACCTAACTCTAACAACTGCACAACTTTTAACTGTGGGAAGAAACCAGAATACCCAGAGAGAAACCAGTGCAAACTAGCCAGATTGTGGATTTGAACCCAGGATCTTCTTACTGTGAAGCAACAGCACTAACCACAATGCCACCAATCCAGACTTAACAAAAGTAGGAAAGCTATGATTTCAAGGCTTGATGCAGAATTTTTTTGTACGTTTTTGTCCTTGACAGGTTAATTCACAATAAATAGCAATAGCATGCACGTGGTGTGTCGTAGTTGTCTGCCTCTTATAACGCCAGTGATTTTCCTACAGTTTGACATCTCGTGCGATCTTGTGAATTTCATGAGTCCAGCAACTAACCACTCTTACTAGATTGTATCATGTCATCTCAACAAGGACAAATTAAGTTGTTGAATTTCGTACAGATCCTTCATGATTTAATTACGTTCATAGAAGCATGAAATTATTGTGTTTAAATTACAAGTTAGACTTTTTTTAATGTAAAAAACACCGAATTTACTTTTTCAGTGCATAAGACATCACCCAGACATGATTTTTTGGCTGATTTTTTCTACTCAAGTCATTTTCTCAAGCTCACACACGTGATTCAGCTTCCTTAAGAACTCCAGAATTACTTTAGGAATCCAGCAAATGTTACCTGTCACAAGTTCATAAAACAGGCAGGAGTTCTGTACTGAGAGTATTGTACAGCGATTGCAGAGATCTCTGATGCATTAGAGGGTTTGTTCACCCTGCACACATTTTGACCCCTTCAATGGTCTCCAATTTGCACAAGATCTGATTTTAAAAAGCATCTGCTCACATATAAATAGCCAAGAGTTCACTCACACAATCATATTTATCTGAGCTCACCATCCATTATGTACCCTGTCACGATTTTCCAACCACAGGCCTGGCTGGCAGGCTGTCATCGACAATCAGGAGGAAATTAGCAGGCAGCAGAGCATTTCCTACAAATCACCACACTAGATCTGGAGGCCCTGTGGAAAGATAAACCTTCGGAAATCTTCAAATCCCATCCACAGTTTGTCACAGCAGGGGAAAAAAGACATAAAGAGTGTATATCAGGGCCTAGTCCACAGCTTCTTCTTTTTTTCTTTTTTTTTAAATCATTCCAATCACTTCCTGTCTGGTTTGTGATTAAAAATGCCAACCTAGGGAAAATGAGACTTTTAGTTTATAGAAATATTTCTGACCAAAAAAGTAAGAAATATGTTTATAAAAAAAAAAGAAAGAAAAAAAACAGAGCAAAAAGAAAATGACAGATAGAAAATTATTTGCTGTAAACCATAGCTCTAATTTTGTAGCTGCCCGACAGCATGTGTACACATGCATGGTCTTGCCTGTGTGCCACCAAACTGATCAAATAAAGCCAAAGCTATCTATAATCTATAAGCCAGGGTCGTAGACCAAATGACAGACATAATCTGTAGCAAAGCCCGTTTTAGCAGATGATTTGGGCCTTGGCTCCATAGTTTACACATTGTTCCACATTCACAAATCATCTCTTAGCAGCCAAACCGGGTAGAGATCATCAGTCACGGCTCATCAGAGGAGGCAAGTAAGCAAGCAAGTTGCATCATCCTCACTCATGTAAAAGCAGCATGGAGGGTTTAATTCAGTGCTAATGCAATTAAAACTGGGAGAAAAGACGCCGAAGTGCAAAGAAGGAAAACATCTTAGGAAGTTGCCCGAGAAGGCGACAAATCAAAGGCTTGTTTGTGAAATAATAAACGTGACGCCCCAAATTATGGACCCTTACAAATGTATGTAGTTCTGTTTGTCTGTTCTTTCCTCAGATAAGCTGAGAAAGTATGAATGCATGCAATCAATATGCACTTCTGTCGCTTTACAGTTACACCATTTCATTCACTGAAACAGACAGTCCTTATTCCTTTAATATTGCCACAGTAATATTTAGCAATGTTTTCCCAAGGGAGACAAGTTAAAGATTTTCCTTTAGTTGTTTTTGCTCTCCTTTAACACTGTCTTTCACCACCCTCCAATTAAACAGCCATTTCTTTTCTGTTTAGCCAGAACACTGCCTCCGGCTTCATTTTCCATTAACACTCTCCACTGTTATTCTTTTCTTCTTGAGCTATTTGCAGGGTGTTTTTAGAAAGCTTGCAATGCCAAGTGCTTTAATCTCTGTATAGACAGAAATGGGAAGGCTTTACCTCTCAGACACACAACCTTTAATGAGACACAGCATTAGCCTCGAGGTGACAAAATCCTCTTTTCCGAAAAAGATGGACAACTCCGTGTTGCGCAGGGATCCCATGTGAGTCTGGATCACTGCATCAGTAGGAGGCAAACCAGCCTAGTCAATCAGTCATTGTCACTCGGTATGTTTTGTATGCTCATTCAGTCTTGAACGAGATGCCATTAATCAAAGCGCCGTTATCCTTTTTTTAATGGTGTCATAATGAAAACAGTGTCCTTCTCGAAGTCTGTTCAGTTTCTGTGTTTCTACCATTTAACGCTTTCTCCCAAAAAGATTATATTGACGAACGCTGTAGCCTTAATGATGAGTTTTGATACCTCAGTACATAACAATAAAGACATGTTTTGAAGACCATTAGAATAGATTATTGGTTTATAGGTTAGGCAAAGACCACCCCCACTGACTTCAGATGCAAACCCAGTCATTCTGTTCTATAAGCAGGCCTGAAGTGAGACAGAAACTGCTTGGTTCAGAAAAGAGCTTCAGTTGTCATGTGTCAGTGTGCAGATCCAATTGCAGACTTGGAGACAGGACTGAATTCAGACCAGCATTTTATTGCCTGAGCTTGGGCAGCAAAATACAGCAATACAAAAAGTCAGACTAACCAGGAATTAAGCACTTAGAAGTTATAAAACCGAACACACACATGGGAAAGGTATGATGACAACGTCACCAAAACTAGACTCAGACAATAAGGAGACAGGAGGGAATCAGGGCAGAGAGGACACACCTGGGGGACATGGCTGAAGGAATGTAAGTGACGCAAGACAGGAAGCAGAACTGAACATAATGCACACGAAACAAGGAACTATCAAAATAAGACAGGAAAAATAACAAACTCAGACAAAGAGACCCAGACTTGAGACACAGGAACAGAGTAACACAACACAAAGACATGACTGGAGGAGGAGACGACACTCACCTGGGACCACAGGAGAGGATAATTAAATATTAGAAACTAAAAAGATAATCAGATGCACACTATGACCTTAACATGAAACTGGACACAGACCAAAGGTAAACAAATACAGAGATAAAGGCTGACTAGACAAAAGAAGGAGCCTGTGACAGGACAGGCAACTTGCACCATTACAGGATTAACAACTAGGAATTTAAATAACAAAACTCAGAAGACTAAATGTTAGAACTAGAACGTAAATTGTTTCACAAGTCCAGAAATAAATTGAAAACCACCAAAACTTAAAATACATGGCCTAGGTAGTAGGTCATGTAGGTACTTCTAGTAGTCGTTCAAGGGTTAAAGAGTTAACCGCCCTCACAGTTGATGTCATGTGGGATAAGCGTGAATGTGGACCAACATTCCATTATTGTGTTATGCTTATTTAAAGCTCCTGCAATAGCTAAAATCTACTTAAAAGGCTTTTTGTAGTATAGTGGACAAATAGGGCACACACACACACATAAAATTACTATGTCAATGGGGTATATGGCAATACTACTATCTGGCATTATCAGATAAGTCTGTGAAATACCCTCGTGATGTTAATGCACGAGGGAGGGTGGGGGGAAGGATCTTTGTGTGTGTGTGTGTGTGTGTGTGTGTGTGTGTGTGTGTGTGTGTGTGTGAGTGCGTTGGTATATCTTTTCCTGCGCGGCCTTGAGATAGTAATAGTGAATTTAGCTCCTCGCATTCGTCAATTACTACTTGATAGGGCAAACACAAAGCAGTAATCAGAGCGTTGGACGGTGTTTCCAGGCCCCCACCATCCATCCCAAGGCTATCAGAGAAGGCAACCAGATAAGACAGTAAAGACAAGGATTAAGGGCTGGAGTGGCACAGCAACATATGGTGCCCCCCGATAAACATGCCCCTTATACTGCTGTTACACAAACACCACCTACATGTTTGACACAACTAACAGGTCTCAAAGGATGTACGAAAAGAAATCCTCTTCTATTTCTTACTTAACCTTTAAAGTTTACCGTGAAATTACTGTGAATAACGTTTAGCGGCTAAAACTTTGTTTTGCTGAGCTAAACTTCTCAGACTGTGTTATTTTGTTGACAAAATAAAAGGTTAAATCATTTTTTATTATTGTTTAACTAAAGTACTGAGCAGTTATGCTATAGCGTTATTTAACATTTTGCAATTTTCTTGAAATATCATTTCAGTTTTGAGGCTATATGTCCCACCCCTAATCTACAGCAATCTGTAAAACATGGTGAAGGCTCTGTTGTGGTTTGAGGCTACAATTCAGCGAGTATTGTTGGAGATCATGTCAAAACTGATGGAATTATGAACAAAGAAAATTATCAACAGATTTGAAGCCACTATGCAATACCATCTGGAAAACATCTGATTGATGAACAGCTTAATTTTTCAGTAATAACAATGATCCCAAACACACTGTCAATGCAGTGAAAACACACCTGGACAGAAAAACACATAATGGAACACAGATTGGCCTCCCCAGAGCCCACCCGTCCATATCACTGAAGCGGTGTGTGATCATCCTGATGGAGAATGTAACAAAAGTGCTCCAACACTGTTACACAATACCTCAGGAAGGTGAGATTAAATTTTTTTTCTTTTTTTATAAAAACCCTTAATGGTCTTTTTAACTCTTCCATAGATGTGTTCCTGTCTTTGGATGGGTGCCATTTAAAAATGATCAAAAGGATCATGCTGCCTGTTTTTATTAAGTTTGAAAATCCACTTTCACTCAGCTCCAATAGTGATTTTCATGCACATGCACAACAATTCATAGCTAGCCTAATTTTACCAGATCAAAATGTAAAGTTTAAATTTAGCCTTGTTTTAGTTTAGTCATTGCTTTCAATTTTAACATTTAAAAAATAAATAATAATCCCATCATTTCATTTTCCATTATTTTGAGGCAGTTTTTATAACTTTAGTCTTATGTCTATTTATTGGTACTTGCCATCTTTTTGGATAAAAAATATTCCATCGATTTATTAATTTGTCCAAAATTCCTACTAACAACCTCAGCAGAAATACATTTCTAAAAATGAATAAATCGCTGTCAGATCGTGCAAAGTAACGTGCAGTCAAAGCTTTGGTATTCTCTGGGTCTCTCAAACCAATATAAATCATCTTTTCTAGTCAAAATATGTTAATATGTTTTGCTAATTGTTGTTGCTGCAAGAATAAAATGTGCTGTTTAATGAGCTGTAGCTAGAAAGCTAATTAGCTAACTATCCTGCAAACTGCTGTGCACTTTTCCCCAGCGACTCTCAGCTTGGTCACTTGTTTACTACGTTAAGGATCAGGACAGGATGTGTCTTCATGGTTTTAAATTAGATAAAGAAAAAAAATCATCTGGGTTCTTTTTGAAAAAGAACCCAGCTCAGCGACTGCATTGCTTTATGCAAACAGTGCCATAAGATGCCCCATCTAATTATAAGGAATCAGATGAATCAGATGAATCAGATGAATTAATACCAATCTACTATCATGAAAACAGAGAATATAACATTCTTCCACTGGTATGAGTTCTTCCTCAAGGAAGAACACAGTACATACGTGTGCTGTCACTGCCAATAAAACACGCTATTTAATTTCAGCGGGATGCTTCAAATTGTATTTCAGCAATATGATTAGATTTTGAACTGCTCATATTTTTAATCTGATTTCCTTTGTTGGGCAACAAAATGAACACAGATGCATTGCCTTTTCTATCAAGAGTTAGAACAAGTCCCGCGACAAAAAAGCTTACAGGTCCTATCTCCTTCTGTCCCTATCCGAATACCCGCTGAGCACAAAATCTCCAACAGAAAGAGCAACAGAACAGAAATTACAAAAGCCTGATTAATGCAAACATCATCCCCAGATCAAACAAACCAAATAACCACTCAGTAGCTCTAATTCTATATACAGGCCTCAGGTGGCTCTGTGTGTGCCTGAACGTGTCAACTAACAGCTTTTCGCTATATGTTCATGTAGGCATGTGCGTGTTCTGCAAAGGTATGTCTGTGTGAGCAAGTGTATCTGAATGTGTGTATGTGCAGTATAAAGTGTATGTGTGTGTGAGCAAGTGTGTATTCCCTCACTTAGTAAAAGTCCCACCTGGTGCCCCCTCCTGTTCAACTGGATGCAACAGAGACAATGTTAGAGTGAAGTCTGCTGTAACAATGCACAGATGGGATCTCTCTCTCTCTCACTCCCTCCCTCCCTCTCTCTCTCTCTGTCCCACTCTTTTCCTCTCGCACAGTGCGCCTAATGCGCCATTCTTCCTGGCTGTTCACATGTATCAGATTTGACATGCTCACTCGTTGTCTGCAAGGACAGAACAACCGGGGACCACTTTTCAGTCTCATCCTCATCCCTGAAAAGTCATTTGTGTTTCGGCAGAGTGTGTGGGAGGGCAGAGCAATCGAGGCAGGGAGAGAGAAATTTTGACTGTGAGCGAGAGTCACGGAGAGAAATAGAGAGTTGGTAAAAAAAAGGAAAGAAACACAGAAATCGGGACAGCAGAAGAAAAGGTGATGCAGAGCAATAAAGCGGGCGCGAACGCAGTGAGCACAGCGAGGGCAGAGTGAAACCTAAAGAGGATATAGGTCACGATGCAAAGAGGAAGAGAAGCTGGACATTTTAGAACAATATGAATGAGCAAGAGAAAGTGTGCGGAAGCATAACACTGCTGAGAAAATGAGGCTCTAAGGGCACTGTACAAAAGAGGGACTAATAATGGAACTACAGAGGGCTGCTGCCTACAGCCTTTCCTGCAGGGAACAGGCAGCCAGTTAACATACATTTACTGAGAGCCAAAGTGTGTCACACCTAAATCTAACCTTGCACTACAGCAGGTCTCCTTCTTTTTTTGTCCTTACTGAACAGCTAAATGAAAGCAGTGGTTCATGTAAGCATGATGCTGATGACATAAGAGGACATAATGCATATGGTTCTTCTGCACACCTTCTAAAAACATTTGAATATCAAAGGAATAGTTGAGGTTATTACCACTTGATACCTGCTGTTATTTTAAGTCCTTCTGCTCACTTATGGTTATATTTTACCCACCATGGTTTTTGTGAGGGGTTTTTTCTTTACTTTTTCAGTAAGACCACCCCACTGAAAGCTTGCCTAATCAATCACAGTCCATGCGGTTACTTTTAATCAGATTTTCAGAGATCAGAGATATGTAGCTATATTTTAGATCTGGCTACAACAAGCGATGTCAGCATGTTCCAAGAATTGATTCCCAGAATGCATTAAATCGAAACCTGTCTTTACCATCCCGCTGCCTTTTGAAGGGTACTTTTTGATGATTCTGAGAGTACAGACATTAAACTGGAGAAAAAGCAGAAATACTGCAGCAATGTTTTACCCCAACAGCTAGTTTATGAATTACCTATGGCAGTGAAAAGCCCTGAGCATATTTAATGCAGGAGAATCTGTCCCTTTTTCATCTTTCTTTCTTTTTAAAAAAAAACCAACAACTTTTTTCCCCAATCTGTTTTCTTTCCCTTTCCAGAAATCTGCATTTTTCCCCGCATTATGAGAGTAACAGCCAGGATTATCAGGACAACAAGCACATGGTTTCAAGATGAGTTTATCAGCTCACCCTGACCACATTCCTCCAAAAAGAAGCATGTGAATTCATTGTGAAAGATAAGGGATCAAAGGGTTTTCACTCAACTATCACACTGCTTTCAGGAGAATAAAAACATTATTAAGGAAATATTCTTGCAAAAAGAAAGAGTGGCATGTACAGCAGCAAAAAGCTTTCAAATGGTGGTGAGTTTTCCATCTTTTCTAAACCACGTCATGTCTGAGATCTCTGAACCTTAAAAACGTAAAGGAAAGAAGTCGTTTCTGCAGGTTCAGTCAGCCAAGTGTCCAACAATCAATGCAGCAATTACGGCAGAGCGCAGAAAACCCACTGAGTGCAACACTATGCAATTTAGAAAATTATAATCTAGTGTATGAAATTATGCATAGTATATTTTTAGAGACTGCACAGTTATCTGATGTAGACAAACTGACTGGACCACCGTGCACTCAAAGCAGGTCACAGGATCGGCATCAACTCCCAGTGTGACACCAGCTGGTTCAGCCTCTGGGTTCATTCAAGTGCTGAAAGGTCATTTAGTCTTTGTTTAGATCAATTTAGAATCAATTTCAAATTCGTGATGCAAGGCCACTGTACTCCAGGGAGTACAGTTGAAAATACCGATGTACAGTCCTTGCTTCAGGACACACTCTTGTTAAAAAGTCTAGGACCCACTCACTCACAGGTCCTACTCATTTGTCACTGCTAGCAGCTTTTAAGCAAGCAGGTTTTGTGCTGTGTGAGAAAGATACGCTCTCATTGCATGATCATTATACATGTAACTACAGCTGCAATCAGAGCAGAGTCATAGCCTATAACTTTTGTGTGTGGTGAGTCTGTCAGATGCAGAGCAGCAGTTTGTAGGTGGTTTTGAAGAGACTGCTTGACAGCTTTATTGGGGTTTTGGCAGTATTAAAGTAGAGCATATGTAAGCACAAAGAATAAGACAATAGAAAACAAATGTTAAGGCCTAACATCTGCTGACACCAGGCTGAAATAAGCTATTACAAGAGCCAGTGTTTAGCGAATAGCCTGCTTAGCCCACCTAGCAGCACTTGTGCAACATGGAGGAAGGTAGCAAAACTTTATCTTTGCATTTGATTTCGATTGCAGTCTGTTGTAATTAAAGTCCTTGGGCACTTGCATTTGTGGCTTTCACTTACATTTATCTATGACTGAGATCTACTCAATCTCATGTATTGCCATGAATGAAACTAGCTATGATTTTTGCTCCATATTGCCTCGCCTTTCCTCAAACCACCCACTGCTGAATCTGTCAGCCTGCACTTTAAATGCAACTCCAACTACTATAAAGGAGCAGTGTGGTGTTTGTTCTTGCACTCTGCTAATCACTAATGCTCTGAAATCTCTCAGATAAGGAAGCTTGTTTTTAATGGATTCTGGTGGTTCAAAGAAGAAAAACTTGCTTTCCGAGAGCTGATTATCATAATAACATACCCTTTCAGTACACAACCCTCAATTTAATCATGACAGAAATCCACTTCAAGGAATTTAAAACTCTTAGGAAATTATTTTTAGCTAAGATGGCTATATACAAGACATGAACATAAACGTCCACAAAGATTTTGTGATATAATAGGCGGAAACACGATAGGCCACACTTCCTCCAATCTTACAAAACAAAAGCCAAAATATGGCTGCCTTCTTGTACTGCATAGTCTTGAGTGGGCAATGGAAAACTGTCCTGTTCTTATACAATATGAGTGAAACAGGCCCACAATACTGAAAGAATACAAGACCACCTAAAACATCTGGATGGAATTGATTGGATGTTATTGGTCACTTGGTAGCTGAACAGATGATGCATTAAAAAGCCAATCGTAATATGACAGCTGATACAACTTTGCAAACTCAAGCAGACCCTGTATTTTATTGGGCTTCACAATAGCAATGTTTATAATTCTTTAACAATTCAATTTTTCCCCTGAAATGCTCATATTTGGATCCTCTCGCTATCATTCCAGTTCACTTTAAACAGTTGTAGTTTGACTGGAACATGTTGATGTACAAATGTCTTTAGCCACGTTAATTTCTTTTGATTTTTCTTTTCTCTGAGTGAGACTTTTTTTGTCATTTTTAAAGTGGTCGTAAGGCTGAGGTGAATCATTTAAAATTTAAAAAAGCACCAAAACTGAGGAATGAGCCAGTGTTGTCTCTATACATTATAGACAACTTCGCGCTTACTGAAAGCCTGTCAGAAAAACACATTATGTTCCCATTTCTTTGAAGCTATAAAAACTAACAATAACACTGTTTCACAGACATAAATTGAATTTTTACACCAAAAATATATTCTCAAAGAGATATTAGCCAAAAACTTGGCACTGTCTCAGGGTAAGAGTGGCTGCAAATGAACCATTTTTAAAGTAGGGAAACAGGTAGAAATGGAACTGACAGTCGGTAGCAACAGGTCTTATGGTCTTATGAATCAAATCTGAAATTTTAGGTTCAAATCAACATGTGCAGAAGAGCTCAGGAGAGGAGTGTGACAATGAGTGTCTAAAGCCATCTGTAAAACACGGTGGAGGCACTGTCATGGTTTGGAGCTTGGGGGAATGATGAACACATAAAAGTACCAACAGATTTTGATCCACTATGCAATACTGTCTGGAAAGAATGTGATTGACGGCACTCGAATTTCTCCACATGACAATGATCCCAAACACACGAGCTGTGTGGAGCATACCTGGATAAAAACAACACTCAGGTAAACTATCAGTCATGGATTGGTCTCCCCACAGCCTACACCTCAACATTATTGAAGCAGTGTGTAAGGTTTTCTTGGTGGAACAGAACAAAAGGCACCCAACATCCAAAAGGGAGCTTTGAGCGTGCTTCAGGATCCTGGAGAAGTATTCCTGAAGACTACTTAAAGGATTGACAAGATGGCTTGGCTAAGGGAGTTCAAGAATAAAGGTGGTGCTAACACAAATTGACTTTCAAGCTTGTTAGAACTGTACAAACTCTGTTTTTGCCTTATATACTGTGTTTCCATTTATGTGTTATATGTATTGCTGCACTATGTTCTATTTTCTTAGCAAAATCTAAAGAAATTGGAGATGGCTCAAGACTTTGCACAGTAACATACTTCAGATTTGTCTATAAGCCATAATGTTGCAGCTCTATTAATTTCTTTGTTTTTTCCTAAGGTCACCGTTTATATTGTTTTACTGTAAAAGAAAAGATAGTAATGTGGGTTTAAAAAAGCAAAACATATTAGTTATTGGTCTTTTATGTGTTTTGAAAAATTGAACTCTACACAATAAAAAGTGGGGGTTAACAGAGTTTTAACAAACCTTTTTTAAATTTATTTCTGAGTTGGTGCAACTCAGCAAGTCACAGGGCTATTCACAAATTCAGCCTATACAGCAGAGTGAGAGTCTACCTAATGAATCTAAGAGACAATCTGATGGTCCGCGACTGGGAGATTTGGGATTGGTGGAACAAACTGATGGAGTCATTACCGTCCAAGGGAAACCTTGATCCTTTGGGATCAACTGTAATTTATTTGCCAGGGGAATAAGAGGGCCCAAGCACAAACAGCCTGCCTGTTAGTGCACACCTGTGGGAGTAATGTGTGCACGGGAGCATTTCCTTTTGCCATTGATCTGAGCTCATAAAGACTTACAATGATGAACACAGCAGCTATTCTTGGTAATACCAGAGATCAACTGAACGACCATCAGGCAGCCACTGACTGAAAGCTGCAATATATCATACACACACACACACACACACACACACACACACACACAAAAGGAAGTAAATGGTGTGGGAGAGCTTGTGTAAATTATAAGACAATTAATATGAATTGTTAGAAACATGAAAAGTTTAAAACTTGGACCGCACAATTTTTAAGAGGTACAAAGAGCCTACCATGGAAAAGAGGATGAATGAGTAAGCGTTTTATTTTTTAGGGGGTTTTGTGATACTGATGTGGCATCAAGGAGGGGTTTTTTCAAGAGCCTGCAAAGACACAATACTTATTCTGTTAAATCAAAGTCTATGGAAAGCCCCAATTTGTGCCTGCAGTTTCGCTGACTGGCATGCATGACTTTGCTCACATTTGCTGGATTTAAGAGACCGATTTTTCCCCCCACTTTTGTTGTACATGCAGAGCTTTTGAAACAGCAATTAAGTAAATTTACAGCAGTTCTGACTCGTGAGTAAACATGAGTTTACTTGATATCTTTAAAAAGAAATTGTAAAAGTGGTCATGCAGCGCAGTATCTACATGTTCCAAACAACTCCCGAGCAACTTATTTAACGAGCGAGTCAGGAGCCCTGTCAAAACCTCAAGAGCCAGCAAAGCAAAACTGCTCGTGTCGTAGCGCCCTGAAGGAGAGGATCGCCAGGGTGCCGCGACAAGAGGAAGACATCCGCCTTAAATATGTATAAGCCTCGGGTTCACCCACACACTCGAAAGGAAAATCAAGCTAAAAGACGCTCTCATCCCAATGCCTCAACCTGCCACAGTGTGTTACAGACGAAGGCGCCGTACACATAGAGCATGTAAATTAAATTTTGTTCTGCTGTTTAGTCATGAATTACTTTGTGTCTTTTTTTTCCAGCTTTTTCAAATGATATCACCTCCTCTGCACCTGTAAACCAACAAAAAAAAGCCCCATTGCAAGACTGTAGTGATTCATTTCCATCTTTGAGTCACGAAGCCGACTTGCCTTTTCAAAGACTCATAAACTAACATCAGCTGTCACAATGGCGCGATTGTCGCACTTCATCCACGATTATCTCTTTGCTCAGAGCAACGATCTTGTGGCTGGAGATGAATCTGGCCACTGTTTCAAGTGCTGCAAGGTGTCATAAAGTAAAAGTCAAAAAGCTTTAGTCACACACTTTCTCTGCTTACATATGAACTTAACCTATTATTTTTTTCATGTAATAAATGGCAAACACAAATCTAAAGCAAGTTTGACAACGGCACTGACCACAAGCTGAGCTTCTGGTTTATTAAGTGACACGCAATTTCCCCGACACTCCGTTTCGCCATCTAACCCAAATGCAACAAAAAGCCCCACTGATCGCAGTGCTGCATTAAGAGCATCACCCTGCTTTACTACATCCTCGTGATTTCCTCATTTGCCACTGTGATTAGAGGTACAACCAACTCCAAAACCTCAAAGCTCCAAACCCCCAAATCTCTGTGAAGTGACCACATCAGATGTTTGCCCCAGATGCTTGGCCAACTGCCGTGCAAGCAAGAGGCAGCCTGTGGATTCTTTGGGGGCCTAGTTTAATGTGTGCTTAAGAGACCAAGGGACCGGGCAAATGCTGCTCTCTCTCTCCTCCAAATATCTGCCCATCATTTATTCATTCACACTCCCAGGATGGCCGCGGCTGCCATCATCTGAGGACCACGTCGTCTGAAGTTCCCTGCGCCTCTGTCGCTCAAGCGGCCACGTACACGCACGCACATGCACTTTGCGAGCGGTCCCGGAGGTCTTTTAATTTTTTGAGAGGCTATTTTTAGCGGGAAAAATAATCGAGGTGGAAAGTTCCATCTGTCCAACACTCTTGTTCCAGCTGCTCCTTTTTAGCAGCAGGCAGAAGAGGAGAGGGGGTGAAAAAAAATCTCTACTTAACGGCTGAAACTGACACAAACTGCTTTTTTTTTTTTTAATCTGCATCAGCAGCAAGAGAGGTGTTCTCTAAGTTAGTACCTGACCAACTAAGCGGGAAACTCTCGGCACCCCTACATGTTCTTTACTCTGCTACTGGCATAACATCTCAGGGACTACTTGCCGCTCTCCTCTCTCTCATTGGCTTTAACTAGCAGACAAATAGCCTAACAAAATAAAACGGTGACAATTTGAAGCGGCAAAAAAAGGCATTCTGGTAAATATGCAGTTGTTTCTCACTGGACCTGATGGTCATTGAAATATACTGTAATTACTGATGAAAATAAAAGATGATAATATTGCGACTGAGTCCAAAAGAGGAAAGGATCCAAATATAGCACTGAAGGAACCAGGAAGAACATGCCAAACTTTACTACTGGGCTTTCAGAGCATGGGCATGATGGCAGTCAGCAATGAAAAGACAACACAAGGGTGCAGGCAAACCAAAAACACAAAAATCACTTTTAAGGAACACAACACTCCAATCTGGCGATTTGGGAGAACTACATAGGAGGTTTTTATACTTGGAGGAATAATGAGTGGACCAGAAACAGGTGATGCAGAAGACTGGCAGGAAAAAGAACAAGGCCTACAAGATGAGACTGGAAATGACTTGAGCAATAAGTATAACAATAACCCAAAATCAAAAAAGATATCATTGTTTAGCACACTTTTCTTCATCCAGACAGGTTGTTGTCTTATGGTCTGCAGATCTGGTGAGTACTCCTGCTGGAAGTAGATGAAATCTAATTTCTGGGACGGATTGAGTTGGAAAGTGGACTTGCAAACATGACAAAACGCAGCAACCGACACGACAGATAAACCAGACTCACTGTGTAACTTTGATGCCGCCACTTTCAGCAGAGCCTCAAGAGGTTAACAAGCTCACAGAGCAAGCAGGAAGGAGAATTGGTCTAAGTTCTGCTTTGAAGCAGGCACGAACGCCCTGAATGCCAATGAGCTCTGAGAAACAGACCATGTTGTCTCTTTTTAACGCTTATTCTCACTGAACTCTTCGGTCCAAACCTGAAGACAACGGGCTAATCTGAGCGCTTCTGTGTATTCAAACTTGAAGGATTCTATAGGAAGCGTTACGCAGGCGAGTAAACCAAACAAAAGCAATTGAAAAGTTCAGAGCCACCAGCTCCGCTCGAATTCAATTTGCTGAATTGACTGAACCTCGGGATCTGTCCCTGCTACGCCCTTGAGGGCTGTTCTGGGTGTATCTTTAAATCAGGGCACGGTAACAGAGCGGCCCTGTGTTGGTATCACCACGGGTGTTCATTGTGACAACAGCTGAACTAATCTGTTTATCAGCATAGAGTCTCCACTGTTCATTCTTCTAACTTTTAGAAACTTTCTTCAAATGATCCCAGCACTGCAGATCCAGACAAACCCAACTTTTCTTGCGAGGCTGCTGTTGAGATGAATCCATTTCTAACTGAGAAGAGGGGATACAATATTTATGTGTAACTGGGGAGCGCTGATGGCTGAAGAGGACACGACATGTCCTCTAACTAATGCTGAAATACGAAGGGCCCTGCCACGAACTAGGCCATGATTGATGCCTGTCCGAGGAACTCATGAATTTTACTTCCTTCTGTTGCTTTTTCCTGCTTTTTAAAGCTTTTCCATTTTTCATGCTTTTCTGTGGACATCCTAAGGCACTTCTGAACAAAAAGTAGGGGTTTTTTGCCACACGTGTGAAGCAAAACTACAACAAACTAATATATATGTATAAAGTCTCATGTGTAATATCTTCAAAAACAATCTGATGTCTATTAAGACTGATCTCATCATCCTAGAGACTATGTTTGGCGTGAAAAAGTTGAGGTCAACAAACACAGAAGCCACCATGAACAATACAGACTTTGCTGCATCAGAATTTATTTATAGCAACACTGGCAGCTCCCCAGCAAGACAGCAAAAGGAGAGAAGAAAGGCTGTCCTGCTTCTCTCTGAGCAAGTTGTCTTGTTACAGAGATGCTGAACTCACATCGGTCTTACTTAACCTAAAGTCAATGCAAAGCTGAGGTCTTTTGAGCCGGACAGACACATGGAGTGACCACAGTCCACGATGTACTATCATGGGCGTGTATGTGTGTAACCCGAGTGAAGCTGACGAGAGGCCACGCATCCACTCACCGCAGAGGTACCCACAAGCCAAATAAGCAAGCAGCGGAGTAAAAACACCTGGGGAATCGGGCTAAATTGAATCTTGCACAACTCTTCGGTCCAAATTGACATGTCAGACTGGTGTGTGTGTGTGTGTTGCAAGGTTCAGTGCAAATGTTGCATGAAGCTCTGAGAGGAATCAGTCAATATTCAAGCATGTCTCTGCTCTGCTCTGACGTGTTTTTCAATAAAGATGTGGACCTCAGGTGAAAGGAAATTTTAATATGAGCACCATATCCATCCTTATTCAGTGGGGAAACATCATATTTGCAGCAATATATTTAGTCTATAAACGGCAGGCTGTTAATATTGTCTTTAATGTTAACTTAATCTTGTTTTTCATGAATTCCTTCGTCTCACCTAAAGCTTGAATAGGACACACAAGGACTTGTTTTCAAATTTTTAAACTTTGGTTTATTTTATAGCAGCAAGTGTGACAAACTCACTAAACTTGCAGGCACTCTCGGCGAGAACACTGTTAAATTACTGCAGGGATAACAGCACCGCTGCGCTAAGAAGAAAGGGAAGGTAAACAAAAGCGCACACATATACATAACTGCTATTTGTGCACGCACACAATAAAATTCCCATCGGAGGGCTATAGGAACATCCAGTGATTTTCCTTTGGGGCTGCTCGCTCTCCTGTGCAGCCTGATCATCATACTCCTCGTTAATCGGGCGGATTACCAGCGCAACCCTCCACCGTCTGCTCCGTTTCTATTTTAAAACACAGACACTACTGTACCACGCTTTAAAGTGTATCAGTGGTCAAAAGAAGGGGCGGGTGTGGGGGGGGAGAAGAAAATCAGACCTCGGGTTGTGTAAGGTGGCCACAAGGAAAACTAAGCAGTGCGCATATGGATAAGACGTGCACGGTCAAAAGTGCTCGGTGGGGATAGCGACTAGCAAAAGGCGGAAAAGTCTTTTTTTTATTATTTATTTCTTTTTTTGTAATGCCGGGGATTTGTCAGCGTGATCCAAACACAAAGTATTAAGGAGGGCTGGGATCATATGGCTTTTGGAGAGGCAGAGCCCAAGAGACAATTCAATTCCAGGTTCCAAGGGTTCCAAGTCTGTTTTTATACCAGTTATAGACATATATGGTCATGGTGACTTATCCAAGTTACAAAAGAGCCACATTATTATTAGTAGTATTAGTATTAGTAGTAATAGTAGTAGTGGTATCATTAACCTACCAGGCGCTTTCAGTTTATAGTTGGCGCACAGACTACGTTTCCAAGTGTCATATAACTTACCCTCCATGCAGAAAATGACCATCCAGGCTATCCATAGATCTGAGTTATGGAACTTCACCATGGCTGGTAACTGTTCAGTAGTAACTCACTTTCAATTTAAGACCACTGCCTCCTTTCTTTATGGAGGTCTCCGCTCACAGTTTCCTCAAAGAGAAGTAATTGTTCCTTATAACAACATGTAAGCGATATGGGGGCTTTTACGCAGCGCGCATTCTCCAAACGGTATCCACCAATCCACCTTTCTATCCAGCAGGCACTCTTCTTCACTTCAGAGCTTGTTTTAAAAACTAACTAGCCTCCCTCCCGTTCTTTGGTAGCCGCTGGACACTCCAAGGCTATTTTCTTTCCCCGACCACTCCAATCAGTTTACGCACGCTTGGAGAAAAAAAAGAAAACGAAGAATCACTCTCCACCTGCTGATGTTCCAAAAGTCTGTCCACTCTCGCTGGAAGTAACTTACAAACACGACTGAAACTGACACTTTCCGCGCCCGCTCGGTGATTCTCTCCAACGCGTCTTGTTGCGCTCCATGGTTTTTCGTCTGTTCGGCTGCAGCTGAGCAGACCCGAGCGTAAGTCGGAAAGTGTGGGGGAAATGTCCCACTTCCGGTCGCTGTTTTTCAAAGCAAACGAAAGAAAAAAATCAAATGGGAGGTATTTGATAGAAAAAGATCTGAAAAAATTATAAAGTCAAATCGTTGTTAGATGGGGATAAAGGTCAGATGTGTCAGTACCTTCGATCATCCTTGAATTGCCTCACCGATCATCTTTACAATTCACTGCAGTCATGAGGTCGATACATATGAATACTGGTGGGTTAACATTTCATTTTTACTTTTCTAATTATCTTTCTTGCTTTTTGCTTTGAGGTGCTACTTAAGCATTAAAAATAGCCTCCCAACTTGAAATTTCACATTTTATTCCATTGCCATTTATCCAAACTAGCAAACAGGGACAGCAGAATCCAGCACCGTCAGGCTGGGCGACTACACGCCTAACCTCAGTTGGCTTTTATTTTGTAGGCAACACCCCACTCTGTCCGCGAGGGCCTGGCTGTGTCCGTGCGGCTTGACGGCGCTCAGCGGCGGTCGATTGAGACGAGCTCGAGCCTGGCTGTTGCTGGGAGACCGTTGACGCCAGACGAAAGAGAGACGTTCGCGCCCTCCTGCGGCGCGTCGACAAAAGGCCCAGTAGAATGAAATAGAACAGACCAGAAAGCTTTGCACACTTCTGTGTGAATCATTTTCTCTGCCTGTCACGGTGACAGCATTCATCAGTTTGTTTGATATTGCTGCTATATTTGAGCTCTGTGTTCATTTTCATAATTTGGAATTTAACAAGAGAGCGTTGTCACTGCCACACCAGAGGAGCCTATAATTAGAATCAGTCAGGAGAGTTCTTCTCTGAGAGACAATGGCTGCAGAGCTCTTTACAAGAAAGCAAAGTTACTTCTCTGAAAGTCTCTTAAAGCCGTCTGCATGCATTCAAAAGAAGATAGAAACTTGGACTATTCGTGCATTGGTGGTTCTTGGTGTCCGGGGATGGGCGTCTGGTATGCACCAGCTCACTCCTAGTGGCTGCTTGTCGGGGCCTGGAGCCTGGGGCTCACTCGGGCCACTTCGTTGGGTGGGGTGCCCTCGGCATCTCGGCCTGGGGCTCGGTCACTCAGGCACAGCTGGCTGTCGGCGGAGCTCACGGGCGCGTCACTGCAACTCCCCCTGGCTTCTGCTCCGCAGCTGCTGAGTGACCCCTCATCTGGGGCTCTCCTCAGCTCTTTCCGGGAGAGTGGCACGGTTGCCCCTCCGTTGGTCTTCCTTGGTCTCTTGTGTTCTGGGGGCCTCTGGATGATGGGGGCCTGAATCTCCTCCATACCTGCTTCATGCCCTGGACGACGGGGCTGTGGCTCCCCACACCCTCTAGCAGATCATTGCATGAAGGAACCTTTTAAATACAAGCGCGCTCATGCTCACAGGTGTACACACGGGTGCTCACACACACAAACTACACCCTTTTTGGCTCCTACCTCAAAGCACACTGAGCACTGTCGATCCTACGTGCTGCACAATAATATTCAATATTTAGTATTTACTGTTATATTCAAATAGATCATCGCAATGATGTTTTTTATTATATTGATCTGTTTTTTTGCTTGTTTTCTCTTTTTTCTTTCTCAACAGGTGATCCAGGTGATTGATATATGTATTTTTTGTCTGTTTGTTTTGTTGGTTTTTGGGATTTTGCCCTTTATCACCGTTCCTCTTCCCCGCTGTTTTTCTCTCCCTACCTCTCTTTCTTTCTCCCTTTTCTTTCCCCCAGTCATGTCTGTCCCGTGTGTAGCAAGTGAAAATAAAATAAAATAAACATTTGGTTTATTTTAAAAGGAGAAGCAACAAATAGAAACAAAAAAAACTTGGACTAGACTGTGTCTGTGGCAAAGAAGGAAATAAAATAGAAATCTCTTTTTCATTAAAGAGTAGCACGGGGATGAGCATGAACTCACAGGCTAAAGGAACTCATCAGCGATTAAACAAGCTACCAAGGACACTGCATCAAACAACCTACGTACGGCATCTAATTACTGTGATCCACTGATCTCACTTAGCTCATCTCTGCACTAAATGCCTGCTTATATCTTTTCTACTTCACAGGATTCTCAGTCTTGTCAGTCTCAGAGCATCAGAACATCAAAGGAGAAACATTATGAGTGAAGCATTTGTAGATATTCTTCACTAATTAGATTTTTCAGAATTTAAAAAAAGTGCAGCATAAGCCATGATGGGGGGGGGGGGGGGGGGGGGGGGGGGCAGCACCATATACATCACTCCATGCTTTTATTTTTTTTTCCAGCCCTAAAAGCTTCTGGCAGGTATTCACTGTTTGCCACAGCAAGTAGATAAGTTGAACATTGGAGCATCTTAAAAAGGCCCGAGGGCTTCCCCTCGCTCTGTCTCTCTGCTTGAACTTTAAACTTTCCTCTCATCCACTCGCAGCTCCCTTTCTGAAAAGGGCTTGCAACCTTTGTGATATTCATGAAAGATGCTTGAGGGGCAAAGTTACACCCAGTGCAACGGACCAGGGCTTAAAAGTTTGAAGAGACATACGGCGTTTGGCATCATACTTAAAAAAGAGCTCTCAGTGTCACCCAAAGGCAGAATTAATTAAATGATCTCTTGGAAAGAAAAATTTAAAATTAAAAAGGGAAACTTATTTGACATGAATCATTGCAGGGCTATATGAACGATGCAGATCTAGTTTATGTTGCTATTGTTTCTTATTATACAACACACTGACTTAGTAGCCTGCTGTGTTTTGGTTAGGGGTTTTTTGTTTGTTTTGTTTTGTTTTTTTACATATAATCGAAAGAATCTTCTTCTTTCACTTGCTCCCAGAGGGCGCCATAGTAAATCATCCACCTACTCTTTGCTCATCTTTCACATCAATCCTCCTCATGTCCTCCCTCACTACATCCACAAATCTTCTCTGAGGTCATCCACTTTTTCTCCTTCCTGGTCACTATCTTTGTACAGTTTATTCATCGATACTCGTCTCCATGCACTCCACCGTGCCTGCGCTCTCTTCTTCACCTTCACTACCTCTGCTATGTGTGTCTTTACTGCTACACCTGCCTCCCTCTTATTCACACACACTTATTCTGTCCATACCTCCACCTGCTCCCTATAAAAGCTATAATCCACGGAGATTCCCGCCTGACCTCATCTGTCATCCTGCTTTCTCTAGATCTAGACAGTGCAACTCCTTCTGACTAGGGATGGGTATCGAAAACCGGTTCTTGTTGAGAACCGGTTCCCACTGTTTCAATTCCTTGGACTTGTTTGCCATTTTTGCAAATGATTCCCTTATCGATTCCAGTCGCCCCGAATGACGTCACCACGTTGCGGAGCGTCATTTACCTGGCAGGAAACACGGCGGCTCAAAAGCTCAAAAGTTTGGTTATACTTTACGAGAACGGATGACAACAGGGCAACTTGCAATACTTGCAAAGTAGATACTTCATTTAAGGGAAAACACGTGATAACCTTAAATGAATGTCGTGTTTTTAATTCCGCTCCAGACTCGTGAATCTCAACCCAGCAGCAGCGGTAACGTTTGCACGTCCTCTCCTGTTAATGTGGCAGGTAAATAATCAACTAACAGTGCATATTATGTTAGCGCGATCTGCCTTATTACAAAACCGGCCATTACTGTGCATTTAGGTGACCATGATGAGAGAGACAGACAAAGTCTGGCTCAGATGCTGGCAGTTCTCGCTGCAGTCTACCGGTAGCGTCTCCTTTCAGGCCAGGATAGACGAATGTCACCGAGCAGTGACTAAGTTTGTGGTCAAAGGCTTGCACCTATTTGCCGCAGCAGATGCCCCCGATTTTCGGTAAGTGAATGTGTTTAATTGTAGGCAGGACATTACTGGATATTCTTGTGTAATTGCTACTGAATAATTTATGTTATACTTTGTTATTGCTACAGAAGAATATTTATTTTATTATTTTACATTTACAATTTTTTTTCCCGGGGACCCTGTGACACCCCATTGAAGAGCCGTAGGCTGTGGATCTCTTAAGATCTCACTGTTGGGTTTGTAAGGCCATGTTACTCCTAAATTTCTATCTTGTTCAAAGAGAAGATATAAAACAAAGTTCTAAGCTAATCGACCTTAGTGTTCTCCTTTTTATAAAAAGAATCGATAAGAGAATCGATAAAGAATTGAATTTTTAAACAGAATCAAAAATGGAATCGGAATCGTGAAAATCTTATCAATACCCATCCCTACTTCTGACCATCTCCAAACTTCTCCATCAACACTCTAAAAGCAAACATCACACCTGCAGTGCTTTTTCTTGGCATGAAGCTAAGCCTGTCTCCTTAAACTGGCTTCTTTCTCGTTTCTTCATGGTTTGACTCGTCCACTTCATCCCTCCCTCTTTATCCCATAGCTCTCCACATCAGCACACTTCTTGTCCATCCCTCAGGCATGCGCTCACTCACCAAGATTATGGTGAACAGTCTGATCAAAAAGCCCAATGCCCTCTGGTCTACACCTCCACAGGTATGTCATCCATCCATCTCCTCTCTTTCTCTTTACCATCATAACTGACAAAGACAAATTTGCAAAGCTAGGATCAGACAATATGCTGCATATTTAAATGGTCTTGTTTTTTCTGTCAATCATTTCTGCTGTAGTTGAGTTTTTCACCTTTTCATACATCCACAATTTATTGGAGAAAGACAGAGGTTCAGCAGTTTTGCCTCTGTAGGCCAGAACATATTATTTTAAGTCAAGGCATATCCTGATTGTTTGACTTTAAATCCGCTGTGGTATGTATAGGAGACAAACTGAGGCAAACTAAAGTTGTGTCTTTGTCTAACAAATTATGGACCTGCTGCATGTTAATGGTTTCTGACCTCTCGTTCTCCTCTGACTTTCAGTTTGCATTTCTATGTCATTTGTCAGAAGCTGAAGAGAAATCCAAATGATGCAAGTGATGCGCTAATTAGGTAAGAGAAGTTCAACAGAAATGAAAAGGGGACAAAAAAAGCAAAACAATGAAATAACATGTTTTTTCTAAAGTGAAAGACATTTTTAGCACAAATGATTCATACATTCTTCTGACCGAAGAAGAAATATTCCTCTAATTCTCCTGATTCTCTTCTTACAGGTTAAAATTAGGTTTAAACATGATGGATGGGTAAAACTGAGTTTCTCCAGCAGCCACAAACAGATGTGTGCTTGATGTATTATTGATTTCCTTCTGAAACCTGCTCCATTTTATTTTTTTTCTGCACCTCCATGAAAGATTCAAAAGACCTGAAGGAGATCCTCGATGCTAAACGCTGTACTACTCCTCTCTGACAGACCTGGCTGCAGTTCACCATAACTTTAATATTGATGTCAAGTAAACGAGCGATCCTTTGCTTTAGTGCTGCATCATGTCTTCTTTGAGTTGTTTTGCCCTTGTTGGCTGCGAGCGTTCACCTTTTTCTTCCGACCTCTTTATGGCCGAGTAGTTTTGGTTTATGAGCAGCTGAGTATTTCTATCTCCTGTCACTTTTGCTTCTACACAGTTTTCTGAGATTTTTGCCAAACATTATGCTTCTTTTTTTTTAAAGAACAAACCATTCAAACATGGTGCAAAATGAAATCCAACACACAGGAAGAGAGTGGAAAACAGCATGTGTTAAAGTAAAAATAAGACTAATATTACTGAACTACAAACAGTTCGTGATGAAGTCATCATATTGCATACCTTGATGAGGTCAACAGACTTTAAAGTGGCAGTGGCAGACCTTTTAAATGAATTGGTAGGTAAAAACAGTGTTGTTACTGTCGCCTAAGGGTTAGTACCTCTAAAAATCAAAAAGGAGACGTGATCAGAGTTACAAGTCTAACTTCTTATTTATATGTTTAAGGTTTAAGGCCTCAGTTATTAGACAGCACATGATTATATACTACACGAGACACTAATATCAAAATATAGAGCGCTTAATAAATGCAATAGAGTCCCTGTCATAAAGCACACATATTTTAGAAATTTCTAAAAAAATAAATAAGTCAAATAATAAAAGTGCTATGCCATTATTTTTAGACAAATAAAAAACTGAAAACTTTTTGACAGTCTCATTTCTTATTGAATTTCAAATAGTTTCCAGCTGTTTCCAGAGACTTGCCCTGGATGAATCTTTTCGTTGCATCTTTCGTTGCATCTTTCGTAGCTTTTATTTTGGTATTTCGGTTGATCCGTACAATACATTTGCATATTAGCCTAAACATTTAGGTTTAACATTTAACATTTAGCATTTAGATTTAACATTTAACATTTAGATTTAACATTTAACATTTAGATTTAACATTTAACATTTAGATTTAAATATAATATTTAGATTTAATATTTAACATTTAACATTTAGATTTAATATTTAACATTTAGATTTAACATTTAACATTTAGATTTAACATTTAACATTTAGATTTAATATTTAACATTTGATGAAAAATTACAAATATTTTACTAAATGTTGTAAAAATTTACTCGAAAAAATATGTTTTTGTAAGGTTTTGAGCTAAATGTGGAAAAATGTTGCCGTTAATTTCAGCATGTTTCACTTTACAAACGGCGCCCCATATTGTCTTGAAGTGGTCATGTGATTGGCTTGCCACGACTACTTTATTCTTCCTCAGTCAAACAGCAGCACTCGTGCGATTGTTTTGCCCCCTTAGCTCCAGGTGTTGTGCTAGACCAGACCTTCACAAAGTGTGGGGCAGAGCCATTGCGGGGGGGGGGCACGGTATGTAAAGGGGAAAAAAACAAAAAAACAAGGCTTGGACACTGCTAGCATAATGGACAGGTTTTTGACGGGGCTCCCACACAAATGCAAAGGAGGAGATGAAGCATCGCTGAATATGTTTCTAAACCAACTTCATTCTAAGCCAAAGACTAGAAAATATGATGAAGCAAATCTTCCCTTTGGTTTCACCTGCACAAGTGCCGAGGTAGGTCTCCCCGGCAGAATTGGTTTTCCCTTCGTTGGGAGCAGCGCTGGGCTCTCCAAATCACGGACAAACAGTATCACACATTCTTGATTTTTAGTTCACAAACACTTGTTGTAATGACTAACTACTCCTGACATTTTGGAGATGTTAGCTCTTTATACAGTAAAGTTACAGCGGGATACAAATAACATCAGGCTGATCCTGCCACGATTTGTTCCCCCGGTTCAAATCACGGACAAACAGCATCCCACAGTTGTTTATGTTTTTGAACCCATTTTGCAGAGGGATTGAAAAATGTATTGATAGCAATGTTGAATATTATTACACCGGAAAAAAACAACTACACGTAAAATAATCACACCATGACGCCTCTGCCTTTGTAAATAAAGGAACAGTAGCTGCATGTGTGTATGTAAGCGTGTAAAACCTGCAGAAAGTCAGATTAACAGTATTTTGTCTCTACCTGCTATTCTGCAATTCATCTCATGTAAACGATAACGTGGCGCACAGCCTGACGTGAAAAAAGGCACATACCTTTGACGTTGCATGATGAATTCTGTATTCCTCGTCCACACGTAAACGCAAAAAAGGAGTTTTAAAAAAATCTCCGTTTTCGGTGATTCGAAACGCCGTTTACATGTGGAAGAAAGGTCCAAACGCATAGAAACAGCTGCGTTTTCAGAAATACCCGTGTAGGTGTGCACGTAGCGTAAAAGAGTTAGTAGTTTATTTTCTTACTAAATGTAATTTATTGCAGATTACTTGTATTTGCTTAATTGTTTAATAAATGTTTGAGGTATGAAATAAACCGCAATGGAGCAAAATATGGGTGTGTTTGGTTAGAGGATGTGTTTGTGCGTGCGTGTGCGCGCGCGGGGGGGAGGGGGGGGGGGCGAACATTTTTCTTGTAAAACAAAGGGGGGCCTAGCAAAAAAAGTTTGGGAACCACTGTGCTAGACAGTGATCGTGATTACCATCAGCGGGAGCGCGCGCAGCTGCTTAAAGTTGTAGCGTCCAGATTACTTATGTAGTCAGCTACTTCCGTGCAACTGATAGAAGACGCAGTAAGCTGAACACAGCTTCAACCGTCTGTTTGTTGAAAAATAGTAACAGACCGCATTTTCTTGTTAGTAACTGTAACGGCGTTGTAACGATAGGAATAGTAATTAGTTTATTACTCGTTGCTGAAAAAAGTAACGCCTTTAGTAACGCCGTTACTTGTAACGCCGTTATTCCCATCACTGATAACGACCCTATCTAAATACCAGTAACGATTAACGTGTTCCTGATTCTGGCATAATAACTAGTTACCGTGCTCGTTACCACAATAATAACGTAGTTATTATAACGCGTTAACGCGTTAGTCCCTACACTGGCGGTATGTGGGCCATGTGTAAGCACATTGTGTGGGCCAGATCTGGCCCATACCAATTTTGCTATGTGGGGATCAGGCTGGTGGTATAATGGTGTGGAGGACCAACTGAGTATTATTTAAATACTAGGGGTGCAACGATACACAAAATTCACGGTTTGGTTCAGTTCGATACTTTGGTGTCACAGTTCAATATTTTTTCAATACAAAAAAAATGTTCATGCCTTTTTAATTTGTCATTTATTAAACTCATAAATATATATTTTAACTCAAAAGTACAGTTTTTAAATTGAATGTTGCTGAAACAAAAGTAATTAAAAAAATAAATATATCTCAGGGCTCTCAAAATTTCAAAATCCCTGGTAGCCCTTTGGGCAGGGACTCTTCAGTTTTTGGTAGCCCAAAATAAATGTAAGTAGCCCGAATAAAAAAGAGAGCAATTTTTTGATTGATGTTTTGTTTCCTTTACAATATTATACATTAAAGTATAATATTGTAAAGGAAACAAAACATTAATCAAAAAATTGTTGAAAAACAAATTACAACATTGTATTACAATCATCAACTCAAATACTTGGTTCTAATTGAACAGAAATTTCTATGAACTTGTAAGAACTGTGTAGAACATGAATCAGTCTGTGTCATATCCTGAATTTGAAATTTCCACTGAAGTCACGGGTAAGAGACAAGTGGAACCAAGATCTAGGCCATTTGCTTTTTGAAGTTTGCAAAGACTGCTAAATTTTGCCAGTGGTAGTTCACTCTTTGCAACATAGTACGCTGTTCTAAACAGATTTTTCAGGTTTATTTTTAGTATGTTATTTGCAATTGGTGTTTGTTCTGGGAAAGATATTGCAGACTGAGCAATAATGCATTTCTTGCATTGCTCATGGGTTCTACTGGGGGCCTTTCTTAAAATGACTGGTCCCAGTAACAAAGGCGCTTGTCGACTCAGGAATCGAGAGAAAACCAACAACACACCCGGAGGAACATTATGTTATTTACACGGGTGCACATAAGTGGTCTGCATGTGCGCATTCGCTGTCAAAATAAAAGACGCGCACCAGATAAGAAGTTGCAACGTGCGTTTGCGTCCATATAAAAAGCACTGTTTTTGTCCGCTAGAGTGGGATTTTCACGGCACATTCCGCACCACATCTCTGTGCGTTCATCATTTGTTTGAAGCCAGCTCACCTCCTGCAACCACTTTTCCAAGAATACGTGCTTCTTTTGTGGTTCGGACTCCTTCTGACATTTCTTTGGAGGTGGAAGAACACCAAAGTAATTGCTTAAAGGAGCTTGCTTCTTCGACATCTTTAAGAGTTCTAAACAAATGTCTGTCCTCCTCCAGAAAATCTTATATATGCAAACACGCGTTGCAACTTCATATCTTGTGTGCGTTTTTTTTATTTTATTTTGACAGCGAATGCGCACCTGCGGACCATTTATGTGCAGCCCCGGTTATATAGCTCGTCATATTGCAGCCACAGAAATTCTTTTGTCCATGAAACCATAAAGCTGCACTTTCTTTTTGCCTTATAGTCTGATTTGTCATAACTTCTCCGTTTTGTGGTAAGCTTTTCTTTGGCTGTCACTTCTTCACCCTGACCTGTCTTATTTGGCTCAGCAGAACTAAAATATATATCCTGCTGCTTTTACACACACACACATAACGGTCAGCGATTCTCTGCGCGATCAACCTCTCACATGTTTAAGCTTGCTGCGGGAGAGTTCAATTGTCATGTTTGCATAGTAAGCTAATGATTGATAAGACGATATCAGAGGAATTGGTGCGCAAATTATCATCACTCACCAATCAGTACTGTCGCTCTCTATACACAGTTCACCCGATTGCAAAGTGAAAGCAAAAAACAAGCGCAAATTCAAACGCGATTTCAATATGTCACATATTGACAGTGGCTCACCGATGCCAATGACATAATTACCCAGCTACATTTCCGAAAGAATGCAAAAACATTGACATATATTTTTCCTTCCTACCATAGCCCTACGGGCAGGGCAGAGATAGATTTTGGTAGCCCGACTGGAAAAATCGCTAGCCCCGGGACGTCGGGTTAGCGATATTGCGAGCCCTGTATCTGATTGAGGAATCACTCATCTTTGGAAAAGAGAGTTTATTACAGAGAAATGGCTCTTTCCAAAATAAAAGCAATACTATACACTTCTTCTGGGCTATATTCTCAGCAGCATATTGTAGCGGGTCAGGGCTGTTAGGGGTTCTGTTTGTACAGTTATGTTTTGTTTATGTTGCCATAGTGACGGGTGACGCCCTCTCGATGCGACGGTGTGTTCTTCCGGGGTCAGAGGGCGCCCTGTGTGTTGCTGTTGTTGTTGCTGTGCGGTTGCCGCGCTGAGCAGTTAGCTAGCGGCAGTGTTCTTCTGCAGATGTCAATAAACGGCTGTGCTCCCTGGCTAGCTCACGGGAAGCAAGACCAAACGACACCTCCGTCTCCTCCTTGTCTGAGCTCGCCACATTGGTGTCAGAAGTGGGACGATGGTGGCACCCCATGTTCTGACCCAAGTGACTTTTCCCCCGCCGGTCGTGACCGGCCGGTGCACCAAAAGAAGGCACCTGGACATTTGCAGGACTTTGTGTGGGGTAATGGGGTCGTCGGGGACGACTGACTCCTTAGATGGGGGCTATGTAGCGGGTCAGGACTGTTCGGGGTTCTGTTTGTACAGTTATGTTTTGTTTATGTTGCCATAGTGAAGGGTGACGCCCTCTCACTGCGACGGTGTGTCCTTCCGGGGGCAGAGGGCGCCCTTTGTGTTGTTGTTGTTGTGCGGTTGCCGCGCTGAGCAGTTAGCTAGCGGCAGCGTTCTTCTGCAGATGTCAATAAACGGCTGTGCTCCCTGGCTAGCTCACGGGAAGCAAGACCAAACGACACCTCCGTCTCCTCCTTGTCTGAGCTCGCCACAATATTAAACATATCAGGTCCCCATAAGGAGAATCATGTGCTAACGGCTGTCTAAATGACTCGGGTAAAGTTTGAAGCATGCATGCTTGTTGTTTTTGTCTGCTTCCACTTGTCTTTGCACTAGGATGATGTCGGTGTAAATGTGCAGTCATATTCGTTGTGTTCCCACTAGTGCTGTCAGCGTTAATCTCGTTGAAATGACGTTAACGCCACAACATGGCAAATCTCCGTTTACGAGCTACCGCGGATCGCCCCGTGCGTGGGGCTAGATGGCCAACACGTTAACGAGCTAACTGCGCTAACACACTAGTTCCCATCCATGTAATTGAGCATTGCCTGGCACATCCAACATACTGTTTTACTTTAGTCCATGATGCGCTTACCTTCAGGGTCATGAGGGTGGGGGAGGTTCAATTTGCCATGTACATATGCGTACCGAACCGAAAGCACTGTATTGACCGGTTCAATATCGATACGAGTATCGTTGCACCCCTATTAAATACCACAGTCAACCTGAATGTTGTTGCTGATCATGTCCATATTTTGATGGCTGGTTCCAGGAGGGTAGCACACCTGCTCACAAAACTCAGATCATCTCAGTTTTTTGTTTAACATGACAGTGAGTTCACTGTACAGGGTGGGCCATTTATATGGATACACTGTAATAAAATGGGAATGGCCTATTGTGTTGCATTGACAATCCAACACAATGGGCAACACATTGAACACATTTTAAGTGGGCAGAAACTTGTAAATAACTCATGAAAGAATAAAGTTATGTTGAAACCAAGCACAACATTGTTTTTCTTGTGACATTACCAATAAGTTTGAGGTGTCACATGGCCCTCTTCCTATTGAAAAAACAAAAGTTGTATCCAAGATGGCCGACTTCTAAATGGCCACCATGGTCACCACCCATCTTGAGGAGTTTGCCCCCTCACATATACTAATGTGCCACAAACAGGACTTTAATATCACCAACCATTCCCATTTTATTACGGTGTATCCGTATAAATGGCCCACCCTGTACTTAAATGGCCTCCACAGTCACCAGATCTTACTCTAATAGAGCTGCTTTGGGATGTGGTGGAACTGGAAATTCACATTATTGATGTGCAGATGACAAATTGTGTTATGCTGACATGGACCAAAAACCCTTGCCAAACGTTTCCAGCAACTTGTTGAATCTGTGAAACAAATAATTTAGGCAATTCTGAAGGAAAAGGGGGTTCAGTCCAATCCCGGCCTAAAATAAGTAATCTGTGTGCGACTTCCTGTGAAAATTTCTCATTTTTCAACAGTGACTATTCTTCTACTCCTGCTGCTTTCTCCATTGTAAATCTGAATCCACAGCCGTGAGTGATTACAAAATCGTGCTGAAAAAGGACTCCTTCTTTTATAATTAGAAGCTCTAATCAGCCACTGGCTCCATCAATCACTGAATCCCAGAGTCCTTTTGCAAGCTGAATGGAGGAGTATTTTTTTAACTTTTAAAAAACATTCACTTCTACCTCTGATCTTTTTGTCTCTGGTAAATTATAAAAAGTGAAAGTGTTAGTGCAGTTTTGGAAAATTTTGAAAAGTCACCGGACAAGACGTTTAAATGTAAACTTGGTCAAGTCTTCAGATGCATGTCGACAAGTAGTCATAATGATAAAACATAAGGTGAAGGGAAAGAAAATTAAATGAGCAGTGGGGCACAGTTTAAAAATGAACCTGTCTGCTTCCGATCGTTTGTCAACGTGAAGTGTGCTTCACAGCTTGTCCGCATCTTCCAACCACAAAAAAGGGACACAGCCTACTTTTACTGGCTGCTTAAACTTCATGAGTTAAGTCACAAAAGTAGATTTTTTTCTTTGTTAATGGTTTTCTTGTATGACCACATTATCATAGGGTTTTTACCTTACTATATAAAGTGCCTTGAGGTGACTGTTATTGTGATTTGATGCTACATAAATAGCACTGAACAGAATGTTGTAATTGCTGTATTTGATGACCTGTAATTGGTTTGTCAATGACATCAATGTGTTAAACTGGAAGTTTCTTACATATCTGATCAGTGTCAGGCCAGGCAGAATTTAGGCTGGTGGTCCAATGTCATACCTGCTGAGTATGACTCTTTCTTTCCCACGTCAGTAGTTCTATCAATAATTTAGAGCAGGGATGTGAAACTCATTCTACATCATGGGTCACACACAGCTCACTTTGATGTTAAGTGTCTTTCCATATTTTTTAGGTTTTTGAAGTGTGATCAATTTATTTCTGGGATTTTTTTTTTTCTAAGATGGCAAATATTTGTTCTTGCTTGTGCACGACTACTCTGCCCTCAACTGATCCATCCATCAACATAGAGGCCAGTTTCCAGGAGGAAAGAAAACACTTAACATTTTACATCAAATGATCTTTAATTCACAGTTTCACAGGAAAACTGCTTCTTTTAGTATACGTACACGCATCTAAATAAAAAAAAAAACATTTACTTAAAAAACAAATTTAAAAATAAAAACCCAACTATTATTCATAAAAGTCACCGGTTTAAGAAGAAATATTCGAGTGGTTTATTTACTTTAGTCCAACTCTTTTTTATTTTACCAAAACAAAAATAAATGACAGTGACAGACAACAACGATCTGTGTATTTTTATTCGTTCTCATAACAGAAAGTATCTTCACATTTTTTTGCTTTATGTGGACATTACTGCCATCTTGTGGTGAAAAACCATACAGGCCAGGAGTGGAAAAAAATGGGGGTAAATCCTGCAGACCTACTGTTTGTTGTCAGAACATTAATTTCCAGGAATCATCGGTTTTGTGTACTTGAGACATCAACAGAAGGACAAAAAGAAAAACTGGCACACTCACTTAGTCGACAGATGATATTATAAAAAGACTAACATAGCAGTTTGGTCCCCGAAGAAGCATCAGTCCTGAAATGACAAAGGGAATAATCCCGTTACTGCTGAAAGGAAACAATGATTTATAAAGGAACACTTTAAAAGCCGGGGGGAGGGCAGGAATATTGGGAAATGTAATCAGGTCACGACTGATCCAAGTGTGGCACAGCTCTCATATCATCTGACCAGTTTCCTCTTCTGTAACACACTGGCTCATATGCGTGTAAGTCTTTTCATACAAATGTGAGCAACATGATTCTTAAAATAAAAGTGCAAGTCAGAGAAAAGGAATTCCTCTGAAAGACGAAAGAGTAGGTGTTCCCCTGCTGCGGGTTAGTCAGTCAGATCTGATCACAGTCTGAGCTCTTTAGCACACAAAGAGAGCTGGGTGTGTCTCATCTTGTTAAACTGCAAGTACTGGTAAGGCTGGTTATGGCTGTTCCATAGGAACCAAAGATTCGGCGGATAAGGGTTAGGGTTAGAGCAGAGGTGTGACAGGTTTGTTACAAGTTTAGCTGCAGGTTTATAACTACAGAGACACGTTCACACACTGAGCACTGACAGCTATGTGGAGGTGGCCTGTGTGTGTTCACTGTGCCAGCCCCGGTCATTTTAGTTACCTAAAACTAAAAACAAAAACTAGATGGGGAGAAAAGACTTTAATGAACTAAAATAAAAATTAAAAATAAACCTTTGAAAAAAATATTTTGTGAGCTTGGAAAAGGTGAATCACAAAAAAGAAATTACCTACTGTCCTAAATACATTCCTTCCAATAAAATAATAATAATAATACAAACTACACTAAAACAAGAGAATCCACCCTGGAAAATAACTTCAACTAAACCGAATTAAATACAAAAAGAAATCAAAATAAAAACTAATTAGAAAAATACGAAAACTATAACGACTTTGGCTACAAAATACTAATAATAAATACAAATAATAATAACAACAACAACAATAATAATAAAAATCAACTAAAACCACTTTGCCTGATCAGGAGATGAGGAAGTGATCCCTGAAACTAAACCGTACAGGTACACCTACCTCATCACTGCTGGAAGATTTGCCTCCATGCTTCTTCTCCTTTTTCTTTTTCTCCTTCTTCTTCTCACCATGTTCCTTGCTGTGAGACTTGTCCTTATCCTTGTCCTTATGCTTGTCCTTGTCCTTATGCTTGTCCTTGTCCTTATGCTTGTCCTTGTCCTTACTTCCAGACTTGTCCTTGTCCTTACTTCCAGACTTGTCTTTGCTGCCTTCCTAAAAATATACAAAGTTTACAATTAATAAATAGGTTTTTTTTATGTCGTGATTATTGTAGTTAATCAAAAGTAAGGAAATACGAGAAAAACCGGTTTACAAGAGGAGATGTCAATTCTCGTCACCGTGTTTATGCAACTCCCATCCGTAGCGCACATTTTGTTCTGGAAAGCGAATTAAAAGTCTTACCTTGTCCTTATCTTTGTTCTTGCCCCAGGGAAAATTGAGTTCATCTTTCTGTGCTTCCTCCTTCTTTATCTCCTCGTCCTTACCCGCAGCTGCCAAAGACAAAGATGGGACAGGGTTTTAAGGACCATGTGTCCACATATCGCAATATGGAGCGCAAAACCTGTTCGCAGGTTTTGCGCGAACAAAAGCGCAAAATCTTCGAACAACAGAAGAGTGCAGCTAAAGAAAAAAAAAACACGTAAAGCTGCAATATATTTTTACCTTCTGACAGATCGAAACTCATTGTGACTATTACTTATGCGCCTCTTCTCTCCGATTCCGAAACAGACTCTGTCAGCGAGCTCTCGCTGCTACTACTTTTCAGGAAATCTGGAGTGACCGACCGCACCTAAGTCACGTGTTCAACACCGCACCACGCCCCGCAAACGCAGTTCGTTCTTGCGGTGAGGTGAGAGGGAGACGTTGTGAGGTAGTGTTATATTTCTTATTTGTGCGTATTTGATACATAACCTTGCTCGCTGGCCTGTCCACCGTCCACCTGCTTCCCCCACATCAGCTGCGATAAGCTCCATCCCTCCTACCATCCTCCCGGATAGTCCCTCTCCTCTTTATTTCAAGGATGCAACAGTGTCCATGTTTTTCAAAATGACTTAAAAATTTGGATTATTCTGACTACAGAATAGTTTTCAACCCTTCCATGATCTTTTAAAGAAGAGGTAGATCATGTTCATATATGTCTTCTTCTTTGGATGATAGAGCTTTAACCTGCAATTGTGGATGGCACAGTGAACTGTGCTCACAGACAATGGTTTCTGGAAGTGGTCCTGAGCCTGTGCAGTGATTTCCATGACCTGTAGTTATGTCACATGCTATAATATTACACATCTAAAACAGAAGATGGCACCAGAGCTTCTGTAACATAAATTTTATGCAATATATTCAGACTTTCTTTCTATATATTCAGGATTCATTTGATTTATTCATTCACTATATTTGAGTTTTAATTCAATATATACAGGCTTTCATTTAATTTATTTGAGGCTAATTCCATGTATAGATACACATACATATTGGAATCTCAAATACTGTGTGACAATGGCACTGCTGCTTTCTGAAAGACATATGGCTTGTGCTGCCTTGCTCTTAACTCCATGCAGCAGCAAAAGCCATTGGGTCTGGGGGAACACCTGCGCGTGTCACAACTGTGTCCCACTGTAACATAAATTCGGGCAACCATAATTACTGGGGCACATGGTCCACATGGGTCCAAAAATGACACAGCACAACACACATTTAAAACCATATGCTCAACCTAGTAATCAGTGCAGTGCATACCGCTTTCTATGTCAAGGGGTAACAGAGGTGATCAATTGTGGTTCAGCAATTGAATGGAGTTGCTAAAGAATAAAGCAACTCCTTTTATCTTTTATAATTTGTATTTCCTGACAGTAGTTTAGAGTAGTTACATGTATAAAATATTTACATTGTAATTAACTGTAGATATAGAATTTACTGCTTATAATGAAAGCAGCCTCTAGTAGAAAGTGCTGATGCACCAACTAGTAATAATAACAGCAAACACAAACCACAAACATGAATTCACGCTCTTTTATTTCTCAAACCTTTAACCTGTTGTGATCATAAATTGACATTTCCTCCACCAATTGACAAGTTTACAACTGTCAATTGTAAACTTGTCAATTTTAAAAACACAAATCTTTTCTCTCTAATCAAGCGGTGTATTTATTTTGTAAAATTTACTCCAATGAAATCATGACCCAAGGTAACATCATTAAAGCATTCATGATTACATTTAAGTGCTTCCATTGTGATGTAGGCCAGATTTTGGCTGATAACTAAGATCTATGAAATCTTAATATTGGTAAGGTCTGGGCCCTGACAGCAGATCCTTTGAGGTGAAGTGACTAGTGGAGTGTGTCGTGCTGTCTCCAGTCTTCTTCGGGGTGCCCATCAGGCTCTCCATGTAGCTGGGACGTTTGATTACAAGGGATGGCTTGGTGGCAGCTGAAGAACTCACAGGATGCAGCTTCAAGGCGGGAGATGTAAGAGACACATTGGGAGTATCACTTGGCTTGGAGCTGGCAGAAGGTCCACCACCACCTGAGGCTGAAATGCTGGTTTTAGAGTGGCTGCTTTGCTCACCATCAAGGTGGTCCTGGAAATGAACATTAACAATCCATTTTGAACATTTTTAGATTAAAAGCTTTTTTTGTTGTTTCTATTGATTTCACTTCCCGAGGAGCCAAAACTTCGGTAAAAAAGAATAACACTAAAATTATTATTTGTCATTTTTCTTTCATATAATCTGATGATATTAGCATGTTACAGGTCATTTTACCTGTTCCTCCCTTTTCTCACTCTCCTCCTTTTTATTTTCCTTGTCGCTGTCACTACCAGAGGAGCCTGAACTGGAGCTTGAGTCCTGCTCAGAGAGGAAGCATTAGAAACTCATCAACTCACAAATATGATTACCAAAATGAGCAGAGACACTTTTTTTTTCCATCACACAGAGTAGAACTACCTTCTTTTTGTCTTTCTTCTTTTTCTTCTTCTTGTCATCATCACTGCTGGAAGAAGAACCCGAAGAGGAACTGGAATCCTGGGATGTAAATATGATAGTGAGGTCACACAATCATAAGACGGATAGGAACCAGAGTTTTGAAAATATACAAAGGAGGAGGAGGCAGTGAGTCCACTCTTCTTTACCTTTTTCTTGTCTTTCTTCTTCTTTTTCTTCTTATCCTTCTTCTTCTTTTTCTTCTTATCATCATCACTAGAAGAATCACTTGAGGAGCTTGATGAAGAAGAAGAATCCTGGACAAAAAACAAGGAACATATTTCATTTAGAGGAATTACAGTAGCTTATAAATAAATAAAGTCAACCTAAAACCTTAAAGTGGATGGCCCCTCACCTTCTTTTTCTTCTTCTTCTTCTTCTTCTTCTTCTTCTTCTTCTTGTCCTTCTTCTTCTTCTTCTTCTTCTTCTTTTTCTAAATACGAAAACGAAGACTCAATTTAAATTGTGCAATCTTCTATCTTTCATCATTTTGAGTGCGGCAAATGTGTTTGCAAAGACGAAAATGGCAATATTTGTAGATGTTCTTCTCACCTTGTCATCATCACTATCGGAGGAAGAAGAGGAGCTATCATCAGAAGAGCTAGAATCCTAGAAAGTGCATCAGTCAGTCAGTAACAGAAATACACGATTTTCTGTAAAATATATATTTAGACTTTTTCTAGCCACCTTCTTCTTCTTCTTCTTCTTTGTCTGCTTCTTCTTCTTTTTCTTCTTCTTTTTCTTCTTTTCATCTTCACTATCAGAGGAAGAAGAAGAAGAAGAAGAGCTGGAATCCTGTAAAAGAGTTGAACAATTACAAGTTAAATTTATTATTATTAGTATATATTATTATTAGTAGTAGTACTGTTATTAGAGTTCTGTATGGGTAGCTGACAATCTTTTACCTTTTTCTTTTTCATTTTCTTCTTTTTGTCCTTCTCTTCCCCTCCTCCTTCATCATCACTCAGGTTGCCATCCTCAGGTACTGCCTCTACTCCCCCTGCTAGACAGGAAACATCATTGCCATCAATACCATTGCCAATGCCATCAATGCTATTTGATCTATGTAAGAGCTAGAGAAGCATACATACCAGCCAATGTAGAGGAGACTTTGCAATCGTCTGAAGTTTGAAGCTGTCATGGGAAAGGAAAGTAACTATTATATCTTTTTCTTTCTGTCATGCCTTTCTATATAAAACCAGGACGTGGTCACCATGATGTGACCACTCCTGTTTGTAGGCTCCCTAAAGCACTGAGTCAGCTGTAAACATTTAATTTTTCTCAACATGGGGAGAAACCAAGGACACTGAAAACTCCTGTGGAATCATCTTTTCAATGAAGCAACAAACTCCAGAGCAAGAAAAAAAAACTGTAGGTCTTCTGTTAGCCACTTGAGGCTGATCCCAAAAACCTGTCAGCTCCATTAATCTCTCTCAAGCTTTTGTCTCTTGTGCACCGTCATCTTTAGCTATCCCGGTACTTCTTATCTAGGCTAGCAACTTGACAGCCACACAATAAATTTGCACTGAACCATTCTCAGCTTTATCATCTTTTCTGAGTCCAACAGGGCAATCATAATATATAAAAGGAACATCATGCAGTCCTTACTTAAACCTGAAACTGGCAACCGAGAAAAATTATCATGAATAAGTTTGCATCGGCTGTCGCTCTTTTGTTTGCACGTATTGAGTTTGTGCATGCAGGTGTAGTGTGAAAAGTATGCGTGAGCAAATATTTCACCTTGCCAGGAACCTTTTCATCTGGTCCTGGAATCACACCACCTACAAAAATGGAGAAAAGGCAACCAAAAGGATCAACATAATGTAAATGTTTGGCTACTGTGATTTATATTACTGTGCACAAGAGCAAGTAGAAAACACTCACCTGCTGCTGACAGAACAATATCACTCTGCTCTTCATCCTGAAAGAAGACACAGAAGCACACGCACACAGTTAAGCTAAAAAAATAAACTTCACAAACTTTCAAAATGATAAAAGCTGAGTTGTTAGGAATCATTTCCTGATAGTGAAAAGCCAGTGAGAGGGCAAATGTGTTCACTGTGGGCGGGTTATCACAGAGCAACAGGACTGATGCTTTTATTAAACACAAACACAAGTTACTTTACTTTTTTCTCATCGTCCTCCTTCTTCTTGTCCTTTTTCTTTTTCTCCTTGTCACTGTCAGAAGATGAGGATGAAGAGCTGGAATCCTGCATTAAGGAAAAGAAACATCATTCATCTTGTTGTTTAAATAAAGAAATGAAACCCCTATGGTAAGGTTTCTTCTTCATTGTTCATGCCTGGATACTGACTGTATATTTTGTAACGTCATATGAATGTAAGAGGACAACAAACATCCACATCTGTTTTACCTTTTTCTTGTCCTTCTTTTTCTTCTTCTTCTTGTCCTTTTTCTTCTTCTTCTTTTTCTTCTTCTCATCCTCACTATCAGAAGAAGAAGAAGAGGAGGAGCTATTTGAGCTGCAGTCCTGTGGAAAAATGAATATATTTAAAACAAAATATCATCAATGAACTGTGATACAGAAATAGAGAAATTAGTCAGTTGAAAATTAAGAACCTCAGGCATTACCTTCTTCTTTTTCTTCTTCTTGTCCTTTTTCTTCTTCTTTTTCTTCTTGTCATCCTCGCTGTCAGAAGAAGATGAAGAAGAGGAGCTATCTGAGCTGGAGTCCTGTGGAAAAACAAATGTATTTAAAACAAAAAAGTCTTAATGAACTTTTAAACACAAGTGAAATAGAAAGATTAGTCACTTGAAAATTAAGACGCTTGGACAATACCTTCTTCTTTTTCTTTTTCTTGTCCTTGTCCTTTTTCTTCTTCTTTTTTTTCATCTTGTCATCCTCACTGTCAGAAGAGGATGAAGAAGAAGAGCTATCAGAAGACGAGGAGCTGGAGTCCTGTGAAAGGAAAAAATATAGTTAACACACAAAAATCTCTTTAATAAATGAGTTTTAACACAGAAGTAAAATACACTTGAAAATTAAGAAACACGGGGAATACCTTCTTCTTTTTCTTCTTCTTCTTGTCTTTTTTCTTCTTCTTTTTCTTCTTGTCATCCTCGCTATCAGAAGAAGAGGAGCTGGAGTCCTGTGAGAAAGGAATAAAAAGTATTCACATAAAATCTATTTCTGTCTGCACATTAACACAGACACATCAGGCAGACAGACACATCATAGTGATGTTCATACCTTCTTCTTCTTCTTTTTCTTCTTCTTCTTCTTGTCATCTTCACTGTCAGAAGATGAAGAAGAGCTGGATTGCTGTGAGAAAGGAATAAAAAGTATTAAGTATAAATCATTCTCTGTCTTTTTCCTCAGAGTTACATACATGTGGTGACAATGGTGAGTTTCACACCTTCTTCTTCTTTTTCTTCTTCTTCTTCTTTTCGTCCTCACTGTCAGATGATGAACTATCAGATGATGAGGAAGAAGATTCCTAGGACAGAGGACGTATAATACATATTCATTAACATAGTCTACCATACCTACCATAGTCTACCTTTGTCTCTGTCATTTGTCATTTATGGTATGTTGAAATTTGATAGTCTTATTAAACAATTAGTCGTCGTAAAATTTGCCAGTTTTGGAGGGGAAATTAAACCCACTTTCTTCTTCTTTTCCTTCTTCTTCTTCTTTTCCTTCTTCTTGTCATCCTCATCATCTGATGAGCTAAAATCCTGAGACAAATAAAAATAAAATTACAATGATAAGTTTGGAATGTTTTGATGTATTGTGCTCTGTTTTTCACACAACCGAGTGGATTGGTGGATCGGTACACAGGACCTATATGATTGATTCAAATTAAGAATTTTTTTCTCTGCTAAACATGTACGGCATGTAAATTATGGTTTGCAATACATTTCTCATGAATCTGATGAAATCCTGATGAAAAAACATGTTGGTCGATTAATAAAGCTGTTCTCTGTACCACAGGTGTTACTGGAGCGTCGACCTCTTTAGCAATGCAATGTATAAAATTACAGACTTGAGTTGTTTCTCACCTGACCAAGATCGTCTGCATGTTTTATTTGGCCATTGGAACCTGGTAAGATTGAATGCAACAAAATGCAATGCATTAGTTTAATCATTCTGGAAACAAAAAGACATTTTGTTATGTAAACAGCTGGTCTACTATGATCACAGAATGTGGGGTTGCAGGATGGTTTAGGACATGTTGTTATAAAGGGGATCTAGACACAGCCCCCATTCTGGCTTTGTGAGCTGACCTCAGCACTACTCCACGATAACCCAATGAATGTTCAGTATCTGTTTGTGAACGGCAAATTAAACAAACTAGCCGTTTGATTTAATTGAAATTTCAGGTTCATCGAGCGAACGCTGCAAACCAGAAATCAAGAACAAACTGTCATCGTGAAATAGCGTAGATCACCTACCAGCCTGAGATATGACGACACTGTCGTGGATATACTCTTTCTCCTTGTCTTTTTTCTTCTTCTTTTCCTTCTCCTTTTTCTTCTTCTTCTTTTTCTTTTCATCCTGCCAGGAAACATTGAACAGCAGTTGTTTCGTAAATGCATTTTTATTTCGCGTGTATTCATGCAGTGTTGCATTTGTATTAATAAAAAAGACTCGGGAGAAGGATTCAAAATCAGACATCAAAACCAACTCACAGTATGCACATCCACGCATAACCATGCATGAGCAGTGATGCATGGAAGCATGCACACAATGGATATGTTACTGTATTCTCGTGATAAGACACATAACTTTCTCAGACACAACTCATGGGTAGCTGGATGAGATCCAAAAGATATCATTGTTAATGGGCGTGTTCCTCTCACATAGTTTGTCATTTCAGATCAGGACATTAAAGTCTATCGCCTGTTGAGAAATCATTTCTGCTGCTCTGTATACTTATTTTTGAGACCTTCTACTTCAGTAAGTTAAATAAAGTCACAATAAAGCTCATCAGTTGTTAAGTCCTATCCGAGGTGACCCACTAGGTGGTTAACTGGTTGTTGCTTTGTGTCTTTGACCTTTGTCTTTTTATCTTAAAATCATGCAATAGCAAAATAACTGGCTTTTCCTGAGTCTCCAGTCTTTACACCCACATCATGTCATCATATGACTGCAGTCATCTAAAAGTTGCAAAATTGGAAAACTAGACAAAACTGGAATTGCGAGTCATTGTGTGCTCCTTGAGTTATTTTAAGAGCTGAAATTGACAAGAGCAGGGAGAAGACTGGCGTGCTTATCTATCAGTTTGCTGAGAGACAGGATAAAAATGCAGTTTTTAGATTCAATCCACCCTAAATATTCACTGAACAGACAACATCTTTAGACAGTATCCTCACTGGAGGCAGATACATAATTAAATGGGACAATCAATCCTATGTGAGCCGATTTGAAATTGTGCTTCCAGCCAAGGACTTTGTATAGCTGCTTTTCGTAAGGATTTACATAAACAAAACTGCAAAACTCTCCAAGTGTTTGGAAGGGTATTCACATAAGCAAACATCAATTAATGACTGTAAGCAATGTTGTCATGACTAAGTCATGTAATGGCAGCACCTGGTAAATGACAGGTTAGAGCAGGCATGGAGCTGCAAGGGAGTCGTGTTTTTCTACTTGGTAATAAGCACATACAGAAGCTACATGTGAGCAAGAAAACCCTGGCTTCTCCTAAAACCTGAATCTATTAATAAAGGTGAAAATTCTAATGAAAACAGACCAGTCACATGATCACAGAAATTACACACTTATTCAGATTTATTACATTAGAATTGAAGGCTCTAGATCAGCCATCAATCATTACAACTTACTTCTGTCGAGGGTCTGCTGTTGTGTTTGACTTTGTGTCTCATGTGTCAACATACAGAGAACAAAAGCGCTCTGGACAGCCCTCACAAAACTCTTTTGGATGCCTGACCTTAGCAGGAGCTTTTAAAAAAGGCTCTCAAAGACCCATCACAGGATCTGTGGTTAGGTGTAAATGTGTGTGTCATGCATGTGGGTGTGCGGATAAAACTGCTTTGTCACTTTATCAGCAAAACTACAATTTACCAATAAACACAAAGTGCTCTGCACGGATGCATCAGCAACATTTTGGTGCACACTTTTGCTCGCACTGACTAGTTAAAAATGCCCCAGTGTTACAAGTGGTGTGTGACAAACTGTGACCTCCATATCAAATAGTGGTTGGAAATAACACGAGGCATTCGGTCTGAAAGTTGAAGTGGCTGTTCGAGAAGTGTTTTTCTTCCATGGCTCCACATGTGAAGATCGCATTTATTTCGATTTCTGTTGAACAAATAATTTTCCTCTTGAAACCCTGATCAGCACATGCCAATCTGCAATTTACCTCACTATCACTGTCTGAGGAGCTACTGGAGGAAGATGAAGATGAAGAAGAGGAGGAGGAGGAGCTGGAGCTCTGTTAAGAAAGAAGGAGAATATTAGTGCTTAATTTTACGTACAGAAGTTTATGTAAACAATCTTTTGTTTATGAAACGATACATGAGAAGGAATGAGCCATGGCCAACACGCCCCAGTGAGTTTCTGTCATACGAGGGCAAGTTGTGTCTGTGACTGCATATGGGAGAGGCCCTTCAGGCACTTGGCAACACACATTGAGTTAACTTAGCAGATACCAGAAAACATTTACAAACAAAAAATTCCAAATACAATCAATACCGTTTTCATCGGCAGTTCACTTTACTGAACTCTGTCACACTTACTTTCTTCTTCTTCTTTTTCACCTTCTTTTTCTTCTTTTCTTTCTTGCCGATACCCTCATCTTCGCTGTCTGGAGAGCTGTCAAGTGAATACATCTCCTGGTAAACACAAGAGAGGAGAAAGTACATGTGTTATCTTCAGTGGGGATATTGAGCCTGTGAACAGAGCTGCTTTAATTGCTTCACTGTCATTAGATAATGGAGAAGTCACAACATGTGTGCTTTGTTTCTCCTGCTCACCTCATCTCCTGTTCCTGCAGGTTTCCCGATCTGAGTCTTGTCTCCCTGCGTCTTGGCCAGCTCCGCAGGCCCTTCTACTTCAGCCGGGGGCTGCGAACCGCCAGAGGGCACCGCTGCAGGCTCGACGCCTGCAGTGTCTCCTCCACCTGCAGTTAAACAATTCAGGTGAGCAGTGTTACAAATATCTGCCTGAAAGACATCAATTTTTCTGAACGCTCAACTAATGAGTAATCTGTATATACAAACATCTGTCTTATCAGCCTATTTTTAACATGCACTTTTAATAAAATATTAAAATAAATAAAAAACACATATGACAGCATCATATGCCAGGACGTCCTTGTTATCCAACTTTCTTAAAAGGACAGCCAGGTTAAAACAAAGAAATTAAAAATCAGTCATCAACACTAAAACTGTGCCTGCATATACTTTATAGTTGGCTATAAATCAGTGAATACTCTAATAATTAACAATTTGGGGAAGTGCCACACCCCTGACAGCAGGAGAAAGGTTTAAAAAGAGCCTGCTGTCTACAAATATGAAGCGGTAGGAGTGCATCAGCTGCAATCTCCCTGCAGCGGTTATTCTGCACATTTAAAAAGGCATTATCCAAAAATAAATACATTTAATCCACACTTTTCAAACTGTAAAAGAAAAAAGAAACAAGCCAGTTAACAAATAGCAAACCTTTGAGGAGGGTGGACTCCATTTCGGTCCAGTTCTCTCCTCTGTCCAGGAGTCCAGGTCTCATCTGACAAAGCCACCTGATCACATTTATAACTAGAAAAAATTGCATTTCCTGCGAAAATGCTGTGTGGATGCCTTACGCTGAAGATTTCTGCTGAAAAAAGCAGAAAAAGTTGAAAAAACAAAAAACATTGCCCTGAGCGAGATTCGAACCTGGCCTTTCTGATCTATAGGCGGCGTCTCACCTTACTGGACCAAACTGATTCTTACAAAGAAGAGGTGGAGAGACTGACAATTCTGGTGAAATTAGCAGAAGCTGCTTAGTATTGTGCTAATAAGAGGTGAAAAGGCTAAACATTTAGCAGAAAAGAGGTGAATCAGAAGAAGTTCTGCTGAAAAGAGGTAAAGAAGCAAAAAGATGAGTTGAAAAGAGGTGTAGAAGTGCTTGCTGAAGATGGCTGTATGTGTAATGACACACTGGAGAGTGTCAAGAAAGCAGAGCGCATGCAAGCAGGGAACATGTGTAGCAACTGTCACAGGTAGGATTCGAAACTCTGCCCCCGGGTCTCACGGCAGCTGCCCTACCCTCTGAGCCAAATGAGTTCTGGTCTCAAGCAAATATATGATGAGAGAGAAAATGTGCACTGTGGAGCAGAAGCTCAAATTAGCAGAAAAGAGGTGAAGAGGAAGAACTTTGTTGTGAAATGAGGTAAAGAAACTGAAATTTGTGCTTAAAACAAGTGAAAAAGCTGAACTCTGAAATCCTGCTAAAACAGTAGTAGAGGCTGATATTTTTCAGCTACTCACTGAGCCAAACTGGTTCTCACGTAACTGAAAAAAGGTGGAAAAGCTTAAAATTCTAATGAAAACAGCAGAAGAGGCTAAGTGCACTGTGGAGCAGGAGCTCTAATTAGCAGAAAAGAGGTGAAGAGGAATAATTTCTGCTGAAAAGAGGTAAAGAAGCAAAAAGCCGAGTTGAAAAGAAGTGTAGAAGCAGAAGTGCTTGCTGAAGATGGCTGTATGTGTAATGACACACTGGAGAGTGTCAAGAAAGCAGAGCGCATGCAAGCAGTGAACATGTGTAGCAGCTGTCACAGGTAGGATTCGAACCTCTGCCACCGGGTCTCACGACAGATGCCCTACCCTCTGAGCCAAATGAGTTCTGGTCACAAGCAAAGATATGATGAGAGGGAAAATGTGCACTGTGGAGCAGCAGCTCAAATTAGCAGAAAAGAGGTGAAGAGGAAGAACTTTGTTGTGAAATGAGGTAAAGAAACTGAAATTTGTGCTTAAAACAAGTGAAAAAGCTGAACTCTGAAATCCTGCTAAAACAGCAGAAGAGGCTGATATTTTTCAGCTACTCATTGAGCCAAACTGGTTCTCACGTAACTGAAAAAAGGTGGAAAAGCTTAAAATTCTAATGAAAACAGCAGAAGAGGCTGAGTGCACTGTGGAACAGAAGCTCAAATTAGCAGAAAAGAGGTGAAAACAGCAGAAGAGGGTGAGATTTGTGCTGATAAGAGGTGAAACTGCGGAACCAATCAGAGGTACTGCTTCTGTCTGCTTCATCAGGCTGTGTACTTGTATGTATTTCTGCCATAGACTGTTAACCAGAATCTGAGGTCCATATTAGAAAAGCTGCTAAAATCATTAAACTTTGCAGAATTGTAATAAATTATCAATATGAATTACCGGTCTGTGATAGTGTATAAATTTGTAGTTAAAAAAAAAACATGTGGGCCAAGGTGGAATCGAACCCACGACCTCTGGTCTGAAGAGCGGTGTCATTACCAATCGCGCCACCTCTAAGGGGGCGGGCGCTTTGAAAAAAAGGGTGATGAGGAGTCAGAATTAGATCGCGGTGAGACGCGAAAAACGCCGTTTTTTGGAGTTACAAAACGTCGTGTAACTCAAAAACTAGGTGGGATAGAAGCATAATTCTTGCACTGGGTGAATCAGCGGACTTTGGTGTACTTTGACTGCGATTTACATAGCTCTTTGTATCTCCGTCGCGGAGATATGACGAGAGAAGAAACGGCTTCATTTTCGGAATTTGAAAAATGAGAGGAGGACAGATTTCCACCCCTCAAACAAGTCTAACTCATCTCAGAACGGTAATAGGTGAGAAAATAATTCTTGAATTGTGAGTGTCAGGAGTGTCTGAAGATATACAGGGACAAGCCTCATGTCTTAACTTTGCTTCGTTAAGGAGATATGACGATTTGAAAATGCCTTCAGTTTCAGTATTTCAGCTCTGAGTTTCACAACCTCCCCATAGACTTTGAATGGGGAGTTTTTAGACCATGTGTCACTTCGAGGCAAATTGTGAAAAAAACGTAACTCTCACAATAATTATAGTGACACTGTCTTAAAGCCAGCAAAAATACCTACGTTTTGATGTATAATTTGTGGAAGTTGAGTGGAAATTGAGCGAGTAGCAAGGAGTTGTTCAGACATGAAGAGAAAATTCAGAACGGACGAGTGTGCAGTGGGAGTTAATTGCATAGCAACCATAGCAACACATGTATTTTCTGAAAAATCACAAAGTTGTAACTGAAAACTTAAAGAGTCATTACATGAAAACGGTAACAGATATGAAAAAGCTGAATCACACAGGAATAGCCCAATCATCTGAGAACGTTTTAAAGTTTGAATGGAGTTTCTAGGTGAAAGTATGAGGAAGTAGTTAAGTTTCAAAGACAAGCAAGTTTTAGCAGAATTGTAGAAGTTTCCCATTCATTTCAATGGGACAAATTAAAGGAAAAAAGTGTAATATTTTAAAAAGTATAATAGTAATAAGTACCAAAAGATATAGCAGTCGAAAGCAGAAATAGCAGAACAGTTTAGAGTTTGAATGGTAAAAATCGGCTGAAAACTGAGGGAGTAGTTAAGCGGCAAAGAAACGGAGCAACTAGAATAATAAAGGATAAAGAATAAAGAGAAACAGGATCTCAATAGTGTGGATGCCTACGGCATCCACCCAACAAGGTGTGGGTGTGTGGAGCCCTGGGGTGGAGAAACAGGGAGAGCCAAAAGCAGAAACTTCCCCACATCAGTTTCAAAATAAAGGTCACTATAAAAGAAAGTCACCAATCAGTTCTGACTGTTATCTTTTTTTTGTACCCACTACTTATTTTTCACCACGAAAAGTTCACGGCTGTCTTTTAAGAGGATAGCTGATTATCTGATCTAATTCTCTAAATTGTATTTATTTGCCTCAGTCTTATTCAGAAAGCTGCTTACATACATTGTATTTGACTGTCACCATCTGTTTGTGTTAGTTACTTAGCTTGAAAGGCTGGTTTACCTGTGCAAACAGGTGGTGCTAGTTTTATGACTGGAATGTAGCCTGTGGGCATTATCTGCATGAATTAAAACATTTGGAAAGTGTTGCAGAAGGAGGATTACCATTGCTCTAGCAGGTCAAAGCAGGGAATTATCAAAATAAATAAATAAATGTAACTATCCATGATTCCAAAATGTAGGAATAGGTTTAGGGGAATAAAGCTCTTTGCCTTTAATGTGGAGCATTAAAGGAAAAAATAGAAAGAGAGAGAGAAGTGATTTAATCATGTTGCTGCTATGTCGCCTCCTAGAGGAGGATCATGGTTAACTTAAAACCACAACATTCTGCTAAGCAGGGGTGTTCCTGGGCCACATACAATCTTTTTGATCTGGAGTGAGAAAAATAAAAATAAACTGAGAAACTTTATTTAAAAAGGAAGGATTTGTGTTATTAAAATTTTATTAAAGTGCAACAAAGTGCATTCTGAAGATGTTTAAATGCTTAGAAAAACTAAAACCATGAGTCCAAATGCAATTTGCCCCATTCAAAGTTTTGCCAAATGCTAGAATGCAGTAAAATGCAATAGTGCTTTCCGAAAGTCTTTCAAAGGTTTTTTCCCACCCATTTTCAGTCCAGTTCTTGTACAGACCCTTTTTAGAAGTTTCTTTTTAAACCCACTTAACGCTGAGCTGTGAATTATTCAAGCATAAAAAATGTACCTGAGCATTTAATGCCCTTCAAGAGGCCCGGAGAAGAATAGGCAATGTAAGAAATGACAAGAAAGCTTGGCTAAGAGAGTTCAGGCTGTTGTAAAGAATAAAAGTGTTCATCTTAAATATTGACTTTCATATATGTTATTATCATACAAAGTCTTTTTGCCTTATATACTTTTTTCCATGCATATTTGCACATCTTCAATAAACCAATAAAGTGAGACGTGGCTCAGAGAACTGTAAGGACTTTACTGCAATTTTCACACTTTGCAGTTAGTCAGCGGGACAACACAGGCCCTTTCACTGGTCCCCGAGCCGCGTGTTTGATACCTCTGAATCTGTTTCTTCGTCGCTTCCGTAGTACAACTGGTCAGTGAAGTTAGCTAAAAAGGCTACAGGCTTGAGATCCGGAAATGGGGGCTTAAATAAGAGCGAAATGAAGTCCCACAATACCACTTGAAGATTAAAAAATAATAATCAAAATGCATTTTAAATAAATAAATAAATATATATATATATATATATATATATATATATATATATATATATATATATATATATATATATATATTTATTTATTTATTTATTTATTTATTTATTTTTAATTCCTCTTGAATACAACTAATATGTGGAAAGAGAAGCAACTTTAGGTAAGGTCAACGGTCAACGGAAGACAGCAGGTTTATTTTGAAATTTATCCGGAAGAAGTTACGGCGTGTAGCTGTATCTTAGGTTGTATACCAAACTCTGGCGAAGGATAGAAATACGCTTTCTTTTATTTACGTTTTTTGTGTTTTAAATCACGAGTTTGTCAGTCTAGTTTAACTTCATAATGTAGAGGAGCTAGCTAACGCTCGTTTGCTAGCGGAAAGCCGGCACAGAGGGACGGTTACTTTGTTGACCCTCATCCGCACGTCTTACCGCTCTTTGGTCATGTTTCTGTACCCAACACATTTTCTGTTTTGGGGCATTTTAAAGGGTCACTTCTTCGGCCACTCTGTACGTGGAGGACCTACGGTGCGCTATGACTTCTAGCTAAACTCGACTGACTGGTCGTCGTCATGCCGAGAGAAGCGACGTCCGCTCCGCTGACGGTGACTGTGCTGGCAGTGCTGTGGGTCAGTGTGGGTCGGTGCCATGTCTTCGGATCTCTGGGGCAAGGATGTGATAATGGAAAGGTAACAGTCTCACTACCTGTGTGTGTCTGCTGGTGTAAATAAAATCCATGTTTTAAGTCATATGGTTTATAACCTAGTATTGGTGATTAAAATGCACTTATTTTACGTGTGTGTGTGTGTGTGTGTGTGTGTGTGTGTGTGTGTGTGTGTGAGATAGCTCTCTTTGGAGAGGGACCTGCCTGCGGATGCTGTTTATTGGGACTGTGCTGCGTCTGCATGGCCAGAGTTTACTCAGGTAAACATGGAAATTCATACACCTTAGTCTAACAAATTACCACCATAATCACTGTGGCTCATATGGGAGGGGTGTGGTGCACTTACACCGGTTGCCAGGAAATGCAAACAATCATATGAATGAGACTGTTGTGATAAACCCTGCACACACAGCAAATGAGCTGTGTGTGCAAATTCGACCCACTTCGAATCACCTTGCGGCTTCACACTGTTACATATGTAACAGTGTGTAGTTAGTTGTTGGGGTTGCTTTGTTCCCAGATTACAAGTGTTCCTTCTAATTCCTCTTTTCAGAGACTTCCGAGTATTGACACAGCGTACAATCCTGAGGTGAGTAAACACCAGGCAGTTTACTTAAGAATCTCATATCTGGACTTTTTACGCAACCTTTGGCCCTCTAAACATAAAGCATGACTTGGTTATCTCCTAAAATCAAAGTGCAACTGGATAACACTTCAAACAAGTCCCATTCACAGTTCACTAAATTTGAACCCAATTCATTCTTTTATTTTCTTAACCATTTTTTCCTCATGTACTGTCCTGAGGGAGCTGAAGCCTCTCGCAGCTGACATTTGAAACCAGTACATGTATTAGCTCAAAAGCTTTACCAAGCAAGTGTGTTAGTTGCAACAAGATTCAGTTTGAGTTAACCAAACCAGCTTTTTTGCTTAGTAAAAGTAATTTGTGTGAAATTTACTAGAAGCTAACTAAGTGTTTGTCTTGTGTGCTTGATGTTTTCATTTCAGCCAGCTAGGCAGATATGCATGGATAAATCTATCTCCTACTATCACCGCATTCCTAACAGGTGAGTGTACAGGTTGATGAGTAAGTTCACTAGAGCTGCAGAATACCTTACTGGATGGCCATACAATTATTTCTGTTTTTACAAAGAGCTGACAGATACACAAGCTTAGTATTGTTACAAAAAGCATTGTTTTACTACATTAAAGCAAGCAACACACTGGTCACTTTATGTGGTACACATTGGTAATACCGAGTTTGACCTCTTTTGGCTTCAGAACTACCTTAATTCTCTAGAATGGTGTAGATTCAACAAGGTGCTGCACACGTTCCTCAGTATTTGGTCCATATAGACATGATAGCATCACACAGTTGCTATAGATTTTTCAACTGAACATCAGTGTGTTGGCTCTCTTGTTCCCACACTGTATTTTTTCATCTGTAGGCATGAAAAGATCAAGAAAAATATTGAAGAAAAAAATCCTGATTGAGGTTGTCATAATTCATGCATGACAGGGTTAAATAACAATAATTACAATGAAACATGTCATACATATATAGTAACATTAAACGACCAGTGGGTGGCAGGGTATGGAGTGACACATCAGTGTCCAATGTAGTGGTTTATGTGCAATTATACCATCAACACTGACACAAATACAAGTAAACAGCCTTTGAAAGGTGTCCACTAGTGACCACTATGCGTGAAAGGGTTAAGGCTTTTGAAGACATTAACCTGTGTTTCTGTGTCGGTGTTTGTGTTGCAGTGGAGCATACAGACCAATAGGAGCAGAGAGCGGAGAGTACTTGTACTGTCCTCCTCAGCGGTGGCTCAATAACTTGCAGGTTAGTTGCACTATTGCACATGGTTTGCTGCTGCCTCTGCCTTTGTATCTTCTGAAACATCAGTTTGTCTGTTCATTGGAGCGATATGTGCATCATGTGTATTCTGTGTAAACTGAGCCTTTTTGCAGTACTTTCAGGACATGTGTTTTTCAGCACTCAGTCACATCCACCTTGAGGCCATACTTTATTGATTGACTTACTTTTTTTCCCCCCTCCGCTAGTGTATTGCGTTTAAGCTTATAGTAACAACCTGTTAATTTGGGGGGCGCATTTTCAGTTAGTTTGCAAAACTGTTTTAACAACAAGCAGCGGATCACTTAGAACCAACAGTTAGGAAACCTTTATTCTCACCTCACTGAACTACAACAAAATTATGGGTATCACTGTTTTGTGCATTAAAGTTCATTAAAGCACACAGTACTCCATAACTCACAGCTATACAAATACTAGCGTTTAACAACTAACAGAGTAACTTTATACTGCTAAATAAAAACCACCCTAAACACACCTCCCTATGGTTAATCATCATCACCGTGACAGTGCACTCGTAGTGTTATACAGTGTGCGTTCTTTTTGTGTTTTTAATTCTAGCCCTGTGTGTATTAACATTAAAAAAGGGGGGATTGCTGACAGCAATAAAAAAACCTGGACACACATACTGGTAGCAGAACAGCATTTTCTACAAGGGAGGAGCTAACTGTAAAATGAGAGAAAATGCAGAGTTTTTAGATAAAGTGTTTTGACCTGTCAATGTGGCGAAGGCATCCTGTACCTTTAGCAGAAAAACAGTCCCAAAGCATAAAGTTTCCACCTCTGTGCTTGACTGTGGGGATGGTGATCTTTGGCTCAGGATCAAAACTCTTCGCATTTAATAGAGGGAAACTGTCATTTTGTCATGAAGCATTTATAGCCATACCATGAATAACAATAGCAGGACTGGAGTATTTCTTTGTTTTTCGTTCCTCGATCCATCCTTTTCTTAATCTAGGTTAGGGTATTATACATTCATAACTATGGCCAATTTAAAATCACCCATTAACAAAACAAGCACGTTTCAGCATTTACTTATTTAACTTTTTTAATCACAGCAAACATTTTTAATTGTAACAGTATGGAAAATGTGTATAGTTTGTACGGCCCGCACCAAACAGGTGGCCTCTCCTAAAAGGAAGGCAGCCACCATTATTACACCTGTGCCTTCTCTATGGTGACAAGTAAAAATGTGTAGTGGGAAGGTCAGTCGCCTACCTGTTTTTGGTTTCTGCTTTAGGAAGGAACGCTTGTAAAATCCGAATACAGCAGATAAAAGCACAGAGGAATCGGGCGTTGACAGTAGAACACACACCTAATTCTTGAGTTACAAATTAGCCTTTATAAGATTCCAAGCTGAAACTCATGTTCATATCAAACTGCAGTCGAGACACGGTGTGTAGTTTTAAGTGCAGCTTAAGAGTAAACCAGGCAAGTGTACCAGCAGTTATTTTCTATGTGTTTGGACCCTTGGTAGGAGGGTTGACACAGACTATGAATTTTCCTTGAAAGTCACAGATTTGGCCTCCTGCAGTAATATGCCAGCATATAATGTGGATCACAGCTAGTTCTCAGCTATCGTTCTCCACAGAGAGAACATCGACCAATAGGAATAGTTTTTTTTTTTTTTAAAGCAACATTAGAAGGACTAATCAGAAAATGTTATGTTGATACAATGTTTATGTTGTTATAAGCACTTGAGTACATAGATGTTAATTAATCATAGAATGCTGCAGTAATGGTGGATAATGGGGAGATTCTGGTCACACGTGCGGTGTTCTGTGTTTTGTAGCGTGGAGCGGCGGTTTTGCTCTACCATCCGTGTGCACCACCTCGCGAGCGTCAGATCCTGTCCGACTTGGCTCGCTCCTGTCTGCAGTCCTACATCTTGACCCCACACCCACAGCTCAGTAAACACATGGTAAGAAACACTTTCATCAACCTTTGTTTTCATCAGAATTTGTTGGATTTCTGGGATGTTAAACACGGATGCTTGTTAGATTTAATACCATTTCAGATTGGAACTCAGGATCTCGGAGAGAGACAAGATGCAAAAGCATTGTTTGCTTTAAGAAGACTGTTGAGGGTGTTGTCCTGTCATTGAACTGTCAGTTATTCGTTAAAAAGGGCCTTTTTAAGAGCACTCAGGCAGATGGTCTTGTACTTCATGGCATCATGAAGTACAAGATAAGTTTTTAGCCTCTGGGAGAAAGGAAATTTACCGAATGTGTTTCTCTGCTCTGTGCTCAGCCTGTAGCTTTTGTGTCCTGGGGTCGCACCTTGGAGCTGTCCACCGCCGCGTCTTTAGACCTCTGTGATTGGCTGGAGGTCAATCACAGAGGTCAGACTTCAAGAAAAGAGTCTGATGGTGTGACGCAGATGAGGAAGTATGCCCTGCTGCTGACCTGGTCAGCAGAGCTGCATCAGCTAGAACAAACAACAAAAATGAAGGTTAGGAAACATGACTCAGGATTGAGCTAGCTTTGTTGAGTTGTGTGATGTTTTTTAACGTACAGACTAGTAAATAAATGAGTAATTTCAGTTGTCTGATATAACTAACATTGCAGGATTCCCTGAGGCAGTGTTGTGAGCGGACCATCTATTCTCTGTTAAGCGGAGCTACAGAGGCTGAACTAGAGCACAGCGTGAAGACCGAACGCTCAAAACAAACAAAAGTGGGAAGCAAAACCAGGCAGATGAGAGCTGCCCTGAAAGTTGTTGACAGCAATGAGAGCAATAACACTATGGCAAATGTCTCCAGAACTGTTCCTCAGCGGTCAGGAGATGGTCAGAATAACAGCAGCACGCTTGGATCATCAGCAGATCAGAGGAAACCTTTTGATCTTTCTAGCTCCAGAGAAGCTCCTCAGGTTCCAACTCAAGCCTCTAAACCCAGGCTCACAGCTCCCTTGGCCTTAAATATCTCTGAGACAGAAGCTCAGAAAGGCCTCAGAAAACTGAACCACTCTCCTGTTTCTGCACATGGTGTGAGCAGTAAACGCACCTTTACCGACAGGCCTGAAGCCCTGATTCTCAAGGAAACAGACTCTATTAAACACAATACCAAAGTGGACAAGTCTAAAGAGAAAATCTTCGACTCATCTGACGGCAACATGGAGGATAATGAAGTGGTAGATGTAAAGGAGAGAGAGCTGGAGCATACGCAGATCCAATGCGCCCCAGGATCTCACCAAAAAAGTGAAAGCACTGGCTCCGACTCTGTGCCTAAACCCCAGTCAGAGGCTCAGGCACAACAGCATCCACAGACAGCCAGCCACAGCCAGCCTATCAGCCGTGACTGCAACAGCTGCGCACCAGGTGAACACTGTGACTGTGTCAAGGCCTCGGGATCAGAGGCCCAAGCTGCTGCTGCTGTTGTATATAGAGAGCTGCAAAGGACCCCGAGGACGGACGAAGCGGCGTGGGCAGCAGCGGCACTAGGCTTCCTGCTGGTTCTCCTGACTCTGTCAGTGCTTCACACTCGTCTGTACCGCCACTGGAGGATCACGCCGAGCCTTTACTGGCACAACCCAAGCGACGACTATGACAGCGTTGCAGGTAACGTCATCAGGGATGAAGAATAGAGCTGTTATGCCCTAATTAAATTAGAATTTTTCTGAAAGATACACATTCTCTTTTAGGTGGAGCTTACAAGCCAAGCTTATTCCTGTTATGTTTTTTCTTCCAGATGTGATCCGCAGAAGGTTGCGAATTGCAAAGAGAAGGCGGAAAAGGGGCAGAAGGCAAGAATGCGTTCTCCTGCCGAGCTCCTCCAGCTCAGATGAATGTCCGTAGAACTGAAAGAAACACCCCCAACACTGTTTGGGAAGAGGGGACCTGAAGGAAAAGAAAAAGGGTGTGTTATGTATGTTGGACTCGTCTTACATGTAGCTGTCTTACACCTACGGTGTGCAGTTTATCTGAGAGAACCTAAATGTTGTAAATTACACACACTATAACAGCCCTACAACCACAATGAACAGGCTCATAGGAATTTGACAGAGGACCCACCATGTCATATTTTTAACATGTGAATATTTTTTTAATTGAAAGGACAAAAATGTTTTATCCAAAAGAACGGTTAACTTATAACCAGCCATTCCCCAAATAGTTCCCGAAACTCTTAAGCTTTAAAAATGTTTTCATAATTAGTTTTACAGAAATGTTTTTTAACTGTAAAGGTTTGATATGCGAAATGTAAGTTGCTGTTGTAAGCAACGCTATGTTTGTGTTGTCATACAAACATGTGAATAGCTGCATTGTGGAGATGTGATTGTGTGATTTGTAAAGAGTGAGTCTACAGGTACTTTGATTAAAATTAAAACTGTAAAGTTAGAACATCCAGATCAGTAATGGATGTGTGTGTGGGGGGGGGAAACAAAATGATCCGGTCTTTTTGAAGGAGGAGGAGAAGAGAACGTGAGTTGAACTGTGATGATCCAGAGCACAATGGAAGGCAGAGTGAAAAGTTTTTGCTGAATGATCTCAAATGTACTTTTGCAGTAAGAAAAAGAAATGCAGGCAAACCCTGGACAATTAAATTGTTTTATTATTTTATTACAAATGTACAGCTTATGAGTTTCCATTACGATTGACCTTTTTAAGTCGTTGTTTTCCCTACTTTACAGTTCTTAATTGTCTTCTGTTAAAAGATAACTCTCCCATCTCCCAAACTGTCGAGCTGTGAAGACACACAGGAATGCGACAGCACAGGCTACAGTGCACTGTCACGGCTGAGAATCTGATGTGTGTGTGCGTGTGTGTGTGTGTGTGTTAAAGTCTGGCTGAAGAGTCAATGTTTGTACCTGTGCATGGCTTGGTCCAACCGATAAGGGTGAGTGTCTGATGTTGTCTATGTGCTAAATTCTGAACAGAATGAAGGCATATAAAGTCTGCAAAGTGTGACAAAACTGACACAAGCATTAAACATTCACACTAGAGGCACCCTATGTAGTGTCCACTAACTCAGAGGAGGACTGGGCCATGTGCGTTTTTAAGACCCCCCCCCCTCCTCGTGATCTTTTGAGATGACTGTAGTGTTAAGCCCAAGTGTGCTTCAGACCATACCCCCACCCATATTTCCATATGCCAACTCCAATCCTGCACCCAATGTACTTGAGCTAAGACCTTTGGGAGAGTGCAGTAAATACTGCAGATCCTACGTCATCCAGCAGGTGTTTTGAAAAATAGTGCAACTAAGATCAAATGAGACACGTTGTCATTCCCATCTTCCCATGGATACGAGCAGGATCGTTAATATGTACAATATGACTACATAGTAACACCACACCGTAACCTCAAAACATTCGAACAACTGCAAGTACATCAGGTGCCGAGACTTAAGAGGTGAGCAAGGACTTGGTGAACAGAGGTCATGGCCTGAAGCCCATTTAGGCCAACAAATATATAAATATCTCACAAACAAAAACTACAGCTTAATATAAAATATAGCATGAAAAATATACGTTCATATATATATTTTTATATATATATATATGGCTCTAGACTAAAACATGGGCAATCATGATTAAAGGGGACACGTTTTTCTTGCTGGCCCCCTGTGTGTGTTGGTGTGTGTGTGTGTGTATAAGTGTGGTAGTATTTCTGTTGTATCAGCAGTCAGTACGAGATCACCGCAACTCAGCCAGTCATACAAGAGATGATGATGACGATGTGCAAAGGCATTCAATATTAAACAATGATACATTTCAAGAGTTTTTCAACGCACAGTCCAAGTTTCCCTCCCATGCAGAGACATGTGTGCAACTATGTCAAAGACTGAGGGGACATGGACTGAAATCCCACGTAGTGATCAGAGTAAAAGATTTAAAAAATATATATATAAACCATAAAATATTGGGGGGGGGGGAAGTGGACAGAAATGATGAGGCATTACCTCAAGGTGTTTGGAGCCGATTTGTCATCTTGTGGGGAAAAACAAAAAGGCAGCAATACAAGACAAACTGAGATGCGACTGTAGTTTGATCCTTCAGTGTTTCAGGTGAGTAACTGAACGCTGAGATTACACAAAAGAGCGAGGTGAGGAAATCTCTCTGTTACTGAGGAAACCAGCTGCGGGAGCACTGGTGAAGGTTTTAGAGTAGAATCTTAACTTTAAAAAAGGAAAAGGGAGAGAGAGAGAGAAAAAAAAAAAGAGGACAGTCCTCCCAGAAGTTCCCAACGTGTTTACAGATATGACCATTTTTGTTCGGCACAGTACGCGACTGACATAAGTCGGTTGAACTGCACTGAGTTTTGTTCCCAACGCTGTCTGCAGAAAGGCAGATGGCTAAAAAGAGACAACTTCTGTGGCCCAGATCAGCAGGCTGTGACAGAAAACTGCTCGCAGGCTTCCACAGAAGCTTGTCAAACAGTCTCAAGGGTAAAAAAAAACAAACAAAAAAAACAACAACATAATAATACTTGGCAAACTAAATCAAGTGCACCTCAGAATGATATCTGTGATCCTGGTTGCCAGATCTGGTGCTTTTGTTTTTTCTCCACAGGTCTACTTTTAAAGCTCAACTCCCAACACACCAGTGTGTCCGCTTAATGACACTCAACAGTTACCAAGTAAAGCACCCGTGCCACATAAGCACTTTTTGAGGAAGACTGGGGCTTAATCCTCCATGTGGAAACCAGATGTTCTTATTATTCTGCTTGGCACTGCGAAAAAATGATTACGAAGGTGATTCTGAGATGATTCCACTGGCTCTGGTAATGAGGCGAACAGTAAGAGAAATCAAGCGCAAAGAAAGAGAGGGGGGAAAAAGACAGCTGAGGACATGAAGGAGGAGCAGTTGAGATCCTGGTCCTGTCATAATACACCATGCCTTTGGCAACCGTTCAACACCCCACAGCCATAAGATGTATATATCACATGAAGGAAAATGTAATAAAAACTCAACTGTCTTTGAAAAGGAGCGCTTGAGAAATGTCGAGGACCTTTTTTTCACAGGCTGATTCGTGTGTTTGTTTGTTTGTGTGCATGTAGACTTAAATCCCAGTAAGAGGTTAACACATACTCCCACCTGTCTCCATATTCAACTAAATGAGACAAGAAAAAAAAAACATACATAAAATAAAAAATGACAGTCAGTAAAATTATCAATACAAAGCAAAAACAATAGGCAAGAAAAACAACAACAACAATAAATCACAATTATTCCAGTGTAAGGGTTTTTGTTTCTGTAAGTCAGTAAAAAAAAAAAAAAAAAAAGTATTTCTGTCAGACCAAACAGACCTGCACATTCAAAAGGCAAAAAGAGGAGAGGAAAGAAAGGAAAACATGCCAGATCATGCTGTGTACCACCAAAAGAAAGGGAAGGTGATGGGTTTAATAAAAAGAAAAAAAGAAAAAAAAAAAAGCTGGAGCCCCTCCTGTAAATGCTTACCCCCATGTGGAAGGAAGTGTGGGAATCAGACTGAGTGGGCTGCAGGTCCTTCTCTGCACCGGACGCTCATCCAGCCTGGGACAGCGTGGGGGTGCGGGGTCCCTCTTCTTTAGAGAGAGGAAAGAAGAGGAGGAAGGACAACCCGATTCCTCGTAAGGACGGAGGGACGGCGATGGTGTGGAGGCTGTTCTATCTACTTCTCTCTCGGAGCATACGCTGCCTCCCTCCCGAAGCGGGAGAAGGAGGGACGATGAGTTACAAGTGAGAATAAATAAAGCAGTCTATGACACGTATGCTCGTCACAGTTTGAGCAGTTTATGGTACACATCCCATTCCAACAGTCTGCTAAGGTCCCTGCGGGCTGTGGTTCCCGTGTTGGCTCCTTCCTTTCGTCCTTCCCTACTTTCGCTTCCACGCCTGTGGAATTTTTTTCCATTCACTGTAGTGTTTCTATCATACAAACGTCCTCTGCTTTGCTTCCATCCAAATCCCTTCCTTTCTCTTTTCTCTTCCTCATGTCAGCCTTGCTCCCCCGTCACTTCAATTCCTTACCCTTCATCTTGTAGTGTGATCGTACTCCCCTCCCACCCCCTGCCCCTCCCTCTTTCTCCCTCTCCTGGAAGCCCCCTCCCATCCCACTTTAAACCGCACATGCACTGATCCTCTCTCTTTCTTTTGTCGGGTCACTGTTTCTTCTCACGAGTGGTGATTGTGACCAGTTGCTTGGCAGCCTTGGCGATGTCGTAGGCGCACTGGATGACCTGCTGAGTGAGAAGCTGGTAGTCTACTGCAGGAGCGCCAGGCTCCGAAGGCGCCGCCTTACGGCACTCCACCTGCAGTCGTGAGGCACTGGAAGCCAACAGGCGGAGAGAACAGTGGACTGCATCCAGTGCTGGTCGCTGCAGACAGATGGAAGCAATCAAAAAAGAAAAAAGAAGATGTAGATGTAGATGAGAGACACAGTGTGAGAAATAAAACATAAGGACGGGGCACTTACTTTGGGGAAGAGTGAAGCCATCTCTGTGACAGCAGAGTGGATCTTCTCAGAACACGGCACAAAACTGAAAAGAGAAGTGATTCTTTAACTGAAGAGTCAAATGAGTCAAGAACTGTGCAACAGCACTAATGCAGGTGAGCAGGCGAGGTTCCTGCAACGACTCCTGTGGTAAAGAGGGAGCTGGTGTCCAGGAAGCAAAGTTTATCAAACTGGGAGTTTGAGTGACTCACGTTAAAGGTGGGTAAAAAAAGAAAAAGTCACACAGCAAATCTTTAATTTTTAACGAGATTTAAATCGATTTCTTAACACCAGCCATATTTATCAATAGAAAGGTTTAGTGTGCTGTAATTAAATAAAACAAAAGAGTTGAAACTGAGGAGAAACACTGCATTAGCCTCAAACTACAATAACTGCATTCTTTCCTTATTACACCTATCGTCATTGGCCCTTGGTAACCCTGGTGACCGTAAGTATGAGACTGCAAATACAAGCACCCACAACATTCTGAAGAGATTATATTTCTTATGTGGCTTCCTCTAGTAAAAGCTGGAAAATATTGCTAGCGTAACAGTTCAGCCTACTGCTGCTGGAGTTAACAACTACATTCTCACTGTGCAGCTGTCGACTATCATTCACATCAGAGTTTACCATTTAAAAATGGAGATTAAGGTGCTGTCTATGTCTATCAGACATGTGCTGCTTTGCATTAATCTGACGGCAGCTGAGCACTTGAGTGCACCCCGCTCATTCTCCTGGAAAAGTCATGAAGGGTAAACTTAGGTTAGGGGACACAGCACCAGTATAAACTTCATGCAGTCACATGATCTCCTGTGTCTATGAGCTGCTCAGCTCTTTTCTAATTTACAGTAAGACTACTTAAAGTAGCTTTTTGGTGGTTTTGGTGCATTTTCACCATTTCTGACCCAGGGGGAGATTTTATTTAAACCGTTTACAGTTTTTATACATGGTCTTATATTTCCACCCCGAGTATACTCTTGTTTCTGTCCTGTCTTTCTTTCACATCTTTGTGATTCGGCCTCTCATAATGTCAACATCAACTGATTGTGAATTGCTATGATCTGATTTGATATTGAGGGTTTTTTCTGATTGAAATCAAGAAAAAAATAAGCATAACATTAGCTTAACTCAATGTCTGACAGGCTGGTTGTAAGACACGATTAGATTTGTAATTTTTATGCATTTTATTTTAAGATGAAAAGGACTGTGCCACCATTTTTTCACCTACCTGTCGTGTTTGAACTCCTGAGCGGCCCTGAGCAGCTCCTGGATGTTCTTAGTCACCTGCTCAGTCTTCAGTATGACGTCCTCTGTGCAGGGTAAGGTGGGGTCTGGCTCACCCCCCTCCCCACCCTCCTCAGGCTCCCCACGGCCTTCCTCTTCACTGCTGCGGCCCATACTGGATAGGGAAACGCATTACCCGCGCAACAATTAAAACCTCAGATCGAGGACAGTAGGTGACGGTCATGGATGAGCATTTACAGTCCTTATGTGGCATTATGTCAACAGCTTGTGCCCCTCGTTTCTTACTAAAAACTGCTACATCCACATTTGTGTTATAAGTAATTGAAAACAGTTTCTGTGAATCCATTTAAAAAATAAGATCATTAGAAAAGTAGAAAAGTTGGTTTTAGAAAGCTAGGACATTTTTCAGATTTACATTCAAACACTGACCTTACTGAGGCGTCGTACAGTTGTGTGTTGTCGTAGTCGCTGTCGGTGCCACTGCCGTGCTTCTCTGGTTTAGGGACCTGGAAGAAAAACACAGCAGGAACTAAATAATCACCACACATCATGTCCTGTAAGTATACCTCTTCAATCAAAATTCTAATTTTCATTTGTTTCCATGTAATTGAGATGGTTTCCACTGATGTCCATTAAATGGGACAGATATTACACTACATTTAGTATGTGGGTAATTCTAATGGGATGAGGGATATTCTGTGATTGAATCTCAGGATTAGGGCCAACAGCAACAGACCCATGAGACGCTGGTTTGGATAAAACAATGTAAGCCAATAATCTCAACTTTCTGAATGCATTAAGTGGAGGATCATAAAAAGAAATGAAGAGCCAAAACAGCAGCAGCTCACCATGTATCTACCCATCTCTGCAGATCCAGACAGATATGGACTCCCTGAGCCGCCCTTCCTTACCTGGGAAGACAAAGGGAACACAAGGATAGAGAGAGGATGAGAGAGAGATGGAGGAGCATGGGTGAGGCCAGAAAGAAGATTAAAAAGAAATTGAAATATTAGCAGAAAGAGACAGATGATGAAATGAGCAGGGGGGAAAAGAAGCGTGGGGACATAGAGAAGAAGTTTTCTTTTTAAATAAACAGCAGGAAAACAAGGCAAACGAGTCAGTGAGAGCAGCACAGAACAACTCAACGGCCCATCATCTTTTTCTACACTACATGCCTCGCTGCTTATCTAACAGGAAGCAAACATACTGTCAACTAATCTAGCTTCTTCTGCTTGACTTACACACGGCACACAGCATCTAAAAAGAGACTACCCACACTCAATACTAATGTTGATCTCTGAAAAACAAAATGCATAATTACATACTGTGAGATAATACTACAAACTCAAAGACGAAATGGCAAACAATGCAATGACAGACAGAATGCTTACATCCAGAGGATGCACGGCTGCACTGCAGTGAGCAAAGAACGGACAGGTGAAGAAACAGACAGACAGAAAACAGACAAACAGGTAAATCTCTGTGTGAAGAAACAGTCACCAACTTGGTGCGGCGGTGAGATGTGTCTGCATTCTGTAGCTCTATTAACGTGCTGTAAACTAAATGCTGCTGAACTGCTCACCTGGTTGTCTGCAATATGAGAAACTTTTTTTTAAATTTTATTATATCTTTTCTTTAAAGTGGCGGTGAAACAAAAATGAACTTCTGTGCATCTGTGTGTGTGATCCCAGCATTTCCAGATTAAGCAACTGTCCAGCAGCAAAGACGTCAAAGGGGTTTGAAAAGGTCAAAGTGTGCAGAGCAGGCTATGCAGCGGTGTATCAGAGGCTTTTGCCAGGCAGCAGAACAGAGGAAACAGTCCTTTTTTGTTGTTTTTCTTTCCCATCTTTCTCCTTCAGGTCACACGTATGCACTCCATCATTTATGCAGTTTTAAAGCTCAATATAACAAATCTTTTTGAACCATTACAAAACTTCCCTTAAAAATGGGTTCGTGCACAACTGGATCTTTTGAAAGAGAAGGACTGAGAACTGAGATGCAAGGGGAAAGAAGAGGGGGGGAAATGTAAAGATCAGGATCAGACCATCACCTATTTAATCAGGCCAAAGACAGGCAATCAGAGCCACCGAGGCGAAGGTGGTGAGTGGAAAGGGGACAGGGCCGTTCTAACTTACGCTGGCTGTGTTGAGGGGCTGCAGGCGGGGCACTAGGGAGTCCAGGACTGGGGGACCGTGGGCCGTGGGGCCGGGGGCCGCCCCTGGCTCGTACATTGAGAAGGCCTGGCGTTCCCTCCGGTGAGGGTGGGAGTGGGGGGTGGCCGAGGAGGGCACCGAAAGCACCGGTGGGTCCCCTCCTGGCCCAAATCCACCCACTCCACCTCGCATCCCACCCACTGCCCAGTGGCCTCCTGTTCCCCCACCTCCACCAGGTCCCCCTACCCCATGGCCAGCTGCTCCCCCAGCCTGCTGGCCCCTCCGTAGCGCACTGTTCTCTGTCTGCATCCGGGTGATCTAAAGGAGAGGAGGAAGGCAGCAGGGAGGGATGAGACAATGGAGGGAGGGATGGAGGGAGGAACATGGGAAGGTTGAAGGGAATTGGGGGGGGGTCAACTGAACGGTCAAAAACAAGCATCCATATTCAGGCTCATATTGGGCTTCACATATTAAGTCAGTATTGAGGGGGGGGGGGGGATGCAACACATGGTATTACACTACAATAAGCTGGGACTGGGTCTTAGGGAAGGGGTGGAGGGCTACAGTACATACCTGAAAATACAGTGTTTGTGTTCAAGGGGTCAATGAGGGGAAACTGTAGGATCATCTGCCCTGAGGTACTGTTGCCTAGCGCCCTAATCTGACACATTTGTTATTTGCAGTGTGTTTTTTTCTATGTTTGTTTCAAATCTTCATTAAATCCTCAGTGACATGAGAAGATGAACACATAAATGAATCACTTAAGCCGGTCGCTAATGAACATATTAGGGAAATGACAATGACTCACGGGGGAAAAAAAAGATGCAACAATGAACAGCACATGAGCTCCATCAAAAGTAAATAACACCCTGACGGGGAAAAATCATCTTGCAAAGATATTAATTTATTCAACTGTCTCTCCATCATTATACCCTCTTTCTGTCTGAATCAACTGCCCCATCTCTTTTACCAATCTGCCTCGTGTCTTCTAGTCATCATTACCAAGCACATCTTTTATTCCAACTTCTATTCATTTTGTATTCTCTTTCTAAGAAGCCACGCAGCAAACCCTTTATTAGTCTGAATGGTCACTGCTAATCCTCTCGTTCCACCTGCACTCCTCCTACCTCCTTCTGGAGCCGCCGGAGCTCCTCGCTCAGGTTGTTGTTAACCTTCATCAGCTGCTGCACCTTAGCTTCTGAGGAGGCCAAAGCCTTCTTCACCTCCAGATACTCCTGCAGGGTGATGGGACCATCTGACAAGTCTGAGGAGTCCATACTCTGGATCGATAGGAACATATAAGGCAGGAGGTCAAACGGGTCGAAAGATTTGGGGAGGGGTTGTGACTGAACTCCTTCAATACATTCTGTATTTAGTGAAATTCATGCATTAACAAGGTTCTAAATGTGGTTGTAATTTATACATTTTTTTTAAGCTGTGGAAAAAAAAAAAAAAAAAACAGCCGTGGCTTTGAGGCAAGAAGAGGCCTAACTTGAAGGTAGGATCTCACACACACACACACACACACACACACACACACACACACACACACACTAGACCTTTAGTTCTTGCTCTCAATATTCCCACTCACTTCCTGCCACCCCACAGCCTGCTCAGATTCAGCCCTCTACCACTCCCTGGAATTAAACCAATAAATACACCTTTCATAAACTACACTTTATAGCCTTCTGCTTGTGCTTCATTCACCACTACTTCTATTACTCCCTGCTTCATACTAGAACACACAATTCTTCGATGCTGTGAGCACCGTAAAACAACAAATCCATATATTTCCTTGGATTTAAAGGCGAGTAGATCCTCCAGCTTGGCGGGGTTTTACCCTGAGCATGAAAAGAAGCTTGTTACTGGTTTAGCTTCACTTCTACCCCTCCCACATGATTTTTCCTTCCTTTTGTTTCTTAAATCTGTCTCCTTCTCTTTTCCCTCCCATTACACACGCTCTCTCTGTGCATGAACAATGCCTTGTCTGACAGGGACCCAGAATAGCTGATGATGTCACTCAGGAGCTATGTGGCAGCCATGAGTATGGCCACTTTCCGCAAAGCATGTTGGGAGAAGCAGTCATTCAAGCCACTAAACTGTGGAAAAGCTTTGCTTACTAATATGACTGAATGAAATTCAGGGATAGAGGGAAAGGAAACACATCAAAATGGTGATTAACAAGTATGAAAGCCACAGAAATGTGGGGTAAAGGGTAGCTATTTAGAGAAAAAAAAAGTGTGTCACGCTGTATACCTTTGCACGGTTGCTACGTTGCGTGTTGTTGTTGTTCTGGGTGGTGAGCTCGCTGTCTGTGTCCTCGTCAGAAGCTACACTGTCGTAGTCGTGCTGGTCATCATCGATGCCCAGGTCCAGCGGGTCTGATAACAAGGAGAAGAAAAATTTGCCCATTTACAGTTTTCTTTCACATAATATTAGCACTCGCTCTTCTCTCAAACGTGATCTTTCTCCTGGGAGTGCTTAAAGTAATAACACAGTTGTGTGTCGTACTTGACCGTTTCATGTAAGAATAAACTGTCACACAGGAATGATTCTCTTATAACTGTGCTGCTGCTGCGACACAGGTGATTTTAAAAGTTTTAAGGTTTTATGCTTTGCAGACTTTTGCACACTGGTATAAATCAATAAATGGATATCTATGCATCGTGCATATTAATCAGGTTAGATGGCACTGCCTTCAAAGTTTAAAGTCTAGCCCTCCCTCCCAGTCTCACCAGTAGGGCTAAGACCTTTTCCCTGCTGTCTCCTTTTGGCGTCACTCAAGATGTCGATGATGAGGGTAGCAAACTCCCGGGCGTTGAAACGGGCGAGCTTCTGGCGGCCCTGAGAAAAGAACAAGCCGGGAGTTACACAAACACATGCGCACACAAACACTGGCATCAAAGCCTGAAATTCAGTTCCGCATTTTTGTTTTTTAAAATCATGAGCTGAGTATGAGACAAATACAATGGGGCCCATAGTCAGTGGTTCAGTGCCTGTGTGACTGCTGTGGTCAGTTACCATGTGCTGTGGAAAAACACAGTCATACTCTCAACACACACAGCAACACAACATGTGCAAAGGAACATAAACTCTACAATTAGGTTAGCGTCCAGGCATCTGCATAAGAGCACAAGAAGGTCAGCTCCTACCAAAGTGTAAAACCATTCACAGAAGTTCGACTCTAAAGATGTGATTTCTTCTGTTTTCGACCATAAATAGGAGCCTCTGACCACAGTGAACTGCCCAATCACGTGAAAGCAAACGTGGCCATGTGGGAGTTGTTTGTATGTGTGTGTACACTTGGGTTTGAGTGTTTACACCAAAAATGAGCCATTCAGATGACTATAAACTTTGTAAGTGGACTTGAGATTTCGCTCTCTACCTCACAGGGAGAGCTAGAGAGATAAAGAGAGAGTGCAGAAAGATTACACTCTCACATCTGAGGAACAGCTGCTGCTAATTTCACACTCCTTTCCCTGTCCCCCCCCCCAACAAACACATAAACTGCCTATCTAAGAAATAAGAAATCTCCATTTTGTCTTTTTTTCCTTCCCCCCCTATCTGTTCCTTTAAATCAGTCATTACAAACGTATACAAGTATGTGCGTGTTTACCTGGTTGCGCGTTGCAGAGTATTCAGGGTTGACTGGTAGGAAAGGGACTGCGCTGCGTTCTGTTACCAGAGTGCTGTGGTTCTGGGTCGTAAGCCACACTGGAGACAAAAACGTAAAGCAGAAAATAAATCTGTGAGTGCGCGTTCAAACAACAAGGTCGCCCACATCCAACCACACGCAGCCCATCCACCCACACATCCACAGAGATATAAACAAAGTACAGCGAATCTCTTACAGTGCAGTTTTGTGTGTGCTGTTGGTGGTGTGTCTACAAGTCTATCCCTGCTACTTACCTGTGTGCTTCAGTCAGAAAGCGCGCTCTGACTTTTGCCCATACTGAAGGAAAGGGAGAGAAGAGAAGGAAAAAAGAGAAAGAGCGAAGAGGAGGAGAGAGACTCAAGAATTTGCGAGGCACTTCCTCGCTCCATTCTCCTCCCCCTCTTTCACTCAAAACATTTTGGCCTTCCTCTTTAGCAGTTTTTCCCTTCTCTCGTCGCCCTGTCCTTCATTTCACTTCCTCTTTCTTTGGCGCTTCTTATCTTTATATCAGCTTCACTCCCATAACTTTTCCTCAAAAGTTTTTACATTTTTCTAGTTTGTTTCAACATCAATTGGTCCACAAAGGGGAAAAAGCCCAAACGCACAGGCCCAGGCAGACAGTCGTAGAGGGTATAAAGGAAGCGATAAGGCTCACCTGCATCATTTTCTCTGCGATCCACCTCGTCATAGACGTCCATTGCTAGCTCCTCAAACAGCCGATTGTTGAGCTGCCACACATGCGCACACAAATTGACATTAGCGGGTCTTATTCTACATGTCTACATAGATACAGCACGTGCTGAACAATAAGCATCAGCGTGACAAACCAGAGAGAGCAGATGAAATAAAATGAATTTAATAACAATCTCTCAGATTGACATGGAGAGAACAAACAGCTATGAGCAGAAAATCTGTTTGTGACAACAACTTTTCTTTTCACCCAACAAAAACTCTTTTCTTGTATTTTTTATTTTTTTATTTTTTTACTTTCAAGAACCTGTTTTAAAAAAAAAACAAATCCCCCCAAAACACAACAGCCTGTTGCTTTTGACATTATAACCATAAGCTATGTAAATTCAACTCACCGCTTGGAGCTTCTTCTTGGCAGCCTTGGCCAGTTCTGAGAGGTCCAGACTAGAACAAAAACACAGAAGATGACAATCAAAAAGGCATCGTAAATATACAGTGGAATAAAGTCGCAGGGAGGAAGGGGACAGGGGAGGGAGATATGAGATGGAAGAAAAAAAGTGAGAGGGGTGGAGGTGGAAAGGGAGTTTTTTCTAGAATGAGGAGGGAAGGCGGGACAACTTGTTCTACTGGTGACTGCTGGTCAGGTAACAACAGCAATATAAATGTGAGTTGGCTTTCACATATTATGCTGTAAGGGTGTCAAGTTTGTGACACAGTGAGATTACAGAGATTCGAAGCTTTAAAGACTGATCTGAAACTCTTTAAATATGCTCTCGCTATGGCCAAAGATGTCACTAAGGATACACGCGGAAGTAAACTTTGAATATGCGAAAAAGCCTGGTGTGATTCAAACACTCGACAGTCTTTCAGTTACAAGACTTCTTGATTGTTTACATCTGTTTAAATCTTTACAGCTTTATAATCTATAAACAACTGTTCAATGCCACTCAAGAAAAGCTGGATGCATTGTGGGATACATGAGAGATGGAAGTATACAGAGAGGGGACCGATGGGGAGAAAGAGATTCTGGGGGAAAAAAGAACAAGGAAAGTAAAGATACCTCTGTGTCGGGCACTTAGGACGAGCTCTGACTCCACCAAGCACAGCAAAATGGAGAACAGAAGTGAGAAAAACAAGAGAAACAGACAGAAAGAAGGGGAAGAAAAGCCACATGAAAACAGCTTTAATTGTTGTTAACAAGAGGAACCATTCACCAGAAACAGAACAGATGCAAGTGGAGTTAAGATGACAGCACAGAAGTAAGACCCATTTCAGTAACGAACAGATCTGGAGGTGCAACACATCTCTGAACTGTAGCTGAGAAAACCCAGCGCCCATCAAACAAGTGAAAGAAGCCGTGCTAAGAAATGCTGAACTCGATGTGTCACGGCCTGAGCACTCGTGTGTCTTTCAAATCCACGCTGCAGTTCAGCATTACTTAACCAAGCGCGCTTCAAGTATCTACCTCACCAAATTCACAGTGAACAGACAGCTTAATAAAGACTTCCTTTACCTAACTCCTTTGTGGGGGCTTTGGTGCCACCCTGTGGTCAGAACACTAAATTATATCAATACATACATGTCAGACAGAGAAATTAAGCAGTCACAGAAGTAAGGCAAGTTTGGCAGCTGCAAGTTTAATCATGTAGATATTTGTTTTCAGGCAATTAAACGACAACAGACTTGCAGCTGTTCATAATCAACTTAAGACAATAAAAATGATCATTTGGTCCATACCTGTCTGCCATTTGAGGAATGATATAGTGGCCATTCTTGTGATCTGGGAGAGAAGAGAAAAACGTAACAACCAAGTAACAAAAATCTACCACAGTACGTTACTGAGGTTAACTGCTGTGCTTAAAGGCATGTGAAGAGGAGAACAAAAACAAGAAAAACTGGTGCATTAGGTTACCTGGACGCCGACCGCACAGGTAGAAGGCTAACCTGTCCGTCAGCTCATACTGACACTCTACCAGACGCTCTGCTAGCTCTATATGGCCCGCCTGCCTGGAACACACACGCGCACATGAAATGATTCTACTTGTGTTGTGTTTACCATTAGATGACTCAATTCCAGAGCTGAACAGGGTCTAAATGCAGGTTTTGTATTTACTGAATTGTGCTTTCAAATTCCTGTACCTAGCATAGTCCATAGGTGTGCGTCCGTTAATGTCAGGCGATCCAGGGTCTGCACCATACACCACGAGCAGCTCAGCCTGCAAGATCTGCCCTGCCTTGGCTGCCACATGAAGTGGGGTAGTGCCTTTCTCCTGTGGGACACACACAGAAACACAGTCACAAACAGAGACGCCTGGCATAAAGAGAGTAAGTTAACAGCACAAGACAAAATGTGAGTCAGTGGTAGATTTATTTTGTCCTGACCGGGTGGAAGAAGTTGGCCTGAGCGCCGAGGGACAGGAGCCGAAGACACGTCTCTAAACTCCCCGTCCGCACGCTTGAATGAAGTTGCTAATAGAGAGGGAGAAACAGACAGGTAGAGAGGAGAGAGAGAAACGGGGGGAGTCAGGGCGGAAAGATTAAACATCACAGAGAGAAGGAAACAAACTGAATTCCCTTATTAGCCCATAGAGGCAGCACAGCGCTAGAGATGATTGTTGCATCCTGCTGTGTCATTCAGATCACTCCCTGCTGGGTTGGGGGGGGGGGGGGGTAATAAGTAAAAGAGCATCTGTGTGTGTTTGCCTGAGTGCATGCTTATGTGCAACGTCTGCTACTGACATTCATAAAGGAAACAACCTTTGTGCTTAGACTTGCTGTTCCACAGTATAGCTGTGTCAGTATAGGCTAATTAACCTGAACTCATAACATCCTACCCATCAGCTCAGTACAGAGTAACATTAGAGCGCAGATTAAAGACAATACTGGTTTTCTGTTATCATCCAAACAAGTGCAGAATCCTTCACTTAGCGGATAAAAGAAAGCATGCTTATAGGTCTACAGATGACAAGTCGAGTTAAATTATTCTCTAATTGTTTATCAAGAAAAAACAAATGTCGCATGTACTCAAGTCAGCAGCTGTGTTTACGTTTTCTTACCTTACTGAGATCTTTAGTGGTGACGCCGTCGTCATCACGACAGGGCAGCTTGTGCACGAATGCGAGCATCTGGTATTTGGCTCTGATGAACTCTGACTTGGTGGGACTGCACAGGAGGGGAAGTTGAGATGGTTACCAAAAGCCCAGGCCTCAAAGGTAAACAAGAACACTCGAGGACAAAATATGTGGAACTGCAATTCATGCAATAAACCCTATTATACAGGAAAATGCGTTTTAGCATCATGACTGCAAGTGCATATGGCGCCCCACCGAGGGATTTGAAGCCCCACTAGAGGTAAGGTCATTTTGATTTGACTTCATTTTTCTCTCTCACCCCCTCACTCTCATCAAATAGAAAGATCAGGCGCCTTTCTCTGTGAGGTACAGACACAGAAAGTGCTGTAATAATAGACAAACAGCCCCCCAGCAGTAATAAATAATCTCTACAGTGAACCGAACTGATGGGTTATGCCTAGTTTCCCAGTTTGCTTTACATAAATGGATAAAGAAATAAATCTGATGAACACTGCAGAGGTTTTTAAGAGGCAGTTCACACTAAACCTCCATTTTCCGGTGAAAAAGAAATGAGCAAATATTTTTCCTGCGGGTCCCGATCTCATGACTCTCCCAAAGCCATATTTCAGCCCACAATGCACTAATGTACTTAGAAACAAATACTAGTTGCAATTGTTCTTCACCAGTCAAAAAAAGAGAGAGAGAGAGAAAAATTATGCTTACAAAGGGACAATAATTTCTCTGTGTCCTAATGTGGATTTTGAGCCCGTGCAGAGCATACTTACTGGACTTTGTCCTGGGGGTTCGGTTTCCTGCGGCCACTCTGCACCTGAGCCGGGTCCAGGAGACTGTGTTCCCATATGGAGTTGGCCCCGTTACTGGCCAAGGTCTGAACCATCTGAAACACAAACGCGTACACACACACACACACACACACACACACACAGAAGTGACTCAGTGATGGTTTGCTGTCATGAGCATGTTTTATTAAAGTCAGTGTAAAGCAGTGTGTTTGGAGTTTGTCACACGGAAGAAAAATGTGTTATCCTCTGGCTAAACTGACTGTTAATCACAGAAAATTAGGTTTCAATATCCTGAAAAAAAGAAAAAGCAATATTCTCTGCTTGGAGACGCTGTCTACTGAAGATGCTACGACTGTGCGCCCAATCATGGGAAGGCAGTTTCTTATGAAGATAAAGTACCTCTACAATTTGAGAAATGGATTATCAATCTAGAAGCTTTTTCTGTACAACAACCAGGCGATCAGCTCATTATGACCACCTGCCTAATATTGTGTTGGTCCCCCTTTTGCTGTCAAAACAGCCCTGACCCATCCAGGCACGGACTCCACTGGACCCTGTGTGCTGTGGTATCTGGTACCAAGATGTTAGCAACAGATTGCAAAGAAACCTTTAAGTTTAAACATTGAAGTCCTGCAAGCTGCGCGGTGCAGAAATGATTCATCAGACCAGGCCACCTTCTTTCATTGCTCTGTGGTCCAGTACTGATCCTCATGTGCCTACTGTTAGTGCTTTCAGCAGCTGATTGGGGTCAGCATGAGCGCACTGTCTGGTCTACAGCTGAGGCCCTACTGTGATGCTCTGTGTATTCTGACAGCAGTAACCTTTTCAGCAACGTGAGCTATAGTAGAATGTTTGTAGAATCAGACCACATAGTCCAACCTTCACTCTCCAGTGAGCCTCCGCTGCCCATGACTCTGTCACCCGTTCATCCACAGACAACCTGCTGTTAGGGCGTTTTCACATCTGATTCGTACTCTGGTTCAAATCAGTTAATGAGTCGGTAAACTTGTAGCCGTTCCCCCGTGCTTTGGTTTGTTTTCACGCAGAGAAAAATCCAAGTGAACTCCAAGTGAACCAGAATGTGTCACTACAAACCACGTGACAATGTTCAGTCTGCTTACTAGCCAGATGTGTCTGGAAGAAGGCGCTGTGTTCTGGACTATAACAGAATTTACTTTCATTAGCATTTGCAGATCTATCAGATTCTAACCCCTAACCCTGTGTGGCTGCTGGATGTTTTTAGCTCAAACTTGCTAATTGGTTTGGATCTAGGTGGGATCACATTCACACCATAAACCCCTCCAAAGGTTCTCGGTGCAGTCGTTGTGGTCTGCACCTGAGTGTGATTACAGTGTTTGCACCTGCACACATGAACCACACCAAAAAGGAAAATGAACCAAGTTTGACTTAAACGGATCAAAAACCGCACGTGTGCAAATACCCTTAGAGGTGCACAGGGCCGGAACCACCATACATTGATTGTGTGTGTGTGTGCGTGTGTGCGTGTGTGTGTGTGTGTGTGTGTGTGTGTCTGTGTGTGTGTGTGTGTGTGTGTGTGTGTATTTCTTTAGGTCACAAGACCATCACATTTACTAACATTAGCAAATGTTTCATGAAAACGATGCTTTTCTACAACATGCAAAAGTCACATTCAGAAAGTAGAAGACTTCCCGGGGTCTACTGATGCTAATGCAGTTCTATATGTTTTAAAATTACATCAGTGTTATGACTCCAGTGCATCACTGAAACATAATTTCTGGACTGGCCAGAAAATATTGGAAGAAATTAGTTTAACAGCTTATTTTCATAATTCAGTATCATATAGCTCACAGTCACAGTGATTTCTGTAACTATTATCTAACACATATAATGTGTTACGAAATAAATCTAAATTATCTTCAGTAAAGCTGCAGAACAACCCTGATACACATTTGTGCTCTACACTGGAATCAAAACTGGTTATAAAACCAATAAAGCCAAAAACTCCCACACTCCTCATGCCTCCTTAATTACAGGATGAAGCTGAAGCAGCACTAAGCACCTAAACCTGCATTAAGGCCATACTGAGACGAACACAGATATACAACAAGAGTACAGACAGACTCACAGATCAAAGTTAAACTAGATGATCAAATAAAAAATAAACACAAACTGCAGTACTGTGGATTTGCATCTTCTGAGCTGACTAAGATTTCTGCAGTAGCTCTTCTTTCGGTGGCACTATTCTGGGTACTGCGTTTGTCTCACAAGCCCTTCCCCGTTTCTCATTCCTTCGCTCTTCATTTCTCAGACTTACCTGCAGTAGGGAGGGAGGCCATCCGCTGTGCCTCAGGTGCTTGACTATGGAGATGTGGCGGCCTAAACTGCGGTGGACCGAACAGCATTCATCACAAATCAGGACCCCTCGGTTGATACTGGTCCAGCCCGGGTCTGACAGACAGAAATACACAGAAAGCATTAGGATTTTCATAAGCACACTGTGACTGATAATTAGATTTTGGAGATTTTTAAAAATATTAAGTGCTTTCCATCCAGGCCACACGAACATACTCATAAATATCCACGATTTATGATGTGGGTGGTCCAAATTACAGTTTACTACACAACTATAATGCCATTTTTCCCAAGGAAGAGATGCAGTCTACCTACACTGCTACTCTTTTGGGCTTCAGTCAATATCAAGTCAAACATATGTGCGTCTTTTTTTATAGGTCTTTTTATCTGCTTCTGAGCAAAACCACATGATGGATAAAATAAAGATGAGTACCAGACAGTGATCCTGTCACAGATATTCCAATTAAGTTTCTAAGTTTTATACATTTCTCAGCTGAATGAGCACCTGGTTTGTATTATGCACATTAAGAGTAAAGCAGGATGTATATGTCAGTAATAAATCAAAGGGCTTTTATAACTGAGAGAATTTTGAATAAAAACTGGGTTATTGAAAAGACAAGAACTAGACATTTTTAAATATTAACTCTGAAAACTGACTTAAATAATGCAGAAATGAATCATGTGAAAGCACAACTATGTGGACACAGCTACATGGTTAACACTGTTGCCTCATAGCAAGAAGGTCTGAGACTCAAATTAGCCCATCTGGCCGGAGCCTTTCTGTTTAGTTTGTATGTTCTCCCCATTGCCTATAGGTGCAAATGGTTATCTGTCTCTATATGTTAGCCCTGCGACCAGCTGGCGACCTGTCCAAGCTGGCTGTACCTCGCCTTTTTCCCTATGACCATGGGATAGGCTCCAGCCCCTCCGTGATCCTAAATTTGATGGACAGATGATTCGACATTTCCATATATCAGATAGTCTTTTTTTTCCTTTTAGGCATATTACATATTAAAGTGATTTCCCTAACATTCATTATGTGCATGTATGTATTTACTCATTAACGCTCTCCCCGACTTTGCCCAGATCAGCTGGTGTTGCAGACTGCCCTCTGGTTGACAAACTATGCAACACTCAAAACACAGTTGAAGGGTGTTTCTCCCTTTTATCTTTTACTTTTTTATTCTCATTTATCATCTGTTATAAACGCTAAAGCCGATGAGCAAATAGTTAATACTGGCTTATAATATCAGTTTGCTTGGTCAGGCTCTGATTGCAATCAATTTTAGATATTCCTGTGAAGAACTGTGCAAGTCTGATAAGAAACAGTTATAAATAGCATTTTTACAAATATACACGTTAGCTTGCACCTTACAGTCATAAACAGCTAGGAATGAGACAAGTTGTACTTTGCTGCCACCACTAAATATTACTAGTTTATTACAATGGCTTGACAAAGAAACCTGTTTTAATACCTAAGAGAAGAAACATATCTCTAAATGGGTGCAAATGAGGTGAGGAAGTGAAGGGCAGCAGCAAAGGCCAGTGCCAGTCCAATGACACTGAAAGACTGAGTCTGGGTTATGTTTATGCCCTCAGGACCCTGACGCGATGAATGCCTCACAACTAACACAGTCTGCAGTATCAAAACAAGCATCTGCACACTTACATGCACACTGTTCACGCCCAAACGCACACACATATCTACAATGTGTGTTGGTCACACTCAGCCTGGGATAAAAACTGTCTGGGCTTAGGGTATTAATGGAGCTAAAATAGTCCATCATCAGATGAACCGGCGTGCTTTAAGTCTTTTTGCCCATAGAAAAAAAGAGGGAAAAAAAAGAAATATGAAATGCAAAATGGCTTTGAAAAAAGCAATAGCTCAGTTTAGAACAGCAGCCCCGTAGGCTTTAAAGGCCTCAGCAATTTAATTCCTTAATCTGTGTAATAAATATTAAAAAAAACTCCCACAGGCTAGGCTATCTGCCTGGTCTGCTAAATCAATGAGGCTATGCCATTAAGCTATTAGAAGTGGATAGACTATTAGCAGTGCTGTATTGGTGAAATCTGCAGCATGTTGCTGCATAATGGTGCCTAAAGTTGGCCTAATTCATCAATCTAGTATAGCATTTGTTTTTATAAGTGTCAGCTAACCCTGCACAAAAACATATGCTACAAATGAGTGCAAGTTTTTAAAATTGTGTTACACTCCACTCTTAAACACTGAGATAACATGTTGCACACATCTGCATACTTTGGCCGTTAACAAGTTAGCTTCAGGCTTGTTTGGTGTATATCACAATATATACACATATATGTGTTTATATACAATATAAACACAATTAATACAGTGTTTAATTGTACTAAGTGTCAGCTTGCCGGATTTACTCCATCTTACTTCTAATTTTAACCAAACACAGCAACAACAGCAAAGCCTGACAGGGACACCAACACGACATATCGACTCAACCCCGCTGTTCTCTTCTGTGAATAGTTGCACAAGAGTTTCAGTTTCCTAAACAAATGCATCTGTGCGAAATAAAGAGTTTACTATAGTGACGATGTGATTCATTGTTGCCCGTAAACTGTGCAGATTGCCATGGTGTGACATTAAAGACTCCTGAAGCTTGGCTACGAAAAGGAGTATCAGTCGTCCTTTGTAGCCATGCCATTGAGTTATCCCCCAGTATGACACAAAGCTGGGTAGTAGGGAGGTGGCCTGTCACCAGGGGCTAGGTCAGCATTTTGCAGAAAGCACTGCGTGCGTGTGTGCGTAAGTCGCAAGGAGGGGCTGCATGCAGAGAGATGATGGTTGTAGAAGAAATGCACGGCTAGTAACAGGTACGCGAACAAGCCATCTACCATTGTGAATGCCTTATTTTGTCTAGTAAATAAACTAAAGCTTTAAAATATAACTAATATGTCACAGATAATGTGCATTTAATTATTCTGCAAGTTAATATAGTATCAACGAAAGGAGTTCAGCTGGGGTTTCATCAGTATGTAAAAAGTAACTCAAGGGGAACCAGAAAAGGAAAATAGGTGCTGAAGCATGTTAGTAAGTAATAATAGCAAGGTGTACAATGCAAGGCTGGACTGCAGCATTTAGACATAGGGGTGGGTTTTTATAATCGATTCATCGATTAAAATCGATTCTGGCTTGGATAACGTAAAATCGATTCATTAAAATCCTGAATCGATTTTTTAATATAAATTTATTTTGTCCGAAATGCCAGAATCTCTGGTGACATCTCACAAAATTTCAAGAACCACCAAACAGTAAATGAGAGCAGGTACAGGGATTCTGCACATAGACTTAAACACACAGCGCGACCCGCGGATCAGAATCAGTTAGATGTCGCCTTTCTCACAGTCGGGGCTGAAAGCCGACAGCTCGCTGATTCTGATCTGTCGGCGGGTCCGCGCTTTGTGTTCACGCCCTTTATGCGCTGATTCTAAAGCTGTTAGTTTGATCTCTCTCCAAACAATATTGACCGAACCAGCAGCAAAAGAAGATCCAAACGCTTCACATAAACATCGTCATGAATTCACTCTTTTACTGTTTTGCTTCCATTGCGATGCGCAGCTCTCTCGCTCTCCCTCCCCCTCTCTACCTCTCTCGAACAGTTTCGCTTTCTTCATTATTCACTTGCTTGTTACGCACAAGTCTACTGTTGTTTACAGGCTGTCGGCCGCTGTTTTTTTCCCTTTTACATTCTTCCGAAAAGAAAACCTCATTTCTGCTGTTCAATACTGAACAAATTTAAACTTTTTAATATTATTCAAAATGCAAAATGCTTAGCCGTGTGTCTAATAAAACCGCTGTAACGTCAGAGGTAATGTTCATTAATTAATGGTTTTCTTTCGTTTTTGATGTACTGCAGAATATTTTTATAAAATCCCAGGCCAGGAAAATCACCTTCATGTTTTTCTGTGTTTTATCCTCAGCTACTTTGACACAAAGGCATCTGCTGTGATGCTCACACCTTGGATAAAGTCTTGCGAGTGTCAGCTTCCTTTTTATAGATACAAAAATATGTAAATGTTCTGATCTGAATTATACTTCTGACTGTCAAACTTTCCCAGATTTAAATCGAATCGAATCAAATTAAATCGAATCGTGGATCGAATCGATTTGGGACCTTGTGAATCGGAATTGAATCGATTCTAGAAATCAGTGACGATACCCAGCCCTATTAGACAGTTAAGAGTTATCAGGGGTCGCAGCTGTCATAAGAGCAGCTGCTGCACATGTATACATGAATGAACGCAAGCAAGGCACACAAGATCACCAATGATCAAGGGGATCGAACTGAAACAGCACGTGCATTTGGGGCTACATACGAAGGGTCTTATTGACATTGTCTCTAACTCAGATTTTAACAAACACAGATGGGGCCAAAGGAGAAGTGGGTTGGAAACTAAGCTAGAATTATGGATGGCCATTGTAGTGGAAATCACTACGCCCTGAACAGTATGGATGAAAGCTAAGGCAGGTGAAGCTAGAAATTATGTCCCTTTTCCTTTAAAAACAACAACAACAACTTTGTGTTGTACTAGATTAATGGAACTGAGGTGGCTTTTAAATGATTTTGAGGTACAACTACAGGTATGGCTCATTTCAGGTTTATGTTGAACTGTGCTCCAACTTAGGATGACTGTAAACTGAATTTACTCCTATTAATTCTCACTATTTTATTTCTTAACTTTACTGGAGATATTCTAAAATTATCAAGTTAAACAAACAGAAACTCTAATTAAGTTTTTGATACTTTACTGTATTTTTTAAGCCAAATTGTTGTTAAAGCTACTGACTGGTCGCTGACGCTTTAGTTGAATCAGCTTGGCAATAACTTGGCGTTTAGCAAAAGTTAGCTAAAGTAGCTAACGTCATAGCTAAGCTAGCAGTATAAAAAGCACGAACTCCAAAAGCCACGGGCAAGTGCTAACAATATGATAGCTGTCCATCGATATAAATGTATTATTATATCTTAGGACATTCACTCTACCATAAATTCTTCTATCACACAGCTGCATAATGACTCAAAATCGCCAGCTCGCTAGCCAAGCTAAGCTAACGTGTTCGGAAGTCTGTCCCGGTCACGAAAATCAAAACAAACGTCTCTTCGAGTGGAAAGGCAGCATAAAGCTGACAATGGGATCTTAAACTGCCCCAAATAAACTACTCGTTCTTACATATGGCCATGGTCAAATAAATATACCTATCAAGTTATTCAATGGTTTACATTAACGTTGAGCAGCTGTTAGCTAGAGATATTCTCCCGTTGTGGCAACACGCCTATTTTTTCCAGTGTTTATTTTGGGCCTAAACGACGCTTTGCAGCCCTGGCCGTTTTCCTGCTCTGCAGACCCTCTGACAATGACAGCAACTTCGGCCTTGTTCTCCCACCACGTCGCCCCCATCGACGCATTGTTCCAGTCCCATGGTCTGTTTTCCTTTTTTTTCTGTTCCTTACCTGGCGCACTGCAGTCAGCGCAGACTTCTGTTCTTTGTAGCTTTCTCGACATCTCGAAAGTGGATGAAACGAAGAGGTGGATGTCGGCGATGATGTGAATATTCGCCCGTCTTCCCCCCCCCCCGGAGCTACAGACCGACGTCTGCCGTCAACCGATGCGGCCCCTGAATCCCCGGAAGCCGGGTGGTATGATCGGCTTTTCCCCCGGCCAGCTGACGACGACTGAGCTTCCCGTTAATTCCAGCGGTCTGTTCGCCCACGTTCGCTGATGAACTCCGAGGCTGGATCCAAGTTATGTGAACATAGTTAATCTGTTTGTATAAAGGATCTCATCTCGGAATATTGCTACAGTAAATCTGTTCCTTGCATTGCCTGCAACTCACCGAGAGACGGCAGCTCTTTACCTGACAGTATCCGCGCTCGCGCTCACTCACACGCGCTCACTCTCTCTCTCTCTCTCTCTCTCTCTCACACACACACACACACACACACACACACACACACACACACACACACACACACACACACACACACACACACCATCCCGACAACTTAGGACAGGGAGGGACAGGGCGTGATGATAACCTTATGTTCTTAAAAGTGAGGTGGTTTCTGTAGAATGGGACTTAATCACAATCTAAAATTCATGCTGACAGAAAAGTTACTAGATGTTAATCAGATATTGGATATAAGAAACACATTGCTCCATTTAAGCAGAAGTATCGCGATCACCCAACCTTCAATGGCTGAGCAGCTTTAGCAGTCAAATGAAACATTAAAGTGCTATTGATTTATTGGATTTATCTGTTTCATTTTTCTGTCGTGTCGACATGAAAATAATGCAGAATAAGAGTAGAGGAACTGAAAAAAATCAAGAAGGTAGGCTTTCATTTCAACTTTGATGAATTTTGTCTTTTGCTGTCATGTCGTGCGCTCCCCAGCCTTCTCCACAGTACGCCCACACCTCCTTTATAACACTCCTATGCTATGTGGGCCTGGTTCACTTTAAACGCATCATTTCGATTTCTTTTTTCTTTTTCACAAGGCATGTGTTTTATCAGAGCCCTGACAGCGGATTGGCTGAGTATGCGCCCATTTCATTGCAGCTTGTCAATGCATCTTTCTCAGTCACCACCGGATGGGAGGAGAGGAGGATAGACGCGTTAGAGTAGGCAGGGGAGAAAGAGAGCGAGGAAGAGAAAGCGAGAGGAGGAGGAACGGGTAGATAAGGAATAAAGGTGTAACCCAATCTACTGACACAATCAAGGGAGGGCTTTTTCCCCCCTTATCTTTATTTCTAAATGATTTCATGGGGCTTTGGCGTTTATTCTAAGCAGAGCGAGCAGGGAGCCATTCACTGTTTCTGACGCGTAAGGTTGCCCCTACACGCCTTTGGGCATCACCGCTGATGCAGGATGATAGGATTAATTGTATAGCGTAAATCTGTGACAAAGTATTCTTGCGATCCACAGTGAAGAAAGAGGAGGAGGAGGCAAACTATGATCCGAGGATGATTTCTGCTAAGAAAACTCCGGAGAAGAGTCGTTATCCTATCCACTATCTGGTGTGGCACAACAAACACCGACAACTGGAGAAGGAGCTTGCAAGGAACGAGCAGGTGAGACGGTGAGGGGGGTGGAAAGGCGATCAAACATATTTTTTTCGTTCCATATATAGAGCTATTTTACAGGCGATTATTAGGTATGTCGATCCATAGCTGTAGATAGTGGCGGAGAAGCTGCCATCCACGGACCACCTTATTCAAGAACCTTGCCGGTATTAACGCAGTTAATTGCTATAGGGTGGAGGGTGACACTTGTGGACCGTATCGTGCTCTCGAGTCTGTGATATTTTCTTATTGCCATTCATTTTGTAAACCACAGTGTGTCACAACAGGCTATACATGTCAGGTCTGTGCTGCGCATAGGTACCGGAAATACCCAGCCTCCCTGTAATGTAAATATGTATAGGAAGTTGTGTCAGGAGTTTATTCCTGAAAAAAAGGAAAATCAAAGTGAAACCTCATGGGGTTGAAATGTGTGTGTGTGTGTGTGTGTGTGTGTGTGTGTGTTTAAGCAGCTTTATTGTTATCTACTCAAAAGTGTAGGCTCTCCACCTTCCCACCAGCACCTAAACCCTTTGTGAGTGGGTGAGACAATGCAGATACTGTAGCATGTGGGCGAACAGTTGCCAGCGACCACAGTAAATACAGTAATAGAACCATTAAGATACACTATGGTCTCCAAATATGAGACATACAGTAATGGATGGATATTTGTCACAGCGGTAAAAAGGAAGGGACCAGATAACACGATAAGAATAACACGGTGTGTCATGTGAACAGATGCTTGTGAATTCAAACAAATACAGAGGAGAACTGCTTGCATCTTGCTCAAGCCATCATATTTCTACACGTGTGTGCACACATTTACGCACACTTGCCTACGCATGCACACCCTCACCTTCATGTGGTTATAAAATCATAACCTGGGGAGCCATTTCTTTAGACCAAAAATGGTCAGCTGTCAGTTCACCACAGTTCCCTGCATTTACAGTAACAGATTGTGGGAATGACATGTTACATTTAAATCCTCACCATAATAATAACTATTGCAAAACACATGGCACACCTCGCAGTTAAGAGGCTCTAAGAACAGACCTCTCATAGTCAAGTCAGGGCTAGAGGTGACATAGTCACTGCGTTTCATGCATAGAGGAGATGAAAATGAATCATGTGAGCTCTTGAGGCGGAGGAGACAAAAACTTTTCAAACCCTGGCTGCTGGCTGAGGGCTTAATTAAAACTGGAAGGGCACTCACTCTGAGAAAGCGCTCTTCATTCTTAGTCAATGCACTATCTTGCAATTTTAAAGAATCTGCTCCAAAAATGTAACAGGCCGTCAATGCTCCACTTCTTATTATGACGATTATTCAAACTCTACAGAGAAAACATACCTAGCCAAACATGTGCAGTCGAGTAGGTGTTCACTCAAAAACTGGATTAGTTGCTAACCTGGGAGAGTGTCTCATATTTTCAAATGTCAAGATTTATACATTTAAAGCAAAGGTGTGCATCTTCAGTCAGTAGCTACACTTGCAGGGTCTCTTAAACAATGAAAGTGTCAGTGGGCCATTGATTGGTCGGTTTCACACTCAGAAATGCCCTAACAAATATTGGATGGATTGTATTGGATAGACTGCGTTACACTTAAGTGCAGAGCAGTTGTTCATGGTCCCCTGAAGATGAATCTCATTGCATTAAGTATTCCTGCTAACTGGGAAACGCTGGGAAATTTAAGGTGACGCAGTGAGAATCATTACAACAACCCAGTCGCGGGAAGGACTACAAACATTTTATCCATTTCCTGAAAGAGACACATCTGCCTTTCAAGCATCTCACTGTTGTAATGTATAATAATGGAATTTCTAATGGCCAATGTCAAGCAACACAGGTAGATGCTGACCTGCTCGCACCTTTTTATGAAAGTAGCTCGCTAATGATATACCTCTAGCTTGTAATTATTAACTGTCTTTGCATTACTTCTGTACTTTGTGCGTCCCTCCCTCGTGCCTATAATTCGGCAACAGTAGGCAGCTCGTATAGTTTATACCATATATTATTATTGTATTTATTTTGCCACCATCTAAGTGTGTTAATGAAGTATTAAATATTAACACATTACTTTACTGTAGCTAATATTTCACATCACGGTCAGTAAACAGAAACTTCTGGCCAGGTTTGGTTTACACAGGCTCAATAAATTTGCCCTCATAGCTCCATAGTAATTCATTTTTCAGGAACTCTTGTATCCATAAATATTTTATAATGCAAATTTTTATTCCTCTTCTGCTGTGCATTGGAACCTCCTACTTTTTTTCTTTTTTTCTTTTTAAACTAATCCAACCAGATCGTCTGCTACTTGTTTTTACTGCATTAGAGCAAACAAAGTGCTAAATGTGCAAATGAACTTTAGTAAATAAGCACAGCTGATCATCTTCCAGTTGCAAGTTATTTTTATTGCACTTTATTTCAGTTACAGTACACTGGGCAATGTCTACCAACTGTCATTATGCACCCTAGGTGTATATGAAATTTAAAACAGTGGTAAGATTACAGTCTGTTTTCTCTCCTTGCTTATATTAGAATATAACTTTAAAGATATTTCCAAGAACATAATGATTTTTTCCCCACATATTCCTTGCATTTTCCCTGCCAGCACCAGGTGTGTTTTCTCAGAGTCTAAAGCTCAACGTGTATGTGGTGACAGGTCGCAAACTACAGCAAAATGTCTCTTCATGTGATTGTATGCTCATGTGGATTATGTTATACAATCCTGCAAACCTTTTCCTCGTTTTATAAACCAATGTCAGCTTTAAGAATTAGCATTATATCCATGAACTCATTTGTGATGCATTACTTGGTATGCTTTATACAATCAACTCCTAGAACCCAGTTGCAGTACTTGTGTTGCCGCCTAAACTAGGACAGCCTGCATGCAGCAAGCTTGGACTCTCAGCTTCTAGCAGTCACAAACCTGTGAAACACTCAAGCGAGCACATTAGTGATGTTGATCTCAGGTGTCGGGAAGTATTCTAGATAGCTGTGGCACTTCCACGGGAGGGGACAAAACAGGACTTTTAAAAATTTTGTCTTTTTTTGTAATAACTGCAGACAGCGATGGAGGTTGAATACTTCAAGTTAACTTTATATTCATTTTTCCCAAACTTCTAAAATCCCTGCCTGAGTAAACTTGAGCCCAAGGTTGCCTAGTCTGTCCGAGACCTACTTGGCCTGCCCTGCTGCTCAAAAGCAGGACACTGTTTGAGATTTATTGGCGTGAACTTTGATTTCCATGCTCAGATATGGAATATTGCTGAAGTGAAAATCAAGGCCACTAACCTACTTTTGCTCACTGGCCTAGTGTGATAGTTTCCAGCTAGGGCAACCAAATGAGAGGAAACACAGAGGAGGAAACATAAGTGTTTGACCAAAAAAACAAAAAAAAAGTGTGAATGTAAAGATATAGGTAGTAGGTTAAATCTTGTATGCACTGCACTTTGGAGAGCAGATCTGCTGAAAACCAATTTTATACAGTAACTTTCTCACACTGTAGTAGCGGGCTCTAGCTGCAGTAAGCCACCAGAAATTGCCGGAATGATTGCGGATTTCAAGATTTGTGTGTGTGACATCAGACAGATAACAAAAAAATAATATACCTTGGTCAAACATGCATGATAAACCCAATGATTCTTAAGAGGCGTGCTAAAGAATATTAGAGGCATAAGCATATTCCCAGTTCTCATAGTGTCATATGAGAGGAATTAAAATGATACGGCCCAGATAACAAAGACAGTATTTTGCAGAACAGTGTAATATCACTGACCTCTGCGTTACACCTCAGTAATCTATGATCAGACTTATCATTTCGCCATGTGCATACATCAAATATCCGGCACTGATTCGGTCCACAGTCTTATTTCCTTCCTGTAATGCAGTGACTGGATGGTTTAACATGAAACTCAAGCTGTCTTTTTTTTCTTTCTTTTTTTTCTTAAATGGATTTTTTGCAAGACTTCCACTATTAGAGTGTAGCATGCATGTACAGGTATCGTTTGTGAGAAGATAACAGGTTAGGTAAGATTGGGAATGGTACAATAAATGCCAGCTGACCATGGATAAAACCACCAATAAAAAGAAGGAGATGGAAAATAAGAAGGAAAAACAAGCAGCGGTGGGTTACAAAAGAAAAAAAGAGAGGATGAGAGATCCTGGGGTGAGATTCTTAGCCGCTTTTTTACCACAGCTTTGAGTTAAGGAGTGCACTAACAGCCGGCTGGGTAACGAGAGGCGGAATTGGAAATCAAGGAGGCAAACACTGACAGTCTGAACCGAGGAGCGGAGGCACAAACAAGGTAATGACAGGAGTGAAGACAGAGAGCAGAGAAGTGAAGAGGAGGTGGGGAGGAAATAATGACAGACTTTGACCATGAGCAGACTCTGTTTGGGTTGTGCAGAAGCGCAGCGTAATTGAAAAAGAACAGGGCCATGTAAGGAGTGATGGTCTATCTTAGGACAAAGCCAGGAAATGACAGAAAGATTTCTCTGTTGCTGTTTCTTGTCTTCTCTGCACCTCTTTGCTTCCCCCCCCCCCCCCCCCCCCCCCCCTCCTATCAGAGCTGGTTTGATTATGATGCCCTTGGCGAGGTACTAATATTACATCAGTATTATAAAATCTTATGCCGGAGTGCTAGCTTGAGGGGAATGGAGCCATAAATTAAGGCTCTCGGGTTCATTGGCTTCACTATAGGCCGGAATCTTTATGCTGAGCAGCTGCTATCTGATCGCACCTGACTACGAGCACATACTTCTCTTCCTTCTTCCCAAGTCGCATTTCCCTCAATGTCTAAAGTTGTCTTTATCCTCTTTCCCGAGTGCTTTCCACCCCTCGTTATCTCCCAAGTATCCATCCATCAAACCCACCCTACCCTTTTTTCTTCTGTGTAATAAAAATCCAATTCCAGATTTCAGGGGCCACATATGCTGGGTTGGGTCATACTTAGTTAGGCTGCTGAAAGCTTTTAACAAATAGAGAGTGCAAAGAGAGTGTATTAGTGATAGACAATAAATACAATAAAACAAACTTTAGTTGTCTTTGTTAGGCAGACATGTAAAAGCAGGGCTTAATAATGCAGTACAGTTCAAAAAGACTTGAACCTCAGGAGGATGTTTTGATGCTTCTCTTGATTACTATTGTGAATCACCTCGAGAAATGGGAAAGCATTCCCTCTTCTGAATAGCTAAACCGCTTTTTTAATTATTTGTTTTATCATCACTCAGTGTCGACATTTTCTGGCTTTCGATAGGAAAACATTTAGGTGGCTCATGAGCCCACATGGGAAGGTGCTAGTTTTCTTTAGATTATTTTAAATACTATACTTTTTATGCGGTTATGTTCCACTTATGTTCTTGACAAGGCCAGTCTGAAATCTGAAAACAATTTGAGGACTTGTAAGAAAAGCAAATTGGAAAATTGGTGATTTGAATTGAATTATCAGGAATTTATGCTGCCAAGCTTCTAATGAAAATAAAACTGGCTGGAGAGCCTCATCAGCCTGCAACCTCCCCCGTTCAGTAATCCATCTGTCTAAGCAGCTACAACTGAGTGGCATCCAGTTTTTTAAGTACACCTATTAAGCTGCTCTTTAAGACAAATGTAGCAGCCAATCACATGGCAACAACTCAAAGCATTGAGATACAGTCAAGACAGCCTGATGAAGTTCAAAGGGAGGATCAGAAAAGAAAGGTGATTTAAGTCACTTTGAATGTTGTATGGTTGTTGATGCCAGACAGGTTGGTCTGAGTGGTTTAGAAACTGCTGATCTGCTGGGATTTTTCCCACACAACCATCTCTGTGGTTTACAGAGAATCCTCCAGTGAGTGTCAGTTCTTTGGGTGGAAATGTTTTATTATTGCCAGATGTCAGAGGAGAATGGTGAGAGTGCTTTGAGCTCATAGGACGGCAACAGTAACTTAAATAACTGCTCGTTATATCCAAGATATCCAGAAGAGCATCTCTGAATGCACATGTGGAGCCTTGAAGCAGATGAGCTACAGCAGCAGAAGGCCACACTGGGTGCTACTCCTGTCAACTAAGAACAGGAAACTGAAGGTACAGTTTCCTCAGGCCTTCCCTGGTCTGATGACTCTCGATTTCTGTTGCAACATTCAGATGGTCAGTATTTGGCGTAAACAACCCAAAATGATGTAATAGTGTGGAGGACATTTTCCTGGCATAATTTGGGCCTGTTAGCACCAACTGAGCACCAACACCACAACACCACAGCCTACCCGAGGACTGTTGCTGACCATATCCATCCCCTTATGACCACACTTTATCATCTCAAACTGGTTTCTTGAACATGACAACGAGTTCATTGTACAGTTACCAGATATCAGTCTAATAGAACACCTTTAGGATGTGGTGGAACAAATCTGCAGCAACTCTGTGTGCACGTTGTTGTATCTATGCCATTAAAATAAGGCAAAGGGGCTCCAGCCCAGTACTAGCAAGGTGTAGTGAAGCACGGTAGGAAAGAGAATATTAAGACTTAAGGCTGCTTTGTCAGTCAAATCCATGTTCCCCTCTGCACCTATACTTACTAGAAAAGCCCCCAGGAGAATTCCTGAAGATGCAATCACAACCTTCAAAGGAAAACTGGATAAAAATGTAACTTTATTTTTAGAGTTTAGACATATTTAGGGTTTTGCACTCTTTGATTATAATTTTTAGGTTAGGTCGAGAATTTAATTCTTCAAACAACCACCTTAAATTTGCTGTTTTCATTATGGAAGAGGTTACCATGGTAACCTGTTTCTCATAATAGTATAGTAAGGATTGTTTAATCATGGTTAGTATGTGGTGTTTTCTACAGAGTATCACAAACTGGGGCTAAACTCCCTTCTTTAAGTTTAGCTGCTGTCCCTCAAATAACTGGGCTTCCAAGATATTGTTAGCAATGGTGAAATTAGCTCTTAATTAAGCTAACAGCACACATTACATATTTGAAGAATTACAGTGTCCATACATATTTGTACACTGATGTGGTCCTGTTGGCTTCATCAGGTGATGGCCTCCAGCTCGCCTTGGAACGGTTCGCAGCCTTGTTTGAAGCAGTGGGAATCAGCACCTCCAAATCTGAGGCCATTGTCCTCAGCCGGAAAAGGGTGGAGTGCCCACTCCGGGTCAGGGACGAGACCCTGCCCAAGTGGAGGACTTTAAGTATCTAGGGGTCTTGCTCACGAGTGATGGGAGAAGGGAGCGGGAGATCGACAGACGGATTGGTGCAGCGACTGCAGTGACGCGGATGCTGTACCGGTGTGTTGTGTTGAAGAGAGAGCTGAGTGTAAAAGCAAAGCTCTCAATTTACGTCTACGTCCCTACCCTCACCTATGGCCACGAACTGTGGGTAGTGACCGAAAGAACGAGATCACGAATACAAGCATCGGAAATGGGTTTCCTCTGAAGGGTGGCTGGCCTCTCTCTTAGAGATAGGGTGAGAAGTTCATCCATTGAGGAGGGGCTCAGAGTAGAGCCGCTGCTCCTCCACATCGAAAGGAGACAGTTGAGGTGGTTTGGGGATCTGACAAGGATGCCCCCTGGGCGCCTCCTGGGTGAGGTTTTCCGGGCATGTCCCACCGGGAGGAGGCCCCGGGGCAGACCCAGGACACGCTGGAGAGATTATATCTCTCGGCTGGCCTGGGAACACCTTGGTGTTCCCCCAGATAAGCTGGAGGAGGTGGCTGGGGAGAGGGAGGTCTGGGCTTCTCTGCTTGGATACATATTTGGATAAATGTGTGTGAATGTGCTGTTAGAACGGCAAGAACGGCATGAACACAGGAGTCTCAGATTTCAGTGCACAACCATGAATATAAATGCAGTGATAGATGACAACACATCCAGACCTTCGGACTCCATTCCAAAGGTCTGGATGTGTTGTCATCCAGATGTGACACGTCCAGACTCGTCTCAGTAATTTCCAAATATGATTCAGGATACTGAACCAAATCAGAACCGTGACAGTGGCAAATCTAAATATATGGATTTGCTGTGCTGCTTTGCAGCTTGGTTTCGAGATGCATTGCTAATTATGCTGTTTTTCATCCATTTTAGCAAATCCAAGGCACTTGAATTTGACAGATGCTAATGAATGATGTACACAAACAACAATGACAAAAAAACAGCCCTTTGCTCTCAACATGAGCAAGAGCTCAGTGCAGCCGTCTCTTGCCACGCCACCAGGTTTACCTGACATTGCTGCATAATTCAAAAGCTGACACACACACACACACACACACGTTCACCAAAGAAAGAAAGTGACAGCTGTGGCTGTTTCACTCCAGTAGGCGACATTATGTGATTATGTTCATTTATAGCATATGCACTGACGCTGCCATTCAAACAGAAGATTATGCCTGTGTCTTATGCAAACGCAGTGCTGTCCCTCCACACACGTGTACTTCCTGGTGTTTTGGTGACATGTGCTAGCTCAAACAAAAAGGTGTCAGCACCTTTAGATAACCATCACAGAGGCTTTGTATTTGCTCCTGTTGCCACGCTGGCAGGTCCACTGGCATCCCACACTGTTCGCGCTGTCTTGATTCCTGCCCCATGTCTTCCTGTCTGTCTGCAGATCTAACCTGTTGAGAGATTATAGCTGACAATGAACAGGCTAAGCTCAGTGAAACAGAGAAACATTAGATATGCTGAAAAGTAGGTCACCGTCTTCACTTGATGATTTGGTCTTACTTCCACTGTTAGAATTCACGGCATGCGCCTGCACAAGTAGAAATGAAATGCAACTGTTTTTTTTAGAAGAGTGTGAGACTTCTGTAGAGGTTTTGTTGTTCTGCGGGGAGCCCTCTTCACCGGTCGTTTTACTCGTCGTGTCACCTGTGACGCAGGTTTTGTACTGTCTCTTTTATTTATTTTGGAAGCATTGCTATGATGAGACTAAATCAGGGTTTTGTGGGAGTGTAGCGTTTCTCTGAGCCTCCTCTGGATTGAGAATCGCAGAGGCGAGAAAGAGGGCAAGGGGAGGAAAAGTTATTTTTACACTCCTTTTTCCCTTTCCCACCCTCTGTTCCTATGCGCCCCGCGCACAAACATTTGAGAGAGCTGCTGTTTGTGAATATGCACACTTTGTATGTGTGTGTGTGTGTGGTGTTTGCATGAAAGATTGATGTTGGCCTAAGTACCTGCCAAGCTGCGTCAGGCCAGGCACACATGGAACGAGGGAGAGAGGGGGAGAAAAGAGAGTAGTGAGAGAAGGAGCAGATGCCACAGACAGAGATGCCTATCAATAATGCAACTTCCACTGAGCTCTCTGTTGATGGGAGGGCAGGAACAAATGAAAAAGAAGGGGTTAGAGGGGAAAGCACAAAAGAGTATAGTTTGGTTATAAAGAGCAGATATGGGTTAAGGAGAAAGAAAGAGAGAAGGAAAAAATCAAAACAGGCAAATAATCAGTGGATGATGCAAAAGATTAAATAGAAAAAATGGAAAAACAGATCTGCAACAAAGAGTAAAAAAAAGAAGGCATACACAGATGTTAAGAAAATAAAGGCATGGAAGAAAAATCTACACTGGCTCAAAATTGTATGCAAAGACATGCGGAGCTGCCAAAACCAGAGTCCCTACATCTCATTACAAATGTATGAAGTTTTCATCTGTCAACAGTGCCATCGTAATGAGATGATTGTCTTCTCATAATGAAATCAAACGGTTTGACATGGCGCTGATGATGACACTTCCTTCTTTTCTAAAAGACCAGGATCTTAGAAAGTGCACATGAGGAATATTGCAAAAGTGACAGGTTACACGGTAGTTCCCAGAGGAAGTGAGACTGGATCTCTCTATGCAAATAACCACATGCGTGTTTCTTCGGTAGCAGCAGTAGTAGATTTTTCAAGATACACCTGATATGGACAATTAATCAGTAATCTTTATTTGGTTGCATTTTATTTTATGATACAACTTTCGCATCTGTACGGTAAAAAACCTGGTGTGGCCCTCTTTTTCCTTCAGAACTACCTTAATTCTTTGTGACATAGATTGAACAAAGTGATGGAAATCCTCCTCAGAAACTATAGTCTATACTATGATGATAGCATGACACAGTTCCTGCACATTGGCAAGGAGCACATCCATGATATGAATCTCCTAATGGTGCTTTATTGGACTGGGATCTGGTGACTGTGATACTTGGGTACAGTGAACTCAGTGTAATGTTCGATAAACCAGTTTGAGATGATTTGAGCTTTGTGACTTGGTGCATACTGTCATCATAAAGGGATGGGCATGTTCAGCAACAATCCTCACGTAGGCTGTTTCTTTTTTAAATGATGTTCACTTGGTACTAATGGACCCAAAGTGTTCATTAGAAAATATCCCCCACATTATGTTTACACCAAATTAAGACCCTACCATCAGAATGTTGCAGCAGAAATCGTGAGTCATCAAACCAGGCAAGTTGTTTCCCATTTTTGTTCAACTTTGGTGAGTCTGTGCAAACTGTAGGCTCAATTTCCTGTTTTTAGCTGACAGAGTGGCACCCGGTGTTGTGGTGGTCACAATTGAGAGCAATTCTTCAGATTAGCAATAGGTGGATCTCAGCTTTCCAATTTCAATTAAAGTCAAAAACACAAAAATTACAGGAGAGGAGCAAAGTTCTATGGCAGCTGTTTTATTGAACAGTGCAGCTCAGCAAAACAGAAGGAAAAGCAAAGCTCCCCTAGGGTGTTCGCCGTAAGCGCATGCAGGTAGGGACCAACCCCACGGACAGACAGCAGAAAAAAGCCCTGAGGGCTTTCCCAGGCCCCCTTTTAAAGGTACCAGTAGTCCCACCTCCTGCTGCTGAGTAACTTTCCCACGAGCCCAGGAACAGCAGGTGCAGGGTCAAGTACGGGCCAGAGTTCAGGCAGGGCTCTGGCTGAGGGCCCGGCCCAAAGTGACACCCCTAGGTTAACCCTTTGCTTTGCCTTCTGACAATAGGTCACAACATGGTCAAAGGTCACACATTAGTACAGCAAATAGCATAGTTTTTGTGATAATCTTGTGATATTCATGTGAATAATACTTGACCTAACTACATCAAATATATGAGTTAAATGCATTACATAAAAATAAACACTCCAGTGTAGGTTTATAGTGTGTGTGTGTACATGACAGTGATCTCATTATGTTGTTTTCAGTATCTCTGATACCATGTAACATTTATTGTGTGCGTGTGTGTGTGTGTGTCACCGTGTGCCTAAAACTCTACATGAAAGTTACAGTATATATATATTCAGATAGATATATAGGTACAAATCCACCACATTAGATATATAGGTATACATGTCATACAAAAATCCACTACAGTGTGGTCTTCTGCGGCTGTAGAGATGCTCTTCTGTATACTTTGGTTATAACAAGTTATTTGAATTACTGTTGTCTTCCTATCAGTTCGAACCAGTCTGGTCATTGACCTCTGACCTCTGGTATCAACGAGGCATGAAGCTCTGTATACCCTAGAGATGGTTGTGTGGGAAAATCCCCAAAGACCAACAGTTAATGACTTTCTCAGATCCATCTGTCTGGCACCAGCGACCATGCTGGTTAGGTGTATCTGGAAAAGTGACCATGAATGTGGCAGTAGACAACTTATCTTAACCTTGTAATAACCGACAGGTCACAGGTCATAGGGGAAGTTTTAGGTTTAAGGTCAAGTTTCAGTATTTGAGAAAGTAGATGTTACCTTTACCTTGAAGTCTCGTATATTTATTTTGGCATTACATTCCCGACTGATGATGACAGAGGCAGAAAACCATGACTAGGCTAGATAAACCAGATCTTTTGTAACAGCTTACAAAAGCAGCTGAAGCAAAAATAAGACTCAAAGTAAAAATGGTATATATGCTAGAGAACTAATAAGGAAAATGGGAGCAAGTAGACAGGAAGGATGGGATGATGGGGATGGTAGGATCATTAGTGTTACTACAGTACAGAAAGCATGGCCTGGTTGTGCAGAAATTATATATTTGAAGAGCACGACAGAGGAAAAGCAGTGAACGTATGAACCAAGCAAAGTTGCGTCAGAACATGGCTGCATTTGGACACTCCGTCGTTCACTTTTCAGCACACACAAATAAAGCTGACTGCTCACTTACCTCCACCATTTATAGACTCTCCACCCCTCACAAACCCCCTCTGTCCTCCAGATTCAATGAATTTCTATAAGCTGACATTTGCTTTGCTTGTTTGGCTAGCCCTCAAAAGAGAAAACGTTTTCATTTTAATTTTAGTCATTTAAGCCTTTATTATTGATAGCTGATTGGCCTTTAGTGTCCTGCTGCTGACTCTTTTCACAGAAAGCTTTTTGGCAGGGAAACCACAGGTTGTTCGAATCACTTTAAATATGGCTGCATTTCCATTTCATGTCAGTTAGCTCCAGTGTCTTTATTATGCATGCTGTCTCGCTGTAAAGGCTTCCTACTCATGTTTCATGTCAACATACTGTGACAGCTTACTGTCTCGGGCGATCGTGGCTCAAGAGTTGGGAGTTCGCCTTGTAATCGGAAGGTTGCCGGTTCAAGCCCTGGCTTGGATAGTCTCGGTTGTTGTGTCCTTGGGCAAGACACTTCACCCGTTGCCTACTGGTGGTGGTCAGAGGGCCTGGTGGCGCCAGTGTCCGGCAGCCTCGCCTCTGTCAGTGTGCCCCAGGGTGGCTGTGGCTACACTGTAGCTGCCATCACCTGTGTGTGGATGACTGGTTGTGTAAAGTGCTTTGGGGTCCTTAGGGACTAGAAAAGCTTATTTAGTACAGTCTTACCTTTAGTCAACTGAGAAATTTTTGCGCCAAGCACCTTCATCGCTAACTTTACATGACCACGATATACCATCCATTGTGATTTTGTTATGACGAGTGGAAGCTCAGAGATTAGTAGGGATGACATAATGTCCCTACTGTAACTACGGAATCACACAAGTCAAACAAGAGCAATTAGACTGCCCTGTGTGTGTGTGTGTGTGTGTGCGTGCGTGTGTGTGCGTGTGTGTGTGTGTGTGCGTGCGTGTGTGTGCGCGTGCGTGTGTGTCTGTGTGTGTGTCTGTGTGTTTGCACTCAAGAAAGAAAAGCCCATTAGTAGTAAACAACTATTTTCTCTTGAGAATTCCTAGTTTGTAAATGGGGAGAGGAAATGTTGTTCATCATGATTTAGCTCAGACTGTGTGTGTGTGTGTGTGTGTGTGTGTGTGTGTGTGTGTGTGTGTGTGTGTGTGTGTGTGTGCGTGCGTCTTTTGTTTTTCAGCTGAACATTGTTCACATGTGAATGAGTAAGTATGTCAGTAAGTCTGCAGGTCAGCATGTCGTCGTGGGAGGACATTAGCTCTAAGTGGACTTAAGTGTTGCTCCAAGTTTTGTGTGTGTGTGTGTCTGTGTCTGTGTATGGACTCACTCAGTGGATATCTTTGTGTCACTGCTACTTGTCTACGTATGGCTCCTGTCTTCTATCACTGATGTTTTCTACTGTCACGATCATTACTTTAAACTCACAGTTTGAATTATAGCTCTGTTTGCTCTGCTAACTCCGAGCACTGTCTGTCACAATTTGTTCCTATCTCTGCTACTACTGATGCAAATTGGGCCAAATGAGCTGCAGCAAATCTCTGCTGCTACAGTATGACACTGACGCTGTTTTCTCGTACTGCTTGAAGGTGTCATCACAACAAATGTCTCACATATTGAGTCGTGTTGTGTCGAAGATTTGACAGGGGTTAAGTGTCGCGTTGCTCGCGTTAGTTAGAAATTAAGGAGAGCTGATGCAGTGGCGTGTCCAGCGGGGTGGCCTGGGGGGGCACAGGCCACCCCCCCAACCAGACCGGCCACCCCAGGTGCCACCCCAAAGGCAAAACAATAAAATTCAATCAAATATCAAATGTCCGATTATGTTTTCACGGTGAAGCTCAGATATCCGAGTGTAAGTGAATGCAGCATCGGCTTCTGCGCTATGTGCATCACGTTAGCAAAGGTAGGAGAGCCAAGCACGAAAGACGTCACTGCAGGAAACAATTTTTCGGTGAAAGAAAATGAGGACAGAATAAATGTCCTGGTAAGTAATATTAAGTTTGTTGAGTTTAGTAAACTTCGGTGAAATTAGAATCCCAAGGAAAAAATAACACTTAAAGAATTATTGCAGCCATGGAATATATCAGACAGTATGCTACTGAGGGCAGCTAACATAAGAGTTATGAGTTATAAGATATAATCTAAGTCGTAACATTGCTGTATGGAGTTGCAGGTTAACATAACTGGACTGGCCATCGGGCATACCGGGCATATGCCCGGTGACTTATTTTTTATTTATTTTTGTAAGGGCATGAACAATGAGAGGTGGTGGATTGGCCAGATGCAGGTCGATGTGTAAAAATAACTCAGGTGTTTGGTGGTGGCTATGGCGGGGCTTCCACAGAGGCCAGCAGGTGGATGAGGGAAGGGGAGGCAGGAGGAGAGACCCGAGGCAGCCGCCGGTCCTAGTGTCAGGTGAACTGAACTTCAGGTAAGAAGTTATGACCTGCAGTCTATCTGGGTCAGATATAAACCAAGTTTAGGTGGAGTTTATTTTCGTTGTGCTGACTTTTTACCCTCAGTTGCAATAACTCATACTGCGTTCTAGCCAGCTTGACGGAGTTTTTATACAGCTGGGTGGGTGCTATGATGTTACTGATAGTGAACTTTATTTTATTCATACGTTTAGTTAGTAGAGTTGCCAACGGCTCCTTAAAAAATGGAATGGTCCCTCAATCAGAGAAAATATTACACGTTTCGTATTGAGCTGAGAAGGAACACAGTTTGTCCCGAACTTCAGCTAGAATGGAAAAAGACACAAAGCTGGAGTTATTCTGTGTTTACGCTGCACAGCTGTCTCTTCTTCTCTCATTCTCTCCCCTCCCTCTCCTGTTTCTACTTCAATCATGAAACTGATCAATGATCAGCTGATCGGCTTTTCTCTCTTGTTTATTTATCGCCCACTTTGCACCAGAAAGAGAAAACCAGCGGATGTCGCGCTAAACAACAGCAGCACGTTTAAGCTTGATCAGCTGTTGTTAGAATTTATTTAATATTAATTTTTAATATCAGCTGATGTTTGCTGGAGCCACAGCTGTAAAGCTGCTGGTCATGATGTCAGTTTGGATATGTGGTGAGAGGGAAACATGAAGATGAAACCAGGAGATGTCCTTACTGAATCATCAGAGCTGTGATGGAGAAACAGGTTTACCTCTTAGGTGACATGAATGAGTTGAAGGGAAGTTATGAACTGTTTCTGAGAGACAAATAACACCAGGATCCTTTTCTAAGTAGCTGACAGCTGGTAACTGTGCAGGGGCGGGTCTAGCAAAGTGTTGCCAGGGGGGCAGGTAGGGCATTAACAGGGAGAGGTGGGCACAAAGAAATACTTTTCTTTCTTATTCTCATTTAAAATATCTAGCTTTTATTAAATAATTATCTAAATCTTACAACCAAAGTTTTTATCTGACATAAATGTATAGAAATCATACATATACCAACAAGACGGTGTACATATGGAAAAGATATATATAAATTTTATAAAGTTTGTAAATGTCTTGTGTGAAACTTGTATGAAAAGCATACAAGAGTAAAAACAGATATAAGATCCCTTGAAAGATTATATAATGAATCTTGTATGTTTTGGATACTTACTAAAACAATATATGAAAGTAATGAGAAAGTGGCCACTTTCATGAGTTAAGTCATATAAGTTTTTACTATTTCTTTTCCATATGGGACTGTCACAACAGCATTTGTTTTCATTCAAAGTCTTTATGGCTTTACTACCTGGTGGGCCGGTCTGTAGTCAAAATGCCCGATTTTCTGTCCCAGTCCAGCCCTGCAGGTTAATACTGGCAGTGTCACCATGCCAGCTGACTGTATTTCATCATCAGCCAGTGTTGTTCTTGATCAATATTACCAAAGTTTACCATAAGGCAGCATAGAAAGTATTTACTTGCTTTCAGGTTTTATTCAAATGTTAGTCTTTTCAGTTGTTTCCCCACTTTTTTCCTGTTTCAAAATCAAACACCAGTTTGTGAGAAGATTATCTTCTTTTTTTAATAGGCAGATGAAGTTTTGCATTGGAATGGCTAATTTGTCAATTGTTTGTTACAAATGTTCGTATTTTAATATTCAAAAATGTTTTTGCCCAAAACATATGTGCACTACATGTCAGTAAAAATACTATGCAAATATTGCTGTCCTTGACTGCTGAATAAACACTGACTGATTGTATCTCTTGTACTTTATCAACGCAGTATCTAAAAACTTTGCACCGTAGTGGTTAAAATCTCATTCTAATAAGAGTTAAAAGCGCATTCGGTTATTAGGTTTATAGGATTATTGAATTATGGTTAACGGTTGGTTGAATTTTTTTTAAACATTATCTGCCAATTACATCTGCCACCCTTCTCCAAATCTGTGCCCCTACCTGGCCCCCCCAACAAAAATTTTCTAGACACGCCACTGAGCTGATGATAAGCTGTTTCAGTCGATCTGTAATGGGGGGAGCATGGCCCTTTTAAATATATGTTTGGCTTTTAGAAAGATGCAGAGAAACCCTTTGGTGAGAATATGTGTGTGGCAGCAAGTTTATTATGCTCTCAGTCTTAACTTATAAGGTGCAAAAATAACAATAAGGCTAACTATTAAACACTAAGAGGCTGATGTGCTCTGATTGCAGGGATTTGTCACGCTCACTCAGACTGACTTCCAATTACCAACATAATGGGTTTTGCACATAATACTGTGTGCCTAGTATAATGCATTACAGAGAAGTGCTATAGGAAAACAAATGGAAAGGAGGGCGCTCGAGTGTAGTTTCATATCCACCTATCCATCTATCCAATTCAGTTCAATTTAATTCAATTCAATTCAGTTCAATTCTTTGTCCCACAAATCAGTTTAGCAGCATGGGTGACCAATGACAATATACAGGGGGACATATACCCATCCATCCATCCAATCCAGCCAAGTGGTGTAATCTCTTTAACCTGCCCTGGGTCTACCCCAGGACCTCCAAGAAAAACTAGGTGAGTTGCTATTCTGATGGCCTCTATTAGGGGAAAAGAATCGAGGCACAGAGCATAAGAGCCTCATCATGGCACAGACACTTGGAGGAGTGGTTGGTCAGCGTGAGCCTGGTGCCTGAGCCTTTACCCATGGGGCCTGGAAGGGCTCAGCCCAAATAGCCTTGAGTAGACCACCCTCATGTGTATCCGCCACCTGGAGGAGGAGCTAGAGACACTCCAATGTGCGTCTGTGTGTGTCAGCCAAAAGCAGAGGCTTTGGCCAACTTATCTTTGGCTGCCAAAATTGCCTTAAGGGGCATATATTCTTCTTCTCTCTTAGGAGAAAGGAATTATCTACATGAAAGTTCAGCGCTTTGTCCTGCTGTTTCTCTGTAATCCTATTATGTATTGTGTGCACTGCTTTTTGGCTGCATCCTGCACTCTCTGACCTGTCTCTTTCTAAATTCCCCTGTTCGCCTGTAATCACCCCCACTGGCATCCTTCCCTGACTTTATTTACCACTGTTTCTGTCACCTTCCACCTTGCCAAATGTTTCAGTTTATCCTCTCCCTTATTAGCACCCTTTCTTTCTCCCCCACGTCTCTCCCTTGGTCTCTCTTTCTGCCTCTGTGCTGCATTTCAGCTGTTGTTCAGCTGTTGTATCCAGAGTAAATTAAATCAAGTAGAGCTATAAAATAAGCTTAAACTGATAATCACCAAAATTACACAGGGACACTTAAAGGGAGAGCAGGTGTGAGACAGTAAAAGGGTCTTATGAAAACAAAATGAAGACGTTAGTAGCCCCCACCCCCCTTCCCTTCTTTCATTTATCTCATTTTCTCTAACATCATCTGGTTCTTGTCTCTGACTTTTTGTCTATTTTATGTGCTCACAAAAATATGTGTGGTTTCTTTCAAAAAAAGAAAAAAAAATCCATTTTAGGAGGTTGGTTTTCACACAAATCATCTTTTATTTTGTTTCTCTTTCTTCTTTGTGTTTACATGACAGAAGCCTGACTTCAGACCGTTCTGTGACTTTGACTGCTCTTCATGTTTATGCTGCACGAGCTCTCTACAGTTTCCCATAACACCGTGCTTGTGCTCGACATGCACACAGATGCACGGCATGGAAAATGGCTGCATTTGCATGATGCACAGTTCGTTATTCAGCACACGCAAAAACAAAGCTGACTGCTCTCTTTTTTCCGCCATGTTTTTCTGTAATAATCCACCCCTCGCACGCTCCCTATATTCTCCAGCCTACACAGCTCCTGAGGGACTCCCTCATGTTGTTGTCTCCCTCCAAACGCTCGTTCCCCTCCTGTTCTCCAGTCCTCACCTCCTCCCGCGTCTTCGTTTGGTGTCACCGTAACTCGCGAGAGCCGTCATTACTCTTTCTTTCTCTTCAGCCTGCTCCCTGTCCTCCCCTGTCTTAGTTAAAGTTTTGCCGACAGGCTTTCTCTTGCTACAGAAATTTCTCTGCCCACGTTATTTGTGTCCTTCTCTTTATCTCCCACTCTTTCTCTACTGAGTTGCTTTTGGAAGAGCTGTGGAGAGCGCATAGAGCTGTTAAGCAAAGATGTAGAGATCGCGCAGATAGACCACCCATTAACAGGCTGAAGCCATGGTATCATATTCTTATTATTGAGTTATGCTTTACTAAACTCAATCCAGCACATAACAAAAACATTTTAAAAGCATGTAATTACACTTGTCTTTTTTTTTTTTACTTGTTGGCGACTTTGTGTCTCTTGCTATCTCCCCCGCCCCTCCACATTTGTGTTTGCAGGTTTTCTTCATTTCCCTTGCAAATAGGACAAACAGAGAGCCGCAGTAACTGATTGCTAATGTAACCACTGACTTCCCATCTAAGCTCACAGTGTGCGTTTCTCAGAAACTGCAGTTAGACTGTGTTGGACTTCCTTTGGGTCATATTCTATTCGGACATCATCCATCAAGTGCAGTATCAATGGCAGCTTCCTCATTCATTGCTCAAAAAATTTCCTTGAACACATTTACTCTTTCCACTGCTCTAGATTAGTAAGTGTCTTGAACTATCCTAGGTTTGATCTGCACAGCGTCACAGTATTACTATTACATATAATTACACCATAACAACAACACTCACTATTTTTTTTTTTTTAATTCCTGGAAAGATTTTTTTTCATAGCCTCTTTAATGTCTTTATGAAAGTGCTGATTCCAAGACATGCTGCTCTTACGTCCAAGAGTAATCCTTAATTAAAATTCAAGCTCACAGCAGACTGCCTGAACTGACCTTGGATCTGCCAAGGCCGTGGATAAATGGGGCATCAGCAGCTCTGTTTAATTAGGTGGCAGATCTAAGATCAGTGCGGTAAAAACTGCTGAAGGAGTAACACTGTAAGAAAAAAGGGGGATGTTCTATGAGAGGGACGGACAGTTTCCTCCAGAGCAGTAGATATAAATGTAAAACTCTGTGTTTGTGACAGCTTACCTTCCTGGGTGTAAAAAATAAATAAGTGGATAAATAAAAACTTTGGGATTTACCACTGTGGGATGTTCCACGTTTGCAAATTATGTGCAAATATTTAACAGTGGGAAATACTAAACCCTGTAGGTAACACTGAGAGGCTGCAGCTTTTAGTAAACTCAGAGGAAAGACTCCTACTTACAGCTGCAAGCAACAAACCAGGATTATGATACACTCATCTCTATTCATCTAACTTCTGTGATGCTCTAATGTTATTCTTTATTGATAAAATTCATAAAATACACTTAGACCTGGACCCTAATGCTCAATGTAGCTTCTCTGTCCTAACTTCTCCCCCTTCTCACTTCCTCTCTGTTTTTCAACTTCCATCCTTAGCTGATATTGCTGATCTCATCCATAAATCAAAGCCTTCTACCTGCCAGCTCGATCCTATCCCCACTGTCCTCGTCAAAGCCTGCTTACTCCCTCTCCTTCCCCTCATATCTGCTATTATTCACTCTTCACTCACCACTGGAACTGTTCCTGCTTCCTTCAAAGTTGCTGCTATTACCCCAATTCTGAAAAAAACTGGTCTAGATCCCAACAACTTTAATAATTTTCGTCCTATCTCCAATCTACCATTTCTCTCAAAAATCCTTGAAAAAATAGTTGATTCATAAGTCCATCTTCACCTAACTGATAATAACCTTTACGAACAGTTCCAGTCTGGCTTTCGTCCTCTACATAGCACTGAAACTGCTCTTATAAAAATAACAAACGACCTTCTTATAGCAGCTGATTCTGGTCTCCTCTCCATCCTTATCCTTCTTGATCTGAGTGCAGCTTTTGACACCATCTCTCATCCCATTCTCCTTAGCAGATTAGCTTCTATTGGTCTCTCTCACACTCCACTAGCCTGGTTTAAATCATACCTATCTGACCGCACTCAGTTCATTCAATTAAAATCCTTCACTTCTCAGCTTTCTCCTTTATCCACTGGGGTGCCCCAGGGATCTGTCCTCGGGCCCCTTCTTTTCATCATCTACCTTCTTCCACTCGGACATATTTTTCGTAAATATAATATTCAGTTCCACTGCTACGCCGATGACACCCAGCTCTATCTCTCTACCAAACCTGACTCTACTCTTCCTCCACCCTCCCTCATCCTCTGTCTAGCTGAACTTAATTCTTGGTTCTCCTCCAACTTTCTTAAACTCAACAGCAATAAATCGGAACTTCTTCTGGTTGGCACTAAACGACTGCTATCCAGAATTAACAATTTCTCTCTCACCATCAATAACTCGCTGGTCCCTATCTCTCCCTCTGTGAAAAGCTTGGGTGTCATTCTCGATAGCACATTATCCTTTAACTCACATATCAACAATATTACACGTGCAGCATATTTCCAACTCCGTAACATTAATCGCCTCCGCCCCTTCCTCACACCTCACGCCACTGCCATTCTCATCCATAATCTTGTTATCTCCAGAATTGACTACTGCAACTCATTATTATTTGGCCTTACACAAAAATCTATCAACAAGCTCCAACGTGTCCAGAACTCTGCTGCCCGTATTATTACTAGGACTTCTTCTACCCACCACATCTCCCCAATCCTGAAGCAACTTCACTGGCTCCCGGTCAAATTTCGCATCCATTTTAAAATAATTCTGTATACATTCAAGGCTATTCATTCTCTCTCTCCACCGTACCTCTCTGACTTATTACAGATGAAGCTCCCATCCCGCTGCCTCAGATCTTCATCTTCTCTTTCTCTCTCTGTTCCCTCTGCTCGTCTGATCACAATGGGAGGGAGGGCCTTTAGCTGCTCTGCCCCTCGACTTTGGAATTCCCTACCCCTGGACCTCAGAAATATTAGTTCATTCTCTCTTTTTAAGTCCACCCTCAAAACTCATCTGTTTAAAATTGCCTATTCTTAAATTTCTGTATGTTTTAACTTTTATCTTCTATTTTTATCATTGTGTATATTTCCAGTTTTTATCTGTTGTACAGTGTCCTTGGGTGCTTTGAAAGGCGCTATTTAAATAAAATGTATTATTATTATTATTATTATTATTATTATTATTATTATTACTTAATGTCATTTATACCCCTAGACAGGCCTGTTAGTGTACCTCCAGCACACACACATTATCAAAAGATAAGTAATGGCAACCCCGATCTACTCACAGAGTAGTAGCTACTTTTACCAAACTAACAAATATTAAAACTAAGCATATTACTTTTTCAAGTTCACAAACTCTTTTCATTTTTTTGTTTCAAAACTCTGTTTTTTATTTTTATTTTAGTTAATTTAAATGTTTTTTCACATCTAGTTGACCTCTGACCTTGACCCCAAGGTCAGAGGTCGAGTATTCTGAAAATCTTGTGAATGCTAAAACTTGAGAACAAAGCGATGAAGGATTTTTAAACTGATACCATCTTCCAGGAGGCTGAGGGGTAACCTTTTCTACTCCTAACACTTGTCAAGAAAGCCATAAATGTGTGGGGATTTTTTTATTATTATTATTATTATTATTTTTTTTTTTTTTTTTTTTTTTTTGGCGGCCTGTCCCGTTTGGCTCTTTTGCCATCAGAATTGTTGTCTAAAGGCAAAGAAAGATGCCCAACGGATTTACTTTACCAAACTGACCATCCCAGCCTTGCCGTAATGGTCCATTTGATTCACCTTTTATTGTTTATTTTATTTTCACTTACTGAATACGGGACAGACTTGACTGGGGGAAAGAAGGGGAGAAAGAAAGAGGGAAAGAGAAACAGCTGAGAAGAGGGACGGGGGAGAAGGGCAAAAGACAAAAACCAACAGAACGGGCAGAGAAAAAAAATGCATATATCAATCACCTGGATCACCTGCTGAGAAAGAAAAAAGAAAGCAAGCAGAAGAGAACAAGAGTAATAGAATAAACAACATCACAATGATATATGGGAATATGACAGTAAATACTAAATGTTAAACATTATTGTGCAGCACATAAGATCAACAGAACACAGTGTGCTTTGAGGTAGGAGCCAAAAAGGGTGTAGTTTGTGGGTGTGATCACCCGTGTGTACACCTGTGAGCATGGACGCGCTTGTTTTTTTTAAAAGGTTCCTTCATGTAATGATCTGCTAGAGGGTGTGGGGGGGCCACAGCCCCGTCCTCCAGGGCGTGAAGCAGGTGTGGAGGAGATCAAAACTCCAGACATCCAGAGGCCCCCAGAACACAAGAGACCAAGGAAGACCAACAGAGGGGCAGCTGCGCCACTGTCCCTGTATTATTATTTCAAAGGCAGAGCTCATTTGGAAGAACTGAACATGATTTATCAAAGTATAGAGTCTAGATTCTGGTGGTCAAGACTTGTACGAGGATGGCCAGCATGAGAAGATGGGGAGGAGGTGGGCTGAACAAATGACAGTCTGAAAGACAAAATGATAGAAGAGAGGCAGATTGAGTCAAAGGAGGCAGGGAAAAAATGATTAAGCCAAAGGGGAAGGAGAAGTGATGTAAATAACCTATCACCCGGAACACAGATGGGTGTATTTAGGCACAAGGCTTGTTTCGGGACTTGATAAAGCAGGTAACACTTCCTACTTCTTACTCCAGGAACACTTTATTTGTTTGTTTGAAAGCTGTACCAAATAGCAGAGGCTGCAGCGAGCTAGCCTTGTGAGCATCTAAAACTGGCAGTTGCTTTCTACCACACTTTTCACATTTGAGGGCTTTAAAAGCCTCCTGCCTTTTAATTTTCTGTATCAAAGCACTGGTATGATTGATGTGAAAAGATTAACACTAATGTAGTATGGCTGCCTAATGAGGCCTTGTTGACATGCTTCTAAATTCAGAGTGGAGAGCTGAGAGCTGAAGTGTAGCCTCAAGCTGTAAAAGCTTACTAAGAAAAAAAAAGTGTATTTTTAGTGACAAAGAGGCTGTAGGTTATATATTTTTGCTTAATTGCACAGCAGGTTGAAAAGAGACGCTTATTTCTGTTACCTGCCCACATGTTTTTTTTTTTCACCAAGACTCATACTGGAACACTCTCTGAAACTTTATTTTTCAAGTGTTCAGGAGCAGCAGACAGTATAACACATAAAATGTTGTGTGATACGTGTGTTTGTGGCTGTGTTTGTGTGTCCAGAGGCCTGTTTAACAAAGCAGGTAGTACACTATGTTTACCCAAACCCAACACATCCAGCCCAGAAAATAAGTGGAGTACAGAAGTGTAGTGCCCAGCCATGTAGGAGTGGTGACAGATCAATTAGCACCTGTCTCTCCCCGCATCTTTCTGCTGCTACCGGCACAGTTGTGTCTCTATTATATGTTTTTCTGTTGCCACTCCTCTATCTGAGCCACAAGAGCATTACATTGATACACAAGTAATCCCAATTCCTACTCAAATAGATCCTTCTTAATTTATACATTTAGGATTTTAACATCTTCCTCCGCCTTCTATTTTTGCATCCAGACCGATTTAGAGTCTCTGGACCCTCGCGGTCGTACTCCTCTTCACCTCGCTGTCACGCTGGGCCACCTGGACTGCGCCAGGGTCCTGCTGCAGCACGGCGCTGACGTTAGCAAGGAGAACCGCAACGGATGGACAGGTGAGTGAGTGCACATGCTGTGTGGAGTTTATTTGTGGTAATGCGAGCAGTGCACAGCATGCATAAGCTGTATCTGGAGGGTGGTGGTACATTTTGGAAACTTAGTGACCTTATAATACATTTTATCGTACATCTTTGTACACCTTTTTTGTTTGGAAAATGAAAACCAAAATCTCATCTCTGCTGGCACATTTAAAATTTGGTTTTGTGCTCTTGCAGTGGGAAGATAATGGAGTTTGAAATCAGTTCTTTTTTGTAACTTTTATTTTTCCATTTGTGCCCAAAATATGATCTCACCTTAAGTTTCTTGTTTTTGCTGTCATCTCCTCTCTTTTTTGTGGCTTTTCTCCCCTGACGTTGATGATTTAAGTGCAGTGCACTGAATCTAAGTTATTTCAATGAATCAATAGTTGAAAAATACTGAGTCCATATATTTTGTTTACCTTTACCTGCTCACTTACCCTCACAGTGGTAGCCCTGTCAAGAGTAAGTTTCACGCATACCACACTAGTAAAACTGCTTCTTCTTTTTTTTTTTACATTAGGCCAGAAAATAGAGCTGCTCTTCTAGTTGTAAATGTGAAACTAATGCTACCAAGAGCAGTTCTCCATTGCATTATTTGCCTGGCTGTGTGAAACAAAGGAAGACGTTATATCAGCACGCTAACCAAACAAGCATCATGCCTGTGTGATTGTTGCATCTTTAAAATGTCACACAAATACACACACCAGATAATATAGCGTGTGTGTGATAGTTCAACTCACAAAGTGTGCTGTTCAAGTGTAAGGACAGCTGATCAATGATGGGTGAGACGCAGTAATTGGTGGTTCCAGCTTCTCCTTTGGCCCACTTCAGTTTTGGCAGTTCTCGCTGCCCCCTTTAAATTGTTCATGTACATAAATTTTAGATGAAGCCTGAGTGACTGGTTCTGTTTTACTCTCCCTCTCAGTTCTTCAGGAGGCGGTGAGTACCAGAGATCCGGAGCTGGTGCGTCTCGTGCTTCGTTACCGTGACTACCAGAGGACTGCCAAGAGACTGGCGGGCATCCCCGTCCTGCTGGAGCGACTGCGCCAAGTGCGATTTCACACAAGCACCCATAAGCACACACACGCGCTGTAGTGCACAGGTTCATGAAATAAGTGTGCAAGCCATGTGGGTGATAAATATGGAAGCTATAAATGCATTTGAAATGTAAATAAGTCTTTTTCAAATTTACATGCAAATTTGCTTTTCCCACGAGATCCTTTCTGAAGGTATTAATAGCTTTCTTTAACAAGGGCGATACACTCAAAGGATATGTCTCCATGTTGCAAAGCGCTCTCTCCCTCTAATCTGACTCATAGCTGTTCCCTAAGGACCTCAGGATTGCCCTGTTTGAAGGCAAAAAAGCAGTGATGGACATGCCGAGGCTGCCCGTACAGGAGGTTAATGGTTAGAAGCCTGCAGCAGCAGATTGTGTTGGAGCTGTTGCACAAAACAGTGACAGCGATGCAGGGATGTGCCTCCAAACTGTCTGACTTCCTGTGTATCTGCTCCTGCCGGCACCCTGATACACACAACACCCTCACACTGTGAAAACAGCAAGGAGCACTGGCACTCAAATGCACTCGCACACGAACCCGCGAGCGTTACACACATCTCATCCTTCTTCATCTGCCGCTGCTCTCACCCACATTATTGTCCTCTCCATCCCTCCATCCATCACTTCTATTATTAACACACACACACACACACATATGCAGACATTTCCAGTTTCCAGTCCCATCATCTTTGGCACAGACATCCCTGCTGCATTTATTTGCTTTACTTCTTTTTTTCTCTCCTCCTGCACATCGGTATTCTCCTCCCTCTGTCTGTTAATCTTTAACTTCATCACTCTCCACAACTCTCCCTCCGTATCTTCCTCTTTATCGATGCTCAGTGTTTTCTCATTTTTATTCCTTTCTCTGTCTGTCTCTGCTCTCCTCCTCCACCCTAAGCAGGCCCAAGACTTCTATGTGGAGATGAAATGGGAGTTTACCAGCTGGGGTGAGTCCAGTCCTTGTGTCCAGTGATCCAGTAAAAGCCAGTACCAACCAGTCAGATCTATTAATTTTATCTGCCTCTTAGGCTAAAGACACCTGTTTTCAGTTGCATGTCAGAAAAGCATTTGTATTCTATGTGTAGGTTAGAATGGCTTAAATTTAAAAAATTCAAATGCAAAAAAGAAAACTGAGACCTAGCTCAGCATGGTTTGAGTCAAAGAGTGTCTGTATTCGTCCTTAGTGCCCCTGGTGTCTCGCATCTGCCCCAGTGACACATACAGAGTTTGGAAGAGTGGTCAGTGTCTCCGTGTTGACACCACCCTGATGGGATTTGAACAGATGACCTGGCAGAGAGGAAACCGGAGCTTCATTTTCAAGGGACAGGGTGAGAGTTTGAGCTCGACTGGCTCGCTCTGTGTGAGGTGCACGCAGTGTGTCAAAATGCATTCAAAGAAAACCACACTGACTAGTGCTGATATTTAAAAATGGAGGTGAAAGACAGATGAAACTGGGCGACGTGAGAACAACAAAAGCACAATTCAATTAGCATTTTTCTTTCGTTGCGTTTTTGCTGAGAATTATTTGCACAAGTGAAACAAACACGGTTTAATATCAAAATGAGTAGAGCGCAAAGCTAGCTGTTTCCTCCTGTTTTTGTGCTAAGCTAAGCCAACTCGCTGCTTCCTGTGGCTTTATTGATGACAAAGGCATGAAGCTGGTATTGATTTCAAATGATTCTCATAAACCAAGACGATAACTGTGTTTCCTAAATTTATCTCCAATATGTATCCTTTAAATCTCCCGTAGTGGGAAGTAGAGATGGGGGATCGATCCAATAATCCATCGTGTGTTTACCAGCGTTGGTAATGGTATGTAGCACAGTAGGATTGATACTTATTTCTATCCTCCAAGTTCAGTACGTAGCTCACTGAACTGTTGATGATGATTTAGCTCATAAATCATGACACACTGGTCTCCCCTTCATGAGCTCCCTTTATAAGTTATAAGTATCAGTATTGATATTGGTATCAGCAATACTGGCCCTGTATTGACTTGGTATCAGGCAGGTATCTGTCTGTCTGTCTGTCTGTCTGTCTAAGCATCACAGATTTGTGGACTTTCTCACCTCACTGAAAAGCTCTCAACTTTTCTCTTCCCTTCTCTCCCTGTCTTTCTCTCAGACTCCAGCGCAGAGGTGATGGAGGTCGACCACGACAGGCAGCTGGTGTTCCGTGAGACCTTGTGCGTGTCATCCCTCACAGCGCTCTCGCCGGGCAGGGGGAAGGGTGGTGCCTGCAGCAGCACCACAGCTGGGTTGGGCCTTCTGGGAGTAATGCAGCCCACTGACGAGCAGGTAGCGGCCCGGCTGTCTGCCCCAGTGGTGACCACGCAGCTGGACACCCGCAACATCGCGTTCGAGAGGTCAGAAAAAATACTGCTATGTACTGAACAAAAATATACAGGATGTGAAAAATCAAAGCTAATAAATAGCTTTAGCTCAGCCACAGGACTTGCTCCATTAATCTGCTGTTCTTTTTTTTTTTTTGCTTTGTTTTGTTTTTTCCCCAGTGGAGAAAAATCACTCTTTTGTTGTTAGAGTTGAATTTCTGTCAGTGTTTCTCTGTTGCTGCCTCCTACACTGCAACCCACAGCTGAGTGGAACGAGTTCAGGCACGTTCTCTGGTGGCTGTCAAAATGCATTTCACAAAGTGTAGGAAAATACAAACCAAAGCTGCAGCAGTGGGAGGAAATGGACACAAGAAAAAGTCGCATAGAACAAACTGTTAAATTTCATTGAAGAGCACATATTTTTGGAATATTGTATCCAAAAATCTGGGAATGTGTTCCTATCAAAAAGGTGCATTAAAATAGTTATTCTAAAATCCCGCTGTAGTTTAAAGTAAGACTGTAGAGCTTTTGAAAGAAGTAAAAACAATGTTCAAATAGCAGCAGCTGTCTTGTAATCCAGTTGCAGTCACACTGGGTCAATAGTAATCATTGTATTTTAATTTAACTACTCGCTTCTTCATCCTTTCTGTCTCTGTGTAACCTCAAAAGGCAAAAAGTGCCCAAATAAATTTGCAGGACTACGCTTGATGTGAAGGAACAAATTAGCTTCTGGCTGCCTGAATCGAGCTGGGGCGCCTGTAAAACAAGTAAAATGCAGTGGTGGGAAAAGACAAAAAGACTTGGACAAGAGACAGGCCGGACATAAGGTGGAGAGAAGAGTGGACCGAGCAGGCGGGAGGCAGGGGGGGTCATGGAGGACAAAATTCATCCTATTCTGGTTGGTTGGAGAGATAAGACTGATGAGGAAAGGACGGGGGTAACGGAAGAGGGAGTTTTGTTTGGACAGAGAGGGATGGAGAAGAGAAAATGTAAAGAGATGAAACAAAAAAGGAATGAGAGCGAGGGACAGAACTAACGCTGGGACGTGGAGGTATGAGGGGAAGGCACACAATAAGAAAAATGGAGGGAAAGATGAACGGGTAGCAAGGCTGTGGGCGGGAAAGCACAATACAGAAGCCAGAAGAAAGAGATATTTGATCTTTTTTTGTGGAAGGAGGGGAAAAAGAGGAAGACGGTGATAGATAGGCGAGTGATGGAAAGGCAGCGGCGGCAGGAAGTGAATGTTAACAGATTAAAAGTGAGAAAGAAGGCAGAGAGACGAATGACTCCAAGAATTGAGCGAGGAGAGGTTGGGGTGGGGTAATTATCTCACTGTCAGACTTGCACCTCGGTGTCACCTCTGTGCATTTTGCTCCGTCAGCATTCCTGTCCAGTAATGTATTTGGGATGCTTTACAGCAAACCGCTTCGTCAAGCATCCTAGACAGGGACACCTCAAAGCTCTGGAGTTATTACGTCTCTACGCAACTTTGCACACAAAAAATACAGCGCTGCAGTTTTACTGTTTTAAAAGTTGGATTCAAAGTTTTGGGAACCCATGACAAGGACCTTGACAGCTGGCTAGCAGAGGAAACGGTATGCTTAGGCTACAGACTTTCCCTGATTGAGACAAATTCATGTGCCACTTGCCAAGGGACATAAAAGGACTGTAGTGTATATTAGCTTGAAAGACATATTTTTCCGTTACTTCGGTGTATATATAAGATAAACTACCTTGAGAAGTGGATGGAAGATTATCGTATGCCTTGGCAGTCGTTTGCATTCGTGTTTAGCGCCGGTCCTCTTGGGGTCTGTTTGGCCAACAATCATTTACAAAAATGCAACAGGCTGCAAGTTAGTCTGTGATGTATCACTTAAACAGAACAATGCTAGTTTGTTTTTTTAGTAGTTCTGGCCTTGTTTATACTATTTAGCATGCTAACATTTTGCAAAGTACAGTTCAGGCTTGTGAGATTGCCAGTATTTTCCATTAAACTAAATCTTTTGATAATTATAACAGCTTATCCACAGAGGAGCAAATTTCCAAACAGCCCGTACAGTTGTTGTTGACGAAAATCTAAACAAAGTAGGATGGGAGACAGGCGTGACAGCTTTTTGAGTAACAACCCTTAGGAGAATTCTCCCAAATGTCACTGATAAAATAAAAAAATAAATAAATCTGATATTGTTTCACTAATAAACTTAAGAGCTGAAATGATTGGATTAACCAGCCTTGAAAAGTGAGTTTTTGAGCTTTGAGGAATTTAGTGGCACGAATAAATCACGAAGATGCAATATTGCTCGCTGACTTCTGGCAGGTTTGCTAATTGCACACTGAACTGCTCGTCTTCACTGGTGACAAACAAGGCCAGCGTCTTCAGGATTCCTCTTGTGAGAAAACTTGGTTTTTTTGAGCTTCCTCTCCTCTCACAGTACCCAGGAGAGGAAGCTCTCCTGGGTACTGTGTCCTTGAGCTTAGATGGAACCGAACTTGCTTTATTATGGCTTTGAGACGTGAGAGAGATGACCTGGGATGTGCTGAAACTGTGTTGCAGGAACAAGACGGGCATCCTGGGATGGAGGAGCGAGAAGACCGAGACGGTGAATGGATATGAAGCAAAGGTAAGCGGCTCGCTTATCTCTCGCACTGTCCAGAGAAAGCCCAGCCACCGTTTGATATTTGATATTCAGTTTGATATTCCATGAAAGTTCACTTAACTTGAAGGATTTCATTTCCTGAATGAATAAAATCCAGAGTTGTTTCATGCTTTAAAAAAAACCCATCGATCAAGATTCAGCAGCACCTAAAAGACCAGATGGCCTCTCAAATCAAGTAAAAAAAAAAAAAATACATTACCATGTTACCTTTACCCCATTTGTTTTCTTTGTCCCCCTCGAGGGATCAATGGGTGGCAAGTGTCAGACTACCGGGCCATCTGTCACCGGTGGGTTTAAAAGCCCTTCAGATGGGCTCTACTGTAAAATACTGCTGTCTATTTTCTGCTTCATTGATTTAGAGTCGCAAACATAAACAGACAACGCATACAGAACTGCTCTACCCCTGGAAGCTTTTAGTTCTTTATTTCAGTCGTGTGTAGTCAGTGTAAACTCAGTATCAGCAGCCTGCTCAATATTTAATCAGCGCCTGATTTTTATGGTCACTGTTGAGGAATTCCTGCATTTTGCTGTGGACTAGTCGGACTGCAGACTAGCAACTAGGGTGCACAAAAATCGCGGCTTTAAGGGTTTTGGTTTTGCTTTATAGCTTGTATGGTGACAAGTTGTTTTTGGAATTATTGCTACAGCTATGAGGTGGTAAAGTGTGCGTGAACAGAAAAAAGGAGTTATGTGTCTTCCTCTTTCAGGTGTATGCAGCATCCAATGTTGAGCTGATTACCAGGACCAGAACCGACCATCTGTCAGACCAGAACAAGAACAAGATAAAAGGTAAGTCACTTCATCAGGATGTCGTCACGCCTTTTTTGTTCCCCTACAGCTGAATCTCTCCATTACGTCCTCCGCGCCGTTGTAACCCGCAGTCCAAGTGCCGAAACACGTCCGATAGAAGAGTCACCGATGACTAATCCCTCTCACCTGAGCTCGATGAGATCACCCCGAGGCTGCGGCTAACAGCCCGTAAAGTTCTCTCGGTGGCTCCGTCTCATTTTCTGGTTCACATCATAAATCAAACAGGATTAGCAGGTTTCCCTCTCTCCCTGGACCGTCGCTGTCAGCCAGGATCAACCATCACACGCTCTTCTGAGAGAGCTCCTCTCTCCCAGGTCACAATCCCCATCTGCGCTCTGCTAATATGCACGAGGAAAGTGTTCTCAGAGACGCTACACTGACTCCTGAATGAGTGACTCGGTCCATTTGCCCATTTCCTCGAGCTACTTTTCATCATTTTGTTAACGCTGTTAAGAATTTAAAAAACAAACCTTTAAGTGCTCCTATATATATCCTAGGAGAGGCACACACTGTATCATCAGCAGCTGTAGACAGATTAGATGACCAAAGGCTGAAATGTAGATCAGTGCTTTAAAAACCACAATATAGTGATGGACCTTTGCTCTGCTTTTAGTACTTATTCAGTTTCTGGTTTGATAAAGACAAACCGCACCACCACGTCCAAACCACACACTATCAAGCTGCTCACTTTTTTTTTTTGGGTGCTCAGATCTAAATGAAAAGCAGCTTTTGAGTTTCTCCACTGTGGATCTTTTAAACCCCTCGATGTCTAATTTTAGGAATGATCCTGGAGTTTATGATTGCAGATTTCACTTTTGGTATTTTGCAATATACAGCTTTTGAAAGTAGACGGGACTTGAACCATTAGAATCAGAATTAATTTAGATGTTTCCACCTTATTTAGTTGTTTATTCTCATTGTTTAAGAAAGAAGTTTGATGTGAAGCCAAATCTTTATCCTCATTTGTCTGTATGCGAAGTCCATTTACATACAAGGACACACCATATCTTAAAGGCCTCCAAGTACCACATCGCCCCAGTAGAGCACTTAACTCTCAGACTGCTGGCTTGTGTTGTTTCTGGGGTAGAATGGGAAGCAGAGCCCTCAGAGGTGTTGTCCTGTTAAAAGTGAGTTTTTCCTCCTCACTGTCATCAAGCACTTGCTTATAGGGAGTCATCTGATTGTTGGGGTTTCCTCTGTATTATTCTGGGCTCTTTGCCTTACATACGAAGCCCCTTGAGGTAACTGATGTTGTGATTTAGTACTATGTAAATCAAATGTAAAATAATAGAACAATTTTTTAAACCCATGTAATCATAAAAAGTTGCCTGTGTATGGATAACTGAAAAGGTTATTTGGTGCATCACTCATCATTTTTGAAGCACTGTTTCCTCAATAGTTAGTCAGGAGAGGGACAAGTTTCCACCTGTGTGATGTCTAGGAGCACATCGTGATGTCATGGAAACGATGCAGCTCAAGATAGGGGAGGGTTTTCTTAGTCACCACCACCGAAAGTGAAGTGACCTCATTTGCAAGTCCAGGTGATGTGGAAATAAGTGCCACTCCTACCCAAAGTGCAGCGTGAACAAGCTCACTGACAGTGTGTGGGCTGCAAACACACTCTCAGAGGAAAACAAATTATTTTGACCCAGTCTATGGTTTGGGATGATAATCAACAACTTTTCTAAATCCATTGTAAGATGCCAGTGTTGAGACTCTGCAGGAAACAGCTAAATTAGGTGCCAGTATATAGAAGTGGGTGTCATTTGGACACCAGGTCATTTCACCCAGTTAGGAACCTTCCTAAGCCAAAAAAAGATGATTCCACTTCACCCCACATGCTGACAGGGCCGGTCTGAGATGACAATAGAGTGGGGAAAAGGGAACACAGGCATCTACAATAAATGTGCTTTAAAGTTTGACAAGCATGTTGAATGTCTTAGACTGGATTTTGGGTGATGAGCGAATGCCTCATGTGGTCCCGTAGCAGGAATTGGCCGTTAAGACCTCAAATATTCTCAAGATTCTTGTATTATCTTTTGATTTGTGTGACAAATGTGATTTTTTTTTTCTCCCATTACTGCTGTGCCTGTTTCCCAGAATAATGACGGTGACATATCTCCAAAAGTGATGCCCTCGCTCTCTTTTTTATTGGAGCACTAAAATCGTCGTCTTGAAGAAGTGCTATTCAACTGGCATCTTACATGGATGAGATAAAGAATTGAACTTTTTTCTGAGGGGGGGAAATATGTCTATGATTTAATGAACTATAGCAAAGCAGGGTGAGAGAGCCTCAGAGCAGGAAAAGGTCAAGTCAAGAGGTGGAAGTAGGAAAAGTAAGTACAATGTTGAGATTGAGGGCTTCTCGTTGTCCAGCTGTAGTCCGTAATTACTCACGTATCAGGTTCTGCTGTGAGATCTGCTGATATTTAGGCTAGACCACCTAAGCTGGCTTGCCTTGGTTCATGCTGGCTCCTCGTAGATAAGAGTGCATTACAAAAAGCTTCATGTAATGCAATAAGGCATCCTGAGCAGAGCATTATAGAGCAAAATGACACTGTGGACAGTTGCAGCGGCGATAAATGAGCCCACACAGAGGGCTGTGCAGTAATCTGAAGTAAATGTGTAAAACAAACAGGACAGCATGTAGTTTGTATGGATGTGCTGTGATTATATAAGTGCATTTCTTTTTTTACTTGTTGCTGCCGCTGTGTGTCTGAGCAGGTGGGAAGACTCCACTGCAGAACTTCCTCGGGATTGCAGAACAGCACATGGGGCCTAATAACGGGGTGAGCACACACTCGATTTGAACATCGTCACGTGAAACATGAACGGCAATCGGCGCTGTGACTGTCATCGCTGTTTTCAGGGACATTTCCTACCTTCTCGTGTTAGCGTTACCCCGCCCCCAACTCGATCGCCTCCTCTTTGGATGGTCAGGCAGTGTATGAATCCCGACTGTCGAGTCGACCGTGTCAACAGCAGAGGCTCCAAACCGCTCTCAGATATTGATTATGTTTTTTTAATTTGTTTCTGCTGCCGAGCACCAATGACTCATACCTCCCTGCTTCTCCTATTTCTGTATTCTGGCTCTTCACTCGCTTCCCCTCCCTGTCGCCTCTGCACATCATCATCCACACACACACCAAAAAAATTGAATTTCTTTTGGGCAACAGATAAAATTGGTGCACAGACAATGAATGTATCCTGAGCTTGTAGCTTAGCACTGCAAAGACCCGCAAAGCAAAATCGGCTATTTTGCCAAACCGTAAACTTCTTCTGTTTCACAACTCTTTGTTTGCCCGTAGCAGGAATGGCTGTTCCTACTTTTGACAGGTTTAGTCATGCGTCACACCGAGATAGTTATTAATGCAGCGAGCCAGCCGCTGTAATGATGAATAGTGAAATAAGAAACCGCTTTATCAATTTTTTCACAACTTCTGGCTTGAGCACGACTCCTTCAAAGAGTTGTTAAAAAATGCCAGTAGGTAAAAGGAAAGCCTTGAAATCTCTACAGAGTAGAGAATAGCAGAGAAAGTGAGTCTGAAAAGCCTCTGGTATTGATTAATAGTCCTTTGCATCCCTGCGAACAGAGTCGTTTTTCTACAGCTGTAAAAGCTTCACTATCTTTAATACGGAGACATGTTATAGCTGGATCTTTTTTTTTGTAAATTCATGTTATTCACTCCTCACTTTGCCCAGGCTCTGGTGACCCAGATGTCGTCCCCCGTGGTGACAAACCCCGCTGCGCTGACCGCCGAGGAATACTTCAACCCCAGCTCGACGACCACTCAGAGGGATATCGGCCACCCGTGCCAGCTCACAACCAAGACGCAGAGGTGACACGTGCCCACGGAAAAAGAAACAAAAAAACAAACCAAACATTCAGCCATGCGTAGAGCACAGTCGCCCTGAGTCGCAGAGTCGTTGTCAGAGCTGACAAAATGATGGACAGAGAAGAGCCCAGAGGAAAATCGGCCGTCCGCAGCAGCTGACCGCCGAGCTTCTGAGGTGAAAGGCAGCCAGATGACAGCGGCAGACAAACACTCAGGTTTTTACAAAGCTGGTGGAGAGTCGAGCAATTAGTGGGTTTCTGCAGTCGATCACTCAGCTCTGGCTCGATGACTCATGGCACATCATCTTCGCTCCAGCGTATTAACAAATGGAACAAAACAAAAAAGAAATGAAAGAACGCTTTCTGTGTCACTCAGGGAGCAAAAAGCAAAAGAAGTGAAAATATGAACTCAGTGAGGAAAGTAAAAGCAAATAAAAGAATGATCTGAGTGTTCAGGTGTTTTTTGTAACATAGCTGATGTTATTCCGCTGCCCATAAATCGGGGTTGTTGCTCTGTGTTTTGGGTCTTTCGGACATTTCCAGTACCATCGTTCTTCAAGCGGGTAATGAAAAGTTGCTGGACATCAGGAGGACGACGGGTCTGAGGTTGTAGAGCTGCCTCTCAATCTTGTGTTCATTCATTGGACAAATTAGAATATGAGAATCGATCGGCCTCGGTTTGAGAACGACTCAGCAGCTTGTGGACAGCCACTGTTAGCTGATGTGATCAATGTCTTTGTGCAGCTTCCTCCGGGCAAACATTCAACTGTCTGAGCAAGAGCATAAATTGCTTCAATTATGCTTTAGTCAGAAATGTATTTGCTGATATTTATTAATTAACTCTTTCTTCCTGCCTTCTTTCTTTTCCCATACGTGTGCTCGTTCCCAGGTTTAAAGCTAAGTTGTGGCTGTGTGAGTCCCACCCTCTTTCCCTGGCAGAACAAGTGGTGCCTATCATCGATCTCATGGCGATCTCGAACGCCCTGTTCGCTAAGCTGCGTGACTTCATCACTCTGCGTTTGCCGCCTGGCTTCCCTGTCAAGATTGGTGAGCACTGTGAGATTGAGACGCATGATGGGAGGGGGCTAAGATGTGTGCTGTTTAAATAAAGGGGGAGGGCGCAGTTATGGAAAGGTTGGAAAATGGACACACAGATTAATAGAAAGTTAAGACATGCAGAGAAAGGGTGTAAAGAAATGACCAAATTACTTATAAGATGTATCAATCATAAAAACAGAATAACTGATATAAAGGACATGTGTGTTATTGGAGGATGGGGTGAAATTTCTCTCCTCTCCTTACAGAGATCCCTCTCTACCACATCCTGAATGCCAGGATCACCTTTAGTAACCTGAATGGCTGTGAGGAGGGAGCCGGTGTCCGTGCTGACAACGAGGTGGTGGTGGAGGGCGAAAGACAGAGGGACACCCCGAGGACAGACACCCCTTCTCCGGGCAGCGACTCGTCCAGCGTCTCCAGCTCTAGTTCCACCAGTAAGCGCCTCAGCTGTAGAATGTCTGTAGAAGCTTTTTCTTTTACCGCTCCACAAAAAAATGTTATATTCTTTTTAAACATCAGTGTAATTTATTATATGTATATTTTGTGTTAATAATGTAAGTCTGCAAAATATTGTCACCAAATCGTTGAACTAAATTGAGCCGAGTACACCACATGCCCCCTTTTAGACACACCCCTGCGTGGGACATGTAATCCTGCAGCAAGTTATCAGATTTGAAGATCATAACAAACTGTAGTCATTGGTTTATCTGCATAGAGACATATTTTACGTTAATGTCTGTAGCTTTATTGGACAGCATATAAACTGGATGTAACTACCATGACGTAATTCTCTGGAGTCTCCTTTAGATGTCTTCCAGATGAGCGTTTAGTTTTTAGTTAGTGACTGAGCCCATAAACTCATCAGGAAAGTGTTTGCAGTGGTCAGGGCACGAAGCTGTTTTCGCCCAGACTTCTATAGTAGTGGACGTTTTTGGGTTTTTTTGCAACCACAGCTGTTGCCATCTGGTGGCCTTTAGATAGAGTGCAGGTTTTCAGGCGTGTATGCATTGGCTTCATTGTTCCAACCCAGAAGCTGCATCTATCAGTTATACTGCTGCTGCGTAAGGCAAACAGCAGTGGTGACTAATACAGCCACACTCCTGACTTTGAACCTAAAAAAACATCCAGTCCAATGCATCTGACATAGAAACCGCCTGCCTTTACTTTGCTATTTCTGGCAATGGGATACAACACCTCTGACTAACCAGTGTTTGCTGGGTGTTAATTACAAATACTCTAATTATACACTTTGGAAATTTCAGCTAATACACATTACTGTGCAAATGTCTTGAGGCAATCCTCATGTCTTGATATGTTTCTAGGAAAATGGGAAGTAGGTGCAGCGATTTGCATGGACACGTGCACAAAAATAACAGAGTTTTTACAATTCCAACGAGCTTCAAAGTCAATATTTGCTGTGATCACCTTTATTCTTCAACACAGCCTGAACTCTCTTAGGAAGGTTTCTTCACATAGTCTTCAGGAATACTTCTCCAGGCTTCTTGTCGGACATTTAAAGCTCTTTTCTGTGAAGATGATCCCACACTCTCTCAGTAATGTTGAGGTCTGGGCTTTGGGACGCCAGTGCACGATCAACATTGTGTGTTTTTCTATCCAGGTATTTACTGCATTGGAAATGTGTTTGGGACCTTCATGCTGAAAAAAATGAAGCTATGCCAATCAAATGCTTTTTGAAAGAATCCCAACACCACTTAAATGAATCTCCAGATGATGACATCATGTTTTACAGATGGCTGTACCTCTTTCTCGATCTTCTTCAGACATACTGATGATGATTTGAAGCAAACATTTCAAATCTGGGTTCATCACTCCATAAGACCCGTTGCCACTGATGCTAAGTGTAATTTACCTCAGCCTTTTCTTCCCACTTACAACCACTGAGACCAGTCTCCTAGTAACAAAGTGTCTAATGTTACAATATAAAATTAGTTCTTATTGACTGTTATGTGAGACACAACACGGATTCATACTTTGAGTTTTTGAGTTTGAATGATTCATTGGTGAGTATTTAGTGGCTAATGTCTCTGAAAATAGTCAGGTGCAAAAGTACACTTTATTACAGGCTTTGGGTCAATAGACTGAGGTTTTGCCTCAATAGGTGACACATGTAAATCTGCAAATATGAAGTGTTTCCTGCCAGATTTGTCTGCTTTCTCCCAAACTTCTGCTGAGTGACAGGCTGACACTTGTAAATTTGTGCAATATCTGTTAATTCAAGGGTTTAAGTCTCCTCGTGCTTTCTTTTACTCAGAAAAAAAACCTCTTGTATTTTTCCGCTCCTCTCCTTTAGCCTCCTTTACTGCCAGATAACACTCCTTCCCATCTCTTGCCCTTTGCCTTCCCCCCCGTGTGCTGCAGTGTCCTGTCGAGCCAGCGAGATTCCCCCGTGTGTGTTTGAGGCCCCACCTGGATACACCATGCTAGGAGGCAAACAGAGAGACAGCATGAGGGAGGAGGAGGAGGATCTGCTGCAGTTTGCCATACAGCAGAGCCTTCTGGAGGCTGGCTCCGAATACGATCAGGTGGCTTCAATGTGAAACTCCTGCGAGATCATCTTTTCTCTTCTGCGGGGAGCTTAAATCAGTGCTTAACTGGCTATTAGCTAAATCAAACTGCTTCATATGTTTTGCTCAGGCTACACATGCACAGTTAGCAATGATCCAGATAGCATAGTCGTTTAAAAAGACTACAGCAGGGTTCCTATTTCTACTGAAGACTCTCAGTCTAGCTGGCTTTTATGACAGTTGGCGGTCATCATCAGGTTGGAAGCTAAGGTTAATGTTACACTTCATCATTTTTGATGGTGCTGTAAAGGTTGGGTGTATTCCCCGCATCCTATAAAGAGCAGCTGATTGTAGCCTACACATAGTGAATGAACCTGTGTCAGCATACTGGGAATGCTACACTGTGGATGAGCTGAACGTAGTTCTGTTTTAATCAAGCCCACAGACTAGCTAATGGATGACTTGGATGATGTTTAGGCAGTGCAGTTGCACGTTATGAAGTTCATAATTTATTAATTTATACAAAACAGTTCAATTTTTGATTCATATGGGACGCTCAAATTCATGTACCATAAATTCTTATTCTTTTCTGTCATTGGGTTGCCCAAATTGTACTAAAGGCTCAAAAAGTGTACCCTACACCTTTGCACCAGGAGTAGCTGGAACCATTGTTGTCCAGTACTGTGTGTTCAGAGATGCTCTTCTGTGGCCTTTGGTGCCGTTCAATCAGCTAGCTCAAAGCAGTCAGGCCATAAACGAGGCATTTTTACCAAAATCTCAGACCATTCTCTTTAAACAGCAGAGATGTTTTTGTGGGAAAATCCCAGCAGATGAGCAGTTTCTGACACGCTTAGACCAGCATGTCTCGCACCATCAACAATGACACATTTAAAGTTCCTTAAATCATCGTTCTTCCTCATTCTAATGCTCAATTTAAACTTCAGAGGATCATCTCGGCCGGGTCTGCCCAAATTCAGTCGCGGCCATGTAATCGGCTGATGAGACATTTGCATTAAGAAGCACTTGTGTGCATGTATATCTTTAGCAGCCTCTGAGGTGCATCTCTGCTGCAGAGATGCACCTCGCCAAACTGATGTTTTGCAATGTGTCTCGTTATGTGTTCCAAACATGTTAAATCTGATATGTCACACACAAATTCTGTGTCTGTTTAAACAGTAGACAGTGGAGATGCGGCTTTCCCATACTAATATGGTGCTGACGCGTTACTGTAATTAATGGCAGCGGAGTATGACATATCTGTGTGTATATTTCTATGAGCAGGCACAGGGAGCAAATGTGGAAAGTATTCTCCCTGCTTTTAAATTATACGGCGCAAATGGCAGCAATAAATTTAACCATAAGTCAAGCAAGACCAGACAAATATACGCAGTGAAGGAGGGAAAAAGTGAGCTGTTTTGAAAATAAAAAAACAATCAGTGCTGAAGTAAAATCAGTAAGTAGAATAAATTGGCTCTGATGTGTGGCGCACGCTGCCTGAGGATCGGCGCTGTTTAAAATCCCAGAGATCCTCGGTCCTGATAGCCCTTGGCCTTCTTCCAGACGTTACAGAAAGTGAGGTATAAATAGGCTCTGTGAGACAGGTCAGAGAACATCCTCTGAGTTTTCTTAGCTGAAATACACAAGGGGAAGGAGCAGAGGAGGCAAGGGCACGGTTGCAGCTTAGGCTTTGTGCTGCAGTTTGTGCTCTCGTCTCCAGCAGCCGTACCGAGCGCTTCCACCGCTGCGCCGCCGAGAAAGGTGACACTTTTAATTACTGCTCTAATACCAAAGCAGGACAGGTGTTAAAGGATCGTCCCGCCGACACGCTGTGTTTTACAGATTTAACTGCTGTACAAATCTAGCTTACACGGTATCCTGTCATCTTCTAAAAAACAGCTTTTGTTCACAGCTTCCATATATTTCTGTGACAGTGTGAAGCTGAATTTGAAACTTGAACGTCTATATTTAACAAGTGCTTCTCATCTTTATTAATCACTGGTAGCATTAAAACTGTACGTGGACTTGAGTAGGACCGCAGCCAGGATCGATCATTTAGTTTACGACCAAGGCCGCTGGCTCCGTCTCTACCATACGTTAACAGGAAGCTGCCTACAGGGAACGAGGATGCGTTTGTTTTGCATGCACCGCTTCCTGCAGCGCTCCTTCACTGACTTCCTGTGCCGCCTTCTCTTTTGTGTGCCCAGGTGACCATCTGGGAGGCGCTGACCAACAGCAAGCCGGGGACTCACCCTCTGTCCTGCGACCCGAGTCGTGTCGAGAGGTCAGAATGAAAGCCTTTGTTTTATTTTGGGGGATTTTTAATGACTCCCACGTGTTTGAGTTAAAGCTCTTTGTTATTGGGGACTTTGTTAGAAAGTCTGATAAAAGCGTCAGTGAATGAAAGAGAGCGGGACTTTCGTTGTCAGCAGCGAGGGGAAAAAAGCCCCCGCATAAATCTCCTTGAGTGCCAGGATGAAGGCGATTATATCCTGCCATCCCTCCACCGCATTGTCTCTGACTTCCTCTCAGCTCTCTTATGTGTTGTTAATCTTCAGTGTCTCGCACTCCTCTGTGAATTTTTTTTTCCTGTGGTTCTTTCCTCCCATACTTGACTCACATCCTGTATTCCTGTCCCATTCCTTGCTCTATTCTCTTATCCATCCTGCTATTCTCCCCCTCTCCTATCTGCTATCTGAGCTCCAGTGTGTGTGTGTGTGTGTGTGTGTGTGTGTGTGTGTGTGTGTGTGTGTGTGTGTGTGTGTGTGTGTGTGTTTGCAGAGAGGGGGTGTTGGTGGGAGGATGAGAGAGTTGAGAGAGTTTCCTGCTTTCTCAGTTGACAGTGCTGTAGTTGACTTTAGCCTCTGTTATCTTTAGACAGTGTTTCTCTCTGGGTGCATTCCCTGTTTGCAGATGGCTGGTTGGATTCACAGACTGTCCTATCCTCTTCGTCACTGCCTCCTCCCCAAGTCTTGCCATAGCAGTGTTTACTCGAGCCAAAGTTCTAACCTGAGGGGAAAGTGTTGGACCTATAGACCGACACCAAGAGAAAGTTGCAAAGCTGTAAAAATAAGAACAGAATGCAATCTCATAAACCCAAATATTACTGTAGAACACAGAAAATATGTCAGATATGGAAAAATAAGCTAACATCTCAGCAGAGTGGAGGCAGATTGGCTCAGTGGAAGCAGGACTGATCACTAGAGCAGTGCTGTCGGCATCGAGTTTGACAGCGTGGGAAAGAGGAAGTGATGTAAATAACAGACCAGCAGTCAGACACCCAGGAAAGCAGGCGGATCGTCCTTGATGAACTTAAGCATAAGTTTGATTTCTAAATGCAGTGCTGCCCGAGGGCCCAAAATCATGGGCCAGTACTGCTTTTCTGCCTTATCCAGAATTTTGGCAAATTGGTGAACGTCTTTACTCATGAGAAACGCTGCCTGTCTTTTTCTACCCAGTTAAACTAATCAGTTGCAAAATGTCCCTCCAGCTGTTTCTTTTTAGCATCACTTAACGTTTTTGAGATGTGTTGCTGTGGGGCATCAAGTCCCACATGAGCTAATACTTTTCTAAAGCAGTAAAATGTTTAACCGTTTGGCATGTTTTCTGTGTTCCACTATAAATAAAGTTAGTGTCTATGAGATTTTCACGTCAGAGTCCCAAATTGTATTTTATTTGATGCATTTTTTTGGCATTGGGGTTGCAGAGAGAAATGCTTGGCTATTGTGTGTAGTGTCCTCAGAATGACTTAGCTGGGAAAAAAAAGACAGTGACAGCTTAAATGCTTGACTCCAGGGTTTCTGTGTCCATCTTTTATATACAGTCTGTGGTAAAAACAGTTTTGGTTTTTTTTAGTATTTCGTGATAGAACCGAGCACAGTTATGGGAACGCATGTCTCGCTGTGTCTCTTCTGAAGCCTTTGTCGCACCTTGTTTTTAAATAAAGCGTTTACTAAGACTCCACAATGTAGTCTGCAGCTAATTTGAGTCGATAATAGCTTTCTCCCACCGTTCATCAAATCTGCAGAATGACAGACGGTAATAAATGGAATCAGGACGAGACAGATCCAGGTTTAAGGTCCGGTGAAGCGTTAGATTAAAAGACAAAGCAAAGTGTCACGATGGAAAGATAAACAGCAATCAGAGGAGATTCTCATAACCTGGCAACCCAGACCTCATTCATTATTCATGCATTGACTCACAGTGAAACCATTACTGACTTATCCTTATTATGAATGATGCCTACTGTGTGCCCACTGAGGAGGTTTTTAAACCCGTGTTTCCTCGCCCCTGTACGCAGCACCCCCCAGCACAAGCCCCGCCCCCCCACCAGCCTTTGCTCCACCCCCTCCAAGAAGAAGCCGACCACCTGCAGCTATGACGAGCAGCTGCGTATCGCCATGGAGATCTCAGCCCGGGAGCAGCAGGAGGCAGAGCTTCGGCAGCAGCAGGAGGAGGAGGAGCTGCAGCGCATCATCCAGCTGTCACTCATGGAGAAATGAGCCCCTCACCCCACACCCTCCCTCTGAACCAGGCGGTCCTGCCAGGGTGGGGGGTTTGGACTGAGGGGAGGTGGGTGGAAAAGGGCAGGTGTCCGCTTAAAATCTTGGAAATTTAAAAAGAAAACCATCTTAGAGGTAACATCTGACCTGGCCGTCCCTCCCCTCGCCTCAGCCAGACCCTTTTCCCATGAAGCCATGAGGTGGTTGCGTCTGCCCGGCTTCACAAAGCCAGAGACGGACGCACGCCTGGTCTCTCTTCTGCCACATTGGCACTTTCTCAACAAGTGCCAGTTTACAACCAACGACACATCCGGTACAGTTTAACAGGAACTCCGTCTCGAATTAATGATTTCTTGGGGGGTGTTTTGCAAGGGTGCGTGTTTGTCTGTGCGTGTGTGTGTGTGTGCGTTTAAAACAAACCAGCTCAACGCACAGAAGGTCAATAAGGTCAACTAAACAGTTCCCCTAAATGTAGTGTGTCAGGCCAACTCACTGCTCCAGCACCTAATGCACACTCACCCCACGCTCCCGTCACCACTGAGCGCGTGTGGTTTTCAGTTCTGACTGCATCGAAGAGCGCAGCGGCGTGGAGAACGCCTTCCTCATTTGAAGGCCGATAAATAATCAGACTTCCTCAGTTTTTAATGAAAATTTTTAAAATGATGGACTAATGTGTTTCTTCTTCTTCTCTTTTTTTTTTTTTTTTTGATTTGCACAAAATCCAGATGTACTGTACTTGTGGGTGAAGCACATATATGACTGTTAATGGATGTTTGAGTTTGAGCACAAAGTTTAAAACAAAAAAAGAAACCCAGGCCGGGGTCTAGTTTTAAACCCTGACGCCGGGCTTTGCAAGGAGCACAGTAATGATGAGACTCCCAGATGAACACTAGGTGTGTACTAACTATACTGTATGTGAAGTAGAGCATTTATTAATAAAAACAGTAACAGGAATAAAGGTTTGTATGTGGATCGTGGGTTAGAGAAGAGTTTTCTCTGTAAATTTGCTTTTTCTCACCTTACATGAGCTGATGGTTGTTTGTTTTTGTTTTTTTGTGAGTGTGTTTCTGTGCATTATAATATTTCAGCATGGTCTGCACCCAATGAAAGGGGTGGGGGTCTTTTGTGACCTACGGCAAGTTTCACTGAGCAAAAGTTTTTTTAAAAGCTGAAAACTAAAATCCAGTGTAAAATCACCCCTCAAATTTTTTCTTAGAAATTGGCAGGGTGCAAATGTAGATGAGCTCTGAGGGACTTGTTTTGTTTTTGTGTGGAGGATGACGAGAGCAGGGACACCTTATGCTCTGTTTTTTTTTTTTAATTAAGTGAGAAATGTAAAACTTTCAGCATCAGCACAAACTGAGGATACCACCTTCTCTTTTCCTTCTGTAATTCATGGTTCTAAGCTTTCCCGGTTGGGTTAAGAAGTTAAAAAAATGCTCCTTTTGTTTTTTACTTTTTGAAAAAATGTTGCAAAACGTTAAAAAAAGCACGGTGTTTTCATGACGTATGCTGGGAAGTGAATTGACATGATTTAAATAAAGGAAAATCTTTTTTTTTTGGAGAGCAATGTAGAAATGTGTTATTTGATTTTTTTTTCCTTAAGCCTTTCAAATGCTCTGTAAATCCCTTCACCACCCCCCAAACCACACACACGCGCGCTACAGTTCTTCCACTGTTAAGTTCGTTTCCGTGGTCCTCTCCAGTGGAGGACAGTGACAAAAGCAATTTATTTCACACGAGATTGGGGAATGCTGCGGCGTCTGTCAGCACCAGAGAGAGCTCATCCGTTTTTAGCAGCTGCCACCTTCATCATCGTCCCTGTGACATGGATTCCCAGAGCTGAAGAAGTCTGATCCAACTGGGTTGTTTTTTTTTTGTTTTGTTTGGCTGAAGTTATTTTAGGCTTACAAGGGAGAAAAAAAGGGGAGCAGATTAGAGGCTGTAAAACCTCCAAGAAACAGCACTCAGGACAGAGAAAAAAAGGACGAACCAGCAGTGCGCATTATGAAAAATACCAGGACTGTGGAAGGTACCGAGCTGCAAGCCTATGTGAAACGAATTTGCAAAGAGCTGCTGATATAAGTCGCGTTCAGAGCATCAGTATGCAAAGAGGAAGGATGCCAATCTCAGCCTTTCTCCTCTTCTGCTCCACTGATTTTTATTCCCTCTCCTCATGATAAACACACACACACACACACATATTTTATTTGAAAATCCTTCTGCTGTGTCTGCTGAGGTGGATTTAATTGGTGAAAACGTCAGGGGATCTCAGCTTTTCCTCTTGATTCACTTAAACCACCAAAGAGTCTTTTGGTCTTCATATATGGAGCCTGTGAGTTTTGATGTCTTAGTTATCTCCAGCCTCTCTTTTTTTAAAAGCAGATTCAGTCCTTTAATGTCAGTCTGTGCCTCGTGTCTGCGTGTGGGTCTCTCAGCAGGGGCTCCGGTGGCCTACATCTCAGTATTTAATTACCCACATGAAACAGTAGGTAAAATGTCAGCCTGAAATAAGCTGCGCTGAACACTGATGGAGATCATTTCCCACTGGAGTTGGCACCGACGTGCTTAAAAGATCGGTTAGTTGTAGTTAAAAACGAGAGGTAAAATGTATTTCTATTAAGGATGTGCTTTTCAGTCATTCGAAAAGAGAAGCTTGGTAGTGGCAATACCCGATGTCATGAAATCCAGTTTTAGTGTGTGGATCAGCCTGTCCAGCAGGTGGCGGTATATTTAAAAGCTGGCCTCATTTCTTTGCCTTACATGGGAGTGGCTAAAAACAGAAAAACTAAGGAGTCACTACCGTTAAAACAAACTCACCACCTTTATTTACTGCTAAAGCAATTAAGTAATAATAATAATAATAATAAAAAACAAAAACAACATATCAGCTTTGTCCTGGTTTAATTAAAAATCTGAATAAAGACATGTCTGCCAGCTTTGAAAACAAAACCACAGAGACAAGTCTACTGAGAACAGTGCAAAACAACAATCCTCCCCGGGGTAAGAAACACGTCTCAAATTTTTTTTAAAAAGAAAAAGAGTCATCTAAACAGTAAAGTGCATGGTTTGAGAAACAAAAGCCCCTCTGGTTGGAGTTTTAGAAACTCTGAACAGGCAGCGAGGGTCACACTTAAAAAAAAAAAAAAAAAGGGGACACTGATATAAATGAGTGCATGAGCACCGTTCAGTCTTAGTTTGGACATTCATGACACTGTACAGACGAACCTGAACTCCAGTTCATACAAACATCCAGTGGTTTCCATGCAAATATATGCTCATCATTCATGTCTTGCATACTATACACATAACACCAGAGAACACACACAGGGGGTTACAGCTGACATTCATACACATCATGCGGTCTCTTTCACACACATAAGCGCAGCTTCAGTCGCATGTGTTCCAGTCTTGCTGATCTGAGGTTACATGGTGTTGTATAGCAGAGTGACGGCTCGCTGCTGCTTCTTCTCAGCGGAAGCTTTGCGAGAACGTCTTGACGAGTGTCCTCTCCCTGGCTGACGGGATGCAGGGACCGTGCTGTTGCTACTGCTGCTGTTCTCTGACTCCTCCCGTTCTCCTCTTTCCCCTCTGGTGGAGGGGGAGAGGCCGAGGGGTGGAGGGGATGTGTCATCACTGCACGAACCTGTTCTTTCAGAGCACGGCCTCTGAGCCAGCACTTTCTGCTTCTTCCATGTGTCGTCCGGGTGAGACTGGGGCGACGAGGGCGAGTCAGGCGAGTGCGACAGTGTTGCTCTGTTGTGCGTCCTCAGGTCCAAGCTGCTGAGGTCATGAGCCGACAGCTCCAGACAGTCCAGTTTAGCCAAGGAGGCCGATCTCTTCATGAGAGACGGGGGGGTGAGCCCCGCCTGGCGGATGCGCGCCTCTAGCTCTGTGGCTCTGTGCCACTCTGTTGGCTCCAACAAACTCCTCTGCTCCTGCCTCTCTAGGAGCTGCTGCCCCACTTTCAGAGCTGGAGGGCTCTCTTCAAAACTCACCCCTTTATAACTTTCTGGGTCTGTGTCCATGGCGTCTCTTGGCCCCTGAGGCTGCCCCAGTTCTTGTCCTCGACTGTCTGCCGTCTCGAGGGTGATGCCCTCGTGAAGAAAAGCCTGCAGCTCTCTCAGCGTCTGCTGAATCTTCTCCAGCTCCTGGCTGCCTCGGGCCAGCCTCTTCTGGGCAGCGCAGACGGGGCCGCAGCCCTCTTGCCTGACCCGAGAGCTTTCATCCGTGTCCGACTCCTGCAGCGTCACGCCATCCAGAGTCATTAGGTTCGAACAGTCCTGCAGGTTTTGGCTATGGAGCTGGCCCCGTCTGAGAGACTGGGCTGAGGTATCTTGAGATGATGCTGATAACTGCTCAGCAGAGGCCAGTGATGATGTCACTGTGTGGCTATCTGTGGATGTGTGCACACTGACAGGTATAGCACCAGAGACTTGGCTGATATCTGACTTTGGGGAACATGAAAGGTCTTGGAGGTCGCTTGTGCCTGAGAAATCGGGTCTTTTGTGTGACCCCGTGTGCTTCTCTTCATCTTTGGACGTAGCATTAGCAGAAACAGCCATGTTCTCTCCCTGAGTGATCCTTTGTTCTGCAGCATGCATGGGGGAGTGGAGCAGCACGTGTTCGGAGGATACGGACAGTATGACAGGAGGTTGTTCGCTGCTGGGCGAATGCAGCGGAGACCGCTGACATGCCACCATCTCCAGTTCCTGCTTCAGCTTCTGCTCCAGCTGCTTGGTGGCCCGCCGCACGGAGCCCGCCGGCCAGTCGCACAACAGTGTGGTGGGAGGCTGGGGGTGTGAAGGTGGAGTCGAAGAGGTGTGCGTGACTTCAGAAGACTCCCCCTCTTCCTGATGTTCCGGTCGGATGACCTGAGGACTGTGAGAGGATGGAGGGAGTGGAGAAGATGAGGAGGAGGAAGGAGTCTGAAGAGATGCGGCGGGGTGTGATATGGCTTCGATCTCAGTGACAATATGGCGGACTGATATTCCGTTGTCGTGGTGAGTGTGATGAATCCGGTCAGGACTGGTTTTGTCAGAGCTGTCATCAGACTCCTGAGAGACAAAGAGAGGATACAGACTTTATTAGCACAGCCATTGTGAGGCTTTTATTCCAAGCAATGACTTATTAGCTCAGTCCTGTTTACACTCTTTTATAATCCACATAATACTACTGACAACTCGTTATAGGAGGAGGTTTGGTCTTGATTATTCTCTCATTGTCCAGCAGGTGTCACTGTGATCAGCTCAATCTATCTGCTACCACACAGTCCTCACATTCACTCAGATTCCAGTTTACTTCCCTCTGATTAAAACTTTAAAATAAAACCGTGGATACTATTCAAAGTTCATTTAAATCTCCTAAATCAAAGGATTTGACCGAAATTTTTAAATTTTTCTCTTTACAGCTGATGATGATGACAAAGGTCACTCTGAAAAGTGGTCGTACAACTGAGATGCTATTAAAAAAAATAAATAAATAAAAATGAACAGAAAGAAGCAGCTGAATGAAACCTTACCTGACTCATCTCATTCCTCTGCTCCTCCTCGTCTTCGCTGACCTCTGTTTCTCTGTCAGTTGACAGAGACGTCCTTTGCTGTGCCTGCTCTGAAAGCGTCCGATGTCGGCCATCTTTGGCCAGCCCCAGAAACTTCTCCCGGGCGCTGAAGAAGTCGATGCTGTCCGTGCTGTGGGTCGATGACCCGTCTGCCTCACCGCGGGTATCCAACTCGCTCGGGTTGTTGTTGTTGTCGTCGCTGGGAGCGAAAGCCGAGATCGGAGGCGAGGAAGTGGGAGTCGCAGGGCTGAGCGGAGTGTGGCTGTTGTTCGTTAAATCAGACAATGATTGGTTGATCATGTCCGAGTCAGTGGATCCCAGAGTGAGAGGAGAGACTTCCTCTGAACTGCTTCTGTCGGGTAAGATGAGGAACAGCTCCTCTGGTTTGCCCACTGAGCAGGACAGATGTGTGGGAGTGTCCCTGTGAGCGCGCTGCAGTTCAGGGGTGGGAGGTAGGATGTGGAGCGATGGTGGTGGAAGTGGAAGAGCGACGGGCACAGTGATGGCCACGCTCGCCGAGCTGCCCTGCTTTTCCTCTGGGACCACGGTGGCTGCTCGGGGTCTGGGGAGGGGAAGCAGGCGGGGGTCTGCGCAATCTGATCTGACCTCCTGAACCAGCGAGTCACACACTCCGTTGGAGAGCGCGTGAGAGTCTTCGGGCTCGGGGTAGAGCGCCTGCAGCACGGCCACACCCAGGAAGTGATGCACAGACGGGGAGGAGGTGTTGTTATTGTGAGAGTCAGCGCGGTTCAAGGAGGGAGATGAAGGCTTCGAGTCCAAGCGATCTGATAGGTCGCTGTCACTGTGGGAACGCCATAGCTTATTATGCCTCTGTTTGCTGAAGAACAAGAGGGAGAGAAGAGTTCGTTAGCTCCAAATTCCTTCTAAGGAACTGTACATGTTTCTGCATGAGAGCACACCTTGCCAGCAGAATTCCCTGATACTCCTCCAGCTGCTTCATGAAGGAAGGGTTCGGCTTGGTGACGGCCCGTCTTTCCTTCACATAGTCAAAGGCGGTGTCCAGGTTCCAGCCATACTCCTTCATAGCGTAGGCTATCACTGTGGAAGCAGAGCGGCTCACGCCCATCTTACAGTGAACCAGACACTTGGCACCGGCTTTCCTAAAGTGGGAAGGGAAAGAGGAAGGGTTGAAGCACATGAACTAGTGAGAAAGAGGAGCTTAAACTGTGTGTGTGTGTGTGTGTGTGTGTAGAAGCCTACTTGGCTTTGGTGATGAACTTGTACGTGTCGTTCCAGTACTCCAACAGGTTGGTGGCCTCCTCGTCGTACACTCTGATGTTGTGGTATTCAAACATTCCTGGAAAAAAGTTGTCGATTTCCCGGGTCACATTCAGGATGTAGCGCACTCTGGAGGAGAGACGGGAGGAGGCGTGTCAGTGTGATCTCATGGATGTGACGATGATAAACGAGCTACTCGTTTCAATCGACTTTAACGAGAAAATTTATTTAATACATCAATTTTAATCTTAGCTTAAGTGACTGATCTCTTACCCACTGTTCTGCAGCTCCTCCAGGTTAGAAGCGTTCCACTCTGAACCCTATAAACAACACAGGTCCAGTCATTAACAGCACGCGCTAAGTTTTTATTTACAATTAGAAAGACAAAACAAGGTTAGATGCAGCTTTTTACTGAACCTCAAGTCTGACATGACAAACCTTCACAGGCTAATGGAATCAAAGCCCAATTGTCTCACCAGGAAGACGTGATCAAATATTTCCGTGGGGCTGTCCATCTGTCCCAGGATCACAATCATCTCATTGTCTATGAACTCTTTAAACTCCCTCAGGTTGCACACCATCTGGATCTCCAGCTCTGTTCGGATCTGTGAAAGTTCAGGCAAACAATAAATGGTCTGATGACAGCTGATAACAGCAGCAGGGAAACGCAGAAAATCAGGGCATAAGTACATCTTTACAAGTAATAAAACCACAGACTGTACATAAAAGATGACTGCAGCCTCTGCGTCTGAAAAGTGAAGCCAGTGGCGTAAACATGCATTCTTTCTCACGACCATCGTGAGGAGACATCTGGGCTGCAAAAGGAAGTCTGAATCAAGCTTTTCAGAAAATGACCCTGTCGCTCTTGATTTATGACCTCTGTAAACACTTTAGTGATGAGTGTATAGCCCCAGTGTCTAGTTTCAATTCTAATTTAAATTTAAGTTACTTTGCACAGAAAGGCCCCTCTCCTGAAACCAGTTTCCAGTTTGGATTTGGGAGACAGACACCATCTCTACTTTTAAGATTAGGCTTAAAACGTTCCTTTTTGCTAAAGCAATTGGTTAGGTGGTTAGGATTCAGGTGACCCTGAATCCTCTCTCTTCTACAGTATGTCCTTTTATCCTGTCTTTCTCCCCTCACTCGCCATCCGGTCGCAGCAGATGGCCCCGCCCCTCCCCGAGCCTGGTTCTGCCAGAAGTTTCTTCCTGTTAAAAGGGAGTTTTTTCTTCCCACTGTTGCCAAAGTGCTTGCTCATTGGGGGTCATATGATTGTTAGTTTTTCTCTGTATGTATTACTGTAGGGTCCACCTTAAAATATAAAGAGCCTTGAGGCGACTGTTGTTGTGATTGGTTGCTATATAAATAAAACTTAATTAAATTGAAAACGGACAAATGACACATGACTGAGGACGCCAATGTTTACGTTGTGTAGACAGCTGGTTTGAAAGAGGAGAGAAGGAGGCCATCTACACAAGGCCATCTGTTCACTTCACAAGCCATGAGAGATGTCATGGTGACTATATCCACCTTTAATGTGCAGTCTATAGTTAACACCTACATCTAAGCACCAAATGTAAATTTCACTGTCCCCTCACCTCCTTTGAGGTGACGTTCTCCAGGTCCTTCTGCATCATTATCTCTCTGAGGCGCGTCTTGATCAGCCGTTCTGTGCGCTCCCTTTCTGTGGGCCTGCACATAAAACACACAAAGACCTCCATTTAAAAACAACTTTAACACTTGGCCAAAGTAAAAAAAATAAATAAATAAAAAAATTCACTTTGAAGAGAGCCACCTTCACAGCTGCATTACATTCATGTTCACTTTTACGCAAGTCTCAATGACATTACTTCCACCAGAGAACTACGGCTTTGTTTTGTGCTCCCGTTTGAGTTTGTGCTCTCAGATTTTCTGTTCCCCTCTCCAGTTTCTCAGAATTAGACAAAGTCCCCTTGTAGGATCTGCTTCTTGTTGTGCCGCGCTGTGTTCCTAAGTGTTCTGGCTGGGGGCCTTTCCGACGTCACACCGACGATACCAACAAGTGGCCTAATTGCCTCTCTGGAGAGAAGAGCTCAGTTTGTCTGTGAACGACTTCTTCTAACATTTTTTCTTTTGTTTTTTGCTTCAAACTGATTCCGGACATCAGCACACAGCAGTGTGGGTCAGCAGCTACAAAAAGGGGAAGTACAGTGACCACAGGTGTGTGACACTGCACAGATGAAAGCATCATCTGTGTTGGAAATGAGGTAGGAGCTCAACCCTGAACATTTCCCTGACCTCATGAGAACGAGTTGAGTGGAACGAGGGTTGAGTGAGAAAACAACAACAACAAAAACTGACACGGGTTATTTACTGACATGCAGTAACACTTTTACCTCACAACAAGCCTCCACTTGTCTGCAGACGGCCTGAGGGAGGGAAGCCTAGTCAGGCAAAAACACAGACTACACGAGGGCAAATGACGACATAAGGACCGGAGCTAATGAGTAAATGAATAATGGAAATTTTACGCAGCTTCCCTGAATTGCTTGCAGGTAGATAAGATTATTTTTAGTGTTGGGGCGGGGGAAAGCCATGTCAACAAACACTGACATGTCACGAGGCTTTAGCAGCCTCCCTGTCCGGGAAAACCAACAGGAACTTTCTGTGTTTGGCTGTAAGGGGCAGAGCCAAATCATTCCGAGAGAGACTGTGCGTGTCTGTGTGTGCGAAGTGTTTAAACGTATGGTTTGAAGTGGCTTTTTTTCTGCCCGAACTGTTCCTCATCATTTCCTCAAGTAGCCCCCGTCTTTGTGCTCACCACCTGCTCCTGTCTGTTTTTCTGCGACTCTACTTACCTATGGGTTTATCTGGACTCTACTTTTCCATAAGTAAATCAAGACAGCTAAAGCCTTGGCTATTTTAGACTCCAGAAGACCCCCAAAGAGAGAGAGTGTGTGTGTGTGTGCGTGAGGGGAGAGAGGCAGACAGTCTAAATAGGTAGCAGAGCATGTGACGAAGGAGCAGGGAGGGGAATTTCCCTGGTATCAGTGAAGACAAATCTATTGAAGTCACTGCTTGTATTTTATTATGTTTCCATGTAAATATGTTGATAAGGCAGCGTTATTCATCATGTTGTGAACACGTTAATGATTAGGCACCTTTGTAAACATCAGCGCTTCAGGCTTTTGTTTTGGTCTGTTGTTTTTGCCTCTCCTGGAAGGTTAGAGAGGGCACGTGGCCTCATTCCAGAGTCCATGGATCTGCAGACTGCAATATTTTAGTTTGGGGATGTAGCAACACTTGTTATGCTTGTTAGGCAATGCTGTTAGGAAGATGCGACTGCAACATATTTTTAACTTTTCACAGAAACAGCCACGGTGAAGGTGAATTTGTGATGAAACTGTGTACGACTGTGTGAGCAGTTACTGCTGTGAATTTCTGGGGAGCAGCGTGTTTACCCTCTAGTCTATGTCATGTGCATGTGTGCACATCAGGCGCAGGGTTTATGCCACACAATTCTCAAAGTGGTTTGCAGTGCTTCTCTGAAAAACCCTTTCCTTAATGTGGCCATCCTAATCTACTCACAGGTCTGTGAAGAGGACGGGTGAATTGGCACGGTGCGATTCGACATCCTGCATGGCGTTCCATTCGTTGATACACAACTGGCTGGATGAGACTCTGCTCTGGTAGTAGCTGACCCAGGTCAGGAACAGGCTGCCTGGGTAGTAGTTGTGGCAGCGAGCCACCTCGCAAGCTTTGTGGAGCGACTGGAGGGCTGACCTGAGGGCAGACAGTTGAAAGCAAGGAGATTTTTCACATGAGCAAATGTCACTGGGAGGAATGAAAAGTGCAGAAAGGAATTTGGACTTATAAAGAGTAAAAGTTATGTGAGAGTGAAAATAAAAAGGATGGATGTGTGAAGAATGAATAAAAACATGTGAGAACTAAACAACAGGGCATAGGTTGAAGCTATAAAGAGGCATAACACGATCATACTCAAAGGAGGAAGTCAGTCGGGGACAACAAAATAAAGATATGAAGAGGCGGTTCTGACACGTGAGAGGGATTGAAAGCAAAAACATGATAAGACAACAAATGAAAAGATAAGAAAAAGTGAGGAAAAAACAGTCTGGAGGTCAAAGTTAAGGGTGGAGCACAATGGACACATTGTTTGCAGGCCAACAGCTTCACACGGCTGTCATTCTGGTGGAATAAATAAAGGTTGCTCACCACATGGCCTGGACAGACACTGGTTTGAAGACGTGAACCCTGTTGACTGTCGACACACTAAAGCCACTGTGGAGATGCAAAGAGACAGGTTAGAAAACACAAAGCTCACAAACAAGTAAACAAAGTCATCAGAGCAGTCGGGCAGCTGCCCCAGGGAGCAGTAAGAGGAAGCAGGGAGTAGGTGTGGCGTCATACCCATCTCCATCCAAGTGGATCATAGTGTCGCTCCAGAGAGGGAGAACCAGACCCACCGTGCAGCAGCTGCCAGAGAAGATCGACAAGGTAAAGACAGTGAAACAAGATGCACTGGTTTGCTTACTTTATCCTTTAGCTGAAAAAACTTTCACTGATTTATTGAATTTCTCTGACTGTGTCAACTACACCACAGTTACAGTATGAGGACGATCCAATTCAAGAAGAAAAAAGAAATCTGCATAGCAAAAACATAAATTCTTGAGTTATTATAAAACTACAATAAGACAGAGAAGGTGTACCTATCAGAGGAGACAAAGTCCATGCCGAGCACGATGCTCTCCTCTGTGTCCTGTCTACCATTGGTGGAAACCACCACCATGTAGCGGGTTACCTGAGGGCAGGCGCTCTCCAGACGCACAGCCTGCAAGAAAAGAAGGACAGGGGCAAACTGTAGAATCACCTGTGTAATGTCTTTGACTCTTTACAGCCCTGGAAATCAACCCTTTATCATTCAAGGGCCTATAGATACTTTATACCACAAGACTGGCATTTAAAACTCTGGATAGTGAATATGAGATATGCAGGGACAACCTAAGGTGGTTTTAACCAGTCCTTTTTTTAAAAATCCCTCTCTCATAAGCCCTTTTCATTAAACATGCAGCAGGGACATCAGGGGAAAGGCGAGCACACTTATAGTACACTTAGAGTTCTGCAAGGTTCATGTGAGGGTGTTGTTGTTGGCACAGCTGGAAGAGCTGAGACTTCCTTTGCCTCATAACTGTTTATGTTTTCAAAAGTCAATCCATGTTTCAGTTCTTAAGACCTTAATCAGATGCTCTGGAATATGCTCTCTGATCACAGGACCACACACAACTGACCTTTGTAATTATATTTATTTATGTGTGCTTGTTACTAACCAGTCTGATTGTGTCTTCTGGGCGCAGCACAGTGAACATGGTCTGAAGATGCTTCTGGAGGTCACCTGGACAAAAACATTTTCAAAGTATGAGACGACATCAGATAGAAAGTGTCATTTCCCGTGTGGATCCGTTTTGTCTGTGACTTATTAAGATGTTTTTGGGGTTTTTTTTTCCTATCCAGCAAACAAGCTCACCACTGCTGAGCTTATCTGCTCTGTTGTGAAACAGCTTGACAGAAATTAACGCCAGCCGTGACCCATGATGCTGTAGAGGAATGTCCATTTGAAGACATACTGTGCTCTTTAATCTCAAGTTTTTCCACAGAGTTCATTTGTGAGGTTTGGGGTGAAAAAGGGAGTAAGAGGAAGTTTTGGGAGATGGTGCAGCTGCTGTTTGTGTGGGCGCTGTAAGTATGAGGGTTTACCTGTGTGTTTGTTCCTGCGCTGGCTGATTCGAGGTGCGGAGTTCTGCGTGGGACTGTTACCCCTGGGAAGGAAGAGGGCTGCACCTTTAACTGTGAGGAAGCTCTCACTGATACTGGAAGAGAAGAGAAAATGAAGCATGAATAGAAGCCTAAAAAGCAAACTTATCTAATCATAACTGGTATTTTTTTGCGTAACTTAATTTGAAATCGCTTCCTTCCACATGCCGACCCCGGATGCCCATAACAGGCACAAGACGGGGACACGGACTAGTAGAGCGTTGTCGTGCCCTTGTGTCGCCGTCACAATGCCCCATTCAGCTCGCCTCTGGTCTGCAGGCTCCCCAGATCAGAGCTCACAGACCGATGCGAACAAAACAACATCCAAGCCCCGATGTGAACTCAGAACACAATGTTCTCTGGTCCTCCACACAGCTGGATTACACACACAAGACTTACTCACACTAACAGCTGCCAGGAGGGAGGGATAGGGGGAACTGAGGGGGACCGGGGGTCCGAGAGGGAAGATGGAACGAGTCCCCCTCCTACACAATGTTTTAGCTGCGATAAGAGTTGGCCAGCGCACAATACTTCAATCCAAAGCAGGCCTAGTTAAACGGGCTTTTTGCTCCCTTTGAGACACTTAATCTTATTAACTGTGACTGAGGTCACTGCATTGAGGAGGAAGATGCATTATAAACTGAGGCCAATGTTTTAACTGGATACCAGTTAAAGTGTCGTGCTTGCATGTATGATTGACCAGGTGTATGTTTAGTGTACGGAGGTACACTAACCTCACAAGATAGCTAGAAAACAAGTTAAAACATCTACTCCTGCAGCAGCTAATGATAACCATGCGATCATTAAAGCATAACTTTAATGATGCTAAGCGAGAAGTCTACCACTTGGCCAGCCGGGCGCTCGGCTGCTAGTGTTTCATGAGTGGATACAGAGAGAAAGAAAAGAAAAAAGAAAAGTACTGCTGCTATGAAAATTATGCTCTTAACAAATATAATTAATATATAATTAAGTAACTCTTCCAGCCCAAGGAGAAATGCATCATTATAACAAAAACACATCGGCTGTATTCACTTTGCAGGTTTTGCCAAAAATGACACCACAAGTCAAGCTGGCAAGAATGCAGCCGGTGTAGAAACAGATGTGCGTGCAGCCACAATGATCCTAATCAGCAAAACGTGAGTCTTAAAAGTTAAACACATTCTTAAGGAAGATCCTTTTCTGACTTTTTTTAAAAGATGCAGTAAATAAACATCAGTTCAAAAAAGAAATAGAAAAAAAACAAAAACAAAACCACTGCAGATACAAATAGTTAGTAGAGGAAACACTCTTCCAAGCAGTCGTCCAACCTGTTCTGCTCAAAACAAGGGCGGCTTTTAGCTGGCAGCTAAAACAAGGAACTGACGCGATAAAGATCACTGGGATTAATGAATGTGAGGTGATGACATCAAATCTCTGAGGTCAAACAATCAGGTATTTGACTGATATGTTTATTTTGATGCTACCCTAGTGTGCCGCGAGCATATTTTAGCTTTAGCAGCAGGCTTACACTCAATGAACCCAACTTGGAGTTCATCAAGTTCTACAGTTTCACACTCAAAACAGCAAAAAAAGTCCAGTGCTGTCTGTCATTTAGTCTTCCTGTCATCCCCCCTCTTGTCTGTAACTTCATCTCTCTATCCTCCCCGCCATCCAACTGCCCTTCCTGAGTTTTGCTGAGACCATAGATATGGAGAATCAGGAGACAACGCAGAGGAAAAAAACAAAAAAAAGACTGACTTGTGCTGGGCTCATTTCCCATAACCCACCCACCCTTGAACCAGCTGTTTCCTCTTACTCCCCCCCCCCCCTCTTTTTTTTCTGTTTTCTGCATTTCACACAACTTTGTCCTACTTTTAAGTTTCTGTCATTCTCCTCAGTTCCTGCTGCATCATGCCCCACTTACACTTGTGAGTTTCCTATGTGCTGTACTTGGAAATGACTGTGTACAGCAGCGCTACTGTACAATGTCATGTAATGCAACACTGCTACTCTTCCCGAGAACCTGGTGTGGAGGGTCACGCGCGTGCGAGCAAACGCGCACTTGTATTCCTGCGCACAGACACACAGAGAGAGTAATGTAAGCCCCATGCTTTGAAAGGTGGGGGGCTGTGAATGACTCTCATATACAGCTTCTAAAAATACAGTAGTCCTTTAAAAGTCTCAGCAGTCGATGAACTGTACATAGAAGCTTCTCTTTGATGCTGCAGAGGGTTCACACTGAAGCTTGCGTGTGCTGCTGTAATACTGTACTCAGGCTAGTGCTGGATGAATACAAACGAGTAAAGCCAGTTAGAAGCACAGAATATCATCACCCAGAGGAATCTCACCAGGGTTGCATCGAATGATCAAGAGATTGATTATTTTGTTTAAAAAGAAGAGTTTTTGGAAATAAACAAATAAATAAATAATGAGCATTCACCAGTTCAAGCTTCTCTAATTTGACATTTTACTAAACAAGATTAATGTCCTTGAGCTGTGAACAGTTTTATCTGGATATTTTTCTTGATTTCTGATATTTTATAGACAAAATTTTCAATTCATTAATTAATAGGGCACACTATAGAGTCATTAGGGACATAATTCTTAATTTCTGCACCATCACACACATCTGCTTTGAATCTAATGGGTAAATCTTTGAATCACTTCAAGCCTCTCATTAAATTAGAATGGTCAACTCATGTTATGCAGCTGCCTTTAAGCCGAACTCATTTTAAATGATAAATTAGTAATGTGATATGGCACCGTCAGACCGATAACACTGCAGTCTGTAGGAGTGTATGAGAGAAAGATAAGAAATTGCCAAGACAGTTGAAAATATGCACTTTCAGGCTGATTTAAAGGCCAGCGCTCTACAAACATGAGGACACAGCAAAGGGGGAAATGGAAAGAGGGCAACGAGTTCAGTTAAATTGGGCTCCACAGAGCCAAGTGGACTGTGAAAGATGGGAGGTAAAGAAAGAAGACCCGGTCAGAGCGTGTAGCTGAGAGCAGGGTGGGTCATCTTTTGGCATTAAGCCATCCCAGGCTTTTGGGCTAAAGCAAAGCTGTAGGTACATGTTAGGGCAACAGCCACAGACACAATCATCACTATGTAAGGACCACTCCACATAGTGGGCAGATAGCTGACTGACCCCCTCCTCCAGCCTGTGCCCATATTAGTCACTCTCAGGAGGAGAGTGGGATAAATATAGGGTCTGCTCTGTGGAGGGCAGGTCCTCCTAAGGCTTTAGGAGTTTACAACAGAGACGGATACAGCCCATGAGAAAGGCAGGGAATTAGCTGCTGTGTATGTTTATGTGTGTCCACATGTCTGCAGGTGCACGTGGGCCCTGATGCCTGGAAGCATAAGCCATGAACATGCAGAAAAAAAATGACAGACAGAAGACCAAAGGGAGAAGTTATGTTCGTGTAGTGTCTCGGTGAGCTAGCAGACCCACAAACCTCAACGTCCTCATTCAAGTCTGGCTGAAGGCCCGTGTCACACGAAATCTCAAGAGGTTACATGTTTTTGATTGTAATTTTAATCAAAGTGCATTTCCACAAAGTCTGCTTGATGCTAAACAGACTGTTGGACAAACATGGAAACTCAAATAGCAGATGAGGGCCTCTGGAGCAGAAGAGGTCAGGACCGATGAAGAGACAAAATTCGGGTCAAACTAAACATAGACTTTTGTTTTGCTAGTACAGTCGGCTTGCTGCCCTTTTCCCCTGGCTTCTGCAAGCGTGCAATTAAGTACCACAAGTTTCACTACTGTTTCTTTGGTAATCTGATAGACAAAGGTATGAGTGCTGGAAATGAACATACCTGAGTCAGGCACTCGAGGCTATTCTCAGAAGGATCCGGACTACATTTTACACTTACAGTTACAGAAAGAAATCTTTTTTTAATGTGGCCGAGGCAAAATATAGATGAGCAGTGGTTGTACCTGGACACAATTAAGCACTAATAGAAACTTGGCAACAAACAGGATCATCTGTTTTGTCTGATATCAGGCGATTTACTTAAGCTAATTATACAAACTTCGAGAAACCTACTTAACGTTAAAGACAAATCGCCCACACACAGCCCAGGTAAGGACCTATAACCAGGTGCCTGTATCACTGTTCAGCTGATAGTCTCTTCTGCAAACGCTCAAACAAAACATCTTTGTCACGTTTCAGTCCCATCCGTTTGCTTTGGACAATGTGTACAAAACACAAACACGGATAAAAGTGGAGGAGAGGGTTTACCAGTATCTTTTAAAAACTGATGGCACAACAACAGTGTTCCAGGTGTCGTTTATCCTCAGGCAACACTTAAAGTCCAGTGACAGCCTCAAAGCCTGTAATTACGTGCAGAAACCTGGTTAAAAATCAGCATTTGTCTGACATAAACAGACATGTATGTGTGCACACAAACAGAAAAAAATGAAAGCACGTCCCCTGTGTCGTGATAAGGGCTCGAAACCATCTTTGGGCACTACAAAAAACTGCTGATCACAACAAGCCACTAGCATCATGCTGTATTTCAAACAAAGCCAGGAAGTCAGAAAGATTCCCACATCTGCTGCTGTTTACCAGACACGCGACTGCCAGTAAGCACTGTGTGCCTGTCTCAGAGTAACTTCTTCCCATAAACCAACCTTGTGCAAACTCACAGAAAAAAAAGAAAGAAAGAAAAACTATTTCCTTAACGAGTGGGTGCAGCTCTAATAAAAGCTAAACGTTCAGTTTACTCAATAACTTTGCTACACTGTCATGTGTAAACCAACTAAAAAACAATGCAATCAAGACACACACTTTGCCCTTGACTTTCCTGAAAACCATAATAGAGGGCCCGTTCTCATGCGCTCGCTGACTCCATGAAAACAGCCCAACACTGGAACTAAATACAAATTGGTTAATGCTGATTACATAAGCTTTTAATCTAGTTTAAGTAGTTTTGAAGAAGTTTTGCATTGATTTTCTTTTTCCCCCTCTTCCCCAAATTTGTTGAGATTATCTGAGACAGCACCACATGAGTTTAGAAATACTGGAACACAGTAGGCCTTTGATCTGTCCTGAAGAGCAGACTCGTCTTCACCACATGTACAAGTCAGCTAAATCCTTTTACATCTCTCAGGCAAAACCAAGCCTTCACCCAACTTTGCCTTGATGTCTGCAGGCACAGAGAGATAACAGATAAGACCACTGGATGATAAAGTAATCATCCATCACTGACATCTCAACAAAGGGCATTAGTTCTAATCAGAGGTGGGACCAAGTCATTGTTTTGCAAGTCTCAAGTAAGTCTCAAGTCTTTATCCTCAAGTCTCAAGTCAAGTCTCAAGTAACGTCAGGCAAGTCAGAGTCGAGTCTCAAGTCACTGGTGTAAAAGTCCGAGTCAAGTCACAAGTCTGAAACTTTGAATTTCAAGTCCTTTCGAGTCTTTAAAAAAAAAAAAAAACGAAAAAATAATGTTGCAGTTATATGCTAAATGTAAATATTAGACCATGTAATTTTAAAATCTGTGTTTTTCTCAACACATACAAAATAGTGAACTTAGAAAATATACACAAATTGTGAAATTGCACCTCTTTAAAATGCAGCTCAATTAAACTTAGCTCCAAGAATAATTTTCACCGACAGTTCTGTATTAGAACTTCTAATACAGAACAGGATATATGGACAGCTTATAAAAAATTCTGATGAGCAGCCAGTTGTGCAGTACTATTATTGGTTTACCAGACACACAACAGTCCTAACTGTTTGGGATCATTTTAAAAGTCACATTCAGATGCTTATTGCTTAAATTAACTGTCAGGATCCAGGTGGATACGGGTCAGTTTGAGTCTTTTCCTTAATAATATTAAGACACATTAAGCCACTGACCTCAAACATAAAAGTTTAACTTGTCACATATTATAGCCAAAAGTAAAGAAAACAAAAAAATTATTTACAGTTTCTTCTTTCTCCACTTTATTTAACTCATCTTCCTCAAAAGCTCTTATTTCTATTTCAGTCATGATACTAAATACCAACATGCCCCCTGCCACATAAATCTCTTATTATGGCAATCGGGTGACCCCTTCCTTCCCCCCATTTCTCTCCACTAAGTATACCTAAAGAGGAATCCCTTGCTTAATTCCATGTCCACACCTGGAAACAGGTTGGATGATTCACACAGGCTGAAGAGCACTTATGTCTTAGTAAGGTCAAAAAGGGAGTACTGTGATGAGTAAGATCCTGATAAGTCACCAGGAAATACATTCATCAACCCTGATATTACAAAACCCACATATTGCATCAATTCACTAGAACACCGAGTATTGTGGTAAATGATAAAATTGCTACAAGATGAAATAATGGTGACAATCTGGTGTGTATTTTAAATCTTTATTAGCACACTCGAGTTTCAGACAGTACGCCCACAGTCTACTTCCACGTTGGAGTTGAAGTTGTGCTGGAGAAATTTGAATGGAGACCCTGTTACTTAACGGCAGCTTCACTCTGTGTCGCAGTCCCACCTACTTATTGTTTTTAGTCTCACTCACTCACACTCACACACACACACACACACACACACTATGTCGTCTAATTGTTTATTCAATACGAAACAGCCCACTGTCACTACTGTTCACAGCATGCCACTCTTGTGCAACTTACAGCTGGTTGATCTCATTTTTTGACACCACCGCGTCGTCGCTGAAGTAGGGTACCATCTTTGCCCCGCAGCAGGAGCAGAAGCTGACCGGCGACGAGCAGTCGGAACCGGCCACCGTGCCGAGGGTCATGCCGTCGAGGGCAGCGCGGAGGGAGCAGAGAGCGGCAGGTGTTTTTAAAGTCCGATGGAGAACTTTTACTCCTCTCCCACAGTCATCGCAAACAGTCTTCCGTGGGAGGATTTTACGGCGCGATTCGACAAAAAGTGAGGAAATATTCCTCTAAATATTTCACACACAAATAAGACGTTTCCAAATCGTAGTTCTGTTACAATAAATAAGGCAGGAAGATTGAAGCTAGCACGCCGTGTTCCTGCCCCCGTCAGCAGCGTATCACTGTCCAGTATTTCCCCAAGAAAGCAAAAGCCATTTTAAAAGAGGATCACCGCAGCGTTTTCTAAAAACATATTCATCCCTGCCACAAGAGGTAATATCCTTTACCATGTACAGTACTGAGGCGTATGACTTGGGTCAAACTCTTGCTGGAGAAGTCATAGCAGGGAGGAGCTGGAGCCACGTGTTTTTGGGAAATATGGGGAAGCCAATGAGGGCAAGAGGGAAGTGGGACTGACGGCACTAGCAGCACCTCTGCATCGACGCTTTTGAAAGTAAACCAGTTCTCTACTCCGCAGGTTTTTGGCTGCTTTGACTGGCTGAAGATACAGCTTCAGTGTTTGGTTAGAAGTTGGGAATTACTTAATGCCGCATCCATAATAGATTAAACACGGAGTGGTGCATTTAATAAGCCTAGTATGTTAAAGTTGCCAGAGTCAAGTGAGGCCCAGCAGCTGATTAGTTGTCCCGGCACAACAGGGTCAATAGAGGATCTATTCATCAACAAGCTAATGTAATAGAGGGAATAAAACTCGCATGGGCTTTTGGTTCTGCAGTCAGCTCACTGTGAAGACTTGTCTCCTCTCCAAACTTCCCTCCCAACACACAAACCATGTGGCTGGGTTACATAAGGAGAAGATAAATGAGAAACAGGCTGAAGTTATCTGGGCTGAGCTGCTGTAGCAGTGAGCCTGTAGTATCTAGGTAAAGTGGAGCCTGCCTTGTCAAGAAAGTCTGGGTGAGCAGTGACTGTTCCCATGAAGCTGGTCTGAGGGTATCAAGTATCAGCTGAGGTACTCCATGCTGTGAGGTGGGCACAGGCTTAAGGTTTATTTTATAGCCTTTTAAAGTTTTATGTTCAGTTGACGCGCCAGCATGCTGGGTCCTATGTAAGCTGCAAACAATCTGAAAAACAAGGTAAAACCACAGCGCACCCCCCTGCTGCTGCAGTCACACCAACGTGTGCCAAGTGCCTTAAATTCTAAACTAAAACATCTGTAGTAAATGACCTCTACCTCTACACAATGGAGAAGAGTCATACTGTGTTTACAGAGGGCTGGATTTTTGTTTTGAGTGTTTCCAAAGTAGTGCAGTTATCGGTAGGAAGTCTGAAAATAGGGCACTATTAAGAATACTGTTACACAATACACCTTTGGCTAAGCAATCACAAACTTTCCAGCCTGTAGTTCTTACATCCTGTTAAAGCAGAAAACACTGACTAACCTGTAACAGTAGCACCTGGAAACTTTGTTGGATGTACTAGTGAATCTTTAAAAAATGAGAATATTTGGGAAAAGGGGGGGGGGGGGATTTAATTCAAAAAGGTAAAAGTTCATATATTCTATATTCACTGAACATTAAGTGAAATCTTTGTTTTAAATTTTATGATTATGGCTTATAGATCATGAAAATCTGAAATCCAGTATCTGAAATTAGCCTAATCCAGTTCATTTCAGATTTTGCAGTTAAGTACAAAACTTGTGTAAACATAAAAATAGAAGCTGTTGGTGTACCAGTGTCAGGTACAAAACTGTTGTGCCACTGTTGTTAGATTCACACTGCTGAACTGCATTGACTGTACCATAGTGCGGCACATTATCACTGAGTTGAGAAGACTTTCTGGTAGGGCTGCTCAATTAATCAAATTTTAATCACGATTACGATCTGGGCTTTCAACGATCATTAAAAATGACAGAGCCGATTATTAGCCCCTCCCTCATTTATCCGCGACACCTTAAAGGCCGGTCCGTGAAAATATTGTCGGGCATAAACCGGTCCGTGGCGCAAAAAAGGTTGGAGACCGCTGATTAAGAGGACCCGAGGGAAGCTCGGAAAGCTAAGCAGAAGTTATTTGGAGAGGAGAGTGACTGCTGTTGGTTGAAAAGAGAGGTAAAAAAAAAAAAAAACTTCAGTGGTGTTGCACACTATTTTATATTATTTTCTAAAGTCATTGTTAACCCTTTAAATCCGGTCAGAGCAGCATGCTCCGTTTTGTGTAACTATTTTTAAATCCCTGTAGAACCCGAACCGCGTAAGCTAGCGCAATAATTTGTTTTGCATATGAAACCGGAGGAGTTGTACTTACATCTTATGCCATCAGCTTGTCCTCGGTCACGGTTTCGTTCCACATAAAGCTTTGCAAAAATTGCATAAAAAGCGCTTGCAGGAACAAAAACATAATATTCCAGAAACACGCTTTGCCGATCCGATCAGCTGTTTGTAACACTTCCCACAGTGAAACAGACGTCAGCGCGAACTGTCGCATGTCCGCCATTTCCTGGCCGAAACTGGAAGTGACGTCATTTTCGCGGAAATGTAGTTTTTTACTTGTAGGCCTTAAAAGCCTATACTGGTCATGTTTGACTTTTCTGAATAGTTTCTGGGATGCTTAGAACTCAAATTGCACTGCTGGAAATAGTTTATTTTGATGCACCTGCTGTTTTCTTTGCAAATTTGCATCATAGGATTGTTTTTTTTGTTTTTCCTGCAGTATATAAAAATTGGTGTATCTCCAAAATAAAACTATGAAGACACTCAAAATAAATTTCCTGTTGTTGTAAACTATTTTTTGCAACTTTTTTGTATTTAAAGTTTTGAGGGATAAACCTCTTAAATTTCTCCAAGTAGAAATATATGTAAAAAAACAAAACAAAAACGATATAAATTTTTTTGTAGTTTATTGCACTTTTTTGCAATTAATGTAGTTACTATGGACTTAATGCATACATATTATTAAAATATGGGCTATAACAGTTATTTAGCAACTTGAAATGCTCCCACAAATGGCACTACAACATGTAAAAAAAATAATATAAGCTCTGGCGGACTTGGTTCTATAGTAGGTCTTAAAGGGTTAAATAAATATCGTCAAATAATCGCGATCTCAATTTCAGTGAAAATAATCGTGATTATCATTTTTGCCATAATCGAGCAGCCCTACTTTCTGGGCCTATCAGACCAATGTCTGATCCAGCTATCGGACTGGCACATCCGTTCACAAACTATTAGAATATTTTCAAAGCTCAATTCAAAAGTGTTTATAACTTCGATATATATATTTATTTATATACTCAGTATTTATTTGGGTGCCCTTTACCAAGAATTGCTTCAGCAATGCGCTGTGGCATGGAGGTGATAAGCTTATTACACTGCTGAGGCATTACTGAGACCAAGGTTGGCTTGACAGCAGCCTTCAGATCATCTATATTTTGGGGTAAGGTATTTGTCATCTTCCTTTTGGCATCTTAACTTATAGATACTCTGGGGTTCAGGTCAGGTGAGTTAGCTGGTTAATCAACCACAGTAATAACATGGCTATTTTTGGCACTGTGGGCAGGTGCTAAGTCCTCTTCAAAAAGGAAAATGGCAATTCTCTATCAGATGGGAGTACAAAGTGCTCTAAAATCCCCTGGTAGACACCTATATAGGCTATGAAACAACCATGACGACCCCAAATCATCACAGACTGCAGGTTTGACTTGACACATTTTGAATTGTGTGCTTCTCCAGTCTTCTTCCAAAGCGTAAAACCTTGATTTCCAAATGTAATTCAAAATTTATCTCAAAGAGGACCAACACTTCAGTTATTTTTCTCCTTAGCCCAAGTAAGATGATTCTGCTGTTGTCTCTAGTTTAGGAGTAACTTGATATTAAGAATGTGACAATTGTAGCCCGTTTCCTGACTACGCCTGTGCCTAGAAGCTCTTGATGCAATACTAATACCAGCCTCAGTCCACTCCTTGTGACGCTCTGACGGTATGGAATAGGTTCAATTGTTTTTGTGCTTATTTACTACGGTGATAGCTCTGGGAAAGAAGCTATCCCTGAATCTGTTTGTCCTGGTTTTATGTGACCTGTACCGTCGGCCTGACGGTAATAGTTCAAACAGTTGGTTGCTGGGGTGAGAGTGGTCCTTGATGATATTGCCAGCTCTGCTGAGGTACCGAGAGTTTGCAGTGACCTCCAGGCTGGGCAGAGAGCAGCCAGTGATCTTCTGGGCTGTGTTGATGACCCTCTGCAGTACTTTCCTGTCTGCAGCTGAGCACCCTGCATACCATGTTGTTATGCCGTACGTTAGGATGCTCTCTATGGTGGCTCTGTAAAATGTCACCAGCAGCCTCTCCTCCAGGTTGTTCCTCCTGAGCACTCTCAGAAAGTGGAGACGCTGCTGGGCCTTTTTAACCACCGCTGTAGTATTTGCAGTCCAGGAGAGGTCATCAGATATCTGCACGCCCAGAAACCTCATGGAGTGTACCCTCTCCACACAGCTCCCGTGAATGTAAAGTGGGGCCGGGTCTGCTCTGCCCTTCCTGAAGTCCAAGATAAGTTCTTTAGTTTTCGTGGTGTTCAGTTGGAGGTTGTTAACTGAACACCACTCAGTCAGTCTGTTGACCTCATCTCTGTAGTCCGACTCATCCCCCCTTGAGATGAGTCCAACCACTGTGGTGTCATCCGCGAACTTTATGATGGTGTTTGAGAGATGGGTAGGGGAGCAGTCGGATGTGTAGAGCGTAAACAGGAGGGGACTCAAAACACATCCTTGTGGAGACCCGGTGCTGAGTGTGATGGTGCTGGACCGGTGGGGGCCGAGTCTGACAGACTGTGGTCTATTTGTCAGGAAGTCCTTGATCCAGAGGCAGATGGGGGTGGAGAGTCCCAGGTGAGACAGTTTCTGGACCAGGATCTCCGGGATGATATGATTGAATGCTGAGCTGAAGTCCAGAAAGAGCATTCTCACATAGCTTCCTCGGTGCTCCAGGTGACTCAGCGCAGTGTGGAGCGCTATGGTGATAGCGTCCTCGGTGGAACGATTTGTCCTGTAGGCAAATTGGTGGGGGTCCAGAGTGGGAGGCAGACCGGCCCTGATGTGCTGACAGACCAGTCTCTCAAAGCACTTCATCACTACAGGCGTAAGTGCAACAGGCCTGTAGTCATTTGGGCTGGCCACAGCTGTCTTCTTGGCGATGGGGATGATGGTGGAAGTTTTGAGGCAGGGCGGGACGGTGTTTGATGACAAGGAAAGGTTGAAGATTTTAGTGAAGACTCCGGTCAGTTCGTCAGCACATGCTCTGAGAACCTTTCCATGTATTCCATCAGGACCTGCCGCCTTCCTGGGATTCACTGACCTTAGAACACACCTCACTTGGTGCTCCCTAAGTGTTAGTGTGCCAGTGCTGGGGGCGGGTGGAAGTGGTGTGGCAGCTGAGGGCTTGGTCGTCTCAAAGCGGGCGAAGAAACGGTTTAGATCCTCAGCCAGTGAGGCATCAGTCCTAGATGTTGCCTGGTTATTGCTTCTGTAGTTGGTAATGTGATTGATCCCCTGCCACATTTTTCTGGGGTCGTTGTCAGCAAAGTGATCTTCAATCCTCCTCCTATAGGCAGCCTTAGCTTTCCTGCTACAGCATCGGGAGCTGGGATGTTGTGGCTGATTGGTGTATGTTCTAGGTCCGCGAACAATTTAATGAGCTAGAGTTGCTCTCCTTAAACTGTGTGCCATTTTATTATCCCCTTCTCTGAAATGATTATGACATGTTATTGTCATTGTTTTATGAAGTACTCTTACTTATCTTATAAAAAATCTCCAAAAACAAACGTATAATCGTACTTTTGCAAGTAGTGAATGACTGTTAATAAAGCTGAACTCATGACAGTGAATGTAAACTTATGTCATAATAAGTGAGCTAAAATAAAACTACAACCCTAATTTGCATAGATCCAACGGCAATGCTACAACGCAGGGAAACAGACAACAAACCAGTTGCCAGAGTGTGTACGTGCCGATAACTCTGATTAAATCACATATGAAACAAACACACCAGCACTCCAGTCCTCAAACTATACTTTGCTTCACCTACGTGTCCCACTGACTGCTCTTGCATCACAGGGCAGGTTGTGTGCTCAAGTGCTCTTGTCATGTGGTTCTGTTTAGTGTCATCAAATTTACCAGCACCCAGTGGAAACCTATTTGTCTCTGGGATGGTAACCTGAGACCATGCTGTGGTGTTTAGTTGAGATGTGAACAAGTTGCACAACTGTTTCCCAGCTACGTCTTCCTTTATCACTTAAAAGGGAATTTCAAGTTGAAAACAAACTGAAGAACATCATGACCTACAATGCCTAAAGTTCAAATGTTTGCTGAAGACTTAGCCCAGTCAGCTGTACAAGCGCTTAGCTTTGGAGAAATGGCTCTAAAGCTCTGAACAGTCATATAAGAAAGACAAATAAGGCTCTATTAGCAAAAGATATTGAACAGTAAACCAAAAGTATACTTTAGATAAGGACAAGCTGAAAATAGGTGTGTAAGTGAAGTTAGCCCAGAACGTATTTCTGCAAATATAACTGCAAAACTGTTATATCTGTATTGTTATATCTTGCATTACTCAGTGACATATGTTATGTATGTTATATATTTAAACTTGTCAGAAAAAGTAAGGGAATGTGTGTTTGGTTGATTGTTTCTTAGTTGTAACAATGCGTCTTGGCAATAAATTTTATACCAGTGGAAAGCTTGTTATTTCCTTTAAATAATGCCACATTTGTAAGAAAATGCATTTGTGGGTTGAGGAGCAGAGTTCAGTGTGTGGGTTAAGTTGATGAAAAACTTGCCAAATCTTCTCAGCCAATGCTAAACAGCTTACTCTGCCATAGACTCTTGTGTGGTGTCATTTATTGAATTGGACGAAGTCTGAATAAACAAGACATATTGCAAATTTAACAATTTATTCAATTATCAAACAGGGGCCTCAATAACATGTGGAAGAGCCATACAGATCCACAACAACCTGGTTCCTCATCTCATGTTGGTTACCAACTTGGGTCACTGCTGTGGGATGTTATAACATTTGTCAACCAGTATTTGTCGCAAGTCAGACAGTGTGGTTGTGTTGGTCACTCTGGCACGAACAGTACACCCAATTGGCAATTGTTGTCATCTTGGATAATAGAGTTCAGTCCGAGACCAGATCAAGTTTTTCATGGGCACAACTCACATACTCAACTCTGCTGCTCAACCTACAAATGCATTTTCTTTACAAATAGGGCACCGATTAAGGGAAAAGAAGCAGACTTTCCAACAGTATAAATGAGCCTGATTTTGCCCGATGTTTCTTCTTGTTAAAAGGGAGCTTTTCCTTCTCACTGTTGCTTAGTGCTTGCTCATAGTGGGTGGTTTGATTGTTGGTGTTCTCGCTCTATTATTGTTTGGTCTTTACCAGACAATATAGACTGCCTTGAGAAGACTGTTGTGATTTGACACTATATAAATAAAACTGAATTGAAATTAAAATCAAATTAAATATGTTGCACACAATGACTGTAACCCTTGGCTCTTCTGTGGAATTAACTGCATGCTGTTTGTGGATTTCCACTGTTTCCAACTGTTACATCACAGATTTTTTTCCACTGAGGTTATGGCTAATCCAGTATGAATTTCTTTCCCGAGAATTAGTTTCTCTTAATGAATAAGTCACAAAATATAGTTTTCAAAAAGAAAACTTACCAGGACCCGAATAGTTTTCCTGTTGTTCCAGTGACTCTAATATTTCCAATTTGCAATTGCATAATTCAGCTAAATTACAAAACTTGCATTGATGAACCATGATTTCCATTTTCTGCATTATAAAATTGTCAGATATTGTGCATGAAATGCTTATTGTCCCACAAGGCAGAACTTCCATGGGCGAAATACTGGAAGTACAAACTGTGCACTGCAGTTTCTTAGTGGCGGTGGGAACACATACGCCCATGTAGTCACTAATCAAGCACTCAATGTTTAAACAGCAGGTGTGCTGTAGAAAGACAGAAGGCAGGTGCAGGGTATAAATGACATATAACAGCTTATAAACTTGTTTCCACATGAGAAGTTGGTGTTTAAAGAGCATGCCGTTGGCTTGGTGTTGATTACTGCACCTCGCCCTTCTCATTCTAAGAGCAGGCCTGATGAACCTGCTCTGCTTGTGTGCACCTGTTTCAGAGTTCTCTATAAAGCTACAACATGAACAGGCAACAAAAGAGTTACACAACGCAAGGGATTTCAATGGTCAAGGCAGCATTAATTATAAACAATACAATTTTGGAGAAACCTATTGTGCCACTCCTCCTCCATTAAAGGCCGTGATTATTTTAACATGCATTACCACAGCAAGGCTCTGTAGTACTTATGCCTGTGTGCTAAACTGGCCTTTCTGCGCTCCCGGCCTGTTGCCCAGTAATATAATAGATAATATTTTCAATTACATGTAAATCATTTCCAAATCACTCTATTGTACTTTTATTTACATTTGATGAAGCAGTCTACCCTTTTTTCTTTTTGGAGCTGTACTGCAAACAAACAGCCAACACGGCAATACAATGACCCGTTTTGCACTCAGTAAAAAGGAAATGTTGTACAGCATGGACACAATAGACAGACAAGGTCAGGAGGAGGGCTGCTAAACAACAGGTCCTTTCTTCACACAAGCTTTTCTCATCCTCGGCCTGCTTTCTCACTACAGTAGATACAATACATTGACACAGAGCTAACTAAGGTGGCATTTTTGCTGATACATTGTGGCACTTTGTGAACAGCAAACCAAATAGGCAGGAGAAGGAGAAGTGATTGCGGGTATGCCTTTGTGGTTTAAAGGAACGAATCCAGCTTGTGCACCTTAGCATTTTGTGGGACAGCTACAAGATTAGACAAGATTAATGAAGCAGGAAACATCCAAGTTAATATCCCTATCCCATATCAATCTCTGTGCTGAACAGTACACAACACTGTAATGGATAATGTTGTAGAACAGGGTTAAAGTGAACAAATATTAAACCATTAAATGCAGGGATCTTTAAAAACTAATTTGACCAAACACTGAGTTACTCACATATCCCTGCAAATGATCTCTTTTGTGCAGCAGCCACAGTAAAACACATTTACCAACATTTATTCGAGCACTAACAGATTTACTTAGAGGAAAGGAAAAAAAAAGAGGAAAAAAAGCCAAATGATGGCTTTGGGTAGGAAAATAAAGACAGTTTTTCTAACACTGTCCTTGACAGTCAGTGTCAGTCCTGAGGCAACAGTGTATGGCAGAGATTCATTATTGCACTGCAGCAGTTATCCTTCATTGGTGTGGTGCAATGGGCAGAGATAGCTGTTTGCATCTGTCTGTGTGAAAAAGATGTTGACTGAGAGAGAAAGAGAATATGAGAGTGAGAGATACAGTGTGGGAGTCGGTATACAGCGAAAAGGAGAAGACAAAAACTCTGGAGAAGCACAAGAAAACGATGATGGAGAGAAAAATATTACTGCAGTACAAAAGGCCAAAGCCTTCCTCAGTTTGAACGGCTCCAGTGCAATGTTACTGGCCCATGCGGCTGTGTGAAGGCATACGTAGGTTGGGGAGTGCACAGTTAATTGGACCTCTGCTCTTGGTTAATACACATTGGGCGTCCCTTAGCAAGGTCCTTGGCTGCACCCGCATAAATGTGTGTGTGCACGCTCATCAATGCCTATGACTTCACCTCTGCTTTGAGGTATTACCTAACAAATAATCAGGACCACATGTCCTCGCGGTCACTATCGGGGTGTGTTTACTGTAGGAATGATGTCACCATTTTTCAGCTTTCAGCTTTCAGCTTTCAAATATATCTGACAACCCCCCCACCCCCTTTTTTTTGCATGTTCCACATTTGTTCCAAGTTCGCATTATACATGCCCAACGCCAAATATTTTTTTATTTTTTTTTATATTTTTTTATATTGGGCCTGACAAAGTGTTTGTCTATGAGCAAGTTGCGGTGCAATCCAGATGTAGTGCGGCACGTACACAACTATGTTCAAAGGGTTTTAAATAAACATTCATCTAGTCAGAGTTAGCATCTGAATAAATGTCACTCCACCAGAATGAACCAAGATGGTAAATGATGGATGCAGTTTGGGGTTCAGTATGCCCAAGGACACTTGGACACATGGACTGTAGGAGCCAGGGATCGTTCCACCAACGCTCCGACTGGCAGACCACCTGAGCTCTACCAACTGAGCTCAGTCTCCCGTCCTAGTAATAAATAGGCCCGACTGTGCTTAGCATCCTTAGATTAACTTGAATGAAATCATAGTGATTCTGGGCCATGGTCAAAGTGCAAAAATAAAGAAAGAGAAAATAGAGAAGTGGAGAAGCTCAGGCTCACTGGACTGCTTCTTAGCACTGCTATTCAAAGATGAGGAAACACTAACACGGACTGGCAGGCAGGCAGTGTTTTGTTGTTTTCTTTTTTCCTCCTGTGACACGACTCCTGCAGAAATCTGTCATTATCTGGCATTTCTGTCATGCCTCCAAACAGGACAATCAGACCAGCCCTTTAATCTGCACTGACTGAACTGTCTGTCTCAGGCTGAGCTCAACACAGCTGGACTATATATGTGGAGTTTAGCTGCACTGCATCTTTACCTGCTGAATTACACAGTAACTACAGCAGTGACAAGAGGCAACGTAAAAATATGAGTTACACCTGATAAAAGCTTGACACAGAAAGTTAAACGACAAAGACATGCTACTTAGATTGCACTTCAAAGTTTAGATTAGTCTACAAAAGCCCTTTACAAAGTCCATTAAAGACGGAAAGGCTGCACATGCTTTGATGTTCCACTTTCTCTTTAATGACTGTGCACTAGTGTCTCAGAATGTAACGCAGGGAGAACATTTGAAGTGAGTGCGGTATCTTTGCGTAGCCTTCCCCACAATGGAGAGAAAATGTCTGTGTTGAATGGCAGCTAGTAGCAAGCCAGACACAAACATAACAAAGTGCAAGCTTTCAGGCTCTCCTCGCTAAAGAGAATTTCATTTCAATTGTGAACAGGGCCTTGGCCCAGGTTGCAGGATAATGACAGAGCCACCCGAGTCATGGAAACAAAAAAACAATAACAGCTGTGACGTCCTCGTCTTTTATGAAGACACAGATGCACACGTCAAAAGCAAATCAGCTAGACCACAACCCTCGGGCAGAAAGCCTCAAATTAACCGCACCCTGCAATATGACAGGGACGGCCAAATATTGATATAAAGTTCTCACAAAGCCGCCATTTGTTTACGCCAAACAGAAAGGAACTATTTTTGCCATATCAAAACGCTCTGTGTTACACAATGTAAATATATAAGTAACTTCCAAATTTAGAATGAACGACTTGTTGTCTTAGCAGCTTACTGTTCGCTGTTTAAAGCAGAGGAAATTTGGCACTACAATGCAGGGACCGTGTGCGAGGAACATTTAGGAATAAACAGGAACACATTTTCATCCGATTCCAATTGATACATTTCCTTTGATTATGCTGTGACTAGAAAGATACAGCAACTTTTTCTAATGCTCTTACACATGGGAATTCTGGTCTTTGAATAGTGTTGCCTTAAAATAATGACAACAACAACAAAAACAATAATAATAATAATAATAATGTGACAGCTATATTAATGTCTTATAAACTGACAACATAAAATGTGCTTAAGCACTTAGAGGTAAAATTGAATAATACTGATGTACAGTCTCCCCCTAGTGGTCTGAGATGCAGTTTGCGTGGATCCTGCTAATGGCAGCATTTGAAAGTAAAGGGTTGTTTAAGGAAACAAGAAACATAAGACAGAGGGGTGGTCTCACCTCCTGAGATGGAAGCGACGGTCATCCTCGCCACTGCCCGACTCCTGCAGAGGCAAACAATATTGTTAAAGAAAGCAGAATATTTATTTAACTCTTTCATCACCTTTTTCTGACAAGAGATGCTTGTATTTCAGGAAGAACAAAGATTATTTCACAACCAATGGGAGTGCGTCACATTTTATTAACTGTACATTATAGGAGCACTACAGTGGGTGGCAGTGAGGGCTTCCATGTAAAGCTCTTCATCTATGACTTCACTCACAAGACAGGGCCACTACTTCAAGTGAGGCTCAGAGCAGAGACCAGGGATAAAGGCCGAAACACACTGAGTGACCATGCCCCCGATACTCCCCACACCCTCGGGTGCTCTCTTCCCAAAACGCATGCAGTCATCCTCCCCCACCACTGGAACCAGCACAGTTTGCCGCACGCACATGCACGTGTTTTTAATCCCAGCCTTTTTTCAGTAATCCCTCACAAACTGAGGGAACTTTCTCTTTGGCATCAATCTGTCAATCCTGGGCCACTACCCAGGCCAATACAGACATGCAGTGTGCACAGACACGCCCAGACCGAACGATAATAAGATGTTACTTCAAGATTGATAATGGAAGATGGTGACAGGCGGGTAAGAGAAGGAAGAGCAGGCGGCTGCAGGCCAGAGCATTGTCATTTTCTTCTTGGTGTCCACAACCACAGATGCGATTAAGCCTAAAGAAGCATCTGGCTGAATGGTGCTCTCTACATCAACAGCTTATCGGCCTGCCTCCAAGGCAAAAATATTGTTTCTTGGGTGAAAAAGGAGTGCGCAGATGCATACTGCACGTACACACACACCTCTGACACAATGGCTTGCTCAGCAGATTTCAAAGGCAAATGTGAAACCAGGGCTCCCACCGCAAAGCAAGCCCACATATTCCTGATTAGTGTAGACGCTGCGTATTTGTGTTTAAAACAACATAAGGTAAGAAGGAGGCTACGTGCGGATCTCTGTGGTTATCGTTCCTTTGCATGGATGTGTAGGGAGTGGTTGCATAGCCAATGAGAATTGGGAATTCATAGTGCTGCTAGGCAGATTACTGTGTACTGCCACAGTGGGGAGGCTATTCCCTGCTGGGATGTGTGGAAGTAATGCTTTCTGTATTACCACAGGGTCAATCTTAAACCTTTATTTGATCCTGTGTGGATCAGACGTTTAGAGGGCAAGCATACAGGGAAATATTCTAACTATTATGGTGCGGTGGCATCCAAGCTGCAAGCCTCATGGCTGCTGAGTTCCTTCATAGGAGTTTTATTGCCAGTTCTCTCCCCATACAATGCTGCCCCTTTTCTCAGGTTTCTGCCCTCTCAGCAGCACACATCTCACAAGAGTCCTCACAAGGCTACTTCCCATCAGAAGCAGGTCTCATGACAAGCAGCTGGTAGCCTCAGCCTGCGACTCTTTTGCTGCCTGGTCATAAATTCACTAACAGCAATAAGTCGTGTGAACCATCTGTTTGGTTCAGCAAAGGCTGGACTTTATTAGGGCGTCCAAACTCTGCCAAGCAGCATCCCATGCAAATGTTAGTAACCATTAATAATAAGCCTAAAGATGCTTTTAAATCATTTTGTCTTGATGACAAATTTCCCCACCAGCATCAGCACCAGGATGTTTACTGACCATATATTTACTCCTGATCTATTCAAAAGAATTTGCACAGCTGTCCATGTGATTCTCCACCAGGCTGCACATTTTCTTCAATCGCATGTAAACTCTGCAACGCATTGTGATAATCAGAAGTCCTTGTCGGTATTTGTCTTCTTTTCTTTCTCAGAAAACAGCCTACCAGAGCAGTCAACATCTGTCCTCACAAACAGTACTTTGCACAAGGCATAGGTCTTATCTACTGCAGCCACGCCGTCACCCTGCACTCAAGCGCTTGAAGCCAGACGCTGGAAACCTCAGGCTTGTCAGAGGGGATAAGAGGACTGCCTTCCTGCCGGCTCTGACATGCCTGCCACACTAACCCGCTTCCCGGCCCCTTACTGTCTGTCACTCTACTAACCAGTGATCCGTTGAAGCTGTCTTGTTCTCCGGACTGCAATCCTATCCTACGTTTTACACCACAGAATACACAAACATAATGATGACTTTTACAAACACTTCAAACTGATTAAAAAAAACATCTGTCTGTTTGTCTGTCTATCTATGTATGTATGTTGTGTTTTTGTAGTTCAGTTGATCTGAGACGACTTTGGGTTCTCCGGGAGGAAGTGAGTTAGCAAACATAAGCTCTACCTGCTAGCTTTGTTCCTGCTAGTTTCAAAGAAAGAAAGAAAAAAACAACTTTTCACATTTAATATGAAGCTGGGATAGTGGCCTGTGTTTGGCTAAATAGCTTAAAACTCAAACCTCCATCTCTTCATCTCAAAGTAAGAGCTTCCTTTAGGCTTACAGTATGGGGCTAGCGGCTAGTAAAGTTAGCCACCCATGTAGGTTGAGTACAAACTGGGCTAACGGTAGGCTCACCGTGTCACACCAGCCGAAAGTGAGGCAAAACGTCAAACCAGTTTACAGATACTCACAGACACGCAGGGGCTGGAGGTAGTGCTCGGTGTCGGAGACCGCTGGACAGTAACCAGTGCCATCCCGACTGCAGCTGCTCAGACCTCGGTCACCTCGGAGAGTGAAACGACGGGATACCGGACATTATTTTGGGCAGACACTACAGTGCACCGTGCTCCCGAGGTTATTTCAACGGAGGTTGCTTAGTTGCACCGCTTGTGTCAAGTCGCAAACAATAATGAAAGTTTTGTAACATTTAGTTTTTCAAACGAAAAGTTGTATCCAGAAACTTATAGCAACTGAGGAAAAACAAACACAGCATTTGGCTATTTACTGGAGAGCCGACAGCTGAGGGTGCACTCCTAAGACGTCGAATTACTAATGTGATATTTTTTTGATAAGAGTATTTTTAGATACCAATTAATTCGCCCCTCTTCAAAGAGTCTAATTTTGTCTACTTTTATTTTGACAGGAGATTTCTAAATTTCCTACAGAGGCATGCCCAACATCTGTGCACTTTACACGTCAGCATCCCTCGCCGGTGCTATGCGCATGCGTCCTGTTAAACAGCTGTCAAACGGGCTACTGGCTGGTTGATAAATACACTTCAATTTATCCTAAGGTCACTAAAAAACGATAATTTACACTGAATTAAAAAAAAAAGTATAAATATGGTCAAGTTTAATATATTCACCTAAAATACAAATACTCTTACCTAATCAGTAGAGTTTAGTATCTAGTAAGGCATTGTATTGTCACATATTTAATCGTCTGTGCTCATCTGCTCCTATGGGTTCTGCTCCAGAGGACCTGACCTTACTCTCCGTGCTTACACAATTTTTCTCCTGTCACACTACATACCTCCTGCGAGAGAGAGTGCAAAACCGAGGGAGGCACATTTATGAAGGATGATGGTGAAAGGAGGGTGAGCTCAGAAAGACAGGTTACAGAAGGAGCACAGATATGTGAGAAATTAAAACTAACATAAAGTGTCAGAAGATAACAGCTTCAGTGCTTCTTGGAATTGTTGTTACACATTTCTGAATTTCAGCAGAAGCATACCTGGGAACACAAATTTAGACAACCCATTCGGATTTTACTCACTCGCAGTGGATGTGCAGGCGTGGAGCAGGTGTTGGTATTAGACAGGGGGAGGCCTGGGTGGATGGGTAGCTGTGTGGGTGTGAAGCTGAGGTCTCTGTGAGGACAGGAGGCTCATTCGGATTCACTTCATTGCATTATTTGGGTCATCGCTTCCTCTACTTCACCCTCGTCTCATACTCCCCTCCTCTGTCCTTTCTCCTCCTTTCTTTTCCCCAATCATCCAATTATATTGACTTCAGAAGCACAGGAGAAAGAGACAAAAAAGGCCTTAAAATAACCAAGAAGCTTGGGGGGAAATGTGGTTGATGAGCAGAAAAGGAAATTAGTTAAAATGCTAAGAGGATGAAAGAAAATGGAAAGTGGATATAAAAAGCAGAGAAAACATAATTGAAATGATTGCAAATAAAGAAGTGACAAAGTGACTGATGACTTCTGCTTCTCACATCCCCCCATCTTCATAGTCAGCCCTGCAGTGTTGGGTGTAGCCCATTAGGCTTTACACATATTGTGTGTGTGTGTGTGTGTGTGTGTGTGTGTGTGTGTGTGTGTGTGTGTGTGTGTGTGTGTGTGTGTGTGTGTGTGAGAGAGAGAGACAGAGAGAGCAGCTGTGCATATAAATCTACCTCTATTTGTTTTCAGTTTTATGGCAATATCCTAGTTCAGTGTATTTGTTTGTGTGCACATGTGTCATTTGCCCTGAGAACAAATTCCCTGCAACCACAATTATGACAGCAAGGTAACTGAGAAAGCTGAAGACAGAATCACAGAAGGCAAAAGATGAGGAAACACGGGGGAAAAAACCCTTAAAACAGACCCTTCAGAGACAGGTTACACAACAGGCAAAGATGTTGAGAAAGTGAGTGTGCAGCAGCAAACAAGATTAGGATTAGAGGAGAGGATGATTCTACTTCAGGGACTTAGTGTAAAGATAAAGACAATGGGACTGAAGACACTCCTCCTTGTAATTAGGGTGCTGATCTCCAAGAGAGACTGGATGACAGATCAGTGTGTGTGTGTGTGTGTGTGTGTGTGTGTGTGTGTGTGTGTGTGTGTGTGTGTGTGTGTGTGTGTGTGTGTGTGTGTGTGTGTTTGTGCACAATAGGTTATGTGTGTGTGGTAGATTGTATGGATACTAAAGGGACAAAATGATGACACAATATAGATGATTTCTGCGTTCAATGTGAATTTTTACGTTATTACAAGTTTATGTTCTGTCTCATTCATTTAGATTTAAAAACACGTTTTTAAGTTGAGTTGATTACATGTACGTTTCCATGTCATTTTGTTACACAATTACAATGTTAAATGTTACATTTATTGGAATCTAGTCAAATGAAACTTACTTGATTAGTGTACATTCAGTTTTAACCAAGTATCTAAGTATCTAAGACCCCCAAGAATCTTTTTTCTTTCAATCTTTTGTTTCTTCTTTTTTGAGTGTGCATTGTATAGCTACACATTTTCTTCCACCATAAAGCCCCACACCCTCCTCTAGTGCAAGAGAGCCCATCTATCGCACCTCCATCCCTAATCCCAGTTCCTTTAAAAAAACAAACAACTAATGTCATGATACTTTTAAACCAACAGGGGGGGATATGACCCTATTAAAAACAGCGGACATACATAGTTGATCAAGAATTGCTCTTATAAAATAAAATTAAAACCTTTTTAATTTATTATTTATGTATTAATTTATTACAATGACAATTTTTAAATTAGAATTAAATTAGAGTGTGTATATATATATACATATATACATACATGTATATGCAAGACCTATTAGCAAGAGCAGGAGTCATAATGCATTCTTAAAAGTCAGATGAAAAAAATCTTTAATCATAAGCAACAGCATTTTATTAAAAACATTTAATGAACCTGGTCTTTGGGCTTTTGACATTTTGATGGAGCTTAGAGATCTTTTAGAGTCTGCCAATGCATCATTAAAGGAGGCCCAGACTGCTCACTTTGCAAACATAAGCTCCTTTTCAGAAAGAAATCCAAAGATTTTATGTGATGGTATTAATAATAATAAAACAACTCGCCCTTTCTCTCTGCCATGTCTAATAAGTTGTTTTTTGGGTTTTTTTGTTTTTGTTTTTTTTGATAAGATAATGACTTGGCGCATGTGACATTCCAGTAGACCTCCATCTCACCTCCATCTCTTATTGTTCTGGATTACTTTCAACTGATCAGCTTTCAAGATTTGAGAGTGATGATCACTAGAACAAAGCAATCCTTCAGCCATCTGGATGTAATACCAGTCTTTATTACTACAGTTCTTGCCAGCTATTAGCCCTGCACTGTTAATTCTTCACTGTCTACGGACATGTCCATATATCAAAGTTGCTTTTTTTCGACACATCTGGATAGAGTTGTGTGCTTAGAACTTGCTGCTGCATTTAAATATATATAAATACTTTAAAACTCAGTCTGTGTTTTGAAAAAGACAATCCACAGAAACTGCTCTTATGATGGTTTCTTATGGGGGATCTTTCTGATAGCCTGTACTGAAACCTAGCTGGCCCTACTGGGTGGTGTTCCACAAGACTCTGTTTTGAGGCCCCTTTTGTTGCTTTCTAATGTATACTTACACCTCTATCTGATGTATTAGATAGGGGACATCCTAGGCTTTCCATTGATATCTCAAGTGTTTTAGCTCCAGAGAAGAAGAAAATCACAAAAAAGGTTCAATGGCAAGATTCTTTTTCCTCGGTTCTCTGGAGGATATCCAACTTATATGACATTGTTCTTTCAAATAATGTGATTTAATTTATCAAGGACTGATCATTACCTCAGATGATGACAAATAAATTAGTGCCTCTCTCTTTCAGCCACAATGTATTTTTGTTGCAAAGCACGTTGCTATCTTTGTCTTGAAAGGTGCCATATAAATGAAACATTTATTTACATTATACATCTCTCCAGTTTTGTTTTGTTTTTTCTGCCTTTTAAAGCCACCTATAGACATACCTACTTACACAGGTGTTTAGTTAGCACCAGGTCTGCTTTTATTCAATGCACTTTCATGAATTTCCCCTCCTCTTTTTGGTAATTTGTCAAATTTGTATGTTTTTTTCTTCTTAACTTTTTTTAAATTACTTTTAATTCCAGTGTTCCTTTATTTCCACTTTTCTCTGCTGTGGATTTTTGTGACAAACATGGTCCCTTTGTTGGATATATAAATAAATATTATTTCTTCAGCACATATAACAGTGGATAATAATTTTGAGAGTCTAAACTTTTTGATGGGGCTCTCTTTAGGAAACGTTCTTTTGTGAGAGAAAACATGTTACTACCATTCATTCCCAAGAAATGCATCTTGGTTATTTTTGTGCAATTATCCTGACACAATGACAAACATCTCTCTGACTCCCCTCCCACACTGGTACGTAGGAAACCAGTGCCAAACAATAGCTGCTCTTACCCCAGTCACATACTGACAAGTATTCATTCACCGTTCCAAATCACTGAATTTAGGTGTTCCAGTCTCTTCCATGGTCACGGGTCCAGCATGGTACTGTGATAGGAGCTACCTGTGCAACAAGTCCAGTTATAAAAAATCCTAACTACTAAATATTCCACAGTCAGTTGTGAGAGGAAGTGATTGGGATCAACAGCAACTCATCCACAAAGTGGGAGTCCACGGAAAATCACAGAGCGAGATCAGCAGATGCTGAGGCGCATGTTAGCCTTCTTGTTCATCATTGGTGTCTGACCTCACAAATATGCTTCTGGAAGAATGGAAAAAATCCCATAAACACATTCCCTATGTTAAGAATGTCTCTTAAGTTTATATCTGTGTAAAGCCAGACAAGCAAATACCTTTGGCAATATTTATTTATTTATTGCCAAGATATAATAATGTGGATATACAACCCATCGTTCATGCCAAGAAACAAGTGGATCATGTGTCTTTAAAACAAATGCATCATTCGGGTATGTTCTGACCTCTTCTGTGCCATCAGCAATTGCACCGTGGGTATGATGGCTTACACCAACTTGCCTGTCAAACAGTTCACACAAACTTTAGTGATTGTTAACTCTCCTGCTTATGCTGCTGCTCATGACTCTAAAGCTTCCTGTGAGTCTGCAGTGTCATTAGTTTTTTTTTTCTACACTCTCTGTCAGTCAAACCTTGAAGCAGCAGGTAAGCCTTCTGGGGTGAAACTCACCAAGACCTCAATTAGCCATGGTCGCATGAAGTGGGTGTTTTGAACCACACTTCTGAGCAGTGCTCTGAAACATCTGCATTTTGTAAGCTCAAAGCATCAGTATCAAGCCTGCAATCCCTTACCAACCTTCCAGTGATTTCCTAGTGTTTGTTGCAGTCCTCATGTGTTGATTTCCTTGTGTATGATAGGACAGTTTCAAGTTCTTTGGACTCTGATCCTATGGATTTCTTCCATATACTTCTCCATGCAGAATAGCAGTGCAGGAGGAACACCTGATGTCCGTTGTAATACATGTAATGCATGCTAAAAATTTGAGTTTTCTTGTATAAGCTGGACAACTTTTATTTATATAGAGTCAATTCCCTGCTGCAGCCACCTCAGAGGCACTCAACATTAGGTAAAATGTTTTCCCATTCTGTTTAAGGCTATTTTGCATAATGGATGCATTTCAGAGAGTCTATTAAGCATCGCTTCCCCTGCTCGGTCTCTGTCTCCCTCATCTCCTAATCTATAATGAGAAGACAGATCAAGGACCTCTCGGTGTATCTTGGCAACAATTATATGAACTAAGCACACAGGAAAAGTGAGAAATGGAGAAAAGAGAGACAGATAGAGAAAGTGTGTCAGAGAGAGAGAGAGAGAGAAAGTGAAAGAGGGCCCACTGTGTGGAGATAAGATGGTATTCTCCATTCGTGCAAAATGAGTTCATTAGAGGAGGGAGAGACGGTCATTGCAGGGAATCAAGGTGTCTGTGTGATAAAGGGTGGGAGCGACAGATTGGAGGGAAAAAAAGAGTTTCATTTCCTGTTCTTCAGAGACACCGACGGTATCGGAGAATCAGCGGAGAGGCTGCGTAAAAGAAGAAAAAACCGGAGAGACAGGGAGAGGACCGACCGAGTGTGTTAGAGAGGTAAATGCCAGGATTATTTGTCAGGGAAAAGAAGAGTCACCCTCTGAAAAAAAGATGACTGAGGGGAGAGTTGAAAGATATGTCAAATTCAGCTACTCTGTAAGAAGTGGAAAGCCACTGCGACTAAGCGTTAGGTTGCAAATCAAATCCTGTGAGGGAGTTCTCAAAGTGACAGCAGCCCAGACACAGAGCACTGGCCCAGGCTCGCTCGGCCCAAATTCATATAAGAAAGAGAAAAACAGGAAGATACGAGTGCTGGGAAAGAGATGAAATGAGCTGGAGGTCTTGATAGACACCTGATAGTGAGGGAGGCTGGCAGACAGGCAGCCCAGCAGATGCTGAGATGACAGGTACAGCGGGGTATGCTGGCTGTGCTGCGCTGTTTAATATAGATCTGCAGCGATAAGGTGAGACAAAGAACACAGGATGTGTCCATCAGCCGGGGCGGAGGGAGCTCAGAGGAAATTGCCACAATAAAGTGCACACCATCGCACATACAGGAGGAAAGCCTGGCGCGCAGCTTTTAGCATGTGGACCCACTACCAGGGAGGTGCAATTTTTTTTATTTTCTTTTTAAGTCAATTTTAAAGTTCATTTCAAGCTTGTCAGATGGAGCAGCTGATGTATGGAAAATGAGAAAAACTGCTTACCAAAATAATTTAAAAAAATTTATTTTCCATAGTATCAATACCAACGCTGATGCTGGTATCGGATCAATATAGCTTCATAGGATCGATCGATTGTTTCCATCCTCTAAGTTCAGTATGAAGTCCACTGAACTGTGTTGAAGAAATTATTCTTTAGGAAGGAAAAAACAACATCAAACACGAACATTTACATCCCAGCTCTGAAAAATAACACTTTCAAAATACATGAAATGGTGTTTTGTTACATTTAGCAACAGGAATTGAAGTTCTTGTAGAGCACATATGCACATTAGCTTTAATTTGTATTCGCCAAAAGAACAAAAGAATAATGGTAAAGTGCAAACTTGACCAGGGCAGAAAAAAACACATTTGTTGCGAACACAACTTTGGCTCTTTGCAAGCACCTGGGCAGACAGGATGCTAATGCTAAGCTAACAAGCGCCCAGAGTGAATGCCGACCCCAGCCCGACAGCCAGACCGTGAACTTCAACATGTAACAAATGGAGTCAGGCTGCAGCCTCCATTTCTACTTGTTCATGTTTCTAAGGTAGGAACTGTAACCTCCGGTTCATGTTGTTAAACAGTAATTTTGAGACAATGTGTTCCAAGTCATTTTATGGAGAAATGCAAAATTAATGGAAAGAGCAGCATCATGAATTACTTTTTTCTGGGAGTAATTCAGTAATTTAGTGCATTACCTTTAAGAAAAGTGTTCAGTGTAATAACCACCCCGGCACTGATCACAACAAAGAGGGGAAATACCTCCACAAACATTTGACCGCACATTAATATGCAAAAATGTCTTTGATATGCTGCTGTGGTGGCCAATGAGGACCCAATGAAAACTGATAATTGATAATTGGAAGTGAGAATCAGAATCACTAAATTCTTATCAGTCCATATCCGTTCAGTTTACAAATTAATGATCATTCATCTGATAAATCAGGAGACTCCGCTCCCTCCTATACAAGCTGCATTTATACTTTAAAAGCATTGGTATTGGCCTTGTATTTTACTTGAAGTTTACCAAAATTTTCAGAATCAAACAGAACTATTATACATTTATAGAACTGCTCATCTGATGCATATTCACAGCTCAGATGGGTGAGCTTCAGATCAACATCTCAGCATTGCAGGAATCATACGCACGCGTGTCTCCTCATATTCTATTGTTCATGTCAGTGTGTGTCTCTCTGTGAACACAAGACTGTTAGCTAATGCTGCTGATAGCAGATTTCAGTTACAGGATTAATCAGTGATGACAAGAAACTATTACCTTCTGTGTAATTGTACACACAGATGCACACAGTTTGATAGACAAACTCGGAATATCCTGACAGGTTGGGACAGCCCACGGCAACAGATGACTTGCAGAGGGCTTTGATGCTTATACCTTTAAGACTACATATCATTTTTCACAAAATATTACTACACTGTATCTGAGCTGTTACCCGAACAGACTGTCATCAGAGAGCGACACACAGAGGAATCTCATAAGATAATCAAATCTTTTATTTTTCTCAGCCTAGAGCACTTACATGTATTTTAGCACAGATACCCAAACTCTTCCAAGGAGTGGAGCCCCCTGCAAAGTCACCCCAATTATACACCAACAAAGACTGAAAAGTATGACTTTCTTGGAAGGCTTACCAGGAGAAGATATATCTGATATTCCCGTCTTGGTGTGGTTCCTGCATCATCTTAAAACACAAAACTCTCTTGTAGTACAAATGGTCAGAAGTTCAACTGTTTTCTTTATTAAGTTATACAATATAATAAATATATTATCAAGTTGGGTTTGCTGTTAACCCAATTTAATTTACTCATGATCGTTAATAGCATTAGCTGGCTTCTAGGCTAGTGCTAACTGAATGCTCAGACAACATCATTGGTCAGTTGCAAAGCTGATCTTGTGTTGGTGTTGTTTCTATATCAACATTGTTATAATGATATAGAAACAACACCAACACAGGGATATCAGGAGAAAGGCTTTTGTCTCTAAAAAGAAAGTGGCAGCATGGCCTAGGTTTTGAACAAACCACAAGATTTCTGGAACAATGTCCTCCTCTGTGGGTTCTCTGGGCTTATTTTTAAATTTGTGGTTGTTATTTGGTTTAATGTTAATTGGTCCAAGTGTTTCCTTTAGTTCCTGTGAGATTTCCAGCCTTGGACACAATTTCTTTGTGAAGTTACTCCCTTTGCTCTCCCTCCTGTGTCAAGTTGCTATTTTTATGTTAGATATTTCTATTTTAGTTGCCTCTGTTATACTTAGATGAGCATGTGCCGCTTGTGCTTTGTCTATCATTTTGTTCCCCGTCTCCTTACCTTGATTAAGTTCAGATGTGTTTTGTGGTCCTGGTGTTTCCAGTTTCTCAGATTGCCTCGTGTGGTATATCTACAGCCTTAGTCTTCCTTCAGTCTTTGTCAGAGTGTCTGTTAATATCTTCTTCTGTTGTGTTATGCTTCTGCCGATAAGTCTGATTTCTTTAGTTTGATTTATGTTCTGGAGTTTGAATTGTTTTTTTGAGCATGAGTTCTTAACTGTCACGGTCCCCGTGTCTCTCTGGTTGGCCCACGCTGGCTACAGGTTTTGTTGTTGTTAGTTTTCGTTTTTTGTCTCTCCTCCTCCTCTCTGCCTGGGTGGAGCTCATTACGGGCTCTCACTCTTGGCCCACGCACCCCTGTGGATGGTGTCCACCTGCGGCTGATCTGGCTGATTTCCCCAGCTGCTATTTAAGGCAGTGGCACAGAGCAGCTCACCGCTGGAACGTCGAACCACCTGAGTTCGTGCTCGCGGCATATTCAAAGAAGAATCGCTTACACGTGTTTTATGTTGTGGAACTAACCTTGACCTTCTGTCTGTAGATTCTGGACCGAATCACCGGACCTGTCCAAGTGGGGCAGTGTGTGGAGTGTTGGAGCGAGTGCGGCTGAAGAGGAGTGCGTGTGTGCGGAGGAGCGGTGGCGGTGACTGAGTGGAAGAGGAAGCGTGTGTGTGGATTCCCCCCCCCCCCCCCCCCCCCCCTTCTCTCCCTGGAGCCCTGGACCCCCTCCCAACTCACTGTACATATATTTTGCACTAAAGTGATCCCTATTGTAAATAAATCCCCTTTTTGTTTCCTTGAAAGAACTGTCTGCGCGTGGGTCCGTTCAGTAGCCATGACATTAACCTTATCTGTTCGCCCTTGACTGTCCCCTGGGTGACAGGACAAAAGTGGTGGTGGTATCTGGCACATACAGTGCTCAGCATAAATGAGTACACCCCAGTTATAGTCTTAGGAGAAAAGCCACACCTAAAACTACAAAATTCGAATTAACAGGCATTTAACCACAGGTGAGTCTCATGATTCATTGATGTGACTGAAGTGATGAGACAAAAATCACTGTTTTTGGAACTAATGGTTTTAAAACTGTATGGCATCATAAAGGTGAGGATTTTAAAGGGTATTTTAAAGCATGGTGCCTACAGTGAAACATGGTGGTGGCAGTGTCCTTATGTGGGGTTGCATGAGTGCTGCTGGCATTGGGAAGCTGCATTTCATCGATGGTATCATGAACTCAACAATGTGCTGGTCTATTCTGCAGAAGAAGATGCTGCCATCACTCTGTGCACTTGGTCATTGTGCACTTTTCCAACACGACAATGATCCAAAACACACATCTAAAGCTACTGTTCCATTTCTGAGGAAGAACAGGGTGAAGGTGATTGAATGGCCAAGTATGTCTCCTGATCTGACCTGTGGAGAATTCTGAAGCGAAAAATTGAGCATCACTCGCCATCCAGCATCCAGGCTCTAAAAGAGGTTATTCTGGAAGAATGGAAAAAGATAGATGTTGCAATATGTCACAACTTGTTCATTCCATGCCTAGAAGATTTGGTGCTGTCCTTAAAAAAACAAAACGGTGGTCATACAAAATACTAGATGTAGTAAAACTGAAGATTTTGTGATCTAAGTTATATTATTAACCTTAATTTCATGTTATGGAGTTAAACAAGTGTTCAATAAAACTCAGCCTTGTGAAATTTTTGGAAATTGTTTGTTTGTTTATTGAGCTACTGATTAAATTCATACTTTTTGAAGGGGGTGTACTCATTTATGCTGGGTACTGTATACAAAAATTTTAGAGACAAATGTGAAACCATCTGATCCCAAACTATCAAGGTGTTGCAAAGGCACAAAGTCCAGACATGAACCTTATTGAAATGGTGTGGCAGGATCTAAAGAGAACTGGGTACAAACAAATGCCTGCAAACCTCAATCAGCCGACGAAACACTATGAAGAAGACCGGACCAAATTTCCTCCGCAGAGATGAAGTTATACAGATAAAAATTTAAGTTATTGGGACGAAAGATCATTACACACTCTGCACTTCCTGATTGCTTGAATCCATCAAATTGTGAACAAGAATGGACAAACACAAAAACTTACAGATAACAAGATGACAGAGTTCATTGTTTAATTCCATATATCTTTATTATCTGTTATTTCCCATATATTTATTTGTATATATATATTTATATATATATCTTTATTCTATACAGTTGTAGTCTCAATAGTCTTTTATTGACATACAAGGATCGCAGATAAGCTTGAGAGGTACGAGAGAGCGAGGCAAGAGGGAGTTTAATTTCTTCATAAGATGTTTTGGCATTTAACAAGACAACAGGAGCACGTCACAGACACCCACCCACACGCACACACACATTTGTAGCACAGGACACATACACACCACTGCATGCACACATAAAGGGGCTGAACACCTCTAACCCGTACAACATACTACCTGAGGTGTACACACACACGTGCGCACACACATACACACGCGCACACATTCGCACGTCAACGGGAGAATGAGGAGGTGACAGGCATTCACAGGATTACATTAATACCAGACTGACTAGTAAATACACATGTACATGTACAGTACTCGCCATATTTTTAACTCCTGCTCCTACATACACACAGATACTCTCTGGAGCATGCATGCACGCACACACACACAGGCACACAGATTTTTTGGTAGAAAGTAAATGGCAGTAACGCTGACTTTCAGACTGTGATACTGGTGATGGTATTAGCTCTGATTCATATTTGGCTTCTCTTACTGACAGTTGCGCAGTATGACGGCAGAGCGCAGAGCGTGAGTGTAATTAAACAAAGACCATCGGCACTGAGTCTGGTAATGTGTGGTGAAAGATGCAACGACAGTACTGCTACATTGTAAAATAAACTTGTGTTATATTGCAGTTACAAGAATGAATACAAGTGGTTACTTTCCACTGGTTATTATAACAGTCTCTCTTTTACATGACCACACACAGTCACAAACGTACACATCCATACCACTACCAGACAGTGTTTCACAGTGTAGGAACCTCATTGCAGATCTGTCCTTCCGCCAAGATGCCACCAAATAAACACAGGCTGACAGTTAACACAACAAAACCACGACAATATTGAAACGGCTTTAGAAACAAGAACAGAACAGATATCATATATTTGGCTTCAGTAACAGATGTAAAAGATACCTGAATTTTGCTACATATTAGAATGCATAACTTAACAGCATTAAATAAAAATAAAACCATTAACAGTCAGAGCAGAGTGGACTGTAATGTATTTATCTGGCCTTCGCTGACTGAGTTCATTGTACAGTATCTCCTGTTTGGGTTCATGTTTTACTGTCTACATCAAAGAAATTGTGTCATACTTATCACTTATTATATAAAATTACTGTTAGAGCTGGGTGACCTGAAGAAAAACCTGGTCACTGAGTGACTCTGGTGACCCCTTTTAGGTGGGACAGAAATGAGAAGGTGACCACAGAGATTCTGCAAAACTGAGAAGAAAAAACAAAAAACCGCACAAGGATCCGATCTGAACCATACTAGACATATCAACTAACGCCTGGCTTCATCTAACTCCGTTCAAATTTCTACATCTTGGTTGGAACGAGTGTAGGAGATGCACGAAAAGAGGCAAAGACGGTGAAAGGTAGCCCCCTTGTCCTGTAGTTTTGCAGTATGTCCAGAAGAGGGCACTCCAGGTAGGTAGAGTTGCACCTTTCTTTTGGTCAGGGTTTGGTCAGACTGCGTTTGTGACAATAAAATCTCTGTGGCTGTCCCCACTGGGCACTGGAGTGATGCTTTTTAACAGACGCTGTGGATAAAGAGTAAAAAAGAGACAGAGAAGAAAAAAGACATATATGACATAGTGACATATAGAGTAAACAGAGCAGTTTTAGTAGTGACAATGGTATCATTATTAGTTACCCTGCCAAAAAAAACATCAAGAAGTATCTATTGGTAAAATATACACTGCTTGAATTAAGATCTTAAAAAGAGCATATTTGTCATATTGTTTTGTTCTGAAACAATGTAGAAGAACACAAAACACCTTCGATTACTGATAAAACACAGCCACCTGTTTTGTCACGTTTCACTTACACGCTCGCCATCTCCGTTCACATGTACACAAAAACATGACTTGTGATTGTCGATCTGTGTCGGTGTCATTGTGCGCTCTGGCAGCAGAGTCAATACAGGGCGACAGGCACAGAAGGTCTGTCTAGCGGCCTCTTTGATGTCCTCCTCCCTTCTGTCAACCCCTCACACAGGGTTTAACAAGATTTTAATATCAGTGATGACGATAACGATGCAGACTTTTGCATTCGCTCTGCATTCACAATGCATAATGTGCATTACAAGGTGTTATGCAAAACACCTGGTATGTGTCTGGTGAACACAATTTGATGACTGATTTGTTTTTTGATGCTGCAGCGCTGCTGACGGACGGCGTCCGGTCACCTTTCAGTTACAGCAACGTGACAGGCTACACATCCGCTGCAGGGTGTGTGTGTGCGCGCGTGTTTGGTCGCCTATTCTATTTGCTTTTTTTCTTGCTAATCTCTGGCCCGGGCCTCCACCTTGTTCCTTTGATCTCCAGTCATGTGTTCACAGGAGAGAGTAAAACCTGGCAGCGCATGGAAAAGAAAAGGGCCAGAAGCAATCCTTTGTTGTTCCAGAAATATCAGTTGGTCAGGAGAGGAGACGGGATAGATGGAGAAAAACAGAGTTAGGAGAGAATTCAGAAATTCTGCACCTGTTTGAATGTGCCCTTAGCATTGAGCAGGTAGTAGACCATGTAGGCGGGCACACAGATGAATGACGACACCCCGATGCAGTAGCCCAGGACAGTGGTCCATGGTGGGTATTGGTACTCAAACAACCTGACCTCTGGAGGGAAGGCCAAGAAGCTGATGATGATGAACTGAGAAAGGGAACAAATCAGAGATCAGACATAATAAAAGAATGAAATATAAAAGGTAAATCTGACCACCGGGCATGTCAGCTAAAAAGCAAATGACAGCTGCTAAAACTATTTTACCTGCAAGGGCTTACTCTTCAAACTGCTAATTCCAGCAACTAATACAACTTAGTGTAAGTGTGCAAATGCTGTGCATGACACTGACCAGCAGAAAGCAGGGGCAGATGGCCACCCAGCAGACCCTCCAGAAACAACCCGGGTAAAAACCAAGCATGACCTGCACGTCATTACAGAAACGGTTGGTGCCTGCAGAACGCACACAGACACACGAAACACCTCAGAGCCAAATATCAACAGCAAACATTTGTCTCATTTCTTCTATGTGAACTGACAAGGCAGCTGTGCCACAAATGACGCTCAGAACTATACTTTACACTGTATTTTTCAGAGGTGGGACCAAGTCATTGTTTTGCAAGTCTCAAGTAAGTCTCAAGTCTTTATCCTCAAGTCTCAAGTAATGTCAGGCAAGTCAGAGTCGAGTCTCAAGTCACTGGTGTAAAAGTCCGAGTCAAGTCACAAGTCTGAAACTTTGAATTTCAAGTCCTTTCGAGTCTTTAAAAAAAAAACGAAAAAAAGCATGTTGCAGTTATGCTAAATGTAAATATTAGACCATGTAATTTTTTAATCTGTGTTTTTCTCAACACATGACAAAATAGTGAACTTAGAAAATATACACAAATTGTGAAATTGCACCTCTATAAAATGCAGCTCAATTAAACTTAGCTCCAAGAATAGTTTTCACCGACAGTTCTGAGATAAGCTGCATGTTATTCTTGGATGCGGTTGTATGACCGGCTTTGAAATCGCATGACAAAAATATCATACATAAATAAATGATATATTTTTTTAAAATATCATTTAAAAAAAAAACTGCATCACCAACGTAGCCTTGAAAACATTTGCTAGTTAGATGAAGTCAGCTATCTCATCTTAGCATATTTATATGCATATTTATAATCATACGGTTCTTGGAGTGAGTGCACACACTCATGAAGTTTAGTAACTTCCGGTCACTGCAACAAGCCCAGGTACAGTTTACCGACGGATGGGTGCAGGACCTTGAAATGCACCGTGTAGAAAGTAAAGACCATCGTACGTATCATAAGTTTACCAGTCTCACAAATTGTCTTCATAAATACACATTCCTTAACCGTTTATTAATAGGACCTTTGAGCTCAACGGTAATTAATTAGTAGTGGAAATAATTTCTGGTAGCATCACAGAAATGTAGCAGTGACAATAATATTGTATGCTGTAATCGTACTGGGCAATTAGTGATTCAAAAAACCTGTTTTATCCTGTGAATAAAAGTATATGTTTTTGTCAATGTACCATAATAACAGAAGCGAAACGCAATATTGTGTCAGGACAATTCATTATTTATGCACAATAAATAAAGGAGCATAGCACGACAATTTCTGTTCAGCGCCAGACTTGCTTGTAACCTATATCACCAATTATGTTAACTACAACAGCAGACTGACCTTTGTGTAAATGCTTGGAGCAGACTAACCTGTGAGCTGGAGTGTTCTAGGACGTTATATTTGATCTTTGAATGGCTGCAATCCAGGCCACCCGTCGCGTCTTTGTTACTTCGGAAACATGGCTCGAACAATTTCTCTTCAACGACGTAATCCGATAACAACCGATCTCTTTACCCGTCGGCTTCCCGTGGCTGTCATGCGACCGGCTATTGCAGTTAATAATACAACAGCTTCTTGACATTTTTGTGTTTCTTTTTATCGCTGTGTAACTGATTTTAATTGAAAGCCTGCGTGCGCTAGTACCTCTTGCCACGAGTTCCCAGAATCCTTTGCGGTTCTACCCGTGAATGACGTCACATTTTCAATCTCTATATAATATGCATGTTAAATTTTATATTTGGGGTAAAATATCAAGTCTTTTCAAGTAAACCGGTTCAAGTCCAATTCAAGTCCCAAGTCATTGGTGTAAAAGTCCAAGTCAAGTCACAAGTCTTAGAACATTTTTTCAAGTCAAGTCTAAAGTCATAAAATTAATGACTCGAGTCTGACTCGAGTCCAAGTCATGTGACTCGAGTCCACACCTCTGGTATTTTTATCACTTATTCACGCTGCGATTCTCATTAAAGTCACAAATTTCCACCATCGCCACAAAAATCACCACTCACCGTAGAACCAGGACACCGCAATGACTTCCAGCAGCACCACAGTGATGACTGCAGGGCCCGTAGCGTACTCCTCAAACAGCTTCACTACGTACGCTCCTCCCTGAGACACGGCACGGACGAACAGGAGGAGAGTTATTTCGGAAACATTTTCTATGAATGACTTATGCAACTTGTGAAACAGTGTTCGTCTGCCAAGCCTAAAACAATGAGTGTTTAATTGAGCAGAAATCTGTGGTGGTCACTGTCTTACTTTAATGAGGGCTGGAGATACATGGATTACTGAGGCTGCTCTAATCTGATTTTCAGCAGATTGGTAACTGCGACACAATACGCTGCATAAAAACAGAGCAGCAAAATTCAAGTGTGAGCAAGTTTTTATAATCTTATGATATATACTGAGTGAATTTGGGAAATTATGGAGACTGAATAATGAAATCTTTTGTTGGTAACTTGCATTCTCTTTTGACAGTAATGTGATTATTCCCAAATATACTTACATATGTAAGTGTAGAGAGAGCTCCAAGGTAACACACACACACGAGGCCAAAGACGAACCACTCTCGTCTCTTAACCAGCAAATGAGGGAACTCATCTAGCATAGCTGTGATTACTCCTTCCAAGCCTGCAAACTGAGGTCAAAAAGAAAAACATCAAGATGAGGAAAATAAGGTCAGGTGTGTTTATTTGACCATGTTTTCAATACCTTTGTAAAGCACATTCTGACGGGTTTTATCTTAAAAAGCACTATATAAATAAACTTACTTACTAAGATGGGGCAGAAGGAAAAGAAAGTTAGGGCAGCTATATGTCATGTATGTGAAAATTTCACATCTGTGTTATGTGCTGTTTGTCTCATCTTGCAAATGCTGCAAAGATACACAGCTTTGCTTCTGGACTTGGTGTTGAACTGCTCCAACTCGAGGTCATGTACACCGACATATTTTGCAGTAATATCCTCAGTCATAAAATCAAACAGCATAGCATCCCCGTTGAAGGTTCTACAGTGATTATCAGCTCGTGATAAGAGCTTACGGATCTCTCCACCTGGCTGCCTCCGAGCAGATAAACAAAGGTTTATGGAGACGAGACCATCACACAATAGTGATATGAAACTCCTATCACTTTGTTTTCACTGAATGTTATTCAAAATTGAACACAGAGGACAAATAATGCCCAGTGCGTTGAAGGAGAAATGAGCACAACTGTGAAATCACAGTCAAAGAAAAAGAGGCATTCCCTTTTATAAGAAGACAAATATGAAACATCCCCAAGAACTGGGAGTTAGGCAACAAGTGAATATTTTAGATTAAATAGTAAATGGCCTGTATTTGTATAGCGCTTTAATAGTCCCTAAAGACCTCAAAGCGCTTTACACAACCAGTCATCCACCCATCCAATCACACACTGGTGATGGTAAGCTACATTGTAGCCACAGCCACCCTGGGGCGCACTGACAGAGGCAGAGCTGCCGGACACTGGCGCCACCAGGCCCTCTGACCACCATGAGTAAGCAAACGGGTGAAGTGTCTTGCCCAAGAACACAATGACCGAGACTGTCCAAGCCGGGGCTCGAACCGGCAACTTTCCGATTATAAGGTGACCTCCCAACTCTTGAGCCACGATCGCCCCTAAATGCGAGGAGCAAACCTTAAAGAATGTTGACTGACTTTAATACTAAAATGAGTCATCGGAAAACTAACCGTGCTATCCAGACCCAACATGATGATCATGAGGAAGAAGATGATGGCAAAGAAGGTGGCAGCAGGCATGTTTGCTATGGCTTCTGCATAAATGATGAACAACAGACTGGGACCTAGAGAAAAAAAGTGAGACCTGGTATTTATATGCCATCCAAACTTCCACCAACAAACATCGGAGATTCAGTCGTTTATTCTGAATAAATTTCCAACAACTTCAGTTTGGAGAAAGAACTTCTTGCAGTGTGTTGGTGCGGGGCCCGACCTGCATCCTTTGCCACAGCGTCCACATTCTGTTGCCTCATCTCAGCCATGTAGCCCAGCACAGTAAAGATGACAAAGCCAGACAGAAAGCTCGTCAGACAGTTAACCGAGCTGGTGACCAACGCATCTCTGATAGAGGAAACAAGTGTTTAGCAGAAAGATGACAAAGTTAAAGCGCCTACGCAAAGGATTTAACCTTCTGGTAATTTCATCAATAAAGATATGTCAATATTCATGGTGACATATGTTAAATAAAGGATTTGAGAGATGAAACATTTCTGCTGAACTTCAGTAAACACAGAGTAGCATTTTGACATTAAGCAAACAGACGTCACTGATTTATGAACTCATTAACAAAAGTTTTTACTTGTAGCAGTTGTTGTGAAACGGGTTGTAGCTGGCAAAGGCAAGGAGCACGCCAAATCCTGGACCCAGAGAGAAGAAGATCTGAGCTGCTGCATCAATCCAGACCTTTGAGAGAGTGAGAGGTAAAGTGATGACAAATAATGATGGGAGTGAAGGACACGCGTTTAGAAATGATTGAGGAATAAGAGAAAGAGGGCAGGATCTGAGCTCGCTACATATGTTGATGATGGACCTTGTCACACTGAACCAACAGACTCACAGTAGTGGAAAGCAGCTTCTCCCAGTCAGGTTTGAGATAGAAGACGACACCCCTCCAGGCCCCGGGCAGGGTGGCCCCACGGATGAGCAAGATCAGGAGGACCAAATAGGGAAAGGTAGCAGTCACCCAAACTACCTAATACAGAAAGCAAAGAACCTTTTTTACTCTAATTTTAATAAACCTTTATATGCTTAAAAAAGTGTTTCTGTGGTCCACTCTGCGTTCACTGACTACGTTACTGTACAATAGATAGCATTAGACAGCATTAGACACACTGCTGACAGCAGCGGACGAGTGAGCTACAGCTGACAGCAGCTAGCGGGCCAGCTGCTGCTGCCCAGGATCCCCGGGGTTTGACTCGCTAGATCGCTAGTGACCGCTGGTTGCCGCTAGGGCCTGCACCTTCAGGCAATATTCAGTGTCCTGTCGATCGGATCTGATGCTATGCTCTTTGGGCAGCTGTCACCCTTCCTGGCCATTGCAGGGGCTTTGCACCTGGCCCTGTTTTGCCCTAGAATGAAGTCCTGGAGGACATGCTAGCAGCAAACTAAACCGCTTAGACTCATGACTAGTGGTTATAGGCTGTGTGACATCTGCACTGGAGATGATTATTATCTGGTTTTCAACCTAACCCTGGGCTTCTGGCTGTATGTGAAACACCAGCAGATTAGACACCAGCATAGAGTGCTTCCTAAGATGGATATGTTCAGAATCTGGGCCCCTTCAACTGGTGCTGATATAATGTTGTTTCTGTGACTTGGCTATCCAAAGCTATACTGGATAAAGACGTAGCAGTTGACCGTTCCAGAAAAGGCACCTAAGCAATTAAAATCTTGACCTTAACTATTAATCTGTTCTATCACTCCATGATAGTTGTTGGCTGCTATCGGCTTCCATCTGCTTACCCCAGCACGTAACCTTCTCTGGTTCAACTTTTATCTGAATTGAATTTAAATGAAATCATTCTGGTAGGTGATTTTAATTGGGGCTGGCTTTCTTCTGTTTCTGTTTATTTTAAGGCACACTGCTTGTTTTTAAGTCTAATTCCATTTATTCAAAGCCCCATGCACCTTAATTCCAAATCCCCAGATAAATCTTCTCTTATAGACCCTTTATTTATACAATGTGCCACAGAAGTTTTCCACATTGGCAGTTTTTGCCAAGGACCTGAGTGATCACTGCATAGTTGGTGCTGGGAGAAACACCAAAAGCAAGCGTTTCTTCACGATTTATTCAGTTTTAACTGGGGTCGTATTACAATGACTGACATTGGAAATTTAGCTTGGAAATATTTCCAAGAGAGTTTTATCTATTTTGTGGACAAACATGCCCCTTTTGCCAGGTCAGGCCCTGGTTCAATTCGGAACTGGCTGGCCTCCTACATGAGAGAAAGCAGGCCTGGGCAGCTGCGAGAAAATCCGGATCCGATGATGATTGGCTATGTTTTTGTCAGCTGCGTAATCAGTTTACTGCCTCCATCAGGAAGCGTACTTTCTGACTTTAACCACTGACAGTATAAACGACCCTAGGAGGTTTTGGCAAACTATAAAGTCTCTCCCTGCCAGCTCTCATTCCTCAGAGCTACCTCTTCACTTAATTATTGACTTCATTCCTGTGTCAGACAAAACTGAAATGCTCAATTTTTTAAACAAACACTTTGTTGCTTCTTGTTCTTTGTTTAGCACAGTATCTGATGGTAAACCTCCTGCATACAACTTTGCTAGCAGATCGGTTACTAACACTCTTTTCTTTACACCTTTCATGGTAGAAAAGGTATGTAAGGCTTTGAAGAGCCGCGGCACAAAAAATTGGCCGGTCCTGACAGTCTTTGTCCCTTCTTCTTGCGCGTGGCAGCAAATATCATAGCTGAGCCAAGAACTACTGTGCAGCTCTTTTTATTGATCTATCAAAGGCTTTCGACACTGTTGACCATGGTATTTTAGGTCAGAGATTACTGGAAATAAGCCTTTCAGTCCGAGCATTTGACTGGTTCTCCAATTATCTTTTGGACCGTAAGCAGTGTGTGCAGCTCAAGCTTCCAGTTTTTTTAAATGTCACTAATGGAGTGCCGCAGGGTTCTGTCCGGGGGCCTATATTATTTACTATTTATGTCAACCGTGTTGCACAGAATCTAGATGCATCTGTTCGTTTTTATGCAGATGATACAATTATTTATCGCTGTGCTCGTACCATTGACATGGTTTTCAAACAATTACATCTAGCTTTTGATAGTATTCAGTCTCAGCTGGGTCAGCTCAGACTTAGTCATGTTGTTCTCAAACAGAAAGAGGGTGCCGGCAGTACTTCATTCTCTATCTGCTCAAGCCATTTCTATTGAAACTGTGGCCTCATACAAATACCTAGCTAGTGTGATTGATGAAAATCTTTTCTTCAAGCCACACATTGACCATCTATTAAAGAAACTGAGGTTCTTTTTCAGAAACAGATCATGTTTCTCTTTCATGGCAAGGAAAAGGCTTGTTGCTGCCACTTTTTTACCCTTCCTGGATTATGGTGGCATAATTTATATGAATGCCTCTGCTCACTCTTCATCTTTTGGATTCTGTCTATCATGGAGCACTAAGATTTATGACTGATTGTAAACCTTTAAAACACCACTGTACTGGTCCTCATTGGTCTTACGCAAGGATGTTCATTGGTATCATTTTATCTATGAATCTATTTTTAGTTTACTGCCCTATCAGAGTACATGTTACGTAAACAGTTTAGACTGGGGTCTCCGGACATCACATTCACCGTTCCATCAGTTCGTACAGAGCTTGCGAAGAAGGCATTCTCCTTTTCTGTCCCGTCTTCATGCAATACATTGCAGAAGGATTTGAAGTTCTCTCAATTGATTTCACTTTCAGATTTCAAACTTGTTTTTAATATGACTGTGCACATTAGACATATTTAGCTTCTTTTTTAAAATATTATTGTTGCAATTTTAACATGTTTGTCTGGAGCAGGTCTCTCTTGTAAATGAGACACTGGGTCTTAATGGGACTACCTGTATAAGTAAAGGTTAAATAAAAAATAAAAATGTAGGATTTACAGTATAAATCTATTTCTACCAGTCTGTTTTACTCCTTTATCTGAACATAAGGGCACGAACTTTATGTCTAAAAATGGTCTTATATTGCCTTAGCTAGGTTCTGATATTCATTCCTTTCTAATCAACTTTTCCACACTCGATGATGAATATAATGAGGGTAAAGAGAGGACAGGATAACTGCTGTTTTTTTTCCTCTGTCCATATGTCTCCATCTATCAATCCATCCATCTGCTCTAACTGACACCCCCCATCAGCCATGCAGGCACCCCTTCAGCTACCTTTCCAGACGTCTTGACTCCTTTCCAGATGCTGAAGTAAACAATGGTGAAGATGAAGAGCAGACATAAAGCCAGTTGCCAGCTGATAGAGCCCAACTCGTGCAGACCTGGGGAGAGATGGACCTGCAACACCTGCCGGCTGGAAGGAGAAAACAAGAAAGGGCGTTTGTGTTGAAAGTTGAGGTTGAATGAAATGCAAAGAGGAGAGACAAGGAAGACATTTTATGCAGATGAATCGACACGAGAGGACAGGAGCTAAAAAGTAACTGAGTAGAGGTGAAGAAGTGTAGGAAGTGGAAGAGGAGGAGAGCAAGCAGGAAGGGAAGGGCATATTATGCAGAAGTAATGGATAAAAGACAAAAACAATATGGGATTGGAGACAAGGGAATGTTGGAACATTAAGGAAAGCGGAGGAAAAGGAAAGAGCACGGAAAGAAGGAAATGTGATATGAGCGGACCAGCGAGAAAAGAAAGAAAACCATCAGTACGTATGACAAGACTATTACTATTCAAAAGGGTTTAGACAAACTTTATCGCAACTTTCTTAAAAGCTAAAAAAAGAAGAAGTCAGAAACAAACTGTAAGGTCAGTGTGTGGGCACAGGTTAAGCACCAGGAGCTCAAATGAAAAAACTGAGACATGAATTGTGCTAAAAAAACAGGAAATTCTGGCGCCAGACTGAGTTGTGGAATCTGTTACTTTTAAACCTGCGTTAGGAAAAGTCAACTCTGCGTCAACCCTGAATCTGTCTCAGCAGTCGGACGCTGTGCTGATAAGACTGAGCCCGTTGACTGCACAGACCCAGAACAGTCAAGAATAACAGGGACATTGTTTTTCAAAAGACCCTGACTTAATCGCTGCAAAAACAGCACATTAAAACCTGGTTAACTCTTGGAGGACTTATATTTTATTACTGGCTAATACCAAGCATTACTTTTCTCTGATACTTTATATTTTTCCATAATCCAGTACTTAAAAAACTCTCTCACCTGCTCCTAAAGGAGCGGTTCATACTTCTGTATTACTTATGCACTCATAAAGAATCTCCAATCAGTCATTCGTACTCCGAAATACTAATGAAGTCTCCCTGCACTGTTTTCACCACCAGTAAGGGAAGTGGGTTTTTAGGGGATGATGGTGGGGAATCTGTCCCACACACCAGAACCAACCCTGGAATTGAAGTCATCCTCCCTTTCTTCACCTGACGTCTCCCTCCTGCGTAGAGCTCCCCCTATGCCACTACATCTGACTTACATGCACTTACGTATAGAACTCCTCGGCAGGGGACGTAGAGGTGTTGGACCAGGACACGTTGTGGTCTGAGGACATGTAGCGGTTACAGTTGGCTGTATTCCAGGGGTTGGTGCAGGTGGACCAAGGCAAAGTGGGCCGGAAAGATGACAGTAGGTAGTACAAGGCCCAGGCCATGATGGTGTTGTAGTAGAAGGCTACGTAGAGGGCTATGATACAGATGGCAAAGCCTATCCCTGGGTGAGTTGAAGCAAATAAATACATAAGTAACACCAGATCACTCACTGCTTACATCACTCACAGACATCAGTGGGTTATTTTTTCAAGCTAATTCAGGTTCCCTTTGGGTGAGTGTGTGACATTTCCAAACAACGACAGTTTACATACTATCAAATTTCTGAGCATCTGGCATTTGGCATTAAAATGTGACAATTTCCATAACAGAGAGTCAGAACATCTCACTAGAGGTACAGGAAACTAGGGATGCTCTTCAAGGGTGGGGGGGCAGGGAGGTTAAATGAGCTGTCTCTTGGACTTGGATGATTTGAAACTCCTTCTTCGTCTTTTTTTTTTGTTTTCCTACCTCTAACTTTTCTGTCCCTCTAAAGTTATCTTCTTCCACGTTTCGTCCAAGCTGTTGCTTTTGACTTTCTCCCTATAATCGGTTCTCTCTCTGTACACCCCTCGCTGTTACCTTTGAAGATGGGACAGATGTGTTTCCAGATGGAGATGCAGCCACTGCGATGAAACTGACCGAGCGCTAGCTCCATGTAAAACAGAGGCACCCCTCCGAACACTGCCATCAACAGGTAGGGCAGCAAAAAGGCACCTGGACAGAGACGTTGGAGAAATTTGGGAGGGAGAATAAATGCGTGACAATGAACACATGTTGTGGGAAAACAGTAAGAAGCCAACTACACTCAAGAGAAACTGAGCTCTTTCACACACCATTTAAGAACACTGTAAAAATCCTAACAGGTGCCAAAGCTTATTATTTATATAGCTCAATCTATTCAAAAACAACACTGCTGTATTTATTATGCTTTCTGGAGTTATTTTTGCTAAAATCCTATCATAAAGGATCTCGACGTTGATGTTGGCTTTGTTCTAAAATATGAAAGTAATAAAATTAAAGGCCTAACACAGATGAGCAGAAGAACATCAGGACGGCAGCCAGATCTCCGACTCTTCGGCTTTTGCGGGGTGTTTGATAACACATCGCTCTTTCCTTCTTGCTATCTGATTGTAAACTTATTTCCATGTGCACGTGTTGCATTTGTGTGTGTGGACGGGACGGTGCTTGTGCCTCTTTGTGAGATGAAAGCAAAGATAAGGGCTGATTGAGCAGCTGCCTGCGAGACAGGTTATTAAGCAAGGAGAAAGACACTGAAAAAAACACAATTAATACTGTTGCCTCTATCAAGTGTGTCCCGAGTCTTCATCTCTGCCTCGCTCTGTGAGGCACACACACTCACACACAGAACACAGGAAATTGCAAAGGCTTTATTATTGCAAATTCAATAAAAAGAGGTTGTGTTTGCCGCCAGGATCGGCTAGAGAAAGAGCAGGGCAGACACAAGCGTGGACTTTGTGAAGACATACCTTTTTGTACCTCCGATTGCGCAAGAAATAAGCTACATCAAAGCATTTATCCATACACAACTTTGTTAATTGGGGCACTCCTTGTAAGCTATTAAAGCATTTATTGGGAAGTACCACAAATCATCCTAATCTAACTCAGTCTTTAATAACGGCAAAGCTCGAGAGCAGTCGACCGACTTCAGCTGTCACATATAAAACACATAATGTGAATTACAGAATACACAGCAGTGAGTATGAAAGAGCCTTTTCTTCTGTCTAATCCTTCAAATCCTGTTTGCTTTAGCTTGGGATCTGACGTGTCATCTCTCTCTCCATTCCACCACACTTTATGTCTCATTCTTCCCCCTTCGACACGTTTCTCCCCTCCAAACATGTTTTGCTTCCTCACCTCCTCCGTTTTGGTAGCAGATGTATGGGAAGCGCCAGACATTTCCCAGGTCCACGGCGTAGCCAATCACAGACAGAAGGAAGTCCATCTTCTTGCTCCAGGTTTCTCTGGGCCTGTCCAAGCTTGTTTGCTGGACCATCAGAGTCCTTAGGCCTCCCAGAGGTGCTGAGGATCCAGTACCGCCTCCGGGTCCTGAGGCTGTACCTGCAGCGCAAGCTGCAGTTCCTGGGCTCTCCCTGGGGCTCTGAGGGGTGGATGTTGTGAAGCCATTGGACACCTGCTGGCCAGAGCCAGATGTCATGCTCTTGGGACCTCTGTCTGCAAGCCCATCAGCAAGCATAAGTCTGCCATTTTCACGCTGTGTCCCATCATCTTCTCCCCCCATGTCCTCTCTCTCCTTGTCCCTCTCTCCCTCATTCTCCCCTTTGTCCATTGTCAGCATGCTCGTCATCATCATATCTTTTGTCTCCATTGGATTGTGTTGATATTCGTGTTGGCAAGGTAGTTAGGGGTGGAGAGAGGTTCTCAGTGACAATGAAGGGAATGTGGTGCTGCTCTCTGATATGGTGCCCATTAGTGGAAAAGAAGCATTAGGAGAGGGGTGTAGTGAGAGTTTGGGACAAGACTGGGGAAGACTGTCCTTCTCATGCAGGTAAAGGAGATAAGGAACGGGAAATGAAAGCTAAAATAAGAGAAAGGGGCCAGATTGAGGGGGTGTGTATGTGGGGAGAGGACTGAAATGTGTAAGGGTCTGTTGAGCAAGAGGGAATAAGAGCGGGCTGCAGGACAGACAGAGGAGGGTATACGAGAGGAGAGAGATGTGTTTGAACAGGATGTGGCTAGCAGAAAAGTTACAAGAATCTTGGATCTATTCCACAAACAGCTCGTCCTCTGAGGCCCACAGTGATGGTGCAAACTGCAACACACAGAGGGGAAACACACGGGTAAATCACAGGATAAGAGCTGATCTTTTTTTAATTACTTTGCAGTAAACCTAAATAAAAACAGAGCAGTCCTCAGGGCAGTTTGCTTTTTCTGGATGAGACAATAAAAATGAAAATGGCTGTAAAAAAAAAAACCCCAAAACAAAACAGGACAGAGTCTTGTTTTACATGATAATGAATAAGAGGATAAATCCTAGGAACAGAGGAAACTGAGGGGTTTCTGCTGCGACATGTCGATTCACTTACCGGAGCCTTATACTTCTGTTTCTCATTTTACGCTATCAGTTGCATAACGTGTTTTGATGCTTATCTGACCAAAGTAAACTGGGAAGAAATTAGAGAATCTAAATACCAGCGCCAGCAGCACATTTGAAGGCAGGAAATGCACACAAAAAAAGGGGGAAGAAAAAAAAGAAAAACAAAAGAGCATCTGTGGACATGCGCTAGAAAAGATGCTCTCTAATTTTCATAGCAACAACAAACACTGGGCAAAGCTCAACAGGTTGTTCTTTGGTTGCTGTGGCGCTGAAATATGTTTAGCAGTTTTACAAGAAAATAAAGGTTAAGCTGAAAAACAAGACTTGCGCAGCATGAGAACCAACTTTTTATCTTTTTTCGAATGCAAATTCTATTTTTTTTAATTTACTCATGCAAAACAGAACTCGGGCAAATAAAACTAAACATGTAATTCAATCTCAAGGCGCAAACAGTTCTATGAATTCATCATAAACCACATCATAAAGCTCACATTTCCTAAAGCTGGTTTTTTTGTTCTTTTTTTTGTTTTGCAATAGAAATTAAATTCCGATTCGAATAATCCAAGATGCTTTCACATGAGCGATGGGTCAAACTATGACATCTGTTCAAAAGTGGATTCGTTTGTTTATAGTGTTAGCCCAATTAGTAATGAACTGTAAAATGTGGGAAGACACAATTTACATGGAATGCCATTACCTTAATGAACAACGAGTGTCCAGCAGTTGTACACGGCACGACATTCATTCCTCACCGACATCTGACTACCACACAACAAAGGACGCCGTCAACTACATGGACTCGAGCACAAAAAGAAACAATGGATCGCTTCCTCTCCACTCAAACTTTTTTCTTCTCCTCTTGCAAACCACACTTTTAATTTCTAGCAAAAAAGCCCCAAATTTTTTCATCACAATAACTTCCATGTGAATCCTCACCAGTGTTAAAGAAGTACTGCGTGTTGCTCGATTTAAAAAAACGCGATGGAAAATCTGTTTTTGACCTACCATGACATCAAAGACGTGAGAATAAAATGAGACAAAAAAAATAAAAAATTCTCCTCAGCTACACTTACCTCATAAAGACAACAAAATGTATCAGCTGTCACACAATCTCACAATAAGTGAAGGAAAACAATGGGAAAGGTCTCAATATAATGCTATTGTCTGGACTCTATGTGCAGACAAACTTCATCACCAGGGAATCCCCCCCCCAAAAAAAAAAACAAATAATAATGAAAAATACATGAAGACCCATTGTTAAAGACAAATCAACACTACAGACTGATACAGTGGTGCAAACTTTAAATTCACTGATCTCAACAGGAAATTATTTAATCTCTTGCCGTCATTTTTAATAAAGAAAGAGACGGTAAGATGACAACATCAAGATTTCAGCAACGATAGACTGAAAGAATACGAGATGTGAGAAAAATACTAATGAGACATTATAAAACAACCCAAATTAAAACCAAAAACACTCTCTGCAGCAATCTTACTAACTTTTGAAGTAAAAGCACTACAAATCAAACCAAAAATCTAAAGTTGTAGGTTGTACTCAACCCGCATGCATACGTTACCTTTAGAGACAACAGAAGAGGTCAAGAAGAACATGTGGCGCTTGAATCGTATGTGAAGAGCGGCAGCAAGAACTTCTACCCAAAACTTAAAGAATCCCGTGGAATGGCAAAAACTTGCTAGAGAAACAGCGTGCCCTAGCACATCAGGACACCGCGTTTGCCCATTGAGCTCTCAAACCTCTCTCATTTTTCTCTCTCTCTTTCTCTCTCCCTCCCTTGTTGTCCCTCTCTCTCACTCACTCCACAACCAACCACACTTCCACACACACACACACACACACACACACACTTCCACACATGCCTGGTTCAGAGAAGCACAGCCGTGCAGATGTATGCACAGATGGATACATGGATGCATGCAATCAGACAGAAGATAATAAAGAATCATTAGGCGAGCACAGACCTGCACATCACAGTATCAAGTTTTTGCTTTGATACACTGATAGTACAAACAGAAATGATGAACTGGAGCACAGATCCAACATGGTATGGTCATGGCAGAACTGTCATTAAAGCACAAACACAGCCACACTGTGCAGACAGGGGAAGTCCTACCCTCGAGTAGTTCTTCTGGCATTGTGGGGCTCTGTGTCAGGGTACGTCTTACTTGCAAACACACACACACACACACACACACACACACACACACACACACACACACACACACACACACACACACACACACACACACACACACACACACCACACTGGTAAAGCACTGCTGTGCTGCAGTGCTTTTACTCCCCCTCTTTCCACTTTTACTTTTAGATTTTGTCAATCTAAAATGTCTTCTAGTTTTTTACTAAAGTTTCTAATGTGCACCTGCTCTGCAGAAATGCAGTCTTTGCTGCTCTGACCCCGGTTGCATACATACAGGTTTTCCAACCAATTTGACTGCACAGTTGATCTCATATACATTTTACAAGATACTGTCTTTCCGTCGAATGCTATATTTGATTCATTCACAAGCTGACTTCTGTGTGTTTAAAGTGCATTAGCAATCTTTGGAATTAAAAGCTTCACTTAAACACTGCTTGCTGCTCCGAGTCTCTGAGCAGCTGAATCATCTTGCTTACTGTACTTGGTGCAAGGCTGTGGTAGTCCAACTGTGTTCTCTGTACCTATACTCCCCCAGGTTGTTGCTGCAACTTAAGCATTTTTGTTTACTTGAGCAACAGTTCAAAAGTATTAAATACTCTCATTAAAGCTGCTTTACATATCAAGTTAGGTTGTGAGAAACAGAAACTAGCAGACCCCATAACAACCGGTGTTCAGTAACACATCTTATATATAAAATAAAAAAATATTGGCTCTGCAATACTGTTATGTCAACATGTAAGTGCATTTCCAGCCTGCCTGGGTGGTGTGTGGGTGGACGGGGGCACATAAATCTGAGGGCTTATAAGATGATTAAGTAAAGAATAAAAAAAAACAAAGTTATGTTATCGTCAGAAATAATGAATATTTTAGTTTGTTGTTTCTCTGTTATTTGAATGAAACCATCTGAGAACTTATTTATCTTTAACAAATTTTTAAATATGCTTTTATTTTTGATATTAAATAAAATAAAAGTTGGGATTGTAAGAAATGCATTAAAAGTCCCATCTTGGTTAAACATTACCACCACTGTCATGTTCACACGCAGTGCAGACAGACACAAGCACAAGCATGCACAAACACTTTCTCACGCACACCCATGCTGTATAAACCATATCTTCACTCACACAGCTGATAAAGCAAAGTCTCCACTCCTGGTGAACCATATGTAAGTTAATAAGTAGGTTTTGTTTTTTGATTTTTTCCCCAAGAATCCCAAAGAGGGTCTCAGAGTATCTCTTACTCTAAAACAACTCAAAGCTTTTGGGCTCTGTGCCAGCTTCTAACAGCCTATAGTCTGGACCTTAGACGACAGGAATGTTTGAGTAAAAATAATGTGCAGTATGCTTTGGCAACTCTCAGGGGGTTTCCTGAATAATTTTGGATTCTAGACTGTAGAACACAGTCAACACTATTAGCCAACCTTCCAGCTTTTAATCTGAACGGAACATACCTGACAGAAATGAACAATCAGATTGGACCCAACAGCCAGTTTTTCTGACTAACTTAATTTATTAGAAATGAATAGCTAGGTAAAGACAAAATTACCTTTGACTATATTTTTGCACTGTGGACTAGTGCCACTATCTGGCTCACATCAGGTTGGGCTGGAGCCCATCCCAGCTATCATAGGACAAAAGGCAGAAAGCAGCCCGGACAGGTCACCAGTCTATCACAGACAGACAACCATCCACATATGGCCAATTCAGAGTCACCAATCAACCTAATGTGCATGTCTTTGGACTGTGAAGAGAACCCACACAGCAACAGGCAGATAAAGCTGGACAGGAGATTTGAACTTAGGACCAATGTGCTACTCACTGATTTGTGAGAAGCCAATACCCTGCTGTATATCAACCTAGCTTAAATATTGATGTATATTATCCATCTGTCAGTTATAGTGCATATTTTAAGCATTATCTCTTCGTAGTATATTTGGCACAATAAAAGATCTTCCAAAATAATCTAAGTTGAGAGACACGGGTTAAAATAAATATTATATTTAGGACAGTTATTCGTAACATTTGTCTTGCATCAACCCAGAAACCCACTGAACACGTGGTGTCACAGTTTTGCAGATTTGACATGAAGGCAAATAAAACACAATCTGATAGCTGTACATAATGAAAATAACATAGCACAGCTCAGTATTAATATGCATAACAAAGCCTGTTACTTCCTGACAGAAGATGTTGCAGTAATAAAGGGTAAAAGTAGACGATAGCACAGAAAGAAAGGGGGGAAATTATACTTTCGATTTGGTGTTTACTTAACCAAAAAGAATAGTTTAAGTTTGTAAAAATAAAAAAGATAAGACAAAAAGATGAGAAAGAAAATGTCAGAGAAACTTATTATTTGGGCTTTGAAGAAATTTGCTTTTTCAACATTATTTTTCCATTGAATAAGAGACAAAAACACTAAAAAATAATTCATGAATCTTAATGAAGTCCTTTTGTTTGTACCGTTTTATGTTTTTTTTAAGCTCTGTGAGAGTAGCCATAGTTTCTCATAGGTTCCTGACATCACACCAACTTCAGTCCTGGCTAACTGAAAAATAAACAGTGCAGGCAGGAATGGGAGGCAAAAACCTTCAGTGCTGCACAAACAATTTAACTAGAATGTGGGACCTTTTGTAATCATACTCCCAGGAGAAAAACAGGTTTTTTATTTTCCAGATTGATGTGCGACCTGATAAGCAGATGTGCAAACACAAATTAAGTGGCTTTCCTTCCTTTAAGGTTTCAGTGTTTATAGGGGTGACTGGGCTTTGCTTTCATTTTTGTTGTACTTCTTCTTCTTATTACAAAACAAAGAAACCAGTTTAATTCACAACCCCCTGGCTTGATTTGTCTGCTTTTTGGCTGCATCAACACATTTTCTATCCTGGTCTGAACCTCTGACCTCCTCTGTGTTTGAGTTTAATTTGGAAATCGCAATCCAAGTCATCCAATAAAGTAACAAGTGGTAATCTAGGAGCCGAGAGATTACGCGTTAAGCAGAATACGTCAGACACAAGCACAAAGAACACTGGTACAGCGAGTGAGAAATTTGGATTTAGCCCTTCAGTGACACCTCTTCAAATATAAAAACGGACAGAACTGCAGCTTTTTCAACAGCAGACACATTTTCATAAGAAAATCATAACCTTATTATTGTGCTCTCTCTTGAAATCACAGAGCGATTATACATATATGTGCTTTTAACTTAATACTCCTAACCCTCCTCATAAGCTCTAATACAAGTTTCAAAACACAGAAATGTAGTCGGACTGCTCAACCTAAATTTTGGCCAATAACAGTCCATCTACATACTTGTTGCTGTGCTACGATGAAAACGAAGTGCTTGCTGACAATACGATCAGGTCAAGACATCAACTATACTTTTAGTCAGCTGTGCCAAAAGCATCAATTAATACAGCAATTTAATGACATTGATACGTCAGTGGAAACAATGTCTTACAGTGACACACAGAGGCTTTCAAATGCTATGACCCATGTCTAAACTTTAAATGTGTAAGGGTTTTTTGTGTGTTTTAAAGAACTGTGTTTAAAGAATGAATGAAGTAAGATAATAAATAATAATATCATGTTTATAAGACAAAGATAAATGTTGCCACTAGGAAACAAAGGCTCTATTGACTACTAGACGACCAACACTTCCTGCCAAATAAACACTTTGCCAGCACAGCTTAGGAGCTTGACCTCTTACTTCGACCTCAAGTGGTGACATAAGCTCCCCTTGGTTAAGCGGCACAGCCATTAAAACAAAAGGCAGTCCTACAGGTGTCCAAGGACAGATTACCAGCTAGGTAATAACAGCAAATTCTGCTACAAGCATTATGAAGTTATACTATTAAAATAAACACGAAAATACAGTCTGAAACAGTCTGGGGCATAAATGCTAGCAATGGAACTAAAAGAGACAAAAAATATATTCTCATTATTTTCTGGTTTATGATGGTGAAATATATATATTTGTACAATGGGTTAAATAAATGAAGTTCAGTTCATAATAAGACTCTCCTTAGAAATGTCCTGGTGACATTGAACACAGCATCTTTGAGATGTTGCAGATATTTTCCAGGAAGGCTGAAAAAAAACGACCGCCTCATTATTTATTTGATTAGCGATTATTAGGCTAAAGGCTATCCACCCTAGATATTCTTTACTGCTATGAAAGGATGTTGAAACCCAGCAATCTGCAAGCAGCACTTATTCCTATTTCCCTTGAAACCACAACAGTGAGATTCAACTAAAACTTGGCAGAGTTATAATCTGTGGGCAGTTGATGTTTGTGTTAATTATTTTCTCAAAACTGAGCAGCTTAATGTCCTCGAGGGAGCAGCGAGAGCTGACCTGTTGAACAACGCCACACATTACCATCGGAGAGGTTACAGCCACATCATTCTTTATTCTGTATTACAAAACACCTGCCACGAAGATTGAGAGCATAAAATAGAGAAGAATGCAAGAGGTGCTAAAAATCATCGAGAAGCTTTGATTTGGCGTGCATCGCACTTTTCGTTGAAATATGAACCCATTACTGATAATTACTTCCATATTCATTACTCCAAAAACTGAAAGTTTGTCACAAATCTGGCAGCTTCGAAAAGTACAAATCCACATAAAAGAGATTAATAACAGAGATGAGGATGAACCCTTGATATCAGAGGCCCCAAAAGGAAATTAAACTACTCCCATCCAACGCTTACATAAAAATACAAAAAACACCTCATCTCCTAAATCCCTCCTGGTGTTGCTGAACAGTTACACACATGCACCAGGCCTATGTAAAGATCTCACACACTCGCTGGATATGAATTTACAGCTGAGGACTGATTGCAGTAAATCGCATATGATGAACCTGCTGGTGAGGAGTCCAGGCAGAGTAGTCTTACCTTGATATTGTTAGCAGGACAGCGCGCGTTGCCCGTGGAGCATCCGGTCATCTGGACCCCCAAGACGTCGCCGCCGACCAACGCCGTCTAAACCCAATCACACAAATCACACATGCCTGGGCTTACAGCGGGCCGCGTTCTGCTCCGCCTGGATTTAAGAGACAAACACTAGAGCATGCAAATGTCTGCTCACACCCAAACACACACGCTGAGATTTAGAAAAGGATACTTGACCCTAATCCAGCACTCCTTGGTGCATATTTATAAGGGTCAAAGAGGAATGAGAGAGGAGCACGTGTACATTAATTATGCTGCATATGTAAAAAGAAAAAAAAGCAACATGATGAAACACCAACATTATGAAGTGAGTGTGAGAGAGAGATTTTTTTAATGTCCCAGGCTGTCTGTGCCCTGGTCTAACTAACCCATTTATGGCCACCTGCAACCTATCCTGCCAAATGGACCAGTGCCAGGTACAGTAGTACAGTCAGTCTACATGGCCTTTATTGTGTGTGACAGACATGAAATGAAAGAGATAAAAGGAGGCATCCTGAGCAGAGAGGGAAAACAGTCACAGACATGTTGATATTAAATTATAATCACTGTGTCCTCGTTCCTTCTGCCTCACCAACTCTCACACACACAAACTCTCCTTCTTGTTAAAGGCCGGTGTTGAACGTCATTCCAATCAGCATCAGCTGAAGTTCTAGGTTAATCCTCACGGCATGCAAACCACACACAGGCGTGCAAACACGCACACTGTTGAAGAAATGCGAGGCAGTAATGAGACCGGTTGTGCGATGACCATTCCTGTATGGTTCAGCGATGGGCTAATTCTTCCTGTCAGACACAAACGGCTGTATGTGGAAACTATCATAAGACTAATTTTGATGTCAGGACTTTTAAGCCTGGCTGCACAGGTTCATAAGTTCACAGGCTTGCTTTGTAACACACCGTACGAGAAGAAAACTTTCGAGAGAGGCAAAAGGTTGCAAAAGAGGAAAGCACTGACATCAAATGGCCATTAACCTCAACAGCGCAAAAACAGAAAGTTAAAAAAAATCCTTAGATTACTTGTTTAGAGGTAGGCTCTTAGCTCATGTCTTTACAAAGAAACCTAGAAGACACTGTAGAAAATGTAGAGCAAACAAAAAGAGAAATGTCCTGACATGAACTACAGCTTTTAGGATAAAAGCAGCTCCTCACTTCACACAAACTCGCTGGTTTATTTAATTCATTCCATTTATCATATACTGTTTATGGTAAATTGACTGGTACTAATATAGTTAAAGCTTTTCTGCTTAACCATTTAAGTACATGTCTTATAGTACTTACTGGTACGTCTGAAGGACTGGTTTTATGTACATACCAGTCCATTTAACACTAATAGTAAGTGGAATACACCACTCTGTATTGAAAGTACTCGGGCAGGTCCATTTACCATTAATAGTAAATATTCTGATGCTTATATAAAAAGAGTTTTTCTACAAAAACTATACAAATACCAGTCTTATAGTACTTGTATGCACTCTGACTGCCATTACACACTGGGGTGTTTTTCCTGGAGTCATTGTCAGACCCTACACTGGTGCAAAGGACTAGCCTGCCATTTTTTCACTTTGATTTTCAGGGTGTCTTTGAATTCAGCTCTCTGTAGGGCGATAATTTTCATTTCCAATAAATGATGAGACATGCTCTGATGCCTAAAACATTACCCAGTTGATATCAGTATAGATAACCAGCATGATTTCTTTCCCACATTCAGACTCTATGTGTTCCTTTCACTTTTTTGAGCAGTGTGTCTAAATAATCGTGCATTTACTGTTAAAGGTAAATGGACTGGTACTTAGAGTTGGAGCGTTTCTTCTCTGAGCATTCAAAGGATGTTGTAGCCTATCACGCACTCTCATACCAGCATTTTTTCTCTATATCTAAGCGCTTGAGCAAACATATCCGATGCTGCTTCTGGGCTTCACTATTTTGCCCAAGGATACTTCAACACGCTGGAGTAGGGAATAGATCCACCACTGAGACACACAGGTGTGTTACTTATCAACAAGCTATGACGTCAGAGATATCTACAGTGCGTTTCCTGCTAATAAAATCCACCCAACTCGACAACAGTAACACTTTCGCTGTAATACATGAAAGGAGGAAATAACTAACACTGAGTTCAAAAGTTGAAAGCAATGGCCAAGTTTGCAAACGAACCCTCTTGTGACCCCTCTGAAATACTCAGCTGGTTTATGTGTCGCAACAATAAACAACAGTTTTAGCGCTTAATTTACTGCGGTCATTTGACTAGTTCACACAAGAACAATAACAGCTAGCTCGTTAGCATAGGTGTGACAATATAAGCTATAAGATAATAAAAAAAAATCCGCCTTTGGATGATAACCCACTATTATAAACGCAAAGTCTACATTGAAAATTACACAAACCTTAATTTGTCTTCATAAAACTGTTGTGCTGAGTGTTGAAATCTTTTACTATCACTATCTCCCATCAAAAGCTACAGTACTCTTCTCCAGGAGATAAAACAAGTTACCTGTTGAACCTTGAAGCCTGCTGATTCGTGATAGGCTGTTTGATGTCCCGACGCCCAGATTAACCAATGAAAAATGCTTCACTTTAAAACAAAATAAAAAAAAAAACAAAACACTTTGATACAAGGGGGTCTATTGTCTACTGTCACACTTAACCACTTCTTCTTTCTCACGAAAAATCAGTTCTGCATTCAAATACCTCTGCATAGGGTACTGCAATAATGTAATGTAGGCCCGCTGCATGTATAAATGTGTCGTAGGCCAGAAAATGTCATTGGAAATGTAATCCAGACACTGACTGATAGAAAATAATGATTTCTAATGCCAGTTCTGTCTTCCCAGCTTCAGTTCTGTGAAACACAGAGACGAATCGCTATAATAATAATTACTCTGCCCTCCCCTCGTGAACATATTTTGAAACCAGGAGATTTACCAGCTAAGATTTACACACCTCTCTAAATTAAACCCAGATAAAATGCCATTCCTCTGAGGGGTGATTTCTAGGGAAAAATGTGCTGGGCCATTCGCTGACTGTTATAAACAGGCAGCGGTTAAATCCTACATGATATATCTAGCTCCTGTAGTGTACAGATTTCAAAAACTACTCAGATGTTGCCATAATTCACATCTGACTTAATGGTGGTGTGTGTGTGTGTGTGTGTGTGTGTGTGTGTGTGTGTGTGTGTGTGTGTGTTGGGTGGGGGTCAAGTCAACCTGCAGGCATCTGGCAGAAATGACTGAGACAGATGGAAGAAAACTGAGGGGGGTAAGTAGAAGTGAAATAGTTATAAAGAAATATAATCTGCAGGTGAAGGCCAGAAAAATGGAGTGCCAGACACAGGACAGGGCGGGGGGCAAGGGGTGGGTGGAATAAAACTATTAGAAGTGAAAATAAATTAAAGAAATGTAAACTGATCGGTGGGAGGATGTAGGAGTAACAGTTCACGCTTAACCTTTGTGTGAATATTTCAAGGATTGTTATTCTTCTGCTCATTTGTCTCCAGTGAGCAGTGCAGTGTGACAGGGAAAAATGCAGAAGTGGCAACAGCTAGAGTTATTGACCCTGCAGCAAAAATAAAAGGCTTCATCCGAACCAGACATGCATCACAGTAAATACACTCATGTACCAGTTACGCACCTTCAGTCAGTCTGTGTTCTCCATCCCAGCAGTTTTTCCTTGGACCCGTTGTTCAAACAGTTTGGTTTATCAGTGATCTAGATTAGGAAATCCTACATTGTGCAATCTAAGACTAGCTAATGCGTCTTACTTATCTGCAGTTTGGGGGGTTTTTTCATCCTGGATGAAATCACCCTGATCCAGATGCAAACTTTTCACAATTACCACATGCCAATTACCAGTTCTCTAAATAAGACATTATCGCCCAGTGTCTGAGAACTGCAGATATAGAGTAATATCCAGCATGCCTCTGCATTGGAACTTCAAGAACTAAATACAAGTAAATATACATTCTGGATCATAGAAAGTGTTTGGTATCTTATAAAAAACAAGAAAAACATGTTAAATGTTATTTTGAAGCTCTGATTTTAGGAGCCCGATATTCAGTAAGGTTTGGATTGCTATAGATCTTCCCTTCTCCTCACAAAGTGTATAAAGCTCCTTAGAGCCTGGTGTTTTTCTACAGTGCCACTTAAACGGTGACTCAAATCAGTGTAAATTACACATTTGTTTTACTACATCTCCTTCAGGAAGTGCACTCTGAATTCAGTTTTCTGCTTGGATGAGGATAACCATCACGCTAACAGTATGATGCAGATGTTAACAAAAACTGCTTTGCATAATGAAATTCATTTCAGAATCTTCTCTTTCAAAAACACCCAAAAGAGTCTTTCAGGAACCAGGAGGGTATTGATGTTGATTTGTTTTTTAGCTTTAGCCACACTGCTGAGGATGACAAGTAGTAACCCCTGTGACACACCAACTGCTGGGAGGTCAGAGGTCCTCCTTACCTTGACAGGAGTGTTTTAAAGCAGGAAGAGCAGAGAGCACAGAGGAAGTGGCTGGATTTTTATGTGGATCTTTAACCCAAGTATCCTGTGTGGGAATAAGTATACATTTTGCTAACTTAGCTTTTTTACTTTTACATGTATATGCAGTCAGGGTGGATACAGACAGAAGGTATGATAGGAAATCATTATTACACATTCACAGTCACAGCTGGGTCCATATTTATTTGGATGCAGACATTTTTGGTTGTTTCAGCTGTTAACTACCACATACTCAAGTTTGTATTTATGCTCTTTATGTAACTAAGTCACTGAGCTTCAGTTTGAAGCTACTCATGTAAAATTGAAGGTAAGTTTTTGAAAGGACAGCTCTTTAATATATTTCAGCCTCCTTTAAAGGGACCAAAGGCAGTCAGACAATCAACTCAAAAGCTATTTTTTGGACTGGGACTGGCTATTCTTTTGTCATTTCTTATTAAATTAAATGTAGTACAAAGTCTAGAGTTGATTTCCAGTGTGGCATTTAAAAGCCGATTCTGTAAACCCACAACATGTGGTCAACGTGGAAGTGAAACACACCACCCTTAGGCTGCAAAAAGCAAAACAAGATAGCAGGAACAAATCCACCATTTTTGAAAGGATAAACTACACTGGTGAATTGGATATATATGTATAAACAAATAAGGAGGTTTGGCCATAAAGGGTAGATTTTATGAGAGCAGGTACAGATGGTTCAGCACAAAGTGCAAATCAACTATCAGCCTCAAGAAGAAAAAGGGCACAACAGGCATTGCAACAAAAGGAAACAAACCTGCAGAAAAGCTGTGGAACAGCACTGTTTTGACACATGGAACTAAGCTCAACCAGCACCAGCTTGGCGGAGAGGGAAAAAAAAGGAAAAGAAAGGAGGCGGCTAAAGATCAGCAAAAGTGCTTTTTGTGCAAAACAAAAAAAGGAGAAAATCCCCAACAAAAAAACAAACAAACCCCAAACTGCAGACAGCTAGTCATGTGCGATACTGCAAATCTTCCTATCATTCAGCTGGCAAGTAAACACAGGGCCAGACACAGACGCTATTAACTTATAAAAGCAGGTTATTTGGGAGAGGACGGCGTTTCATGATTTATGAGAGGACTAATCATCAATGTAGCTATTGTGCACCTTTTAATGACTCCTGGATAACTGGGATTTTTATTTTCCACTATAATTAGTTAACACAACAAAATGCAGCTTTCAAATTTAATTGCATTTTTGAACTGGGTTTTTTGGAGACCTGGAACGTAAATGCACCTCTAAAGCACTTTGTGTTGACTTTGTTTAAATGTGCTGTAGGCTATAAATAAAATAGACGTGACAGTCAATACAAAACATTTCAGACATTTTTCACAGTGCATGTTTGGAGGTACGTTTCTTCATTCCTACAATTAATTTATTTAACACAAATCAGTGGGCTACATCTTGAACTTAGAAACAAAGCATGGTTCCTATTGTCTGTCCTGCTTGTATTGTCGTCAATACCAATACTGGTGTTGACGTTGATCTACCCACCTCTACAGATGGCTGCAGCAAAGCCCTGGTGAAGCATGGCAAAGGAGGACACCTGCTCTTTTGGTATGTCCGTGGGTTTTTCTTCCGGCAAAGGATTTTCCAAGTGTTACAAATTAACATTTTTGGTTATCAGTTAATTCTCTGTCCCTTAAAAAAAAAAAAAAAAAAAAGGAATTTCACATCGAGTTGGCTGTACTTCTCAAAGGGTTAATACAACATTTTTGTTCAGTCTCTCAAACTTCAACTGCATCTGAAAACTGCGTCGCTGTCCAAAAAAAATCTGGACTGCTGTTTGCTATTCAGGGGCTGGTTTACACTGTGCTGATTGCAGGGACGGGAGGTTATGATATGATTGCGTTACTAGTGTGTTACTTCCAGCACTTAACTATGAACTGCTGTTTTGTCCTGGTGAAACACATGCACACAAAAATGGAATACATAAACTTCAATTAAAAACATTCAAACAACTTAACGGCCATGTACAATATTTGTCAGCAGCTAATCAACTAATTAAGTCCAGAGCTGAGATTGCAGATACATGCAGTGTGTAAGCAACAGAATAAACCTCCAGCAGTCTGAGAAAGAAAGAAAAAATAGACAAAAGACAAAGGCAGTCTGGTAAAAAAGAAAACAAAATCTTTATTATTTTTTCTAGAAGTACAGGCCGTTTTAGAAGGAGGTGTTGGGGAAATGTTGGAGAGGTAAAAGCAGCTGAGGAATAGGGCGGAGTCAAATTGACCAGAGGGTGGGGCTAAAACCTAGATTTCTCTAGCTATGCCAGGGATCCCATCGGGTCCCAGGCAGGAAGTACGATGGGATCCTGTTGCATCACTTCCAGGACATCATCGGTCAGGAACCTCTTGTCTACCACCACCTCGTAAACATACTCAGAGAACCAGTCATCCGTCATTATCAGGTAACCTACAGAGACAGAGGGAGACAAGAAGACATCAGGTCAGCTGCTTGGATTCTCCTTGTGATTCAAGTACTCAGCAGAAGACTGACTCTTTTCAATAAATTACCAAAACAAGGAACAAATGTCCGTCAGGTTCTGGTCAAGAATTAGATCAATATAATAGGTAAAGTTAAACCCTAGACCTAAACAATTTTCACATAGAAAAAGGCTTTAACTGTTTAAAATGGCAAAATTGTCTGTGAAACCAGACAACAAGAGTCACAGCACCCAAACTTCAGGTTTGAAATTCACTAGAAGGTTTGCATATTTTGTGGTAGAAACAGGTGTCTGAAAAGCAACAAACAAACAAACAAACAAACAAAAACCCACACACATAATGTATTTTAGAAAACCAAAGTATCTCAACACAAGCATGAAAACACATCTCAGGACTGATTTTGATCACTGGCATGAATCCCGTCTAGGTTTTTAAATACAGAAGTGAGGCCTATCGATTTTGGTCATCGTTATTAAGATGCTATGCAATTCTTTAGAATCAGTTTTCTTTGAAATCTAGATTTTTATGCTTTAAAAAACAAAGATGTACAACTGCTTCCCATTATTGTCTATCGTCTCTTATACATTTGATGATGAGATCATTTCCACAGTTAAATTAACAATTTTGCCGTCCAGAATCTTCAGTCCTTCTGAGTCCAGTCCCATGTTGAAACATTTATCTTTCAGTATATCGATTTAATAGAAAATGAAGAATTCGGCCAAAACACAAACAATGAAAAATGTTTTTTTTCATAAAGGAATATCATAAAAATAATAGGCCAACTCGTGCGTGGTAGAATGTTCCTTCAGCTCTTGTGTTTAGCACCAAAGGCGCCGGCTGAACACATCAGAAAGCTTTACAATGGCACGTTCATCCAGCTCCCAACATCTGTCAATAGCAGCAGCAGCTACACCCAGACCGAGCTGGATAAGAAGCCTACTCTCTCATTGAAATGGAAAACTTGCATGATAATGGAAATTGTTTAGCAGAACTCAGGAAATGAGGCCAGTTAGCATTATTTATCAACATCTCTTGTGCCAATATCACAATCTGATATAGACTTTAAAAAGATTTTTATGAATATGGGAACACACCAAATGTTTTAGTATAAAGTAGCTGCTGTAAAATTCTTCAAATACTAGCTTTTTCGGGGGTCCACTTATTTCCAAATAATTCTCACAGGTAGACAGCACTACACAGACTCATACAAAGCTTATTTTATTAATCTAGCGATAATGCGGTTATGCTTCTTTCATTGCAAGGGGAGGAGTAGAGAGGAAGAAGAATTCAACAGAATGGTCCAGCACACTTTGTTGATGCATGCATGTTTGAAATCCTGCTAAGTGCTCTTTAGTTTTAAACTATTGTTCAACAGGCAAAAGAGCTTTTTGCAGACACGAAGGACCCCCGCCCGTTATAGTTCACACTATCCCACCCTTCAGTACGGCATGCATTCTGCACTTTAGCTATCAGCTCTGCATGCACACCCTGATAAAACCAAACAATGTCTGCTTCCCTCTCCCTGTGTCCCTGTGTGCAGCCGTACAAGGTCAACATGAATG